>NC_085892.1:3616624-4219395 GCF_035222475.1 Podospora pseudopauciseta
GGATCAGCCATCTTTGGAAGATCCTCGATGGCCATGCAGCGTATCCCGTAGTAATACCGACGGTCCATAGCCGTCCGAGTCTCAATCGTAGAGACAACACCGCTGGGCCTCGAAGCTCTGCGGAGGTAGAGCATTGAATCCTGCTGGGCGACCACATCCCTGTCCTGCTGCAGCTGAGCAACAATCATGTACGGAGGCATGTCCGTCTTCATGGAACAGAGCCACTCAAAGTTGCAGTCCAGTCTGATCCACTCATAGGATTCCTGATCCATCTGAGCCTGTGTAGCTTGCGACCAGTCCTGAAGGCCCCAGTCTTGCACATCCTTTTCCGTCTGGAGGACGTCGCCCAGAGCATTGTAATAAACAACGTCGTCCTCCTGGAGGTCCTTGTCAGCAGCTGAGTTGGCCGCAGCTGCCGCAGTGGCTTTCTTGGTACGCTTCATCCGTTTGTACTTGGTGTTGTAGGCGATCTGCCAGTTGGTGGAGACCTTGTCCTTATCAGAGATGGCCATATAGTGCTCATATGGAGTACCATCGGCCTCTTGAATTCGCACGGAAAACGGTCCAGTGAAATGCTTGGGAACCGATCCAGCCCACACATCATGCCTCAACTCCACCAGCTCGCGGTAGAAATCTTCTTTGGTGATCTCCTTGGCGGTATCTTTGCTCTGCCTCTGTTCAACGGTGATATCAACATTCAGGTTCTTCTTGTTGAACTTCTGCTTGATATCGAGCTTGGGACAGCCGGCGCTGTGGATCCACTGGGCCCAGAGCTCGTCAGGCCGGTACGTGCTCATCTTTTCACAAGCTGTCCGGAACGGCTCGGCAGACAACCATGTAGTCTCATTCCTGGTGTCAATGTTCGCCGTGGAAACGATCTTGGAGATCACACGGACGATGCCTGTCGATCCTGTCATCTTGGACATCCGTTGATCGAGGATGAAGAGAACCAACGGAGCTTTGAGGGCCATGAACTCTTGTTCAAAGTCGCCAATGTGAAGGTGCTCGCCAAGATCGTGGAGCGAAGGGCGACTAACATCTTGCTCCACCAACTTGTCGGACAGCGTCTTCATGTGAAACCGATACCAGTTATTACCGCATATCGTTTTCATGAAAAGGTCCGTCATGAACCATTGGATGCCGATAATCAACCAGTAGTCCGAACGCCGGTTTGGGACGATGTAAACTCCAAAGTACTGGCTAGCCAGAGCATGGACCAGCTTCCGAGTAACTTCAGTCTCCACCTCAATGATGTCCTCGGGATAGAGAAGTCGTGTGCTGCAGAGCGATATTGAGGTTCCTGAGACCGTGTCTTGAACCATGTCCTCCACAAAGACGACCTTGTAACTATCGAATGGATAGCGTCCAAACTCGGGCGCAAAGTAGTCAGCCGCAGCCACGATAGGCTGGCAGGTATGAAGAACCTCTTCAGCACGGCCTGGGAGACAGTATCCGTGAATCTTGGCCGCGTTGGCTCCAAGCTTCTCGTCTGCCTCTTCCGTTCTGAACTCGGACCAAAGCTGGATGTGCTCAAACGGCCCGATGGCAAAGGCGATGTGCTGGGCGGCCGCTATCGAGGACTCGAAGGTCATAATCTTCTTCTTGTCATCCAGAGGATCAATCCGTTCGCCCGTAAGATTGCCAGAGCAGACTACGGTCATCTCCAGCATCTTGTCCTCCTCGAGCAGCCTGGAAGCTGGTGGTGGCGGCGCCGGATCCTCCCCTTGTTTTCTCTTCCTGTTGCCATTCGAGATCAGACTCGTTGATGGCTGAGGGAGGGCAGCTGACTGCTCAAAGACATCACCCAAAGTTCGCGGGCACTTGATGGACAACTCCCAAGGATGTCTCGACCCCGGGTCATCCACGCATGGGAAGATGCAGGAAACAGCGCCGGGCTCCAGAGAGTGTCGGGTATAGACATGCGGATATCTCTTGTCTCCCTCGTCGATGCCGACGAAATGCAGGCCATCCCGGATATTTTTCGAACGGAAAGGTATAGCGATCTTATAACTATGAGCCTCAGACTGCTCCATTCCCGAAGCGGCTGCCTCGTTCTTTGCCCGTGCAAGCTCGGGCATTTGTCGGGCTTTGGCGGGCGGCTCCGACAGATACTCGCGTTTCAACGACACCTTGAGGGATCCATCGGCGGGGACGCAACATGGCAAAGCAGTCCGGTCGCTGTTTGGGACCTCGGGTCTCTTCAGCGGTCGCAGAGGCTGCATTCGCCGTGACATGATGTGGTGTTGTGGGGCGCCGATTTGGTACTCGCGAGGAACCTGCATGAGGTCGTAGGGGTCTGAATATGATGCCTTGGTTTTGAAGCCATTAACGGTGATATTGTCGATATCAATATCGCACTGACGAGCATCCAGCTGAATTTCTTCGAGGTCCGGCTCGATAGGGAAGATGACCATCGTAGATACTCCATGGACGCTCTTGTTCTGGAGATCGACCTCGATCGCAACGTGCTGCTTGAGCACGACAAATTGGAGAGCCGCAACTGGTGGTGGCGGCAGATCGTCTCCTCCAAGTGTGAGGTCGCCCGCGGCGCCTTTTTCAACCGTGAGAGACATGGCGGGCTGCGAAATGCGATCGAATCGTGATGAAAGGTTGAGAAATCGATTCCGAGTTGAAATGCGGATGCAGTCGCGAGTCGTAGAAGGTGGGCGAGTGTTAGCACTGCCTGCGAGAGAAAACTGTGATAGAACAGGTCGGCCTCTCAAGGCTCGCGGAGATGGGACCTGTTCAGTCGGTCATGGCAGTTCGTCAATGTGCCACGTATGGAAGAGTGACGGCCGTAAAACGGGAGAATAGTGGCTTCGCTCGATGGATGATGGATGGTAGTCTCGTTGGCTGGATTTGAGATGCACGCGCGAGAGAAACCGGTGTTGGCAATGGTTTGGCGACAAAACCGGGAGCCTGAAAATTGACTGTTGTGGCAGGGAGGGAGAGAGAGAGAGAGAGGCGTCGTCGGTGTTGCAAAGCCAAAATTCAGAGCAGCAGCTCGCGGTTTGCGGTTTTGCGAAATGCGCCGGCGCCCCGCAACAGGGCAAGCAGTTAGTTGTTCGCCAGGCAGCACAGTGCCAGAGGTGAGGCTACAGTATCCAGTAGCAGGGCAGGCAGAACGAGTGATGGAATGGCACGGCGGAGGGTTCGCCGGGGATTGCTGCCGTCGTGGTTGACGCGATCGAGAGCCAGGCCTTGGCCCAGATGCGGAAATGGTCCCAACTCCGCTAAGCTTCAGTGGAATACTGATTACCTGCCGAAGTTTTGCCGGGGCATCTCTGATAAGATAAGCCGATAAGAGCTCCAGACTGATGTCATTGTTCACAACATCAACCATTCACTTTTCAACATTATATATTTCATTGCTTGTTGGCTTACTGCGGTAACTAATGTAGCTTCGTTATTTACGAGGGCCATTGTATTTTTAACCACATTGCTTCACCTTTTCCCGAGCATGGATCATAGAGTCCACAGCCAATATAAACTTTGAGAGGCGGTGACAACACTACATCCCTTGTTGATTCGGCCTCTCAACATCGCTGGAGAATAGGCTCGAAGATCACAGGCGACGAAGGTAATGAGATTATATGAGGTTACTCATTTGATCAACAGCAAGGCAGCTGATCGCCAAGTGGTTTTTATGACAAGGCTGCTACAATGTTCGACACCAACAGCAACACAACTTGCACAGTATGATGGCTCAATCAGTCGTTGGGAATGGAACAGACGGAGAGAACCCAAGATATTCGTCCAAGTAGTAAAGAGGTCAAACAGAACAAAGTATGGCAAACATCTTCCTGAGTTCTTGCTAATCAGCCCACGATACCTCTTGAAGCCCAGTTTCGATGCAGGTGCCAGAATCTTCAAAGCCAGAATTTCTGCGCAGGCTGATTACCCAAACACTAAACCTACACCTCACCTCCTCACTTGCGGTGAGGCATCAAACCCAGATCCCAACTCCAGCCTGGTGCCGAAAGACAGCCTCACCGTCTGCCCACCAAGTCCAGACCTCACCTTTGCCATCTTTGCGGTGAAGGAATTCTCAAAATCAGACTTCTAGTCCCGTTTCATCCTCACCCCTCGAAAAATTGTGACGAAAAAAAAACCATGATAGGACTCCAACAACAGCCTCAACCCAGTGCCACCTCACAAACCCCCACCACACTTTCCCCATCAGACGCAAACGAGACTTCCCATACCCGGTAGTATAGTTCATGTACGCCTGCGTGTTCCTACATATGCAGGTTCAGTGAGTCACCGCCCCCCTCTCCCCATGTAAACATTCCTGCCCAATACTATCTCCCAAGCAAATGCCGATGAAACGAAACATTTTCATCCACTTCATGACTCCTCTGGCCCGATCGTCCGGAGAAACAAAGCAACTGAAACGGTGAAACATGCAGCTAGCTTTCACCTGCAGGAAACAAAACTGGATCTAGAAGAACAAGATCTCTCTCCGCCTTTATGACTCTTGTTCCTCTGCATGTCGATGTGTTGGGCTGGTTAGGAAAGTCTTGGGGTAGGTTGTGGGTGTCTGATAGCCAATCGACGGACCGAAACACGAACTTGACAGGTGAACGGCACGTGGTTGTGGCATTTTCAGAGAAATGATTGGCTGTAGTCTTGCAGCGTGGTGACAGGGGAAAAGGAACGAATCGGGACGAGGGGCAGAATCGCGAGCCATACACGACCGGGCCGCGACGGGAACGCCAGAAGATCGCGAGGTCACGGGGTCTCGTGGTGCAAGAGAAACAAGTTGCTCGGAAAGATAACATTATTCCCGGGTAATTCTCGTCCAGGGAACTCGCAAGCCGGGAGAGTCGGGGAGAAAGGCTAGTACGTATAAGCGCCCGGTGAGGCGGTGCAAATGGGCCCTACGTCAGATTCAAGCAAAACCGTTGACAAGAAGCAGGAGTTGAAATCGGAGACCGGAAAGGCAAACCTGAGAAACCCCGGGGTCGGAGATTCGGTCTGGCGTTCTGGCGGCTACTGAAAATCTTCAGCCATCTCAAACTGCTTGAACTGCTGCGGCCGCCGAAGGAGGAGGGGGAAAGCTGATCTGATTGACTGCGGCGGCTGTTCACGAAGCACAGCTTAACAAGCCTTTGCTTGGTAATGTTAGCGCTGGAAGCGGTGGCACAACAGATTGTGCTAACAGATCGTCGTAGTACTCTGTCGGATGTTACACGCGGGCGGAAGCGGGAAGATGGGCGGTTGTGGGCGCTTACAATGTCAAGCGTCAAGCGAGCTGGGCGGATCTCTCCGGGCGGCTATTTCATAGACCCAAGTCCCAGGGAGCAAAGACCGATATTGGTCTCATATCCGCAACCGCTCAACGGGCTACTACATCGGACGCTCATAAGACAGAGCAATCTCAGCAGGCGCTCGCTTCTCTAGTGAGATTTGCGTCCAGGGAGACCCAGGACAAGACCATGACCGAAGCTTGAGGAAGAAAAGGGAGATCTAGATCCGCAAATGCAAGCATGGGTAAACTCTATTCCCAAAATTAGTACATACAAAAAAATCATGAGGCCAGACCATGGGAATTGTGAGGCGGGCGTGATGCCCAAGGGTTCAAGGGTTAGAAGTGAAGCCATGTCCGGATGCCCAATATCATGTGTTGGCCGAATCCAGAGTGCAGTTGATATGAAGTCAAGTGCGGGGTTGTATGCTCGACGTTGTATGAATGAATTCTCCGAGGAAAGCCACAGGCGTGGCTGACCAGTTCTAGATGGCATCTCCCGCTCTGCAGCCCCGGACTTGTTCTCGTCTGGCCATCGCCATATCAGATGTTTGTCGCGATGATGGCCGTGTCGTGGTTCGAGTCGCCAAAAACCGCGAAGAGCGTGGATGGATGGTGGGACGGTGGTACGTACCGTGAAAAGAAAAGCGCGGCGGCAGCGTGTCGTCGAATGGCAGCTCAGAACCAGGAACGCTGGATGTTCCCCACAGCGAACGATTGGCGCCCGGCAGCTGGCCAGATGGACCGTTGCGCAAGCTCCAATGCAAGACCATGTGTCTAAATTTGAATGACTCATAGACGCTGCATGAAGGAGCTCTCGGACCTATCAGAGGCGTGGTCTTGCATCTTCAAGTCGTTTTTCAAAAGAAAATGTTCGGGGTCTTGTTCGCTGTTTATGAGGGGAAAGAACTGAGGTTGAGAGAAGCTCTGCTGTGGGGGAGAAATGCGGGAGTTGGTGGAGAGCTTTGTGGGCTACCAGAAACCTCTTTGTCCGTTTGAGGTCTGAATCTCGCACTGGTTCCGACATGTGCCAGACAGCGCAAAAGAGGCCGTGTGACAAGATCACAAATCTAGCGCAGCACCAAGCCATTGTTTCCAGCGCTCTCTGCTCTTTGTGTGGTGGCCATCTGATATTAAAGAGCCGCCGAGCACGGGCCACTCCCGGGTACGTACCTTGTCTAGAGACGAGAACCTCAACACCCAACCTCTAACGTGGCTGCTTTCCTTCCTCCACTACGAATCCGCTACTGCCCGGCAGACGTTGAGTGACATGATCGTTCCGGGTCGACGCCATCGCTCTCCGCGTTTCAGGTTTATTTTCATCCACTGGGAAAGCAGGGCTACCTCTGTCTGCAGCTGTGTAGGGCATGTTTGCATGTACATCCCACTTGGGAGAAGTGGAAGACACTTGACAGCAGCCCTGCCCTTTCTGGCGGCGTGGGATTGCCGTCCTGTCCGCTCCTGGCTTAGATCGCTTCGCGGTACACGCCCTACACGCCTACCACGTCCCACACGCCCTACACACCCGCGCCCATCTCCAGATATCGCGCCCCCAGCCAGTCCCTGTGGACCTACCGGGCTGGTGCATCATGGGCCCGCTCCAGCCGGCCACCCATGGCCTATGATCCCCCGGTTCTGATGTTCTGATCTTGCGACGAGGATAAGTATCCTCTTTTTCCCACCTCTCGTTTCTCATGTTTCCATCTCCAGTATCAGACATCACCAGTCTTCCATCATCTTTCCTTTGAAACAAAGGGCTTCTCTGGAGAGCTCGGCTTGAAGCCATCCCATCTCTTTCTGTCAACTCATACACACAACGGAGCCGGACTCCACATCGACAACTACACTAATTCTAGTAATCAACCTCCCCCAGGCAGTCACCATGGCCTCGTAAGTAAACAACGGTCGAAGTAAACATAGGCGATCTTGGCGGCTAACATTTCTTGCCATCAATCAGTCTTGGAGAAGTCACCTTTGACTTCACATTCCCATGTGATCCTTCAACGCCTCCCAGCTTCACCTTTGACCCATCTCTTTTGGAGATCCCCTACAACCAAGGTCATGCTCGCTCCAGCTCACTTTCATCCATCTACTCTTTCGAGTCCACACCATCAGAGCCCGTCTCGGCACCCAGCACCCGCCGGACCACCCCAGCCCGGTCTCCCATCCGGACTCATGGGCCTCTTCTCCTGCCCAAGATCCGCAGCCAGGATCAAGCCATCGGCCCTTCCGCTGCTGCCCCGGCTGCCAAGCGCCAAAGGACATCACCAACCCCAGCTGCCCCCAACAAGAGCGCCTACCGCCCAACACACGCTCGCAGCTACACCAGCCCAGAGGCCATCTCCTTCACCAGCTCGGTCTCTTTCACAGATGACAGCAACCCAGCACCTCTTCTCTGCTCCCCCGTGAGCTTTGCCCACGATTCCGCCGCGAACCACTCCCGGAGAGCATCTTCCTGCAGCGTCGAAAACATCAGCTTCCCCAGCCAGGTCACATCATACCGCCCCATGCCCACATACGTGCCTGCCAGACGCACCAGCACAAGCCCCACACCGCCACCCCAACCCCAACCCCAGACCCATCTCTCCCAACCCGAACAGTACAACCTCTACCAACAGTATGTCCCAAGAGCGCCATCACCATTGGCCGCTGCCGCCCCCATCGTCCCAGACATGACCCCCTCCACAACCCTCTACTCCTACCTCACCTCCTCCAACCCAGCCCCATCCCTCGTCAGGAGCATCTCCTTCCCCCTCCGTGACCCGAACATCAAGCACTTTTGGTGGGACGTCCGCCAGATCAGACCATGGACCAACTTCACCGCCCAGAGCCTCCTGTCTCTCCCCGGCGCGGAGTCGTGCCTTTCCACCCCGCTCTCAGCGGCTCTGCTGCCCAACATTTCCGCCGGCGGGCAGAGACACCCCGAGACAGAGGCGGCGCTTCACGGGATCTACGCGGGGTATTACCTCCCCAAGCTGAACAATGCCCTCGCGCTGTCGTCAACACAGCCGGTGCAGCTGTCGGTGCCGAAGAAGGCTGCTGCTGGGATGAACACGGAGTGCATGTTTGTGGGCAACGTCCCCGGCGACGAGGCCAGCGCGGCGGCGATTTTCGGGGGCAAGCCGATGGCGAGGGTGGTGGGGATTGTCAAGAGCTTCGATCGGTTCAATACCGGGATGAGGGTGGAGGGAAATGTGAAGAGGGTGGAGTACCTCCGCGGTCTTGCGCATCTGCATCATGCGATGAGGGAGCACGGGTGTAGGTATGGGTTTATTCTGACCGAGATTGAGCTTGTGGTTGTGAGGAATGGGGGGGAGAGGACGCCGCATTTCGGGTTTTTGGAGGTGACGAGTGTGCAGCTGAACAAGACTGACGATCTGGAGGGGCCGGTGGAGGCGGAGAATGCGGAGATGACGGCTTGTTTGGCGCTTTGGGGGTTGTGCATGCTGGCTGGAGATGGGGCGATGCCGGGGGAGGCGCATTGGAAGAGCGAGATCGGGGCGCCGGCGGAGGGGACGAGGAGGAAGGCTTTGGAGAGGGATGGGTGGATGCCGCAGCCGCAGTTGGCGGAGAAGAGGGAGGCGAAGAGGAGTAGGGGGTGGGTTTGGCCTGAGGACGCGGTGGGCAGGAAGGAGTTGGGGAAGAGGGGGGTTAGGTATGGGGGTTGTTAGTTAGATTGCATGGCTGGTTCATGATGAAAGGGTCTGCGACTCTGGTGAAGAAAAAAAAAAGAATAATGAGACTCATGACTGACGACTGGTTTCGGGTGGGTCATGGGGACTCGAGGATTGGAGTTTTGGATATAGGAGTGGGCATTTGGGTACATTTTTGATAGTTAATACAAAGTTCAGATGATCAACACCTTTGACGTTGACTTTCTGTGATATTGTGCGGCTCTTCATCCCAGCATCAACCCTCTCCAACCCATTGTCCCAAATCCACAGTAAAGCCCTCCAACCCATCACCAAAATACTCCCCGTTGCTTTTACGTCTCCATCCTAGACTTCAGATAGCGATGTAAGCTGGTTCGTGGTTTCGCCTCTGCTTCTCTGTCAGTGTGGTAAGCAGTTCATTCAATAGGAGACACCGCCTGCTGGCGATGATGGGTAAGCTTGAGATAGGTTGGGAATGCCGCGCAGGCGGGCCGTGATGAGTAAGGAGTCCCTCGTAGGATAGTTTATATTCCGATTACTGCTGGGGCTGAGATGGATGGGAGGTGACAGGGGGGAAGCGGGTGGTTTATCTTTGTATGGCTAAACAGATCTATCTTGTTGATGAAGATTACGACGGCTCATTTGGACAATGTTCTTACCTTTTCTGTGGTTTATCTGGGAATTGAAAAGCTAGCTAGAGGAGTTTGTGATGTGTTTGAATGTACTCATGTATGATGAAGTTGACAACTTTGGTGGAACTGGCCTTGATTGGATAAGATTGGTGTTTGAGTTGTGGCACTTGGACGCAGTGCTTGGGCTCAATATTTGGGTTGTGGGTTGGGTGTATCAGTCGATGAATGGGGTGTTGTGTGTAGTTGTCTTTGGTAAATCTGGTTTTATACTATCAGCATGTGGGCCCATGAAAGTCGGAACCTCTTAGATCGGAACAGCTTCCGTAACCGGTACCGGGCCGGGGCTCATAATGGAATCCGCCACGGAACCTCCGTGCCAAGCCGGACCGGATTTCGGAATGCTTCTCAAGCCCTGCCGGATAGAAAAGAGGGTTAGGGTTAATACATTGGCTGACAAATTACCCCCTCTTTGCCCCACTGCAATCTTGGCTCCAGAGCTGCGCCTTCGTGATGGACCTTCTCCTTTTCTCAACAGTCGCCAGTGCGTCAGGTGCATGCTCGGACGACACAAATCACTGAACAGGAAGCTTGCCATTGGCACTCTTATCCATTGTTTTGCCAATGGAATCGACTGACTGAATGGGTAGAGTGAAGTGGGGCTGCGTTAGTCGCATCTGCACTGCGCTGTGCTGTCGCAGTTGAGGGCGCTGTGATGGCTGCGACAATCCAAACCATAGATAGGGGTGGTTAACCTCTGGGACAATAACCCAAAATAAAACCGTAGCTGTAGAAAAATAAAAGAAACAATATTGTGGCTTCATTTTTGAAAAACACCAGTTGGTCGCACGCCCTCAGAAGCAGCCTTCTTTGCTAGGTATTGTCCAGCCAGAACTGGATTGAAACCACACCATCAACCCCCAGGTCGACGAGTGGTCACAGCACAGCGAGCGGCCCCAAAACTCGCAGCAACGCTCTTCGGGTGCCAAGCGACCTTTTCAATTCCCAACTTCAGTCAGCGACAGTTGCGACTTGATATCGGCAGCAGGAGCTTGTGCAGCGGACCATGACAGACACGCTGCACAATGGCCATGACATCCTCTGCGACCCGCTCCAAACGAGCCGAGGGTCTCCATGCCACCATCTCGCACCCCAAGTTGCTCTCCAGCAGCAGCGCTGACTATCGCCGCCCTGTCGCGACCGCCATGCCGAAGCAGAACAGCAAACAATTCCCGCTCAGCCCGACTCGCGCCTATGGAAAGCGACATCTCGACCTCTCGTCTGGCAATTGCGATGCCGTCATACCAAAGAAGGCCAGGATTGCCGTAGAGATCCCGGCGAGGCCCTCGTCGTACCACGCCCGAGTTGCGAAAGAATCGGCCGACGCGCCACCATTACCGCTGCCCACCAAACCCACTGTCGCGGCGGCGGCACCACCACCACCACAACCCCGATCTGCGATACCGACACGAGCCCCGCCGGCGCAACCCGCGACAGCAAACAATGCCGAGAAACACCCTACTAGCCTCACAAAACATCAGGAAAAGGTCGTCAATGGGCTCAAGCATGAGCTCAGCAGACTGCAGCCGAACACGGAGGACACAACGAGCACCACCCAAAGCCAGGGTCGCAAGTTGAGGTCACAAGAAGCTACTCGTTTCAAGAGTGAGCTCTCTGCTTATTTCCCCGAGTACGATGAGGTCATTGGCAACGACCCGAAAAAAGAGTGTGAGTTTATCTTGCATATTGTCATCTCTATTCAATTGCTAAGTTGTTCGCGTCCTTTAGACTCGTTGAATCTCGAGACTCCAGTCGCCGTAGTATCCGATACCGCACCTACCCCCTCTGCCTGGGCTTCCAAACCTCCAACCTTCCCAGTCGAGAGCTGGGGCGATAAGTTGTACACCGACCTCCACGACTGCCAGCGAATTGACTTTGCATTCCTCGCAAAGCAATCCAAGCCACTTGATCCCTCACAGTACCAAGCAGACCCCTTGCCCGATAGTTCTTACGAACCAATCCATAAAAAAGAAGAAAAGCAAGAGCGCTCGGTACGAAATACCGAAAAGATTCGTGCCCAACATGAACGAGACCAAGTCATCCGCCTCCTGGACGGCCTCCAAGGCCCAGACTGGCTCAGAATCATGGGTGTGAGCGGCATCACCGAATCCAAAAAGAAAACCTTCGAGCCTGCGAGAGAGTATTTTGTCAAGGGTTGCGAATCCATCCTGGATAAGTTCCGGCGATGGACGGCGGAGGAGAAGAGAAGGAAGCGGGAGAAGGAAAGGAAAGCGAAATACCTGGCCGACAGGGAGACTGCCACGAGTGAGGAGAAGGATCTTGAGCCCTCTGCTCGGTCCAGCCGTGCCACGTCCACAAGTCATGAGGAGAAGCATACGAAGAAGAAGAGGAAGAGAGAAGTGGTGGTTCCGGATAGTGAGGATGAGGCTATGGGTGATGATGAGCTGGATGGTGAACCACCAGATGATGTTGAGGAGAGTGACGTTGATGCTTCTGTCGCTAAACAGCTTCGAGAAGAGGCTCTTGCGGCGGCTGCTAAGAAGTCGTCTTTGAAGTCGAAGCCGCCACCGAAGAAACGGGTTCGTCCTTCGAAGCCACCACCGCCGCCACCACCACCACCACCACACCAAGCTAAGAAGGCACCGACGGTTGAGCCTTTTCCTGCCCCGCCACAGCAGGAGAGGGAGTTTACGTCTTTCTTTGCGAAGAAACATCAGCGTGATGCTGCTCTCAATCCAAACCGTCGCCGAATTAGTACCAGAAGGAACCCAGTTCTTGCTTGGGGCGTGGCCGTTCCCGAGGTTGCAGAGGCCGATTTTAGTCTCTCGGAAGAGATCAGGGATGAGGTGATGGGGTCGAGGAACAGTGCTCCTGCTGCTACGACTACCAACGATGCTGCCGCCGCTGTTAAACCTACCAGGGGCCGTCCTGCGAGGGGGAAGAAGAAGCCTTAGTTGCCTCATTTTTGTCGAAGCAGAGAGATGAACATCATGCCCGTCATCACACTTTGCAACATTACCACATTGTTCCTCGCCACATGCTTACGCGAGTATATATTTGTACATTATCAAACTACCATCACCCCCGCATTGATAGGGGACTTGTAGTTATTCAAAGGATACAAAGGGTTTAGGGTCAGGGTCAGGGTAGGGGTAAACTTGGGAATTTTCAAGCAGGGAGTTTAGGGGGGGGTTCGGATTATTTGGGTTGGGTTGGGGTTTGCTGGGCAGACTTTTTACCGTCATAGGAAGGGGAAATAACTGTTTTTGCGACTGGCAAATTGTTTGGGAGGAGTAGAGACGGTGAGGAGTACCGGGGGTGCAGGACAACAGGCTGCATAGTGTAGGGGTGTTTGTGGGGATAATTGATGTGGGAGGGGGGGTTGTTTATCTGTAGAGATAATTGTATTTATAAATCAAGGTATTAGGAATATTTTGTGGTTGGGGTGTTTATTGTGAGTGATTTGTGATCTTAATGGGTGGTAAAGGGGTTGGTGGTGCTGTTCAGGTTGTGAGAATAGCCAACGACTCCTGTGTTGACATGAGAACTGAGCAGACAACACTCAAAAATCTCCAAACTCCTTGCGAAAAAAGACATATATACCGCTCACAAAGTTACATGAACCCAGCCCAGGCCCAAACCTGGCTATGCATATACCTAACCCATAACCCCCTTTCCCCCCAAGTCCAGAACCATGAATGAACCTAACAGTCCTTTTTGTTCCCTTTCCCCAGCCAACCCAGTCTATAACGCCCCGCCCCTAATTGCCTTGTCCGTATTATATGTACCCCCCTTTACCTCCCCCTTGCCCCCCCTCCAAATTGAACCTCTCCACATTCTCCTCCGTCAACCTCTCCCCCAGCCCCTCCTTCTTCCCCCCAAGAACGGAAGGACTCTTCGCCCCCCCAATCCCCGCCGCCCCAACCAGCTTATCATCCCGACTGTGCATCGCACTCTCCTTGTCCTCCTCAAAGTGCTTAATAACAGGCGACATCGGCACCCCCCCCAGCCTTTCCTCACTCCCCGGCCTCGACAGCCCTTTCTGCGGGGAGTTAGACTTGGGAGTGGTACTATCCCCACCACCACCACCACTACCACCACCACCACCATCACTTACAACCCCAACCCCATCACTTACAACCCCAACCCCATCACTTACAACCCCAACCCCATCACTCACGACCGTATACCCCGGAAAATGCCCCCTTTCCTCCCTCCCCTCCCCCCCAGGCTTAGGCGTGGGCAGTTCCTCATGCGTCTCTCTATCATGTTCCACCCCAACCCCCGGAATCCCCGCATTATCACAATGCTCCCCCGAATCCGAACAATCACTCACCACACTGCTCCCAACCCCATCATCCACCGCCAACATTCCCCCTTTCCTCCCCTTACTCCCCCACCTGACCAACATCCTCTCCAAAACCCTACTCTTCACCGGCTTGCTCAGATAATCATCCATCCCCGCCCTCTTGCACTTCTCCCTATCCCCCTGAATCGCACTCGCCGTCATGGCCACGATCGGCACGTCCCCCACAAAAGACTTGTACGGCAAGTGGTGCCTCAGCAAGTGCGTGCACTTGTACCCATCAATCAGCGGCATCTGCACATCCATCAAAATGATATCCGGCTTCTTCTTCTCCCCCTTCTCCGCCGCAATCAGGTAATCCAGCGCCTCCTTCCCGTTCCAGGCAGCAACAACATTAAAGCCGAGTTTTCGAATCGTTTTGATGGCAATCTGCTGATTGATAGCATTGTCCTCCACAACCAAAATGTGGATCTTGGACCTCTCTTCCAGGGACAGGTCTTCCTCAGGCGAGGACACACTAGGTAGGTTGACCGACGACGAGTTGCGCCACGATGAACGGCCCCTGTCCCCAAGTACAGAACCGATCTCGGGGGGCGTTCCCATAGAATGGTCGTACTCCGAGCTGTGGCACGAGACGCTCATCTCCGACTGCAACCGATCAGGAATGGGATCAATCTGGACAAGGCTGGACTTTTGAGCAGCACCCTGGGGCTTGTTGAACGGGATCCAAAACGTGGCCGTCGTCCCCGTCCCAAGAGTGGACTCGAGCACCATCCTCCCCTTCATCAAATCCAGCAGGTGCTTGCAAATCGTCAACCCCAATCCCGTCCCGCCAAACTTCCTCGCCGTCGAAGCGTCACCCTGACTAAAAGGCTGAAACAACCTCTTCCTCACCTCCTCCTCGATCCCGATCCCCGTGTCCTCGATCACAAACTTTATCTCGGTGATCTCGGGCGTGTCCTTCTCCTTGAAAACCGAAAACTTGACATGCCCATGGTTGGTGAACTTGATGCTGTTTGTCACCAGATTCGTGATAATCTGCCTCACCCTCCCAGGATCGCCCATAACCACCATGTCAGTCTCGATATCCTCCGAGATGTCGGAATGAAAGGCCAAATCTTTTCGCTCGGCGGCAAAGCTCAACATCTTGGACACATCTCGGACGATAACCGAGAGCGAGAACTGGACTTCTTCAATGTCGAGCCTCCCCGACTCCACCTTGGAAAAGTCCAAAATGTCGTTGATGACCGTCAACAGCGCGTTGGCGGAGCGGTAGATGTTTTCTGTAATGTCTCGTTGTTCTTCCGTGAGCTCAACGTCGAGAAGCAGCTCCGACATCCCGATCACGCCTGTGATGGGGGTTCGAATTTCATGAGACATCTACCTCCAATGTTAGCTCCCGCAGTTTGTTCATCAGACGTGTCACCACCTACATTAGCAAGAAACTGCGACTTCAACCTGCTGGCCTCCTTGGCGGCAGCTTCATTAGCCACCAGTTGTCTCTTTTCTTGAGCCTGCGCCTGGATGTCCTGTTCTCTCGCCTTGAGCTCGGTAACATCCATGATGAGGCCTATCACGCCCTCGATGATGGTGTTTGCTTCCCCCCTCTCACGGATTCTTTTCCCTAGAATGGGTTGGAACCGAGTGCGGTACCAGCGTCCATCTGTTGCAATGTCAGCATATACCAATAGTCGCTTGCTAGACCCAAAAACATACCCATCTCATGCTCTTGAAAGTCCTCCCTCGTCGTACTCCCATCAAGAATAGACTCCAGCGGACTCAAGAAAGCCGGCATCTGTCCCTCTGGCAGCTGCGAGTTAAGACGATTAAACACGTCGTAAACATCCTCCCCAATAAACCAGCGCGAGGTGGTATTGTCACACTGATAGTCCCATATCAGCGCTCCCTCAATCATGGTGATCTTCCGGTTCAGGTCGACCGTAAACATCGTCATGTTAGACAGAGCGATAACACTGAGAAGCTGCTGCCGAGTTCTGTTAGCCTCGATCTTGGTCTCGATGCTTTCATGGACGTCGGTGCATGTTCCTAAACAAACGAATGAGTGCTCCGTCACAGATCTGCCAGGGTCAGACGAAAGCTCACCAAACCACTTCTCAATCTTGCCCGTCTGCTTATTCCGCAACGGCAGCGCCCTCCCCAGAAACCACCTCCACTCCCCATCCTTGCTGCGACACCTGTACTCCGTCATGTAGGGCTCGCCAGTCGCAAGAGAGTGCTTCCACCGCTTCGCAGCCTCCACCATGTCATCCGGATGAAAAGGCTTCGACCACCCCTCACCAAACGAGTCTTCCTCGGACAGGCCAGTGTAATGATACCACCGACTATTATAAAAATCATGCTGCCCATCAGGCGTCGCCGTCCACACCAACTGCGGCATCGTGTCACAAATAAGCCTAAACCTCTCCTCATCCGCCGCCTTGATCTGGTTCAGCTCCTCATGAAGCCTGGTCACATCCCGGCATGTCACGACGCCGGCGAGAAACTCCCCCGTGTTCTCATCCTTGATCGCCACCCCCTCCACGTCAAAAATAAGACTTTTCCCATGCTCATCACGCATCCCGATGCGGAGGCCGACAAAGGGCTTCTCGGTTCGCAACAGCACAGCGATCGGATACTCGCTCGGATCCAGCTGCTTCGTAAAATCTTGGTCCCATACCACCCAGTTTGGCAGCAGATCAAAGCCATCAGCCGACTTGTCAAGGTCAGCGTTTCGGACAAACAAGTTGCGGGCAGCACGGTTGGGAAGCGTTACACTTCCGTCTCTCCACATGGCCAGGATGGGCGTCTGGATGTTGTCAAGCAAGGCATCCTTCATGATGTTGATCTTTTGGAGTACCGACGGCGCGCTTGAGGGTGCTGAGGCAGCGGGCGGTCCAAAGGGGGGGAACGGGTTGGCGGAAAAGGACACGGCAGAAGGGCTGAGCTTGAACGAGGAGGAAGCGTTGGAGTCCCTGCTAGAGGCCGCAGAAGGTGGGTTGCTGACATGAGGTATAGACTTCCGCTCGGCAGCTTCCAAATAACTCGCTTTGGCCGTCGATTTTCTCCTACTCATGGCGGGGCTGAAAGCCGAGTTGGTGTTGGTGAAGGTCAACGTGAAGAAAGTTTGGCCTTCGCTGACATCCCAGACCGATATGATCATTTTGGCACGCCTTTGGGAAACCGACAAGTTGTGCCTTGCTCGAGGATCATACGTGGAACTGGTGACATCTTTGGGAGAAATCACCACCTCGATGGCGAGGGTAGGCGTGCGGTCATGGGGTTTTCCATTGAAAACGTGGCCATCGTTCGCTCCATCCGGTATTGGCGTGACATCTCCGTCGACCTCGACGGCGCCGTCGGCTGTCGCCGATGGACTTCCACCTCCCGTTTCGACAGCAGCTTGGTTGAGAAATTGCTCCCAATCAAGCCAAACCGGAACGCCGTCCTGAACCAGATCAATGCCCACCTGAGCCAGGGTCTTGCCGCGAAGAATGTCCACGACGGGTACCATGCCGTCACCGTCGGCACCAACATTTTCGGGTATCATACCGAGCAGTCTTCCCATGGCTTCGTTTGCCAAAGCTACCGTCTTTAAGCCGTCCAAAACAAGCACGGGTACTGGGAGAAATTGTAAGGCTGAGAAGGCCACTTGTCCGGGCGTGATACATGGCATCGGTATGCGAAATGGACTGGCGTTTTGCGATCGAGGAACACCTGGCGTGAGTAAGGGAGCGTCCCTAACGAACCGATTACCGACTACAGGGGCCACATTGTAGGCCGGCGACTGAGGTCGACTGTGATGGCGGGTATATCGACCAAAATACTGCGTGTCGTCTGGGGTCAAGTGCGGGGATTGGCGGACAGCGACTGCTGGGCTGGTGTCGACGGCGCAGCTGGTCTCCTGTAACTCTTGACTGGGCGTCATGTCGACGTCGCCGTCAGGAGGGGCATCGAGCAGACAACGGCCCGCGAGCCCAAGATGGCTGGATTTGAGGTTTGGCGGGGTCTATGTGTGCGTATGTGATTTGGTCGTCAAAACAAAAACTTTTTTGGGTAGCCAGGAGTTGTGTCTTTGGCTAGATAGTTTCAGTTCGAATTGGTCCAGACACTGGACAGCATCAGCAGTGACTAAACTCCCACCGGCGGCTTCCGAACTCTTTTGTCACGTTAAGCTGGGCATCTCCGTCTTAGACCTCGCGTTGTGTTGTGAAGGGCGCGGCTGATTCAATGGAAGCACAGAAAGTGTATGGTATGAGGTCGCGATAGCAAGTCGAAGATTGGAAAGCAGTGCGAGATAATCTACTCCCACCTCGCTCTCTCTGGTAATTCAGATGCAAATGGAAAGAATCGACTAGGCCCCTGGGGTGGCTTTTTTGCCCAGTGCCAGCGGTACCTAGGCCAGCTGCGTAATCCGACCTGAGCGGCTTTAAGGTTGGTTTAGTCAAGGCCGGAGCTTTGCAGAAACCCTTTGTTTCTGCTCCCGGTGTCGTCATTGGCAATCACATCCCTAAAAGATCAGAGCAAACTCTCCCATTGAGCCGTTAGCTGAACACTAGTACGGTTGAACATCCGATGAACGGTAACAAGGGACCATCCACGAGGATGGAACAGTGGAGGGTCAGCACCAGATTTTCTGAAGTGGCAATGCTACCTCAGCGGTCACTATCGTGAAGATCGTGTGTCCGAAACAGCAATGGAATGCGCCGAACGGAAGCACTGGGTCAGACGAAAGCGGGAGGGGTGTCAGACCAATGTCATCTCGCAGTTTGTACAACTGTGACCCTCACCGCCCTCAGCTGGATAACTCTGCTCAGAGATGGGATTTCCACTCAGAAACATGGGATTTTGCATTGTTCCGTATATAATGCCCCCAAAACACGGTTCCATTCGCGATGTCGAAGCCGATGCGACCTTCTGTGGATCGCTTGCATTTCACTGGGCGGGCATTGCTAACAGTTGCCGGCAGTTGTCGTTACCAAACCACCACTTGGATTTCACGTTCTCAACACTGACTTTTGGACCATCTCGAAAATCATATTTTATAGCACCCCGTCGTGCCTGTTCCACCAGCGCACAGCAGTTGACACTTTTGACACGTCTCACCGGTTCGGATGACTGACTCGGGAGGTCTTCTAGCCGAGTAACCCAAGCTAACAAATTGGGAACAGAGACTGTTTGTCCACCTTGATGAGAATCGAGACTTTACGGTCCAGCCCCGAATCACGGCTCTACAACAAGCCCCGGGCTGTGTGGTCAAGATGAAGCCGGAGACAAGACAGGGCCAAGCCCGTGACTCCACTTCTCCACACATTCGCCGGCACCGGATGCCGGGGGCACGTCGCCGGGTATCCTTCGGGCCGTTCAGCACGTGGGTTCACTCCCCAATACTACTACGACAACGCTCCGGTCGAGACATCTTGCGGCTCTTGGGACGCACCGTGTGATGGTTGCTCTATAGTGACATGCTGACGAGTGTGCGACTCATCGACAATGTCTTATCGGCCCCCCCTCCCACCCCCCTCGACCCCAAATTCTGGCTGTCACGCTGCCACCAGGTCTTTCTTGTTCCGCATTCCGAGCCCCTGGCGTCCAGAACCCGGAGTCGAAGCAAGGCTGAGCCTCCGAACGCAGCACCCGCGATGAATGCCGAACATGCTCCCCACCATGAGTACCCCACCTGGAGACCCCGCAGGAAGGGTCTAGAGAGATGGAGGGGTCACCGGGGAGCTGGGTTTTGCCATCGGATTTGCCCCGTTGAACAACGTCACTGGAAAGGGAAGGTTCAAACATGGCATTTTCTGCATCTTCGGATGGCAGCTGTCTACGATGAGATGAGATGATGATGGTGGCCTTCTCTTCACCTTTGGACAACCAATCATAACTGATCATTGTCATGACAGACAAGTAGGAACCCAGCATCACCAGGGCAGGCCGGCAAGTGTTTTCAGTGTTTTATACCCTCCCACATGCGCGCCGCTTCACAACCCCATCTTGGCCACGGTCTCCGGGGACGGCACTCATCCAGGGGTAACGCCCCTCGCGATACCCACATGCCGGCCTGTGACAAGATCCCAGACTCTGCTCCTCCAGGCCAATCCAGGTTCACCCCCCACATGATGACCGATCATGTCTGTCTTCTTCCTATTTTTCTCCCGCTTTTCCCCAGCTTCATCGGCCTTGTTCCCGTTCCTCTGGATCTCACTTCTGCTGTAGCCCCTTCCTTGTTTTCTTCTTGTTGATACCCCGGACTGTACCTTGCCTTTGTCTTCTTTCCCATCTCTCTTTCCCCGCCTTTTTCGCCCATCATGTCTGACGCCGCCACCTACTCGGTCCCTTTCTGGATCAACGGCGAGGAGTACCACGCCGAGAAGCAGTACGATGTCATCTCGCCCGTCACCGGCAAGGCCATCCACCGGTCCGGTGCCGCCTCGGATGCCGACGTGAAGAAGGCCGTCGAGGCCGCCGACAAGGCTTTCAAGACGTGGAAGAAGACACTCCCCAAGGAGCGCCGGGATGTCTTCTTGAAGGCTGCTGAGATCTTTGAGAGGAGGAAGGAGGAGCTCGGGGACTACATGATGCAGGAGACTGGTGCCCCTCGCCAGTGGGCCGACTTCAACTTGGACGTCGCGAAGGACTTCTGCCTTGACATTGGCGGCCGGATCCGCACTCTCGAGGGCACCATTCCCACCACTGCCGATCCTGAGACCGGCGCCATGATCGTCAGGGAGCCCTTTGGTGTCATTCTCGCCATTGCCCCATGGTATGTTGCCCTGATGGCACGCAGCGCTTCACATCAAAAGCTGACATGCAGACCAGGAACGCCCCCTACATCCTCGGCATCCGCTCCATCCTCTTCCCCATCGCCGCCGGCAACACGGCCATCCTCAAGGGCAGCGAAGCCTGCCCCCGCACCATGTGGGGCCTCTGCTCCGTCTTTCACGAGGCCGGCCTCCCCGCCGGCGTCCTCAACATGCTCGTCCACTCCCCCCAGGACGCCCCCCGCATCACGGCCAACCTCATCGCCGAGCCGGCCGTCAAGAAGATCAACTTCACCGGCTCCACCGGCGTCGGCCGCATCATCGGCCGTCTGGCGGGCGAGAACCTCAAGCCCGTCCTCCTCGAGCTCGGCGGCAAGGCCCCCGCCATCGTCTGGGAGGACGCCGACCTCGACAACGCCGCCTTCCAGTGCGCCCTCGGCGCCTTCCTCAACAGCGGCCAGATCTGCATGTCTACCGAGCGCATCCTGGTTCACAAAAACGTCAAGGCCGAATTCGAGAAGAGGTTTGTCGGCGCCATTGACCAGATTTTCGGGTCTGCTCCCGACGCGCCTATCTTGATCAACAGCGCGGCTGTGACCAAGAACAAGGCTCTCATCAAGGATGCGCTGGCCAAGGGCGGCGAGTTGCTGTACGGCAACCCTGACGCTGTGGAGAAGAGCGACACGAGGATGAAGCCGGTTGTGATCAACAATGCGAACAGGGAGATGGAGATCTACCAGACGGAGAGCTTTGGGCCGTCGGTGGCGTTGTATGAGATTGAGACGGAGGAGGAGGCGCTGGAGGTTGCGAACGACACCGAGTATGGTCTCACGTCGGCGGTCTTCACGGAGGATCTGAGGAGGGGGTTGAGGTTTGCCAAGGAGATCGAGACGGGGGCGGTGCACATCAATAGCATGACGGTGCATGACGAGAGTGCGCTGCCGCACGGTGGCGCGAAGGCGAGCGGGTATGGGAGGTTCAATACTGCCACGGGGATGGCGGAGTGGGTGAGGACCAAGACTATCACTTACAAGTTTTAGGTGAGGGCTGTAAGGCTGGGGAAGGCAGGGGTAAATAAGGGGCTACTGCACATATGAATGAAGCATCTTGAACTGTACAGCTCTGGTCCATCAATGCGAATTGCTACAGATTGATTGCTATCGAGGTTGACGGCTATTAGGGGTATCTGTACCTACTGAAGGAGAATTAGATATCTGACTGGCAGAGATGGCGAAGTACCTCGGCTTCAAACCCCTTGAAAATTCCTTCTAGTCCCCGTATTCGGAATTCCTTACCTTCTCCCCTTCTCGCCACCATATACCACTCTAACAAGATGCCACCAAATCTTCACTAACAAACTTCTTCCCCCCCCCCCCCAACTTCGTTCCCCGACCAAACAGGAAAAGAAGTCTTTCTCGTCACCGGCGCCACTTCAGGCATCAGGGTTCTCTGTCACACAACAGCCCTGCTCCCTCAATGGAAAACTCTGGATGGCAGCTCGCTTCCGAGTCCAAATTCTCAGCTGCCGTCCGATCCATCAAACCCTCCCGCCCCAACTCCCACGGCGAACTCCTATGTCCCTGTTTATCTTTTTTAGTTCTTACGGCATGGGGATGTTTTGCCGAGCCTCGGGTTGGGGGCACAGATGGGGTGTCTAACGGGTGGTGATTTCACCAACACCACCCCCGACCAAAGATGCTCCCGTGTCCAAAACCGGAGCCTGGGCGCAGGCAGTGGAGTCAGACAGGCGGTATGAAGACAAAGGGGTGGTGGGTGTGGCGGTGAACCCGGGGGAATCCTGAGGAGTGGGTTGTCTGATGACCGGGAGCTCAAGATACGGCCGGCGGCCAAGGTGCTCGGGTACCCGGCTGAGAACGGGGGTGTGACCGAGGTCTGGGCTGGTTTGGCGCCTGAGGTGACGGCGGAAGGAACGGTGGAGAACCGGAGGTGAGTGCGATACCTACCTACCTGCCCACCTACTCCTCATTGGAGAAGGAAAAGTTGGGTGATGATGATGCTGACTTGACACTAGTTATTCCCTGTGGGGGGATTTACCCCATCAGAGAGGACCTCAAGATGGCCGTTAGGTAGAGGGAGGAAGGGGGAAACGGGCGGGACGGGGGATTTTGGGGGGTTGGTGTGACGAGCAGGTTGAGCCTTTGGTAGGGGCGGGATAAGGTCACACACAGACCGGAAAGGTGGTGGTGATAGATTATGATGTGCGTTTCAGTCAGTCAATACTGACATGGGACAATGGTCTCCATCCTCACTCACGCCATTTCTATTCACCGCATGAAATCACACTTTCTACCAGTAAGTAAAATAATCGCGGCTGTCTTCCTCATTAATTACAACTCTTGCAAAGATCTTCAAAAATATATCCATCCATCCACCAGGGGTGGAGGCAAGGGTGACAAAAGAAAAGAAGGGGGTATAACCATTCCAATCCCAAAACAAAAGAAATAAATGACCGACGCCAGTCAGTGATGATGCTAGCTTGCTTCTCCCCTTCCTGAGAAGCTCCAATCTTATACTCCTTCTTTTCCAAAAAAAAAAAAGAGAAAAAAAAAAGACAAAAAAATCAAAACGCCTTGGATATATGCCCCAATCCCCTTTTCCAAAGTGATAAAACAAGCAAATAAAACAACACAACAGAAAAGAACACAGCCCCTCCCCCCTTATCAACTACCTCCCTAACCCCCCATATCCTCCCCCATTACCCCCATATTGATACCTGTCCCCCTCCCTCCCTCCATACTCCTCCCCAACCCGCCCACTAACATACCCATCCCCCCTCGCAACCCCGCCCAAATCCGCCCGGTCCAACATCTCCGTAAAAGTAGTCATATCCGTATACCTCCTCCCATCATCCCCCTGTTGCGGCGTCCGATCCGGCGTGATATTCCTCGGATCCGCAAAAATATTGATACTAACACCACTCACCTCCCTCCCTTGCTGCTCCGGCGTCCTCGGCGCCAGTCCCCCCTGGTACCCCGGATTCCCATCATCACTAACCGGCATATCCGGCATATCCACATACTTCCTCTGCCCGCCCGGTTGCTGGGGTGAATAATCCGCAATCAACCCCCCATAAGCAACACTGCTCATCCTCCTATTCTGATTTGGAGGTGAAGCAACAATCTGGTTGTTGTCGTAGGAGAGAACCGAGTTTCGCATGTCCATCGCGTTGTTGTTGAGCATTTGCGGGGTGGGCAGCCTGGCTCCGAAATCTGTTCTCAACGCCGGTTTATCGTCGTGGAGGATAGGGGCGGAGATGATGTTGCCAAAGGAGGAGGTCGACCGCGAGAGTTTGAGGGGTGAGCTTGACGACGAAGCCGTCTGGCCAGCCTTTCTCTTGCGGATGAAGATGAAGGCGAGGACGCCGGCGATGATTAATACCACTGCTCCCGCTGCGGCACCGCCCGCGATTCCGGCGATCGGAGGACCGGCAGACTGCGGGACTGCCGTCGCGGTCAGCGTCTCTGACGGACTCGCGGTTGTCGATGGTTTCGACGTGGGGGTGGTAGAAGGTCTCGAAGATGGTGTGCTCGACTGCGAAGGTGCAGAGTTCTGGTTGGTGTTCATGACACACTCGCCATTAACGCACGAGTACCCAAACGGACAGCAATCAGAGCCGCATTTGGGCAGAGAGCCCCCGAGGGCGGTTGTCTTGATGACAGAGTCGGGGGCCTTGTCGGCGTCTTGAAGCTCAATGTTGCAGTCGATGGGCCGGAGCTTTTGACATGTTGAACCGTTCGGACAGCAAACGACTGTGGTGTTGCCGGCGAGGACGAGGCACCTGTCGCCTGTTGGGCAGCAGAAAGAGCTGGGGACGTTGGCGTTGCCGCATCCTGAAAAGTTTGGTGCACCGCATGTGTCTTCTTGCCTGGCGAATATCTCGTATGTCGTCGGGATCGCGGACGCGGTCGCCAAGATCATGGCGAGAGCGATGGCTCGGAGGGCTGTTCGTCTCCTGGCCATCTCGGAGAGGAACCGGTGTTATAATAACCCTTGATAACGTTTGTCTGGGCAGGCGTTGTGACGCCTGGGTAATGAGCTGTGTCCTATATTAGGTATCCCACGCTGGCAGGCACACGGTGTTCACCGAAACAGTGTGTGATGTTGCTATCGCTTCGGTTTGGCCCGAGTAAGAAAGGAAAAAGACATAAGATGAACTTGTGGAATAGTCGAACCACGCAACAACACTGTAAGTGATTTGCAGAACCAAACCTGACTGGTAGCTAGTGAGCAGAGGAGAGAGAAAGAGAGATAAAAAAAAGAGGGCCACAGGCCACCTCGAGTGTATATCGAAGCAGAGATGAGATGACGCATTTCGCCTTCAACTCCATCGAGACAAGATCTCTGGCTATTCTCGCGCAGAAACTAGACGCAGGGTCAGGTTAGCAGGTCGGGCAGAAGAAGCCGTCCTGTCCTGTCCAACGGACCCTGCTGCGGACCCATCAGGAATATTCTGGGCCATGTCGAGCTGCGGGCGGTTGAGAGGTCGCTGTTGAAGCGCCGATGACCTCCTGGGGTGACCATATGACCCTGCCAGAAAACGAGTGGTGGTGAGCAACTCTCTTTCACCGTTGGCTCCGTCCCAAACGGGCAACTGGGCGTTTGGAGAACAGTCGTGACAGGCCGAGGCCGACCACCTGATTGGACAGCCCAACCAGATTGTGCTATTTTGGGTTACATAAAAATGACTCCACCTTACACTTGTTGGCAGCGTGCACGGTCCAGGTACCCGCATCAACCACACAGCCTTGTTTTAACGCCAGGAACAACAACTCAAGAATCTCCAAAAAAAAAAGGAAAAAAAGGCCCGTTATCGCCAGCCCGCATACCCGTCAAGCGCGCTTCCCATGATAAAAGAGGCCTCGTTTTTTTTTTTTCTTCCTCGGCATCATACGTGGTCATCGGGGCTTAGAGTCTTGGTTTTGCAAGCTGGGCGGGTATCTAACATCCAGTATCCCAACTCTCGCGGCCGCGCCGCCCTGTCCTGATGCGATGATGGCAAGTCTGATATCCACCACACCTCACATCAAGCCGAGGTTTACCGCGCTTCATATCACAAAGCCCGGTTTCCTCTTGGCAAAAACTGTAGATCCGTGATACCCTTTCCTCGGCAGTGTGTGTTGTGGAATGGTACCACCCAACGCAGGCCTCAGATCTGGCCGGAGGGGCCGTCTACCGAACCCGGACCCGAAAAGACGGGAAGCCCACTTTGTTTCGCGCCAGACCCCCGAAACAGTCCTGGCCCGTTGTGGCCTTGACCACATGCAACTCTCAGAAAAACAAACATATAATAATCCCCATTGTTCGGCTTCAAAAGTGGCAGGTTCAGTAGGTTGGGATTGGGCTTGAGGTGCGCTTTGTTGATGAGACACGGACGGTTGTGAGATGAGATGGTGATATGTAGGCCCCAGCGAAAATATTATATTCAATCTCTAACACAATGAAGAGTGTGATGTGTCAATCATCATGGTTGAAACCCGTTTTGCTTCAACACAAAAGTTACTGAATGAAGACACAGACAAACAGTCTCACATCCACCAAAGAGTGCATAAAAATATTCAATCTCAATACTTTTCATTCTTCACTTATCCCCTAAACTAATCCCACATCCTCCCAAAAACCCCAATCATATCCAAATATTCATCAATCCATAAAAGAGCGTCGCCAACAGACTATGTCGCCATAGGTTATCTGATCAGGCTTTCTTTCAAAGGTCTCTCTCTCAATCTAAAAAGGCAATCAACATGTCAAAGCTAGAGAAAAAGGTGAAGAAGAGACCCAAAGTAGCCTAAAAGAAGTCCATAAAAATATGCCCCAATTTATGCATAAATGATCATCCAAAATGAAAGTGAAAAAGTACGTATCAAAACCCAAAAAAAGCAATAACAGACTGGTAAGGTATCATCGTCAATGAAAAAAGTAAAAGGTACATAAAGAAAAGAGGAGTGAAAAAGAAGAAGAGGGTATAAGCAGGGGTATAGATATCATGTCGAAATCCAATGAGAAAAAAAAAAAAAAAAAAAAAAAAAAGAAAAAAGAAAAAAAAAGCCAAGAGCGGAGTATTACCAAAGGAAACCAACCCCCCTTTCCAAGCCCTAAATCATATTCCCATTCACCACAACCTCAAACCCCTCCCCCTTCTGCTTCATGGCCTTAGCAAGCATCAACTCCCTCATCCAATCAATCCTCTCATCCCTCCCCTTGACCGCAAAGTGATGCGTCTTCCCCGTCCCATTCACCGCCCCCTCAATCCCCTCCCTCTCCCCCCCAGCACCGCTCTCCTTCTTCTTACTGAGCACCCCCCCCAGCCCAAGCGCCTTCCTACCATCCTGCGGCACCAGCTGAAAACTAAAAGCACCCACATCCCCCCTCCTCGCCAACTCATCACTCCCCCGTCGGATATGCATCGCCTTGAACGCCGCCCCCAGCTTATTCCCGCTCTGCTGCATGCTGCTGCAGGCAATAGCATAGTCATCAATATCGATATACTCCAACGTCCTATTCTTCTCCTTTTCATCCTTGTGCATCGTCAGCCTTGTCCCCTGAAGTCTAAAGAAATGCTCGTGCCACTCGTGCCTGAGCATCTTTGTTTTTCTCTTCTTCATGAGACCTTGATAACTGATAGCCTCGCCACCCGTCATGTCAGGGGTGGGTTTATCGCTCACGGGCGACAGTCGGCCGTTGATGTTGACTGTTTTCACACCGGTGGGGTTGTTGGTTGTAGCAGTAGTAGTAATAGTAGTAGTAGTAGCTGTTGTTGTAGGGGGGATGGCTTTTTCCAACGTGGGGCGGTCGGTTTGTGTCCAGGGGTAGTTTACCCTCGGGGGAGCCTGCAACGGACGACGCTGCGAAAAAGAGCGGTTGAGGGTGGAGGGGATGTTGTTGTTGTTGTTGTTGTTGTTGGAAAGGGGGGAGACGATGCTGTTCTCGTCGAGGGCCGGCATGACGGGGAAGGAGGGCCGGCGGATGGTGTTGCGCGACAGAGACCGCATCGTGGGGTTGCGGTAGTTCATGTCGGGGGGCACAGACTGCGAAAAGTCACGCGAGGGGGCGGGGAGGGAGGTGATGGTGATGGGCACGTCCATTTCTGAGAAGGGTGTGCCGAAACGGTACATGGGAGCGGCGCCGGTGGGGGTGGACTCTGACGAAGAGGGGGAGAGTTCTCGGAAGGAGGGGATGACTTGGGAGATTGGGCGGGCGGAGCGGGTGCGGGCGGATTGAGGGTCGTAGGTGTTGGGTGTGGTGGTGGATGGGTGGGTTGGGATGGAGAGCTTGGGGAGGCCGCGGAGGCCGGTGTGAGGTTGGGGGGTGGTGGTGTTGCTGCCGTAGACCGGGGAGTTGCTCACGGGGGAGATCTCAAAGGGTGGTGTTGGGGGGACTTCGCTGCTGGTGGAGTGTTGGTGTTGGAAGTCGAGGAAGTGACGGACGTTGTCCTGGGCGTCTCTTGTCTCGACATTACGAAGGGCAGCTTCTTGGAGGTACTGCATTGTTGTGAAGGCACCGGGTCCCATGACATCGGATGAAGCCACCACAGAAGGGACGACGTCGGATACCGGGCGGAACTCGTCCTCTTCCGGCGCGCCTAGACCCGTGGTAGCGGTGACCTTTCCAAGGTCGCCGGCAAGCATGATGACGCCCTTGTCGTTGAGGAACGGGTGGTCCTTCTGGAAGGCCTCCATCAGCCGCTTGTATCTCTTGGCCTTGGAGCAGTTCTCGCCCTTGGAGCACTGGTGAGGCTTTGGCAGTACCTGCTCAATACCCACGATGGACACCGACTCCAAAGGAGAGATGACATCGTTAATCTTCAACCTCGGCTTCCGCTTGTCCTTGGTCGCGCCGCTCTCCTTCCTCTTGAGTTCCCTTCTGACCTGCTTGTCCGGCTCATCCTCAATCGGTGTCTCGGGCATAGGCTCCGGCTTCTGCATGTCCCTCATGCTGTGAATCTCCTCCCAAACCAACGTCCTCACGCCAAAAGATGAAATCCCTAGCTCCTTCAAGTCCTCAAACTTCAACGTGATCAAAATAGCACCCGTGATATCATTCTCGACAAACTTTTCCGCGGCGGGAAGCTCAACACCGGCATTCAGCATCCTCTGCGCAACCATTTCCGGAGACCACATATGCAGCGCCGACGTATCAAGCTCCTCGTCGGTAAACTCAAAAGGGCCGGCCGTGTTGCGCCTCTTTTTTGGCAGAGCGGTGAGGTGAACATCCTGAAGCTGGTAGTCCATCAGATGTGGCTTCTTGGGCGTCACAGGCGAGAGCGAAAGCGCATGTTGCAACTCGATGGACTGGGCCGAGGACATGGAGCTCCGGAACAGGTGAGGACCTCTCGGGCCTTCTACTGGTTGCTGCTTCACTTCATACGTGTCGAATGCGAAGGGCCGTTGCCGCAGGGACCTTGGTGTTTGGACCTCGTCGTATGTGGAGAGGGTGGTAAAGCTGTGTTGGCCGGACTGCGTGTTGTTGTTAGCAACTGCCCCTCTGTCCACATCAGGGGTGATCAACGCACCGAACCGCCAATGCTGGCACGGGGGGAACATTCGCCATCTTCGATTCCTTCCAGATCCCCGAATTCGCTGTAGACCTCGTCGTCGTCGTCGTCGTCATCATGATCATCATGTTCGTGGCCCATCTCGGCTTCTGACTCCATGAATTCCGTGTACACAGAGTTTGGCCTGTCATTGAAAGCCGGCGTTGTGAATACCGGACCCCTCGCCCTCCCCTTTTCCCTCATTTCCATCTGCGGGTGCTCTCGTGGAGCGAAGCGTACTTGAGCCTATAAAATTGTTAGTATTTCACTCACTATTCAGCTATTCATGCCTACCATTGTGAAATCAGACTCGGTGTAACAGGTGAGATTGGCAGAGTAAATTGTTTGCCAAGGTAAGGAGTTAGTGCCGTTGCCGGCAGTGTTTGCCTTTCAAAAAGACAAGATAGGTTCTTAAGACGGAGTAGTTGGGACGAACTAGACACTGTTGTTCGCATGCCGACTCGGTCACTGCTTGAAGCCAAAAGCGGGAGAAGAGGACAAGAGGTGGGACGGTGTGGCGGGCGGCTACAGATATGGGTTATGTACCACGGTCCACGGTATGGCAAGCCGCGATGTCGGGGTTACTGCTACTACAGCAGATGTGCAAGCGCTCGGATGGGAGGCAACGGTGCGGTGCGCTGCGGTGCGGTGCAGTGTCCAAGGTGGCCGGTCACAATGTGATCGGTCGGTGTGGTGTGGTGTGGTGTGATAAGTGTTAAGTGTTGGGGGCCGGAGAATGAAGAGATAGGTAGCATGCCATCTATCCATCCATCCATCCTCTGTCCGGCACTCGCAGAGACACGCATGAAAGCAGCAGCAGCAGTAGCAAGACTCGCAGGAACACCCTTCCACCCTTCCAGGTTTCCCCTAGCACGCACCCATTCCGGGGTATAATTATAGCAGGGCATCGCATCGAACTAGGGACGGCCGAAAGGCGAAGGCTGGTTGGGCAGATGGCCACATCTCTCTGCAGTCCACTCTGCATGGACTGCAGAGAAGTCACGGATGTGCAGACGGACGGTGAGAGGATGGGTGGTGAGTTGTTGTCATTGGTGAGAAATTCATGTGGTGCTTGAATGGTACCGAGCAATGCTGTGTTGCAATTGGTCCATCTGCACAAAATCGCTTCGAAATAGACGGCTTAAGCGCCCAGTGACAGGCGCTAAGCCCTTCCTGTCAAACATCCATCCCATCCCCCCACAACACTCCAGACTCTTCCCTGCCCTGGCAACAACTGAACTGGACCTGGCCCGCCGCTCCCCGACCTCCTTGTGTTCCTTTTTCTCACCTTGCCTCCGCTCATCAGGCCGAATCTTGCGGGAAAAGGTCTATCAAATCGGCCTCAGCGCGGCCGGTCATAAGATCCGGCATACATCCGCTGGCATTCCATATTCCAGATCCCTTCCATGAGGCCTCAGAGGGAACCTGCCGCCGATCATTTCTGGCCCGACAATAGACAAGGAGTGTCTCGGTCTCGAAGGACACACTCTCCGGCGGATGAGAGCCACTCTGTACCCTCTCTCGCATTGCTTTGCCGCGTGGGGTGGTCAGCATGAGTGCCGTGCAGTGCTCACTCCGTTGCACAGAGACAGCGGCCCCGCACGCTCACCAAGGGCACAGCACAGCACAGCAGAGCAGCAGTCGCGGGGTCAACCACCACCGACAACCGGTTTATTCCCTCTCGCTGTGTTCTCATGATAATCCCCATTTCTTACTCCATATCCCTTCTCCATCAAGGCCCGTCCCGACCGATACACTAGGTAATCTCATCACCCAATTGGGCTCTCACCCTTCACCAAAAGTCAATTGGGCACAAGAGAGAGTCATCTGTGATCGGCAACTACCCACGCAATAGTCTTGGATTGCCCGTTGTAGCTTACACGGTGGAACGGTCCGAGAAAAAAACTTCTGGCCACTTCCCTACAATCCTGCTGCGCTCAGCCGTGGGTGGGCAGGCTTGCCTCGTTGGTCAGCTCCTCCTCTCGCTCGGCCTTCACAAAGATACCTCTCTTTGCCTTACCCCTCCCCCCCGCCAGTCCTACCCAATAAGTGGGGGATAACATGACCCTTTTACTCCAAAAGCACATGAACACCCCAAAAAGACCCCCTGCCGGGCCATTTTCCATACTATCGTGACAGGGCAGCAGGGTGGTTCCTACCCGAGACTGGGCTTCAAGCGTGGATATCCGCATGAACAAGCCCTCTCTTGCGGTGAAGCCATCCCGGGAGTCCACCTCGGCCAGTCGTCTTTTTTTGTTTGTTTTTTGCCCTTGACCACTGTCTGCGTCATCGTACACAGCCATCCTTGCCACGCGGTTCATTCAGCTAGGTTCTGTCTGTCTACCCGACTGTCAGGGTTCCCCGCGGCCGCCGCCCAGCCAGACAGCGGCGGCGGCGGCGGTGAGATATCAAGGCAAAAATCTTGAATTTCTAACCTTGTAAACACACACAAGGCAGGAAATATCATATGATCAAGCATGGGTAGGTATCAAGTATCGGTTCAACTCTCTTCTGAGGGGGTAATAATCGATAATTAGCAAGACCTCCACGTCAATCTGCAAACAAGGACTTGATCCGATATCTCTTAACAAACCCATTGTCATTCATTCTCAATCTGGCAATTTTAGCACTTACACCTAGTGTACCTAGGCTATCTCCTTCCGAACTCGCTAACGCTTCCGACATCTTTTTCCCTCACCAATGTGCGAGATCTCAACAAACAGCTAGAGAAAAAAAAAAAAAAAAAAAAAAAAAGACATGAACAGGGTAGCTAAAGTGCTTGCAGCTCGTCTCCTCACAGACCGCAACTCTTCTTATCCCTGTCACTGAACACAGCACAACTGTAAAAACGAAATAGAGAAAAAAGTGCAAGCCCTAAAGTGAGTGTAGCTTCCCGAACGTGGTATCATCGTACCACTTCTTCAATGTGTGTAACCCCCGATCCTTTCCTCCCACCCCCCCCCAACCCCCCAACCCCCAAAACCCCGCTTGTTGTCCTACAGCCATATAAGTGGGTGAGAACGATCCAAAGATGCGGCGTACTGCAAATGTCGTGATCCTGTGATACGTTTTTGTCGGGTTCCTTACATTGGGATTTTGGATATCTCAGGTACATAATAGCAGGAGGGGGGAAGTACAGTACCGTGTAGTACAGCATGTAGATAAAACCTTTCTCGGGCTTGCGTGGTGGAAACACACCGACTCTTTCCCTTCCTTTTTGTGCCGGCGGGTGGATGTTTGTCTAACCTGAAGGATGACCATGTGGTAGATATTCTTCGGTTTAGGAGAATTATCTACCTTGTTCTTCGGGAAACCCGTGGGGGGCGTTCGCAAGCACACATGATCCAAAGAGTTTCGGGTGTTCGCAAAGTAACAGGCAAACAACCACAATGCCGAGCAACCTCACTACTGCATCCCCGTACCTGCTGCCAGTAGGTAGCCTACTCCATGCGAACTTTTTAAAGTGCTTACATGCCTATACAGCAAGCAGAACGAAAAAGCTTCCTGCAGGGGGTAGGTAGGTAGGAGAGGTAAGGTGGTGATACAACGGATGGTGGTTACAAAAACAACCCCCCGCCCGGGTACGGGCATGCTTCTAGATGTTCTGTCTTGGAAGGGAGACAACTCTACCCAACCAGACGGCTGAGTTGAGTCAGAAGAGGAAGAAGTAGCACTTTTACCGCTTCATGTTGCTCGCCTTGCGAGACAGAACAACGAAGGTACGGTAGGGATGTGTTGTCTTGTTACAACAGGGCTAATATCCTCCATTGACCGCCCAAGGTGAACGGGTATCGACAGATCTTGTCTCTTACCTACCGGGCCACCGGCAGAGAGGGGGTTCCTTCATTCGGCGTGTCCACAGTCTGCCATCAATTCTCGCCCTGTTGATGCCCAAGCGGAACTCCCAAGTATGACTCAAAGATAGCGGTGACCTTTCCTGACGACGACGACTTCGTTTTCTTATTTCCCATTCCCATTCCCAATACCAATACCAGGAGCAGCCCTGTTTTGCCCTGAAACCGATAACCCTTCCTCAAGAATGGATCCATCATTCCTCTTGCCCTCGCTTCTCTTTGCCCTTTCCCGTCTGGTTCTGTCTGGGCTCCTCAGGAGGAAAAAATGTCTGCAGATGGTGCCATGAGTGGAATATCCTCATCTTGCCAAACCATAGCCAAGTTCATCCCAGAAGCTGTGATAGGCCCTCAACTTGAGGTATCAAATAACAAAAGGAGATATCCCCCCTTTCGCCATCGCTCACATGACATTTCCACCCTGCGGCCTCTTCTTCGACCCACCACCCTCCTCTACACAAAAGTGATGAGTGGATTGGTGGTGTTCACTCAACATCAGATCCTGAGTCAACCCTCCAAACCAAGCTAACCCCCCCCAACCCGTGATGAAAAATGCCATCTTGACAATCTAACTGGTCGTCAGAATCAACAAGTCTCAAAAAACGGTCCAGTCTAGACTAGAGCGCTTCCCAAAAACAGGTGTGGGTTGCACTCATCCACTCTAAAAGAATTTAGACTACTGGGTCTTGGTGGGTTTACGCAGTCCGATTCGTTCAAGAAGATGCCGAGAAACTTTTCCATATTCTGAACAAATGGAGTCTCACACGCCATTCATTGATGTGAGACTTTTTCCTGTTGAAACGAAAATGCGGATAATCGTTTTTTCTCAGACCCACGTGGGAACTTTTGATTCACTTCGTTGGTGAACCAAAAAAAACACACAAAAAAAAAAAAAACGCGTATCCGTAAAACAAGCGAGAATTGTGACATTTGAAAAATGACTTGTTCTCTGAGATCGTCGTTATCGTTTTCCCCTCGTTGTGTGCGAGAGTGACACACACCACAAAACCATCACACCTCGGATCACATCGAAATACCTGATACCCCAGGTCTCGGCATCGCGACTAGGTACTAGGGGAAAAAGAAGACACATCGAAAACTTTGCTGGTGGACTAGCTTTGTCGATAAACCAAAAAAAAAAAAGAAAAAAAAAGTCCCGGTCGTTAGCTCGCTCGGGGACATCTCCGCGCGCAACCTGATGATCCTCGATCTCCTTGTCTTCCCGGATGGTGCCCGTCACGGAAGCTATCGGTGATGCAGCGTGACGACGTGCATTAATTGATCAGATTTTCATCTCTCTTGTGTGTGGTGCTTTGTTGCTGACAATTGCGATGTTCTCGTCACCGATGCCGAGAACGCCTACGGGGCCAAGGTCAACAAGTTCCCCGGGGACAAAGTGGACACTAGGATCCCTAAATGGTCCGAGCAAACGAGAGAAACAAGGGGACCCCCGGACCCGGGCTTGATGATCGGAAGCCGGGTTCAGGTGTGATGATGGCACTGAGGGGTTTTGAATCTCTTGGACAGGGTGCCAGGTGGAGCTCTGGATCTCTTGAACGTGCTCCGCTAACGAGTTGACTGCCAGAAAGGGGAAGAGGTGAGGGGCACTAGTGAACGGTTTCGCCTTGTGAATTTGACAGGTGAGGTGAGGTGAGGCTACCTATTCAGCGGAGGTTTTGGCGTGTGGGAGCTTCCGTATACTGCTGGAAAGTGGTTGACTCGTGGCACGTGGGTGTGTGTTCTCTGCACTGTTTAAGCCCGCCGACGATACCCACGAGCTTGATCAGATGAGCCACGGGAGGCCATTTAGGCGGTGTTCCTGTCAAGGCCTTTTCAGCAGCTAAGCTGTGGGCTTTCTATTCGCGGGCCGTCGGTGCCAACGATGCAAGTGAACAATTCTCTGGTCGCACGGGCGCTGGAGAAATGGAAAATAAAGCCGGGTGGCATCATGAGGATCTGCTACCACCATGCCCTTTTGCCCGCAAAGCATTGAACGCCACTAGATTAGATAGCCAAAGAAGCAACGAAGATGGCAGGCCGATAGACTCACCCCTTCCCACGCGGTCGTTGTCAAGTGTGTGATTGTGACAAGACAAGAAAAGTTCCACATGGGACGGACCGGGCTCGTTGAAGCTATCGCTCAGCCGTTTCACCCGCTCATGATATCCATAGCTTGGTCTCCATCAGTGAATTGCCCGGGGGTCCATCCGAAAGAGCACTTTGGAAAAGGAAGAGGAGCGACATTCCTGGATTTCTTCGTCGACAGATCGGAGCAACGCCGTTATGCCGCGTGGATGTGCCACACGGCAGCCGCGGTCAGTCTGGAAATCAGTGATTTTTTTTCCTGAGTGTCCGGGGTGTGGCTCGGTGGGTGGGTGTTCTCTTCCCCGCATTGAAATTGGAGCAAGTGATAACCAATTATGCCATCCCGGACAATGCCGTCTGATGTCGAGCTGGTAGCGACTGATGCGCGTTCCCTGGGTTGGGTTGGGTAGGAGCAGGTTGACATGCAATGGAGCATCTCCCGTCGGCGCCGTCATCGGCCTTTCTCTCTTTTAGCCGTTACGCCTTCTTGCCTGAACAGGAGGGTGTCTTTTTGAGGTTTTCGTCTGTGCAACTGAGATCGGGAAGGGCCATCAGTATCTCGGTGGTCTCGGTGAGGAGGAGGTTCAAAGACAGACAAAATTAGTCCACTTTCTGTGCCGGGACGGCAGGCTGCAGGCTGACGTGGAGAGGGAATAATTAGTCCCGTGATTATCGCAGGCTAAACGTGACAGTGGGATAATATTGATGTGATAAGTGGGTTGAGTCTAACAAACTGGGCTAATTAAAAATAGCGGGCATCTGTAAGTGCGGGGTGACAAGCTCCCAAAATTAGCCCACAATAGTTTGTGGGCAAACTTTTCAAGCTTCCTAAAAGAGTAGGACGGCGGCTAAATTGTTCTTGGTCAGCATCACAGTGTGGTCTTGATACTGTAGACTCGACTAGTCACATTGACGATAAACATGTAGAAGGATCTTTGTTGATGATTCTAGATGCACTGCCTTGGAGATATGCACAGTTGGCTTCGTATAAAAGCTCTGAAGATCCAACCTCGGCGCTTCTTGTAGATTCTCGAGAGGGTTTGCTTTCTTCGGTCGACATGAACAACCAAGCCGGCAGAATCGGAGTCGAAGCCAGACTTACCAAGTACACAGCGAGGTATAGTAAACAGGGCTAAGCCAACAGAGTTTTCTAGCGAGACTGACGATATTCCATTTTCCTATACAAAAAGCCAAGGCTGGTATTTGGTGCGTTGAGAACAGGGGTCCCCGCGACCTTGTCCGCCCAGACCTGGATGTCCTGGCTCTGTCCCGCATAATTGGCCCAAGCTCCTATGCTTGGCACAGTGAACCCTGCTCCAAACCCTGGTCGATCTCAATGCTTGAGCCAATCTGAGCTGGTTGCCGCCCCTCGGGCCGCATGCAGCTATGCACGAGCCACCTGTAGTCACACTCACCCGACCGCACCTCATCGAATCAACTGCGAGAAGCTCGCTTTTGCAGAGATTGACCAACTGCAACACCAGACCACTGACGAGAAAAGTTCTCCTTGCTACCTCGCGACCTCGCTCTTACGACGGCCCTACACTCTGATCCAGGTACCCTCGGTAACACCCGATTATCTTCCAGGCAAGGACCGCCACGTCAACTAAACCTGGTGCAGTCCACCGACTGGCTGGGTGAGGCGACCAATCCGGACCATATTGTCACAACGGCCACTTCGATTTGTGAAGTGACCTTTCCGTGAGAGTATTCCGGACCCAGACAAGACGAACCATGTCGCCTCATCTGATATTGGGCTCGTCAAAGCCTAGAGGGACTGACAAATCGTTCACCAGAGACAGCAAAGGGCAGACAGACCCCTCACTTCCCCAGCTTTTGGCAATCATGTCGCTGCTTCGGGCGATTCTCCGATGGGAAATTGCAAGCTGGGGGCCCGTGGTTCTGTTGAAAATCATCGATAGGCGTTGAGCGTGGATGAGGCACAAGGCAACGCCCACCACGCACAATTCTTTCTTGTCCTCCATGAAGCGACGTCGACAGCGTCATGCTTCCCTTCCCGTGGCTTCCATTTTCTTCAAGCAGAGTCTGTGCCTCACTATGGGCGGATACTGTGTAGCTGCCATTTGCATATGCAACCATCTCGATGCCCGTGGGTCGAGGTTGCAGGGAAAGCATGGGGGAGGTCGGCAAGAGGGTGTAGGGCGAACCAGGGGCCCATTGGCCAGCATTGATTCACCCACCCTGGCCTGCAAGCTTTTCGGTCCCGGGAGTCGAGTTGTGTCTTGGAGGGCACGAGTCTCCCTCTGTTCATTGTCATTGTTATCTTGGTGGGGAGTCAGCATCAAGCGATGCCCTCTCTCATCATGAAGAGAAAGATATTGCTACAAACCTGCGCCATCGACGTTACGTATACAACTCCCGTCGGCCGTCTAGTCTTGCCCTCATCAGTCCCGTCCCTCGGTCTGCCCAAACCCGCTCCTAGGGCGGCCGGGTTATCTCAAGCGAGTTAGGCATTGTGCTCTTCTCGAGCTGCATGTTTCTGCAAGTGGCTGGCCCCCGTACCAATCAACTTTTAATCGCTCGACAGGCTCCCTTGTTCCGCAGAGGGTCGGCCGACGTGGAGAAGGTGCACACCCACTTCCGGACCCCATGTCACCATTGTGACCCTCACATGCAATGGCGGGTGGGGTCCATGTTGGCGTCCCCCTTTCCGTTCTCTAGAGTCATTGGCACCAATAAGCGCACGTCGTACCCCCTGTCTCTCCCATAGTGCGAGCACCACACACAGCATGCCGAGGGTGACATGTCCCAAAAGAGCACAAGATGCACACATTCACACGGGACTATGTATGTGGGCTAATAAAGTGAAGTGGGCCAAAAACGGAAAGGAGGTTAATTTTGCCCGCAATGTTCAAAAATAGAACACTGCAAATTCACCCCAAAGTCGTCAAGACACACAGCCAAGATATAAGAATTAGCCCGCTTCGCTCCCCCCTCCTCCCATTTGTTTCCCCTTCTCTTGAGCAGGTCCCCAAGCGAAGTGAAGAAGTCGGAGTATCCCCAGGTGTTGTCGTCGTCCAGTCCAGTCCAGTCCAACCGACTCTCACCTCTCTCTCTCTCTCTCATTTTTTTTAATTACGCCATATTCCACGCCGACCAACCAAGAGAGCTGTGTCTCTACTCGGCATTTCAGCGTTCATTAGCACCCCAATTCCCGATACCAGATAACGCAAGCCGGACTTGCTTGGATATCCAGTCGTTCTCTCGAAACAAAACAACACGATACAGTAATCTAATACTAGCTCTCTGGTCTGGCAACCATTCCTCCGCGAGGACTTGCTTTGCTTCACCAGATTTGCCCCCGGACATCTGGACCTTGAACACGAGCGAGGGCACCCCCGGTTCACCTGGTCTCCTCCCGCTCTCCTCGGTCCAGTCCAAGCCCCACCCCCCCTCCCCCGGCCCAGCCCTCACACGCCCCCCTTGACCCCCGACCACCTCCGCCCAAGGGTCACCCCCACACCCCTGGTGCTTGTCACTCAACGCAGGTACTTGAACCTACAGAAGGGTTTATACAAATGTCAACACTACCCCCCAACCACCACGGAGACCTCATGAAATCATCCCAAGTCAACATGGCTACCACCACCACGACAACGACGACAACAACAACAACAAAGGCCAAGGCTGCCTCCAAAGCCCAGGCCAGTGCCGCCGCCAACCCCAAGCAAAAGACGCAGATGCATCGCCGCTCAAGAACAGGTAAGCTCTCATCTCACTTGCATAGCTCGTTGGCGAGTTCGGAAGCTAACTCTGGTGACACGTAAAGGATGCTATACCTGCAGATTAAGAAGAAAAAAGTGCGACGAGGGCTCGCCCATGTGCACTGCCTGCAAGCATCTTGGCCTGGTATGCGAATACAAGCGGCCGATGTGGTGGAGCAACAACGATGCGCGGAGGAAGCACAAGGACGACATCAAGATGATCATCAAGCGCAAGAAGCTTTCCGAGAAGTCAACACACAGCATCCAGACCTCAGTCAACTCACCGCCAGGTCTCTCTCACTCGCTCCCAACCTCTGCTACCTTCTCCGACCCCTTTGACCGCACCCGATCGCAGTCGATTGATTCGCAGTTTGCTTTCAACTTCAATAGCCCACAAAGCGACTTCAGCTCCTTCAGCGCGCCACAGATGCACCCCGACTTTTTGTTTGCTCCGTACTCGCCCTATGAGATTGACGTCAAGACGGAGAGGCAAATGTTCATCAACGACATCCCAACCCTCAGAGAGTCAACAACAGCCACTTTCAGCACCTACCAGACCCCTCCGCCACCGGGAACAGTCCTCCCCCAGTTCCCTCTGGAAGGCGAATGGACGGAGCAGGTGTACACGGAGCGGAGGGAGTCATTGGCCGAGGAGACGCTCAACGTCAACTTCTTTGACTTTGCCCAGGGACCTTCGGTGTCTTCCAGGCAAGTCGCGATTGAGCTGGATGAAGGCGATCAGCGCTTGTTTGATCACTTCATCTCGTCGGTTCTTCCCACCATCTTCCCCATCCTCGAGTCGAACCAACATGGATCCATCAGCTCCGACCTCATCCTCCCGGCGCTGGAGAGCAACAAGGGCTACCTGCACTGCTGCTTGAGCATCGCCGCTCAGCACTACAAGGCCGCCATGGGTCTTGAGGGTGAGGAGATTGATGGCGACATCATGCGCCACCGCTACGCGACCATCTCTGCTCTGTGCGAAGCCCTCGCACGCGACGAGGACCACCAGCAGATTCTGGAGGCCGCCCTCGGGCTCATCTTCTTCCAATGCGGCGTCGGCCGCTTCGACGACACACTGCCCGACATTCCCTGGCACCAGCACTTCCAAGCCGCCATCTCCTTGGTGCAGAAGCTCGACCTCCCGCGCATCGTCTCGGACCCCAACGAGCCTTTGACTCAGGCCCCCTTCAACATGACCCTCACCGCGTGGATTGACATTCTCGGCGCCACCATGCTCGGTCGCGCTCCCGCTTTCGCCCACACCTACCGCGAGAAACACCTGTCTCCCACCAACCCCAGCTTGGGCTTGCGCGAGCTGATGGGGTGCGAGGACCGCGTCATGTACCTGATCAGCGAGATCGCCTGCCTTGAGGCCCTCAAGAAGGACGGCATGGATGACATCACCCTCTGCCAACACGTCCACGTTCTTGGCGACCAGATCGGTTTGACCGAGATGGGCGATGAGTCCATCCCGGTTCTTCCCTTCAACGCCAACGGCACCCTCAGCCCCAAGCAGCTCTCCAAGAACATCACGGCCGCCTTCCGCCTCGCCGCCAGGATCTACCTCTGCAGCCTCGTCCCTGGCTTCCACCCCAGCCAGGCGAGCTGTGTCGGTCTTGTCGAGAAGCTCACTTCCGTCTTGGCCACCATTCCCTCTGGCACCGCCGGCTTCGACCGTTCTCTTTCCTGGGTCTACCTCGTCGGTGGCTCCGTCTCCGTTCCCGGCTCCTCCTTCAGGGCCTTCTTCGAGGACCGCGTCGCGCAGCTGGTCGACCTGGCCAACTTTGGCAGCTTTGGCAAGGTGACTTGCCTGTTGAGGGAGATTTGGCTCCAGAGCGAGGTCATCAGCCGGGCTTCGTCTCCTGGCTCCAACAACGACGAGGTGCAGCAGCAGCAGCCACCCGCGTACATCCACTGGAGGGATGTGATGCAGATGAAGGGGTGGGATTACCTTCTCATTTAAAACATTTTTTTACTTTCGCATTTTTCTTTTGATAGGAAAGACAAACCACCGCGAGGTGTCTTTTTTGGGGGGACAGAGAGACAGGGGGGACGACAGCACTCATCACTGGATCATGGGGCACAACAACATTAACCTTCCTTCCTTCCGGGACTGGAAAGGAACGGTTTTTCTTCTTTTCTACTTTATTTTCTTTCACTTTTGGCATGTGGATAATTGGGATTATGTGGGATTGGAAATGATATTTTGGATACCCCTCTGGAAAGGAAAGCATGATACCTGGAGTTTTTTTTTTGGGGGGGGGCGGGAGGTTTTATATACCATTGGGTTATTTATTTGTGTGTTGAAAGATGATACATGGCATATCATGAAGGGGTTGGGTGTCGCGGGAAAGGGGAGGAATCTTACATTGAATTTGCGACACCTGGGGAAGAAGAGAAAGAGCAAGAAAGCTCAAAAATGAATAAAAAACAAGAGAATAAATTTTTAAAAATTATGGCAATGATGATCGGGATGGTTGATCATGTGACTGCTTGCACTCTTACCAGAAGCCACACTCGCTGGCAAACAAACCTCTCTGCTTCCCCCTGTTCCCTTCCAAACTTGGAGAAATTGGTCCAAGATGTATAATAGGTAAGTACCTAAGCAGCTAATGTTCAACCACGTTGACTCAGCTCCTTCTGGTGTTCTTTACCATCAGGAAAGTTTAAAACCTTGTTTCTCACTCACGACCTCCAACTCTCATCAGCAACAGTCAACCCATTCTCGATCCATCAGATTTTCCAAAATGTGAATAGGTATAAAACGGCAAAAGACTTGAATTCTTTCGACTCCCATCATCAACTCCCATCATCAAAACAGCTCGCTCACCTAACAACCGGCGTAAGCCTCACATTGACAGCCCCCTTCTCCCAGAGCACATAAATCCTCTGCCTATTCCACTCCTCACTCTCCGGCATCAACTCCAAGTCAAAATTCCACAACAACCTCGCCATGATCAACCTCATCTCAGCATATGCCAAATTCCTCCCAATACAATTCCTCGGTCCGACCGAAAAAGGCTGCAGCACCCCCCGCACATCATCAGCATATCTCGGGTCGCCGAGCCAGCGTTCGGGAACAAATTTCTGAGGATCGCGAAAGTTGGAAGAGGATTGGTACGAGGCCCATTGAGGGACTGCTACTGATGTCTGTGTTTGCTCAAGAGTCAATTGACTGGACACAGAGGGGGGGAGGGGAGGAGGTTCGTTTTGCTTACATTACCGGGAATCCAATACCCTTCTATATACTCCCCCTTTGGGGGAACCCGTCTCGGCAAAGCGAGCGGTGTAGGGGGATCTATTTCCATCAGCACCACCACCACCACCACTAATTTTGAGATGAAGAAAAACTTACACATCCTAAATCCCTCCTCCAAAACCGCCTCCAGATACTCCAACCCCCCCACCGCCACCAAATCAATCTCGTCCTCCCTGCCAAACCTCCCCCTAATCTCCTTGACCAGTTTGTCATACTTGTCCCTGTTCTTCAACAACCAAAACGTCGTCCCGCTCAGCTGCGTAGCAGTAGTCTCACTCCCAGCGATAATAAGCAAACTACTATTCTCTATAATCTCCCCCTCGCTCATCCCCTTCTCGTCATTATGCCTCAAGATATAGCTCATAAAGTCCCCCCTTTCCGTTCCCCCTGCCTCGAGCCGTTTCTTGGCTGTCTTCTCGCTCAACGCCCGGTGCTCCTTTTGGCTTTTTACCAGGTGCTTAGGCAAGAGGAATGTCTTGAGACAGCCGAGAAAAGGGTGGCGACGGAGAACCTCGAAAAACACGCCGAGCTTGATGTTGGAGAAGATGAGGGATACCCAGGGGTGGTAGGCGGCTGAATCGAGGCAGTTGAAGGGCTGACCAAAGGCGAGGTCGCCGATCAGGTCAAAGGTGGTGAAGTTGAACCACTGGACTATGTCGACTGCTACCTTGGCGTTGGCTTTGGCGGTGAGCTTGGTGATAAGGAGGGTGGCGTAGTGGTTCAGGATGTCCTCTTGGGCGCGGAGGGCTTTTTCGGAGAAGGCGTGGGAGAGGAGGCGGCGCTGGCGGCGGTGGTCGGGGTCGGAGGCGATGATGATGTGGGGGTGGCCCGAGGGGGTTGGGCGGTAGGCGGTGGGGTCTTTGGGGAAGGTTTCTTGACCGGGAAGGTTGCGGTGGCCGTAAATGGTTTTCCAGGCGGAGGGGGTGGTGAAGGAGATGTTGTCGGAGGTGTAGCGGACCACGGGGCCGTACCGGTCGTGGAGGTCTTTGAGTTTGTGGGGCCAGTTGCCGCGGAGGGCGTGGTAGAGGTAGGGGAGGTCCCAGAAGGAGTAGAGCTTGGGACCGGGGATCTTGGAGAGGGGGTGGAGGAAGGCGTAGTAGATGCTGCGGAGGAGGAAGATGAAGAGAGACTGGGGAGTGGTTAGTTTTCTGGTGCTGGGGTGGTGAACTGATGCTGACGACTTACTCCAGCTAGTGCTACCCCTAGTACTCCCATGGGGCTCAGAGAGCCGTGTTCCGACATGCTAAGCATTGTCATCATTGAAGACTTATAGCTCATGAATTAAAAAAAAAAAATGAACCTAAGAACAGACGAGGAGGTCGCAGTCTTATAGATATGTAGACCTGGCATAACTGCGTAAATTTCTCAACATCCCTTTACCTCATAGTTTGAGGGGAAAGCAACCCTAGGCGGAAGCCACCCTAGCCGGTACATAACTGAGATGTCGTCAAAAGTGTCATTGGAGACATTTCTCGCTACAACTGTAGGGAGGGGTATATGTATGCATCACGGACGTTACAATTCCCGTCACCGGTGGACCATTCCGGGGGCCATCCAAGCAGATCTCTCTAGATCGGACGTATATCCTGTCGGCTCGGGGTTTTGGACAGTCCGTCACCTATCAGAACTCGCCGTTTTTTTTTTTTTTTTTTTTTTTTGTTTTTTGGCTATCTGGATAGGAGACATAGATATGTTACCGTCAAATCGGCAGATGAGAGAATAGAGATTTGTAGAGATCTATAGCATAGTTGGCGCCCGGCTAATACTGTGACACAAACATCGATGCTAGATACCTAGGGTGACATTCAGATGACCACTTGAGCTTGCTCACAAACCATTTCTTCCCAAACGGGATAGTATATATATATATATGTATATATGTATATATCTGGGCATCTCTTCATCATCAGATGGTTAGGTATGTTGAGTTCCACAAATTTGTTAAGGTAGGTCTGTCGCACCTTCTCACGTTGACCAGATCAGGTCGGCCATCGGCACATATGAAATACCTATCTAGGCACCAAAATGGCAGTTGCACCTTCCATGTTACCTCATGTCGAGGATTCACCTGTGGCTCGTTGCTTCCCCCTCAGGCGGGCAGTCACCATGGACGGTCCCGAATCCGGAAGAAGTCAGCTGTCTTTTGTTCTCGTTTGCTGTCGTTTGTTGTCCTCTTCTCACGACAACTTCATCATCACCCATTTCGGGGACCTGGTCTCCCACCCCCGTCTTTCTCTATGTCTTGGACACACAACGTTCAGCAATAGCTCTGCCGAGCCCCGAAGCGATTGATTGATTACGGTATCGATCTATGACTCGGGCTTTTTTTGGTGCTGGAGAGGTTCCAGGTTTATCATGGAGCCGCCCATACACATCACGCGGCGGTCCCGAAGCCACGGCGCTCTCAACAGAAGCTATTCGAGTACATCCGCTTCCGATTCGTCTCGTCTCCATCGACCACGTCGTGCCCATTCCCGTCAGCAGCTGCGCAGCGTCAACGAGAACTCATCTCTACTTGTGTCCCCAGGTCCCCTGGAGAGCATGCTCAAGACCACCACCGAGACAGGGGATATCGGTTTGTTCTCCATCAGACCAGCTCGCTCGTCAGGGAATTTGCATGCTTCTTCACCCCGTCGGAGACCAGCTTATGGCGGAACACCGCTCAACAGACGTCCCAATGGCGATGGGATGAGGAGTTATAGTCTCCGGGACGACCGAAGATGGCTACCATCATATCGAGACACCACATCCGAGATCATCTCCATGTACGGATCCGATAGCCGGTACTCTGCCTCCGCCTCCAGCGCACTTACACGCCCGTGTGACGACATGGGAAATAGGTCTTACTCCATGACAACGTGTAGCTCACACCGCCCGCCGAGTCAAAAAGCATCAGGGGACCTCCAGAGCCAGCAGCAGGAAGGCTATCTCCAGAGGCCTCGCTCTCCCTACCCATACCCAACGAGGCTGAAACGGCCAGGGGTTCGGCCCGCTTCACCAGCCTTGACGGAGAATGGGGCCGTCGATTATAGTAAAATGGTTGGGATTGATAGGGTGTCTCTCGTGAGTCTATGTCATTTGCTATGTCGACTATTCTGACCATGTCCAGCGCACCGTTCACGGTTCGTACAAGCCGACCTATCCTCAGTATGGCAATCGACAGGTACCACGGCTTCGCCAGGATGGCACCAGCTCAAGTGAATCGTTTTCGAGTTACGCTGCGGCCGAGAAGCATAGTCTTTCTGCCGGCCTGCCCCTGTCCCCCGCTCCGTGGGGCCATCGTTACCGCGGTCGTCTTGGGAGCAGCGCATCTGAACACAGCCTTAGGACTTCTAGTTTAACATCGATTCTTAACATGTACCAACGTTCGACGTGTGGGCCACCGACCCGGGACCCGTCTCTTCGCGTGAAACCACCGGGCACCTTCTATTACGATTACTCGGAAGGTTTCGATTACACGAATGATAGCCCTCCGCCGTTACCTGACCTTCCCTCTGACATTGTAACCCGCTCCACGAGTGTTTGTCAGTCGCGGGATATGGATAATGTCGTCAAGCATCACTGCCCACCTTCCGGGCCAACACTGCGCTCCGAGGAAGACATCCCAAGCCTTGGGACGCAAGCCCGGAATTCGGAGGAACTCGATTCGCAAAGCCGAAAAGATAAACTTAGCCCTCAAGACACACCAAGGCAGAAGCCCCAGAACGAAGAATCCAATGCTGATAGTCTGGACGAAGACAGCTCTCGGTTCGATGCTGAGCGTTCTCCTCTTTCGCACTCACGAAGATACGAAGAAGAAGAAGAATGGAGTGTCGGAACAGCAGTCGTTCGTCGACGACAAAACACGAGTCTGACCGTCAGGAGTGACTTGCAGTTCTCAACACCGAAAGCCGTGCGAGTTTCTACCATTAGAAGCTATGAAGAGAATATGCGGCGCCTGGCAGTTTCTCCCCCTAAGCTGGGTCCCTTGGCAGACTACACTCACAGTTCCTCGCCGGCCCATTATCGTCAGAGGAGAGCTGTATCCTCACCGCTCAGAGTTCAGACGCGGCGAAACACGGCATATCCAAGAGGTTTCGGTCACTGCGGGCTTGCATCAATGGAAGAGTCGTCGGATGGAATCGTCGGCACAGATGCACAGGATGAGTTTGCGACATCAGAAGACGGCATGGTCCATTCAAATACGTATCTCTCGAGTCTGCCAGCCGCGGAAACGGGTGGTCATTTTCTTCGGCCTTTACATGTGGACGACCCAGCATCCCGAGGCCACAAAAGAAATCTTGCGATGCACACGATAAACACCAACGACCTGCGGAATCTGACCGAGGCTGAAATCGGCTCGATCGTTGACCGCTCCCGAACGCCCATGTTGGCACCACATCCCATCTCGCCAGCAAGGCAACTCCGGCTACAGAACAGCGTGCCGCAGCTCATGAAGGCCTTGCCTCGGTCGCCGGGTATTCCTGTTCGAAGCGAATCTTGTTTCGCCAACTTTTACAGTCAAGATCTCGAATACATAACGGGCTTTTCTACCCCTGATCCTTCTAGCTTCGGTGTCGAGCAACCAACTATGGTTGCCCCCATGTTCCCATACGGCTCAGATCAACAGGAGCCAAAGTTCAAGACGCCGTCTTCGCCGTTGGCTTCTGCCGTGGTTCCAGAAGAGCTAGGAGATGATGGAGTATATGCTGATTCGAGAGAGAAGCCAAGGCGCTCGGGCTCACGAAACAGTTCGCGAAATAGTAAGCTGAAGCTCAAGGTTTCCCGAGGTGCTCTCAACAAAATGCATGCGGAAGGCATCGGAGGCAGGAGCAACACGGCCGCTGGGCCAGCAGGAGAATGGTCTGGGCCACATCCCAAACCACGGGGTCGGCCTTCCAGAAACCACATGAATCCAGGGGTAACAAACATGGACAGCCTGGTAGAGTCAGCCGCAGAAGCCGAGAAGACTGACACATGCGATCAAGAGGTTGCTTTCCTCGACAGCCCTTGTTCAAGCATTCCGGCGCCTGCAATACCAGACTCTCACCAAGATGATGTTGGCGATAAGCCATCACCGGCCACACAGGGTCCTAGGGAAGTGACTAGTCCAACGGCTCGGAGTGAGGCGCGGAGCTCACTTCCACACGACAGCTGCGTCAGTGGGCAATCGCCCCGAGGGCTGAAGAAACGCTTCCCGGATTTACGAGTTCGCCTGGCGGAGTCCCGGTTGAGGTCGGCCGAAACACTGACTCCAGACGGTAGGATAGGGGAGGTGATTGAGGTGGTCCTTACTCCTCCTGTCGAGGCACCCATGTCGGAGTCTGGGCATGGCTCCAAGGTGAATCTGACGACGAAAGATGGAGACGGTGATAACAACGCCAGTGATGAGGGAGCTGCTGGGAAGCATCAAGGAAAAGGGTTCAGGGGGAGGATGTCAAGATGGTTCAAGGTTGCGAGGCAGGCGGTTATGGGGGCCTGTAGTGGGTCGGGGAAACGAGGTTGATGGTTGGAGTTTGGGGGGGGGGTTAGGGGTGATGTCTTTTTGGGCATATGGGGGGGTGGGGGTGGTTAAGGCTTGGTTTGGCTATTGATGTAATACACGTCATGTGCTGGCCTGGCCTTAGTTTGGTCATTTCACTCGTTTGGTGTTGGGGTTTTATGGTTTCTGTAGCAGGTGTTGATGATACCAGGCTGTTGACAGGGACCGGGTGGTGTTTAAGGGGGGTGTCTGGTGAATGGGAGGGCTGTTAGATTACTCAAAAAGGGAGAACTGAGTTTTTTCTTATAATTTTTGGCATTGTTGCAGTTTCCATTTCTAAACTTTTGAGGTGACGATTGTTCCCTAGGCTAGCCAGTTGCTCTTCCCTCGCTCGATACTCGTCAGCGGCGGCCAGTCCGGACTGCCAAATGTCCGCTACTGTCCAACGGTCGACACTACCCCCTCTCGTGCCAAGGGTGGGCTTGGGCAAGCAGAGAATAGAGTTTTGTCCTTGTCCCATCCACCTCTTGTTTGTTTGACTTTGTCTGACAACGCCGACGAGCAGGCATTCTTTTTTTTTTTTTTTTTTTTTTTTTTTTTGCTTTGGGGTGGATGGATGTATTTGTTATTTTCGAATTCATCTTACATGCCGTCAACGTCGTAGCCTTTTTGATTGAGGTTGCTGTCGTTGTGGACGGGGTGTTGGGGGTTGATGGGATACAATCGATGATCACGACATTTTCTTCTTCTTCTTCTTCTTCTTTTTTTTCTTTTTCGATTGAAGGATTTGATGTGTTTTTGACGACGAGCATCAAAACGCCAGTTTTCGACAGATGATTTCTCGCTCGGGACCCTTCTGACCTCGACCACATCTTCATTATCACGCGATGGAACACACGTTAGATCACCACCACAGTAAGGGGAAGGGGAAATTACACGACATGGCAACGGACGGGAACGGTGCTACCGCCACAACCGCGCAAGAATTCCCTCTCCGTCGAAGATCAAAACCGCCGCTTAAACCCGACGAGCCGGGGGAGGGGAGCGGGTCGAGGACGCCGCCTCCTGGGGATGAGGATGCCGAGGTGGTGGGTGGGGGGTCTGTTAGGTACATTTCTGATTTGGACGGGGAGGACAGCAGCGGGGTGGTTGATGAGGGAGGGAAAGGAAGAAAAAGGGGGGGCGGGTTGAGGGAAAAGTTTAGAGAGTGGGGGAGGAGGTTGAGGTTGATTTGTGGGAGGAGGGGGGGGAGGAGAAGAAGGAAAGGGGTTGATAAAGGGAAGGGGAGGATGGTGGCGACAGAGGGGGAGGGGGATCAAGAGGGGGATGGGGTGGTGGGGGTGGTGGTAGTGGGGGGGCGGGATGAAGAAGGAGAGGAAGAGGAAGAGGAAGAAGAAGGGATGTATAACACGTTGCCGCGGCCGCTGTCGTCGAATCCGGTCAACGGGTTGGGTGAGACGCACCCTGCTCTGAGGCCGGGGGTGCCGGGGGAGGGGGTTGACTTTTTTGATAACCCTCCTCCAAATACACAGGATCAACAGCTGGCGACGGTGAGAGAGGTGATGGGGTCAGGGCCGAGGAGGTTTGCTCCCGCTCCTGTTGTTATGACGACGACGACGACGCCTGCTTTACCGCGACTACATGATCCCTCCTCCTCTATCTCGCAACATGGTGGGTTTGATCATCACCGACAACAACACCAACACCAACCGGTAATCATCCACTCGCCGCACCCCATCGCCGACACGTATACCCACGAGGAGGATTGGGCGCGTGTTCACCAGGCCAAGGCGAGTCAGCACCTTGCTCCACGACCGTTGTTGTCACAGCATCAGCAGCAAACAATCATGATACCGGAACGGCACTCGAGCAAGTGGAGAGTGAGGAGTTTTTACTCTGGTAGTTTTAGGACCCGGTCGCAGTGCGGGAGCTTTGACAGCAGGATGAGCTGGAACCCGTTTGATTTGCCGGGGCCACCGAAGAGGACGCTGATGAGCGATATGGAGAGTTTGTTGGGCGGGAGGGGGGGGGGTGTTGGGGGGAGGAGGTCGCAGGGGAGTTGTAGTATGGGGCAGAGGCAGGGGGGCAGTAGTTTTCCTTGGCCACCGACTAATTCGGTGAAGACGGGGAGGAGCAGTACGATTGAGCAGCCTGATTCGGCGGTTGGTGGGGTGGGGTTGAGGGGGGATGATGAGGATGGGTTTATGCGCGGTGATGCTGCGAACAAGACTGTTGTCTCGTCTCACACGCCAACCCCGATGTCTGTTCGGAGTCCCCCGACGACGACAAAGACTACGCTCGGGAGGGATCCGTCAAGGAAAACGGATGGGTCTAATATTGGGATGACGTCGTGGAGTGGGACGGGGAGCGAGACGGTGAATGACGCGGTGCTTGGTGGACTGGGAGAGCAGAGGAGAAAGAGTGGTGGGGCGGGGAGGTGAGACGAGGACGAGGAGGAAGTCGAGAGGATGGGAGTGAAGGATGGGGCGGAGACTTCTACTGGCGAGGCCGGGGTTGAGGGGAGGAGGCTGGGGAGGGGGAGGAAGGTTTGTTAGGGACAGTCACCCGAGAGGTGGAGGGATTCGGCGTATGATAAGTAATGGATGGTAGTCTTTTCCGGAGATTAGAGCTTTCTTTGGTCAGGGGGTTCGTTGGTTTGGAATTGTTTGCTTGGATTCGGTTTGGGGTTGAATAGGGGGTGTTGAATAGGGGGTGTTGAACAGCGGAGTATGCAGAGCAGCGTTGAATACCTAATAAGGGCTTGGTTACAGCAGGCAGGTTGTTGGATAGATGGAGTATAATATTATATAGCTAACGTTTGTGTTTCTGTCTTGCCGGGTATGTTGGTGTTGAGTTATTACTAGTATACCCCCCCCCCTTATATTCACTCCTGAAACTATGTATTAACGACTCTCTGCCTATTTATATCCTCCAACTCCATGTCATCTTTTGCCAAACCCTACAGACAAAATTCTAAAATACCCCACCCCCAATAATAAAAACCCTCGCCTCCTCCCTCCCAACCCACTTGACCACCCGATTCGCCGCCTCCGTCATCGCTTGCCTGCTCACATTCGGCCCCGCGACGCAGTAAAACTCAAACAAGGGCGTCACCCACCCCAAACTGGCGCAGTCCCCGCCCACAGAATAAATGACCTTGAGGTGGGAGTGTTTCGCGTGCATAGCCGCGTGCAGTGTTTGGTACTGGGACATGAGTTTGCGTCTTGCCATCGGGGATGTGAACAACGGGTGGAGCGAGCTCATGACGAACTGGACGTTGGGGCGGGATTTGTAGATGAAGTGGGATATCGGTGGGGAGTTGCTGCCGGGGAGGATGGAGGATATGGATGGTCGTGGGCTGGCGAGGGATGATCGGATGAGGGAGAGGTGGGTGGATTTGGTGAGGGAGTTGTATAGTGAGGTACGGAGGGAGGAGAAGGGGAAGAAGGATTCCCTGTCCGGGGAGATGAGGATGAGGGCGATCTCCTGGGGGGATTCTGGCTGCGGGGGAGGGGGCGGTGGTGGCTGTGGTGGTGGAGAGCCTTCCTCTGGTATTGTCGGGGTGCTGCTGGAGGTAGGCTTTGTTGTTGATGATGGCTTTGGCTGGGTTTCATTGCCGTCTTCGTCGAAGAAGGAGACGTACATGTAGAGGTAGCCGCTGTTGTTGAACGCAGGGAGACAGATGGGGATCCAGGATTCGCCGCCGCCGGATTTGATGCTGCCTGATTCGAAGAGCATGTTGAAGATCAGTTGGAGGTCGCTGGGGTGGAGGGAGTGCTTTCGTGGGCGGATGACCGAGACGAGTTTTCCGCCTGCGACTATGAGACCATATAAGAGCTTTTCGGCGCGGTTCTTGAGAAAGATATTGTTGATGGCGTGGCGTTGGGATTTCCGGAGCTTGAGGCATTCCAGTGCCCCGAGAAGAGCGGCGGGGGAGCCTTTGGTGAAGCTATCGGCGAGTGAGGATAATAGCGTTTCCGTTCCCTCCAGAGGCTTTCTCAGATCGGTGGAGGGACGGTGGACAAATATGTTTTTGAGGGTGGGAAGAGTCAAGGTTGAAAGAATTTGCATGTACAGGGCCTCGAGCTGGCCTCGCAGCTGAGAATCGCTTTCTCCAAGTTTGCTGATGGCCACAAAGTAGAGTGGCCCAGCAGTCAAAACGACAAAGCGTGCCTTGCCAGCGGTAAAGCCCATGAGCGGATCTTTGACTCCTTCGTAAAACGATATAATGGTCTGTATGACGCCCATGGATGAGTTGATCAGACTTAAATCACCGTGTCGACTCCATATTGGTTTTCCGGCAGACGACAGAATCAGATAGTGCTTCATCTTGGACTGCCACATGGACAGCCTCACGTCGTCGGTCAAGTTTTCTGGGATGTTGTCAAACTCATTCTCGAATCCAGACAGTTCACCAGAGTCACCAGACTCAATGGCTTCGAAGGGCTGGACAGTTTCTGACTGAGATCGCAAAAGGTTCCAAGCGCGGCTCTTCCTGTTAAACTCGCCGGCTACGAGGCTGGCAAGATCGCCAGGGGCACGAACTGTGGGCGCGAGGCTCATGACACTCATGGAATCGGTGAGATTGTCGCCTGATGAATCTCGCGACGGGGTTCCATATCCGCTGTTTAGTGGTGAAGGCCCGCTTCCCACCGAAGGCGTTGGGAATGTTCCCCTGGTTCCATCTGGGAAAGAGAGGGTTGAGATGTCGATTGACGAGACCGCCGTCGTCGGCTTTGACTGTAACTGTCCTCCTACTTGCAGTGGTGCTTCGCCCGATATCTTTCGGCGAGGGGGTAGTGGCGGCGGCGGCGGCGATGGTGATGGTGGTGATGGCGATGAGACAGCATTGCCCTCCTCTGTTTCTTGAGCCATTATCCTCCCGCTCGTGTATGTGGCCGATGGAACCTCAACAATGCCTCTCTCATGATAATCCACCTGGCGCTGCAACCAGGAAGATGTCTCTTGACGCCGTGTCGCGCTAGGATGGTAGGACGTTGGACATCTGGGGACAATGCTTGACACTTTGGGAGATGGGGCCGAATGACGACAGCGGAGAGAGGTCGCATGGCCGCTAATGCAACGCCAAGGTGACAGGCATGGCCGATAAGATAGCGTCTCAGCCTTGCTGATACGCTGTAGCTAGGGTCAAGCTCCCGGGTGATACGCCAAGCACAGGTGCTGACGTTGCCGGATTGGTGGGCTTCAGGCAACACAAAGCAACTGCACGCCGTGATCTCGTACCTGACACCGAGGCCACGCAGTACATTGCCCTGCCCTGCGCGGATAGCTCTACTTCACCATACCGACCGGAACACACGCCGGCAATGAATCAACCATAGCGCACACTACACACCAGGGAACACCCCGAGATATTCCAATGGCGGCAGAAAACGGTCGCCGCTCCGTCTCCCCTGAGAGCTCTGGCCGCGATTCGCCAGTGCCGCGACAGTGGAGGAACCAGCTGGGGAGTGGTACATATATCTCGAGGAACACATCTAGTTGAAGCTCAGATTGCTAATGATGCCAAACCCCCGCTTGTAGAAGATGCGCCGCCGAAAGACAAACACTACCGCAAGTACGCCAATGGCATCGACCGAGCCCTCTCCCTCTTCGAGACGGCCCTGCAGGAATGGGCCGACTACATCTCATTCCTCAACCGCCTGCTCAAGGTGCGAATACCATGATTAAAAGCTACGATAATATCTGGGACCGTCACTCATTTGCGACAACAGGCTCTCCAAGCACGATCCTCAAGCATCACCACCATCCCCGCCAAGGCCACCGTCGCAAAGCGTCTGTCGCAATGTCTGAACCCCTCGCTGCCCTCGGGCGTACACCAAAAGGCCCTCGAGGTCTACAACTACGTCTTTACTGTAATGGGTAAAGATGGCCTGTCAAAAGACCTCCCGTTGTACCTCCCCGGCCTGGCCTCGGTCCTCTCGTTCGCTTCGCTTTCCGTTCGTGCCCCATTCCTTGACCTCCTCGAGCGCCACTTTCTGCATGTCCACCCTCGTTCGTTACGCCCCGCCATGAAATCAATTGTGCTGGCACTATTACCTGGCCTGGAGGAGGAAACCAGCGAGGACTTTGAGAGGACTTTGAAGCTACTAGAGCGCTTCAAGGTCGCGATTCGTCCGCCTGAAAGTCAGGAAATCACACCGGCGCATTCCACCGGCGATGACTTTTTCTGGCAGTGTTTCTTCCTAGCATCCATCACGGGCCACAGCAGGAGGACCGGCGCACTGGCATACTTGTCGCGCCTGCTCCCAAGACTGGGCACCTCAGTAACACCTGAAGCGAACAAGTCCGAAGGTGACTCTGAATCGGCAGCAAAGCTCTCTCAGCTTGTCACATCTCCTGAGCCAGGGTTGCTCATACGCTGCTTTGCTGCTGGGCTAGTTGACGACCAATTATTGATCCAGCGTGGCTATTTGGACCTACTTGTAACGCATCTCCCGCTGCACTCAGAGGTACTTCAGAAACGTGCCAAGGCTGGCGATTTGGAGCTGCTTCTTCGCGCGGCTGTCGGGGTTACCGTACGGAGGGATATGAGCTTGAACAGGCGGCTATGGTCATGGCTCCTGGGACCCGAGCCAGCGGCTTCGGCTGAGCATGAAGGCGCCCTCGACTCACCTACTTCGGCCACAACCCAGCCTCACTTCTTCTCGAGAACAAATTACTTTGAAGAATATGGCTTGCAGCCTCTTACACGGGCCCTGCTGAGCATGGTCAAGTCGGAAGCTGGGAATAACCCGAGCGAGAGGGCACGGCCATACCGGATATGCCTCTCCCTGATGGATCGATGGGAGATTGGCGGCTTGGTTGTTCCGGAAGTCTTCATGTCCATTGTGGACAGCGTCAAGAGGTTCAAGGAGAAAGCAGCTACAAAGACGGACTTCACCGAGGTCCTGAGAAGCGCCAGTGTCTTCTTTGATGGTGTCGAGAGCGGCCTGATTTACAGCGAAATGCTGTCGCTCATGGTCCAAGCCATCAGTCCCGGAGACCTTTCGGCTGCCGATCGACGTGCAAAGTTGGACCTCGTCAAATTCATTCTGGCCCATTTTAACGTCAGAGAGGAGGAGATGATCACCATCCACGCGCCTCTTACCGTCCTGGCCATCTTGGGCATGATAGAGGAAGCCAAAGAAAAGAACAGGAGCACATACGAACAGGCCTTGGAAATTGCGGCAAGCTTGCTTGATCTGGTTCCCGAGCGGGCGTTTTTCATGGACTCGGGGAACAAGTCCAACCCGGCCATCGAGTCCAAAGTCCTCGCTGCCACCCCTAATCTGGAACTCCTACAAAAGATCAAGACGTTTTATGTCACCGACCAGGGCAACCTCGAGGCGAGCCAGCCTCCTTACGTTTCCCACAACGTGGCAGAGCTCCTCTTGCAAAAAGCATGCGACCTCATGTGTGAGGGCCTCGGCCAAACCGAGTCGGGGGCGAACGTGGCCATCAAAACCCGGGTGTTCATGCTGGTATTATCTAAAGCGCCTACAAACCTGCTTCTTGACACCAAGAAACTGCTCGCCGCTCTACATGACTGTCTGTCTGTCGAGACGACAGTGGCCTTTACCACATATTCTTCCGCGATTTCGCTATCATCGCATCTTTATACTCTAGGTCGCATCTCGCCCGACGACCTCTCGGGCCTGGTCGTGCCTCTGGTGCGACACGCCTGGAGCTTCCTGGCAGCATCTGAGCCGAAATACCACGTCGAGACGGTTCGCAGCCTGTGGTTGCTTCAGACTGCTCTGACGCCCCTGAACCGAGAAATCGAAGCAGCTATTTGCTCGCTCATGCTTGAGCATGATATTTCTGGCACGTATGCCCAACGGTCGGCGGATCCTGGCCGCAGTTTCTGTGTGCTCTGGTCTCATAGTCTTCAGGACAATCCTTCCGGGGTGGATCGAAGAGCGCCGAAGACGCCAAATGGCGAGAAAATTCCCCGGCTGGGGGGCATGGACAACTATGAGGTCATGCTCACGAGGCCGTTGTTTCTGATGCTGGATTCTCTTGCGGATGAGAGGACGCAGCTTTTTATGACGGTGAAGACGTGGCTTAATACTCTTATTGGGATGGACAAGTAAGTCAGCTCTGTCCTCAGGTATGGAACAAGACTGACGAATTATTATTAGACTGTTGGGCATCTTTGTCTCCAAATTTGCAGAACTTCCATTCCTCAGGCGACAGCACGGTGCCGCCGCTGATCCTAAAGATGTTCATTTCACTAATGAAGATGATCTGGACTTGGGGTTGTATTATGTTCGTTCTCTATCAAGTGTCTTGAGGTGGGCACCCGACGCTGCCTGGGGAGTTCTCTCCAAGAGGACAATCAGGTCCAGCCAACCGGTTGCTGAAATAGGTAAGCCCTGATACCAACATGTTGACGCTCGAAGCCTTTTTTCTAACTGCGTACAGCTGGCACGGAGGAGGACGTGACACTCCAGGAGTTTTTCCTACACGTCTGTCTTCAATGCATGGCGTGCGACGAAATTCCAGGAGACCAGCTGTCCAAGGTCAGGATCGCGCAATTGTACCGCGCCGCCCTGACGGTCCTGCATCAAATCCTCCTCAACCCCTTCGCGGGCCCTCTTTCCAAGCTCAAGCTGGAGCACCTTCTCATCGACAAGCTTTCCAAATCGCTCACGGGACCCGACCCCTACGTCCAAGTTCTCCTTCTCGACGTCGTCTTTGCCGCCCTCAAGCTCCGCGAGCTTGTTCCCGTCGAGCTTCCCACATCCCCCGTTGCCGAAAAGCAGTTGTCACCGACCGGCGAGAGAAGCAAGAGCTTCAGAATATCGGTTGCAAACGAAAGACCACAGGCCCAGCTGCCACCGCCACCGCCGACGTTGCTTAGATGCATCCTGGCAGGCCTCGGCTCACCAAGCAGCCGTCCCGTGCTTGACAGCTGGGTCAGCTTCCTCAGCGAGTGCCTGCCTCTGTACGCCGACTCCATATTTCAGGTCTTGATACCCCTGGTGGAGACGCTCTGCAGCCAAATCAGCAGCACCTTTAGCAATCTTCAACACCTCTTCCGGACACCTGACCAGGCGCCGTCGCAAGCGCCAGGTGCTCCCGAGACCACGCTTATCTCTCTCCTCAACGGTCTTGAGCAGGTTCTGGCCAACGGACACGACAGGCTGCTGGCTGAAGAGGCCAGAGCCCAGGTTGTCAAGAGCCCGGAACAGCCTCAGGGCTTCTTTGGGAACATGGGTCTGAGCGTTTTCTCCAATGACGCCCCGCAGTCGCGCAGCGTGACGGCAAACGACAGGCTTACCGTTTTGCTTGCCTTTCAGGATGCCGTCCGCATCTGCTTTGCGATCTGGTCGTGGGGTCAGGGGAGCGACGCAGCGAGGCAGGACAGCACCTCTGCTGCCTCGTTTGGGTTCACCTCGCTGCGCATGAGGAACCGGGCGCGGAGGTTGCTAGAACATCTCTTTGCTGCCGAGACGCTTGAGTGTTTGGAAACCGTGATAGGGATATGGAAGGACGCTCTCGACAGCCCGGATCAGTCGAGCCATGCAGAGGTTTTTAATCTCCTGCCTGCGCTGGATGGGTCAAGACCGAAGCACACCATCCCGGCGTTGTTTAATGCCATCTACAGCAGGACCAACCCTGGGGCGCTGGATCCGTCGAGGAGGTCGACGCTGACAATTGAGCTGCAGGATACGGATGTGGTGATCTTCCTGGTGGACTACACGCGGTCGTTGGAGGACGACACGATGGATGAGATTTGGGGGGACTGCACGGCCTTTTTGAAGGATTTGCTTGGGAACCCGTTTCCGCACAGGCAGACGCTGCCGAGCTTGCTCGAGTTTGCGGCTGTGCTGGGGGAGAAGGTGGATAATACCAATTTCGGGGAGCAGAGGAAGATGAGGAGGGAGCTGGCCGATCTTTTTCTCAGGTTGCTCACGGCTATTTTCACGACGAGGCCGACGAGCTTCACGGAGAGCAGCGGCACGGTTTCTCTTTCCGGCGCGGTGTCGGAGAAGCGGGCGAGCGAGTCGTTGTCGTTGCCGTTGTCGTTGTCGACGGTGAATAGGCTTCCCGGAGACCGGGCGGATGACGTGGTGGGGATACTGGCGGGGATTGTGCCGAACCTGGCCAAGATTCTGGTTGAGAATGATCGGATTCTGCAGGCGGCGAGCGCGATCAGCGCGAATGTCATTGGGCCAACGTTGAGGTCGAAGGCGTTTCCTGATACTGTTTCGGGGAGCACGCTTGTTTTGCTGCACGAGTTGGCGAGGTTGCCGAACAATCAGAAGGGGTGGAAGAAGGATGTTGCGGATGCGTTTAATGACTCGAGGTTTTTTGGGTCGAATCTGGGACTGGTGCAGAGCGGGTGGTTGCCGCTTTTGAGCCAGTGGGCTGTCGCGGATAAGGAGCGGATGCCGGAGGTTTTGTCACGGATCACGCCGCCGACGACGGCGGGGATTGTTTTCGGGGTTGGGGCGACGTCTGCGAGGTTGGAGGCGGACAGGAAGACTCAGCTGAACCTTCGGAGGGTGGCTGCTCTTATTTTGGCGTGTCCGTACGATGCGTTTGCTGCTGAGTTGGGGCCTGTGCTGGAGAAGTTGGTGGAGTTGCTTGGTGCGACGTCTACGTCGTCGCCTTCGTCGACAACGAGGGCGGAGGTGTACATGGTTTTTCGGGCGTTGGTGCTCAGGATTAGTCCGGTGCACCTGGCGGGCATGTGGCCTGTTATCAACGCCGAGCTGCACCAGGCCATCTCTTCGGTTGTGGCGCCGGATCACTCCCCGCTGGCGGACACGTACAACAATGCCAGTGTCCTACAGGCGTGCAAGCTTTTGGATCTGTTTGTTTGTCTGGCGCCGGATGACTTTCAGCTGCATGAGTGGCTTTTTGTGACGGATACGATTGATGCGGTGTACCGCCCGGCTGGGGGGTATAAGCCGGTGGCCTTGGTTGATGAGGTGAGTGAGGAATTAGGGGCGTCTGGGGGGGCGGCGGCGGCGGCGACGGGAGTGGTGGAGGAGATAGGGGGGGTTGGGTCGGGAGGGGGGGTGAGGAGGCCGCTGTTGGGAGGAGTGATTAGTTGTGATGATGGGGGTTTGTTGGAGAGGAGGGATGAGTTGGTGGCTAGGGTGCTGAGGCCGTTTTTTGGCCAGCTGAGCATTTGGGCTTTTGAGAGCAGGTATGCTATGGGAAGGGTGGAGGTGGGAGGGTTGGAGGGGGGGTTGGTGAGGGATGTTTTTTGGGAGGGGAGTGTGGTCAGGGCCTTGTAGGGGTAATGTTGTGTGGTAGTGTATGGTAGAGGAAAGGTTCGGAAAGCTGAAAATGTTGTATGATGTTGGAGAGAATGCCCGTCCCAATTAGGAAGGATGTTTTGATTTACTTGGGACGTCGAGTTCATCGCCAAGTCTGATGCTTGGCGGGACTATCGTGTTATCTGGGGGTTTATCGTGGAGCAAGGGGCTGAAGGAGAGGGGCTCAGCTACGGTATTGTTGAACAGTTCACAATGACACACCTCAGTGTCTCTACATCAATATAAAAACTTGTTTCTCATATCTGAGCCGTATGATTTTTCTTCTTCCCCGGAAAAAGATCAAGCGAGTTTGCCTGTCTGGTCCAGTAATAAAGGTGTCCACTGCGTTGAGAGGGTATCAGACCAATCAACAAGACACGGACCATAAAGCCCCTTGAGGCTCGTTCCGGAACGGCGGCTCAACGGCCAGTTCCCACTGACACCCTCCCCACTCAGAAGCGAACTCGATGTTGAAGAGTGGCCAAATACCGTGTTGGATGTATCGAGCTGTGCGGCAGGGAGCGGTTGGTAGATCTGTCCTCGCCCGTTTCAGGCGGGCTTCAATGGGATCAAGGAGTGTAACAGGGCGTATGCCATGTAGGGTGAGGATTCGCGGAGATATCTGTCCTCGGATCCCCATGTAGAGTGAGCAGCGAAACGGTCGGGAGAAATATGCTCCCGGGGGCTTATCAAGCATTTGATTCGGGATCTGCTTCCGTCTGATACAGAGTTACGGCGCCGGCTAAGACGGAGCGGCGACCTGTTTCAATGGGATTCGTGGCAACTTTTTCACGAGGTGCCGCCGTTGGATGCCAAAGTGCGAAGGCAACAGCATTTTTGCCAATGGGGGCAGGGGACGGGAAGGGCGGGCGAGGGGCAAATGGACCCTGAGTTGAGGATCTGGTTGTCTGTCTGTCTTCTGTGTGGGGTAGTAGACCAACCACCTGCTTGGCGTACCTGTTACAGGATATGGGACTACAACCAACTGTTATGCTGGATACTGGGAGTGATCGTCCTGCATTCAGGTAGGTAGGGTGGGTTGGTTTCCTTATCGTGAAGAGTGCATGATGATTTGCAGAATTGTTAGCGAGGAAGTTTTGTGGAAGTGTCAGCTCTTTGTTTGAACAATCTGAAAACTGTCTTCATCTGATTCAGACGTCGGCATAGCGGAGACCCTAGGCTCTCGAGGTTACAGTTGCTCCCCCTCGTGTATAAGCGCTACAGCATCACAAGGCTCTATTTTGTGGAGAAGTCCCCCCCGACGGTTGGCGAGGCATTGATCAATTCAGCCCTGGTTAATGGGCCCCACCTTTTCCCCATTGGGGACCAAGGCGGCGAATGGCGGGGGCCAAGGTTGCCGGAGCTTGCAGCTGTCTGTGGAAAAGACACCTGTTCTCTGGAGCAACGACCCCAGGAGCAATCGAACAGCCTCCGAGATACAAGAAGCCGGCCTCCATTCACTTCAGAGCTCTCCGGGAGATACTTCTCTTTTGCTCCAAGCAATTCACTCCCTCCAGAGAGCCCTTCCCCTTCCCCACATATACCTTATTCCGCCGGTATCTTTCTGTATAGGGTCTCTGTCCATTCAAACACCAGCTGATAACCCCCCACCTGTCCTCTTCTGCCTTTAAATAGTCCAGAGTAAGATCTCTTCCTTCTCCAGCCGTGTCACCGCCACTCTTTTTTCCCGCAGCCGACTGACCTGTTCTCTCCTCTCCTCCGCAGAACACCCCACAGGACATCCACACAACACATCACAATGCAGAAGGTTCACAGAATCGCCCTCGGCCTCCTCGCCGCTGCGGCCATCGCCACTGCTTCCGACGTTGTCCAGCTCAAGAAGGACACCTTCGACGACTTTGTCAAGGCCAACGACCTCGTCCTTGCTGAGTGTAAGTGTCAATGGCCTCTGTCCGTATTCTAGAGGAAAACCAGCTGACCTCCCCCGTCCTGCAGTCTTCGCCCCGTGGTGCGGCCACTGCAAGGCCCTCGCCCCAGAGTACGAGGAGGCTGCCACGACGCTGAAGGAGAAGAACATCAAGCTTGCCAAGATCGACTGCACAGAAGAGACGGAGCTCTGCCAACAACACGGCGTTGAGGGTTACCCCACCCTCAAGGTCTTCCGCGGCCTCGACAATGTCGGCCCTTACAAGGGCCAGCGCAAGGCTGGTGCCATCACCTCCTACATGATCAAGCAGTCCCTCCCCGCTGTGTCCGACGTCACCAAGGACACTCTGGAGGAGTTCAAGAAGGCCGACAAGGTCGTCATCGTCGCCTACGTCGACGCTGCCGACAAGGCCTCCAGCGAGGCTTTCTCTGCCGTCGCTGAAAAGCTCCGCGACGACTACCCCTTCGGTGTCAGCACCGATGCCGCTCTCGCCGAGGCTGAGGGCGTCAAGGCCCCCGCCGTCGTTGTCTACAAGGACTTTGACGAGGGCAAGTCCGTCTTCACCGAGAAGTTCGAGGCTGAGGCCATCCAGAAGTTCGCCAAGACGGCCGCCACTCCCCTCATCGGCGAGATCGGCCCCGAGACCTACTCCGACTACATGTCGGCCGGCCTTCCCCTTGCCTACATCTTCGCCGAGACGGCCGAGGAGCGCAAGGAGATCAGCGAGAAGCTCAAGCCCATCGCCGAGGCCCAGCGTGGTGTTGTCAACTTTGGCACCATCGACGCCAAGGCCTACGGTGCCCACGCTGGCAACCTCAACCTCAAGACCGACAAGTTCCCCGCCTTCGCCATCCAGGAGACGGCCAAGAACCAGAAGTTCCCCTTCGACCAGGAGAAGGAGATCACCCTCGAGGCCATCAAGACTTTCGTCGATGACTTTGTCGCCGGCAAGGTCGAGCCTAGCATCAAGTCTGAGCCCATCCCCGAGAAGCAGGAGGGCCCCGTCACGGTTGTTGTTGCCAAGAGCTACAACGACATTGTCCTTGACGACACCAAGGATGTCCTGATCGAGTTCTACGCTCCGTGGTGCGGTCACTGCAAGTCCCTTGCTCCCAAGTACGACGAGCTCGCCAGCCTCTACGCCAAGAGCGAGTTCAAGGACAAGGTTGTCATTGCCAAGGTTGATGCCACTGCCAACGACGTTCCCGATGAGATTCAGGGCTTCCCCACCATCAAGCTCTACCCCGCCGGCGCCAAGAACGAGCCCGTCACCTACTCTGGCTCCCGCACCGTTGATGACCTTATCAAGTTCGTTGCCGAGAACGGCAAGTACAAGGCTTCCGTCTCTGAGGAGGCTGAGGAGCCATCAGCTGCGCCCGCCGCTTCTGAGGAGGCCAGCTCTGCCGAGCCCGCGGCCGAGACCAAGGAGGCTGCCAAGGAGGCCGACCACGACGAGCTCTAGAAGAGGAGCGGATTCTTGTATTTTAAGCATTTCTTACGGGGTTATCAGGGACACTGGGTGGAATGACACGCCTGGGATTTTCTGGGGACTGGGAGCAACCAAAATACCTATACCTTTGTGCATCTGGTTAATGAAATTGAAGTTATGATGAATACATGGTTTTTTTCTTTTCTTTTTTTCCTTTCTCGCTGAACCATGATGATGATGATTATGATGATGATTATAATGATGATGATGATGATGTTGCCACCCCCTTGTTTGTCTCGCTCGTCTCTGTATCATCAGGGCCACGTTCAGTCGTTTCTGGACAAATAATAAAGTAAAATTGTGCCGTGCCTGACCGCCTGACGAGATCCTGGAATGTGGGGTCATGATTGGCCGACCTTGCATGTCCCGCATGCCAGACCCCGGCCGGTCCAGATTCCCCCATCCCAAGTTTGGTCTCACTGACACCTCAGCCTGACCCGACTATTCCGCCGGCTACCGTACCGCCACGTTCCTGCGCCCTCCCTGCCTGGAAGTTTTTATTACTTTTTGGCTTATTATTAGCCCCTTGGGAATTTTTTTCTCTCTCCCTCTCTCTTTTTGCTTCTGCAGACACAAACCCCCTCTAACAGTCACAGTCTACCTACTACTATCCCGAACGAAACGAACGAACGAACGACGCACGATGGCCACCACCTCTAGGATTTTGACCCGAGCTTTGCCTGCTCTGCGCATGATGAGCACGACGGCTGTCAGGAGGGACGCGGCCGTTGCCGGGGCGGTTCCCCTGCCCGCGAGGAAGCCCGTTGGGGCGTTGAGAGGGGGGTGAGTTTTCAATTCCTGGGGGAGGGGTGAAGGGGGATGGGGAATGGGGGATGGGGGCTAATGATGGTGATGGACAGGCTCTTTGGCTTCTTCTTCGGCAGCACCTTGGCCGGCGCGGGCGTGTACTATTACGCCGTGCAGGAGTACAAGGCTTCGAACGAGCTGCTGACTGAGGATATTTACGTGCGTGTTTGCATTTGATTCTTCTGCACTCTTTGTTTTGAACTTTTTCGAAATTTTTTTTTATGAATTTTTTGAATTTTTTGGACTGCTGGAGGGGGTTTTTCCAACAGTTTCGATACACGACTTTACACCGGGAGAAAACACCAAACCAAAAAAAAAAAAAAAAAAAAAAGAAAGAAAGAAAGAAAGAAAGAAAGACTAGATTTCTAGACTTTGCTTTTTCTAGATGGAGTGATAGAAGGAGAGGAGTGATTGGGCATTTTTGACTGACGACTGGGGACAGACTCTGCAGCGTTCGGTGGAGAGGTTGAGCGAGTATATCACTGCGATGGAGCAAAAGATGGAGTTGTTGGAGAAGAAAAAGAGGTAAAAAAGGGGGGTTATGGGAAAAGTTTTGGCGCTGGGAGGGAAAATAGGGGGGATACATGCAATGGATTTTTGGGAGGAAGAGAAAGGGGGAGGAGGATTAATCGGGAGGGAATCTGTTTTTTTGGAAGGATGAACGAGCAAGCAAGCAAGCAAAGCAAGAACTATTACATCGGAAAAGAATGCTACTGATGGATGGTTGGAGGCGCAATATCAAGTTTTGAGGTTTTGATTTGGGTGTGAACATGTGAAGGGATGTGTATGTGTATACCGGTGGGTGGTTTGATATTCCGCATGATGCAGCTAGATCCCCTATCAATCCAAAAGTGATGAGAATCAGTGACACGACTTGTCTGATGTTTTGGCAAGACGTGAGGCGAGACGTTGGGAGTTTAACATGTTTGTCGTCATTAGTGGGCTAGTCTTGCCTAGCCAGCAAGGTTCCCCAGCCAGACTGCTTGGGGCTGGGCTCCGCAATTGATTTTCCTTCTTGAACCACCCACCTACACCTACCCAGCCAACAAACTTCCCGCGACACGGTTTGCGCGTCGACCTCCTCCCGCAACTCCCCACCACCATCACCACACCTCCTCCAAAATGAACAACTTTGGCGTCATAGAAGTAGCCTCGACAGCAACAAAAACCACCCCCGGCTGGGCCTACGTCCCCGACACCGGCCCCTCCCTGTCAGCCACCGCCCTCCAGCCAAAGAACCGCAAACGAGCCGCGCGGAATACCCAGCCTGGGCTGAGCTTGTCCGACTTGACAGCTCGACAAGAAAACAAGCTGAGGAAAGATCTCGAGGCGCTGAATCGAGACAATCAGAGGGACGTGAACATTCCTGTTCCGAGTAGCAGTAGATCGTGTACGTCCCCCCCCCCCCATCCCCCCTTTTTTTTCCCCTTCCCCTAGAAGAGTGGCAGTAGTCTAATGCTTTGGGTTGGGTCGGGTTGGGGGGAAATTTAGCACACAAACACACCCCCACCGTCCGAAAAATCCTCCAGTCTCAAAAGACGTTTGCGAACCATCTCGATGATTACCAGGCTCTGCTCGCGCTGGCGGAGAGTAACCCCGCCGCGGTGGTGAACAATCCGTTGCTTTTCCTCAATAAACCGGTGGTGGCGACGCCACAGGCGAAGAGTGCGAGTCCTGCTCCGGTGAGGGAAAAGGGTGGGAGTAAAAGGGGGCAGGCGGCTGCTAAACGGGCGGCGGTGAAGGCGGCGGCGGCGGCGGCGGAGGAGGAGGAGAAGGAGGAGAGGAAAAGGGCCAGACAACTCGCGGCGGAAGGGGAAGATGTGGAAATGATTGATTCTCCTCCTGCTCCTCCGGACGAGGTAGAGAAGCTGGTTGAGACGTATCCGGCGGATGGGACGATTCTGCCGGCTTATAGGAAAAGGCCGCCGGCGGCGCATCCGGGGGATGACGATCCTTTGCTTGTGTCGGTCGTTCCGAGTTTTCCGACGGATGAGGAGCTGAGGAGCTTGATGACGGCGCCGCCGTTGAGTTACATGGACTCGAGGGCTGCTTTTGGGGAGGAGGGGGAGAGGTACCCGATCAGGGTGTTTTGCGAGATGTGCGGGTATTGGGGTAGGGTCAAGTGTATGAAGTGTGGGGTGAGGGTTTGCGGGCTGGATTGTTTGGAGGGGCATAGGGAGGAGTGTGTTACTAGGTATGGGCTTTGAGGATATGGAAGAGGGGTGTTTGGGATTGTATATGGTTGGGAAACAATGATACCCTGGAGTTTTTGGTTGTGGAAGGGATCTGGTCTGGTTCAAGTGTGGTTTGGAAATATCCAAATTCAATGACCAAATCAACGACAAGTTTGATCCAAGTCTGCTTATTCATTTCATGCAACATGAACAGGAGTCAAGCATGTCTGGGGGATGTGGCATCGACAAGCCTAGCTGGGCCAAATTTAACTTGCACAGCATCAACAAAGATCCCAAGCCGGAGCTGAACCACTTGGTACAAACAATTCACATCACGAACCCCAACCCAATCAACGCCTCCTCGCAGCACCACCCCCGTGCCCACCGCCCTCGGCCCTATCAGCAAGCGAAACCACCTCCCCAATCCCGGCAGCCTCCTGCTCGTCCTCCATAGCCGTGATCTCCTCCCTGCAATCCCACCACTTCTCCTCGCTCAGCTCGAAAGCCTTGGACTTGATCTCTTTGATGCTCAGCGTCTCAGGCTGGATGTTCTTCCACCTCAGATTGGTCATCAAAATCTCCTGCCACTCGTTCGACGTCCTCTGGAAAAAGTCCCTGCGGCTCTCAAACGGTCTCGGATGGGGCAAGCCGTCATCCACCACTTCTTCTTGCTCCTCAGCAGCAGCGGCAGCAGTCTCCGCCTCCCCGTCTTCTCGCTCCGAAGGAGTAGATTCCGCGTCAGCGGCCGAAGAAGCGGGAGTTTTCCTCCCGCGTTTGGAAGGGGTGAAGGGCTTGCTGTTGTTCTTTTCAACACCGTCCTCCATTTCTTCATCTTCACCTTCATCTTCTTCCTCTTCCGAGTCGGAGTGATCTTCCTCGTCGTCATCCTCGTCATCATCATCTTCATCCTCGGATTCCTGTGGTTCACAGTCTCAGTCGATACGTTCCGCAGTTTGTGACGCTCGAAACTTACAATCCAGTCCGGCAAAGGCCTATTGAAAATCTCCTTGCACCCATCCAACTTCCCAAGGTCAATCGCGTACATGTCATCAAAAACGACATCCCTGCCCCCCTTGTCCATAATCCCGCCGTAAATATACAACACATCATCCTGCACCGCAAGCTGAGCGTTAAACCTCGCATGAGGCAGCTCATTGCTGACAGGAAACTCCTTCCTGGCCGGCGGTTCGTCAGGTTCCTGTTCACCAGGCAGGTCAATATCCATCACATCATCATCATCATCACCACCACCACCACCACCACCACCAGCAGCAGTAAGCTTCGCCAAAGACCTCAGCAATTCCTCCTCATTAGCCTGCCGATTCCCCCTTCTCCCTCCACGCTCACCACCACCACTACCCCCCTTTTTCCCAGCATTATTAGTCCTCGGTTTCCTCAGTCCAAGAGGAAAGAACCTGTTTCGCTCAATATTCCACGCGAAAAGCTGGTTGAAAAAATCAGAGTCGACATCCTCCTCCGTCTCCTCATGATCATGCACACCCCCAAACATGATCCCTCTCCCCTTGTGGAACGCCATCGCGGCGCCGGTACGGGGTGGGTTGGGCGCGTTGGCCGGTTTTTTTCTTCGCTCCCATCTCACTGTCGGAAGGGCGCCCTGCGGTGCGTCCGACGGCGGGGGAGTGACGCGCAGAAAAAAACAATCCGTGTGGATCATGCCCACCACTTTTGTCATTTTGGCTCCATAACCGCCGCCCTTTGACTTCTTGCCCGATTGCTGCCCGCCTTTTCCCGCGCCGGGGTTGACCTTGACCCGGGAGAAACCGCCGTACAGGACGGCGCCCTGGTCGTGGGGCAAGAAAGTGAAGCTGGACCGGGGATCGGGCTTGAGCTGGGCCGGGGGGAGGGAGGGGGTGTGCCAGACAAAGTTGGTGGTGTCGTAGATCCAGACATCACCGAGGTACTTGTGATCGCCGGTTGTTTCTTGGAACCCGCCAAAGAGGATGATGTACTGCTTGTAGTAGGTCAGGCGGTGACCCGACCTGGCCGGGGGGGATTTCCCTTTCGTCTCGACGCGGGTCCACTCTTTGGTCGAGCAGTCGAGTTTCCAGAAGTCGGAGTAGTGGTAGAAGGTTCCTTGCTTGGGGGAGGAGAACTCGCCGCCGAAGAGGTAGATGGACTTGGAGTCGTTGCCGCCGCGGCACCAGGCGTGGGAGGACCTGGGGAGGGGGGCGTTGGGGGAGGTGATGGAGCGCCACTCGTCCTTGTCGATGTAGTAGACGTAGAGCTTGTTGAAGAAGCTGGCGCGGGCGCCGTCGTAGAGCTCGCCGCCGAAGAGGAGCAGCTGGTTGGAGTTGACGGGGTTGGCGAGGAAGGAGGCGTAGCTGCTGACGGGGGGTGGGGCGTCGAGGACTGTCTCGGTGATTCTGTGGTGCTGCTCTTGCTGCAGGCGCATCTCCTCGAGGACGGCATCGAGATCGACGTCGTCGTCCGAGTCGACGTCGCCGTTGTTTTTGGACGCCTTGGACTTTGACTTTTTGTCCGCCTTTTTCTCTTGCTTTTGCTTCTTCTCGGCGAGCTTGGCCTGTTTGGACTCGGACTTGCCCTTTTTCCCCTTTGCCTTAGCCATGGCGGACGAGACGTCGGGTGAGACGTGTGAGTGAGATGTGTTTCTGAGGTGAGGGTGAGAAGAAGACTTTGTGAGGTGCGGAGAAGTAGCTATGCGATGTCGTTGAGAGGCGTCTCCACCTTTCAGAAACTGCAGGTGGTTGTCTGAATCAGGTTGTTGTGATGATGGAACGAGAGAAAAAGCTCAGTGTGTTCAAGAAATAAGAAGCAAAACTGGTATATCGATTTTGTTGGACTCAAATCAAGCTGGATACACTCTTGAGATTTCAACTTTGGCCAAGTGTAAGTAAGAAGGACAAAGACAGCGCTTTTTGTACTCTGCAAGTCTCTCAACCCCCCCACCGACTGCCACAACCCCCCAGCACAGAAGACATGGAAAGCCTTTCGTAAACACCACGAAACTACCTCTACACCTCTATCCTTCAAATATATTTTCATATCATCCAACACCAAATGCCATCACAGTGCCCAAAGCAAAACCCAAAACAGCAAACGCTCACAAACCCCGAACCCTGCCCAACGCCACCCAAATAAAGCCTAGCGCCCCTCCACCCCCAGCTGCCACTCAAAATCGTCAGCCCTATCGCCCTCCTGGCGCGCAGTTCCTGTCAGCTTCTAGGCTTCAGCTCTTCTTGGTCTGGGGGAAATTGGGCCACCGGCTTACATTCAATAAGATTAAATAAAAAGCATTGGGTCTCCCTCGCTTTTTTTTTTTTTTTTTTTTTTTCACGCGTCTCTTTTCCTTCGTTTTCTTACCGGCGTTGTGTTCTTCCCTCCATCACGCTCATTTTCCACAACCCATTGAGAGACCATGATGATGAAGCTTTTCACCCTCCTCTTTTCATCCCTCCTCGGCCTCCTCGTCGCCGCCCAGAATGACGATAACACACAGAAACAAGTCACCATCCTGGCCGGCGGCCAAGGCTACGCCTACCACGGCTGCTACACCGAAACAACCGATCTCTTCGTCAACACCACCTCCCGCCGCGCCCTCGACGGCGGCAGCAACAGCGTGCAGCCCGACATCATGACGGTCGAAAAGTGCTGGGAGTTCTGCGGCAAGGGGTCGTATAAATACGCCGGGTTGGAGTACTCCAGGTGTGTTGTCTCACTCGCTCACTTCCACTCATGCGGCGTGACTGACATGTGCGTAACAGAGAATGCTGGTGTTCCCAAACCCTGTCAACCCTCTCCACCAAGGTCTCCGACAAGGAATGCGACCTCCCCTGCGACGGCAACAGCACACAGTCCTGCGGCGGGAGCCTCAAGTTGACCCTTTATATCAGCAGCGCAGCCGCCAGTCTTGCCGGGGGTCTCTCATTGTTGGTAACGTTCGGAGCAGTGGGGATGATGGTGTTTGATTCTGTCTTCTAAACCCGCCCCCACCTCTTCTCAAAACATAGTAATGTAATGTATATATGACACACACCAAACGAACCACACTGTTCGGAATACACGTCCTGTTCGGGTAACCATCCATCTTATTTATTCCTTACCCAGTATCCATCCCCCCCAACCCCCTCTCCCTCACCCCCTGCCCAACAAACCCCCTGATCCCCTCCACCGCCTCCTCCCACCCTTTTCTCCCCTCCTCCGTCTCCGTCTCCTCCTCAACCAACCACCCCAACCACCTAACCAACCCCCTCGCCTTCTCCATATCCCTCTCCACCGTCACCACACTCTTGACATACCCTCCAAAAACCTCCACATCCATCTCATGCGGCCCCTCCTCCTTATTCATCTCAAACCACGCCCTCACCATCTTTTTGATCTCCTCCAACTCCGTCACCTTCCCCTCCTCCCCCGTGAACGCCAGCTTCAGCGGCCTCCCAAACTCCAAAGTCTTCTGTTTCGGCGGTGCGGGAGGTCGACGGTGGCGGTGATGCGCAGCGTCAACACTCAACTTCCTTCTGCGGTGATCGTCAATCACCTCCCTCCGCATATCCTCCGGCAAAGCCGCCAGCACTTCAGGGTCGAGATCCTCGACCGCACCGGGGACGGCACGGGTAAAGTTTGTTTGAAAGAGTCTGGCCCCCCCGGAACCGGGTTGTTTGCCCCGACTGGAAAGGGATTTACCGCCCCCCCGTTTGGGGGAGGGGGGAGGTCGTTCTTTAGGGAGGTGGTGGATTGTCCCGTTTTTTCGGGGGGAGTGTGGACGGACTGCTTGTCGAGAGGGCGGCCGGCTTTGCCGGGATGGACCGCCGCCGTATTGAGCCCATATCTCTGCTCTCACGTCTTCTGGGAGGGAGTGAAAGACTTCGGGGTCGACGTCGGGGGGGACTTCCTCTGCCGTGGCCGGGCTGCCAGAGCGGGATTTCGCAGCAGGGGCAGGGGAGGCGGGACGTTTGGCTCGGGCGATTAGATTGCTGCGGACATCCTGGGGGAGTGCGGCCAGGACGGCAGGGTCGACTTGGGAGGGGAGGATGAACTGTGTTCCTCGGACGTTGAGCGGGGCATTGGCTTTTTCGTCGGCAGCGTTGGCTTCTGCGAGGGCGAGTGCCGGGTGGACTCTGGGTTTCTTGGGTGTTGATGGGTCTTCGGTGATGGGGTCGTGTTCGACTTCATGCCCTGAGGAGGATGAACGTTTGAGCTGGTACGGAACGTGGTCGTCGACAATTTGTTCCCTCTCTCTCCTCGGTGGCGGAGGCTGAGCAGCAACAGCACTGCCAAAGTTCAGCTTCTTCTGACTGCCCTCTGGCGCTGCTGACGGTTTGATGTGGTCAAGCTTGGTCATCTGGACCCCTATGCCTCTCAGATCTCCAGGGCTGAACTTGTAAGACCGTAAGATCCCAACCGCCTCCTTCCCGATCACCTCGGCATCACACGTCGCCACCCCAAAGCTCGCGCTCTTGTTGAAAGTATCGCACTTCCCGTGACCAAGATGCTTCGCCGGATCCAAAGGCGCATCCAGCGACCGCCTCATGATCTTCACGGTTAACAGCTTCCCCTTCACCCCCTCGGCCAAAAGCCTCTTCTCCAACTCCCCACACAGATTCCTCACAAACTCCTCCGCCTCCTCCTGACTGACAAACCTGATCCCCCAGTTCACATCCGCCGAGACCGACTTCCTCACCGGCTGCTCCCCCAGCTCGCTCCTATCAACCCCCCTCGCATAATCCCACAACCTCTCCCCCGTCTTCGGCCCCAGAACGCTCACCAACCTCTCCCTCGTCGTCCCCCTTATATCCTTCACAAACCTGATCCCCATCTCCTCCAGCCTCCCCCCAATACTCCCCGCCACCCCAGGCAGCCCCTCCACCCCCAACTCCCCAATCGAATCCAACACCTCCTCCGGCCGAATCTGATGCTGCCCCGCCGGCTTCGCCCTCCTCAGCGCAACCTTGGCCAGCAGCACATTCCCCCCGATCCCCACCGAAACCTCACACCCCGTCCTCCTCCTCACCTCCCCCCTCAACCCCCTCGCAATCTCCTCCGCCTTTTCCTGCTCCCGACGAATACTCTCCTCATCAACCCCCACCCCCGTCGACCCAACCCCCCTCAGCACCACATCCGTCACATCAACCAACGCCTCATCAATGCTGACACTCTGTACCACACCCCCAACCCCCAACAAAACCTGATAAAAAACCTCGCTCGCCTTTTCATACCCCGCAAAGTCGTACGGCAAGACCTTCAACCCTGGGCAGAGCTCCAGCGCGCGCTTCATCCACATGCCGTTTTTGACTCCAAATTTCCTCGCGGGGTAGTTGCAACTCGCAATCTCGGAGCCGCTGCCGGAACCGTGGGCTACGACGGTGGGTTTGTCGGCGTATTCGGGGCATTTCTGGAGGGAGATGGCGCAGAAGAAAGAGTCAAAGTCTACGTGGAGGATGTATCTTCTCTGGTTGGGTTTCCGCTTGCTGGAAGGACGGGAGCATGATTGCGAGGTTAGTTTCTGGAGGCGGGATTTGAGGTCGGATTTCCAGGTTGAGAGGTGGTGGAGACGGGAGGTGGCGTAGTATTTTGATAAAAAGTCGGGGTTGGCGGTGGAGCATTCGCGGACTTTGGGGTCGGAGAGGAGGAGGGCGTTGTGTTCTTCCGAGGTTAGGGGTTTGTTTGGGATGGGTTTGGGTTTGGGTGGTGGTGGTGGTGGTGCCATGGGGTCAGGAGAGGGTGGTTTTTGGGCTGATCTGGGAGGTTCGTTTTGAGGTTTTGAGGGTGTGTCGAGGTCCATGGCATCGTCGATGTCGTCGATATCCTCGTGCTTGGAGTTGTGGGTTTTGAAGGTTGGTCTTGGTTGAAAGGGGCTGCTGGACTGTTGTGAGGCTAGTTGGGAGGACTTTTGGAACTGGCTGTTGTAGAAGCTATCACGGGTTTGTTCTCGATAGCCCGTGGGAGACTTCGATTGGGGTTGTTGGCTCGTCATTTTGTTTCCGTCAAACTGGATGGTCTTTTGCCGTGGGCCTTGTTCGATGACGCGGTAGTCGGTCCATGGTAACAGCTTACCGGCTTGGATGGAGTCTACCACCCAGGACGGCTTGACGACACGGTAGTTGGTGAAGTCGAGGGACTTCTTTGGCGGCATGGCCGAGGCGATGATATGTGTTGCCGTGGTTTTGCCATCGAGATATTGCAGAAAGCCAGCGCCATGTTGAACGAGCTCTTTGTGAAGGCTATATACCTTATGCATCAGTTGTGAGATCCGGATACTAAATATATATATATATGTGTGTGTGGTGTTGGAGAGAAAACTCACACATGAAGAGGAGGTTGAGTGTAGCCCGTGACATGCGCCACGATTCCCTTGAAGATCTGCGGCTTATCGCCCTTTTCTGCGCGATACTCAACGTCGAGGTTCTGAAGCTTGAGTTTCTTTCTCCGAAAATAGTCGCCGAATCCCCCGAAGGCGCTGGCCTCGTATTCCTCTCCGCCTTCATCGGCAAACTCATGGCTCGCGATGCGCTTCTGCACCGCAGCCGAGTTCTTTTCCAAGCGACTCCCCATGTCGGATAACCAAAACTGTTGTAGACGCGGTTGAGCGATAACAATGACATCATCCAACGGCAGCTGAGAGAGGTGTTGGTGACGGTTTCATGTCGATGAAAAGACCAAATACTGTCAAGTCAGTCGACGGAAAAAGATATCGTATCAAATAACTGCCGTTACTCCCAAAAAGCAACCAACACTCGGCCGAGTTTGCTCTCACTCCAAGTGGCAAAGAATCTCTTTGGCCTGTCCCCAAAGGCCCCGTTTCCAGCCTTGATGCCTGCCCCACCTCACAACGCGTGGTCCCGTGACTGGACCCTTTCCAATTAAAACTAGCTAACCCACTGTAACCATGACGCCTAAACCCGCGCCCCACTTATATTTAGCTATACGTGCTTAGCCTTGCAAGGTTCCTTGCGCTCGCTTTGCGACAAAGCTTCTTCAACACCAAACAAAACATCAGCTCTTTTCCACATCCTTACTCCCCAAAATGAACAACCAAGAATTCCGAAAACTTCTCCTCTCCAAGTCCTCCTCCTCCACCAACAACAATGACACCTCCCCACCACCACCACCACCACCACCACCATCCCGCCCAGCAGCAACAGCCGCGCTCGGCTCCAGACTCAAATCCAGCATCCCCATGACCCCCCGATCAACAGGTCGAGTCGACTTCGCGAGGCAACTAGCAGAGCAAAAAAACAAGCAGTTCGAAAAGACAGCCAAACGATTCCGGACCTCGGCCCCGAAAGGGTCCCGGTTCGCAGAGGGCTACGTTGACCGCGCCAGGCAGAGGGAGCAAGAAGAGGAGGATGAGAGAGCGGAACGATTAAAGGCGTTGGAGGAGGCTTTCAAAAAGGAGGAGATCGACCGGGAGACGTACGACCGGATGCGCAGTCAGATTGCTGGGGGTGACTTGGCGAGTACGCATCTTGTCAAGGGGCTTGATTTTGCTTTGTTGAGGAGGGTGAAGCAGGGGGAAGATGTCTGGAGTGGGAAGAAGGCAGGCGAGGATGAGCGTGGGGAAGAGGGGGAGGTGGAGGAGGATGTGGACGGTGTCCTGGAGAAATTGGCCGATGCTGAAGTCAAGGCTGTGACCAGGGAAAAGGTGCGGAAGAAGGGGCAGTTTGCGACTGCTGCGTTGAATCCAGGGCAGAAGAGGTCGAGGAATCAGCTACTGGCTGAGTTGAAGGCGGCAAGGGAAGCGGCCAAGGCGAAGGAGGAGTCGGGTCTGGGGTCCAAGTTCAAGAAGATTGGTGCGAAAAAGACGCCGGGGACAAGGATAGAAAAGGATAGCATGGGTCGGGAGGTTCAGATCACTGTTGACGAGGATGGCCATGAGGTGCGAAAGATTCGGAAGGTGGACCACAAACTGTTAGAGGAGGAACAAGACAGGGAAGCGGCCGCGCTGGCATCTCGCGGCGTGCTTGGTATGGAGGTGCCAGAGTACTACAGGAAACAGCAGGAGGAAGCCGAGAGGGCGGCAAAGGAAGAGGAGGAGAGCAAGGAGATCAGCATCTTTGATGACGCGGGCTCCGATTACGACCCATTAGCTGCGCTCGAAGACTCGGACTCGTCATCTGATGAGGATAAGAAGGCGAGATCAGACTCGGCAGCTATGCCACCACCACCGAAACCTAGCTCCGGCCCTCCAGAGGAGAGAGATTATTTCAAGAATTTCAGAGGAGGAAAGGTGGATCTTTCGACGGGCCAAACATACAAGGCGCCGTCTTTGGATGATCCCTTGCTGCAGGCGGCACTCAAGAAGGCAAAGGCAAATGGCGCACTGGAGAAATCAGAGGAGGAGATCAAGGCCAAAGGGCGGGAAGAGAGGCTCAAGAAGAAGCTGCAGGAGTCGTTGCGCGATGATGAGGATATGGACATGGGATTTGGGTCAAGCAGACTGGAGGATGATGCTGACTTTGAGGAGAAAAAGGTGAAGCTGTCTAAGTGGGGTGAGGATGGGGATGGGGATGGTGATGGCTATGAAGGAGGTGGTGGGGACAAAAAGGAGAAGAGGAAGAGGGGTGGGAAGAAGAGGAAGGGCGATAAGAACAATTTTGAGGATGTTATGCGGGTGATGGAGAGGCAGAAGGGGGGGTCTAAGTGAGCTATCCGCTGTAGAGTAATGTTTGATCCAAGAAGGAAACAACACATGACTATGCTCCTTCAACACTGTTGTTCATATATCTTTCTTGTGTCTACCGTTCCATGATACGTCTTGTCTGTTCCAAATCCAAAAGATAGGAATGACATTGCAAGTATAGTTGAGGTTAGGTAAGGCTGCTTGGTGCAAGGTACGGCCCCACCCAAGACCCCGACCCTTGGGCGGCTGCGGCTTGGGCGAATTAGCGAGCGGCTGTCAGCATGCATTGCGCAGCAGCAGCAGCAGCAGCAGCAGCAGCAGCAGCAACCAGATGGCAGGACGCAACCTCATCCTCCTACAACATCTATCTCAAGCTGACACTTTTTTGCGCCAACCGAATTCTCTAAAGGACAGGATCCTCGGTTCATCACATTGATTTCCTCACAGCACAGCGCAAGCCATACCCGGAAGACCAGCCCAAACACGAAGCCCGTCCCTCGGTTGAGTCGGCTCCTAATCATTACATGCGATTGCGCACCTGGCAACGAACGACAACAGCAATAACAAAACACCACGATTGAGCGCGCCCCGAACCGCCCACCATGTCCCAAATACTCCTCGACCTCCTCCACCCCCTCCTCACCTCTTGCCTCCCCTGCCTCCCGGGAACCCCCACCCTCAAGATCAACTCCCGCTCCCTCAAGATCCTCCGCCTCCTCGGCGAAGGCGGCTTCTCCTACGTCTACCTGGTCCAGTCCCTCTCCTCCCCAAACCACGAGCTCTACGCCCTCAAGAAAATCCGCTGCCCCTTCGGCGCCGAATCCGTCGCCCAAGCCATGAAGGAGGTCGAGGCCTACAAGATATTCGGCTCAACCCCCGGCATCATTCACAGCGTCGATTACTCCATCGCCACCGAGCGCGGCGGCGGGGAGGAGAGCAAGACGGTTTATGTCTTGCTGCCGTATTACAAGCGGGGGAATCTGCAGGACATGATTAATGCTAATTTGGTGAATCATTCCAAGTTTCCTGAACGGAAGCTGATGGGGTTGTTTTTGGGGGTCTGTAGGGCGCTGAGGGGGATGCATGTTTACCAGGGCGGTGGCGGGGCAGGGGGGCACGAAGAGATGGTTGTGCCGGGGAGGAAACGAGGGGGCAAGAATACGGTGAACGGGGGGGCGGATGTGGACGATGAGCAGGAGCAGGGGAGGAGCTTGCTGACGGAGGATGAGAGGGTCACGCAGGCCAGGGAGACGGGGGGGAAGAGGAGGAGTTATGCTCATAGGGATATCAAGCCCGGTTGGTGTCCCTGGATTTGTGTTCTTTCGACAAACATGGAAAAACTGACGGAAAACAACAGGAAACATCATGATCTCCGACTCGGGGGATGAACCGATCCTCATGGACCTCGGTTCGGTGGCTGAATCCCCTCTCCCAATCACCTCCCGCTCGTTGGCCATTGCAACGCAGGATACTGCTGCGGAGCATAGCACCATGCCTTACCGGGCTCCGGAACTGTTTGATGTCAAGACGGGGACGGTGGTTGACACAAAGGTTGATATTTGGAGCATGGGGTGCACGCTGTATGCGTGTTTGGTGGGGAAATCGCCGTTTGAGATGAGGTCGGATGAGACGGGGGGGTCGCTGAGTATTTGTGTGCTGAGTGGGGATTGGAGGTTTCCAGATGAGGGGCCGGGGGCGAAGAAGAATAAGGGGAAGGGGCCGGTTTCTCCTGGGGGCACAACGGCGGCGGCGGCGGCTGCGACAGAAGAGGAGGGGATTAGTGAGTCGATACGGGAGGTGGTGAGGAGGTGTTTGAGGGTTGAGCCGAGTGAGAGGCCGGACATTGATGAGCTGATTGAGATGGTGGAGCGGGTTTTGGAGGTGCTGCCTGAGGATGCTGCTTAGGCGGGGTGAAGATGGGTGATATATGATGGGTTTTTTTTGGGGGGTTTTTTTTTTTCAAATTTTTTTTTATTTTAAATTTTTTGGATGTTGATATTGGGGTGGCTCATGCCTGGCGTTTTGGGTGTTGAGCGGGCATCTTTCTGCAAGATGATATCTTGCTCTGGGAGGAATGATTAGACAGATAAAATTTGAACTGCAGTGATTTTTGATTTTGATTGGATATTCTACTCCAGGAAACTCTTTTGAAATCTTTGAAATCTACTATGAACATCACATACCCCAAAGATCATCCACCACCACCCGTCCGTCTATTCAACCCTCTATATCTTTTCCATCCAAACAACTCTAAGCAGTAGGAACCCCGGCCTCTTGCTTCACAGCCCTGGCCCTCTCATTCGCCTCGTCCGCCCTAGAGATACACTCCTCCAACACCCTCCAAAAAACCCCCAAGTCCAACCCCCTAGGTATCCTCACCCCTTCCTCGCCTGGGGGTAGCAATCTCGCGGTGACCTGGCCCGTCCTCGCACCAGCTTTGGCATCTTCGTAGCTACCCTCTGTGGCGACACTTACCTCGTACCTCTCCCCCTTTCCCTCCATGCTCACCCCCACAGAGGGGTCATGCTCATAAAATGGGATTTTATGCCCCCCTTTTTCGTCCAGCCCAGATAGTACCGCCGCAACAGCCAAGGGGTCGTGCAGCGGCGGGCCTTCGGTTATGCCGAAGACGTCGGCGTAGGTTTTCGCAAAAAATAAGAGCAGCTCGACGAGCATCTGCCTCAATTCCGTCTTGCCCCTCCCGGGCACCATCCCCTCTTTGCGTCCCTCGGGTCCGTACAAGATCAGTTCCTGAACCTGGGCGGTGGTGAGGCACAGGTGCGTGACATCCAACGGGATCAGCGTCGTCTTCTTGGACAGCTCCCCATGCGTCAGCAGGAACGCCGCCGCCTCAGGGTCGGCAAGGATGTTGAACTCCGCAAACTGAGTCCAGTTCCCCACCCTCGGCACTCCATCAACGGTCCCCAAGACCGCGGCCGTGAACCCGTTTCCTATCGCGCCTCCCATCAACGACAGCCCGGCAACGTGCTGGATGAGTTCAGGGTACTTCATAAACAATGCCGCCGCGTTGGTAAAACTCCCCGTGGCCACCACCCAAGCTGTCCCCCGGGGGGTGGATTTGAGAGCTTCGTATGCCGCGTCGATGGCCGGGATGGTAGCCACGGGAGGGACAGCCGGTGGGGGGAGGAGCTTTGTCCCGTCGAGGCCGGTTTCGCCGTGGATGTCCGTCGGTGGGTGCATGGGTGGCCGGAAGAGGGCTTTGGAGGCGCCGATGTAGACGGGTATGGAGGCTGACTGGGAGATTGCCGTCAGGATGGACGTGGCGTTGTGGGTTGTTTTTTCTAAAGAGGCGTTGCCGAAGACGGTTGATACCCCCAGGATGCGGATGGCGGGGTGGTAGGCTGCGAGGAGGATGGCGAAGGTGTCCTGGGGCGGAGGGGAAGGGGGGCAGGCATGTTAGATATTATCATCTAGGGGATGTAAACATGAGGAGAGGGAGACTTACATCGTGTCCTGGATCACAGTCCAGCCAGACGGGGATGCGGGTGTCGCTCATCTTGAATGTTGGGTGAGTGAATGAAGTCTAGTTACCCCTCACTTTGAGATCTATCAAGTATTGAAAAGATGATGAAAGTTGAAAGCGTCGCAAACAAATCGCAGTATCTCACAGCCAAAAAGGAAATGAATGAGAGGCTCTCTGTCACAGGGTGTCAGAACCAACCTGCAGAGTGAGATGAGTAAGAGCCGTTCTTATAGGTGCTCCTCCCAGTATGGTCGGCTGAGGCGGTGTTGACAGGTCAGGGGTCCACCAACTCAAGATGGGCTTGGTTGATCGCCCAATTAGGAAGCTTGCATCAAAACCACCAGGTTTCCATATCTTCAAGGACAAGGACCAGTCCTGTTACAAATCGAAAGAGAGGTTTGGGAATATAGCATAGAGAGGAGTGGCAAAAACCACTTGTACAAAGAGAAATATCTCCGGAAAACACCTCTCTATTCCAGAGCTCAAAACTCCACGGCAATGATAACACTTATAAAACTCCCCATCAACCCAATCCATCCATCCATCCATCCATCTACCAGTCCCATCCCCCACCCCATACCTTCTCATACCATCTCATCCATCTGATGAAGCCCTCGAGACAGAAAAACCCTTATAACAATAAACCCCCCTCCCCCCTCGTGCAATAGTAATAACAGATCTTGTACACATCAACAAACCAACCCATCAAAACTGCTCATCAGGACAACTAATACTGTCATGTCCGGTCTTCTCACAAAGCGCGCACCACATCGGCTCATCCACCACACCCCCCTCCATGCTAGCCGTCGGCTCCTCCGACCCCAAAACCGCCTCCTTATTGACCCTAATCGGCTTCTCCATCGCCGACACCACACTGGCAGGCTGCTGCTGCTCCTCATCAGCAGCAGCAGTGACAGCAGTAGTAACAGCACTGCTCTTGGCAGCCTTGACCGGGCTCAGCGGCGCAGGAAGCTTCACATCCTCAGTCATGGTCCCAAGACCAGACACACCCTCCCCCCCATCAGGCGTCTTGCTGCTGTCCCTCGTCTGATGATGCAACTGTTGATCAGGAAAGACGTTGGTACACGTCAAAATGTCATGCCCGGCCGTCTCGCAGATTTCGCACCAGAGGGTACTATCCCCCGTGGCCGTGCTATAAGAGTCGCTTTCGGGCATCGTGTCCAGCGTGTTTCCTCTGCTGTGCTTACCGACACCACCAGCAGGCTTATGCTCCGGGCTTCGGGGAGCCAGCACAACAGTCCCGCGAGAGTCCCGGTAAGAATTCCTGTCGTTTCCACTGCCAGCAGTCATGGTGGCCGCACTCCCGCGATGCCCTGCCGCTCCCGAGTTCACCGCGCTCCTCCTCAACGTCTCCAGCTCCCTCTCCAGCGTCTCCTCCCTCGTGCTCTTGCTCTCCACCAAGGCCCTGAGCTCGGCAACCTCCCTCTCCAATTTCTCCCTGCTCAACCGATCATCAATCGACTCCCCTTGGTGTGATCTGACAGATCCAGACCGCTGAGCAGCACCCGCACCCGCACCCACCACCCCATTCTCCCCGCCGTTCGGAACAGCATCCCTGCTCAACGAATGAATAATCGCCTTGAGTCCCCTAATCTCATCTTCCTTCTGTTCCAACTCCTTGCTCGTCGCCCCTCCACCCCCCCGCGCCAACCCATTCGTAGCAAACTGCGCCTTCTCCCTCTCCCTCCTCAGCTCCGACCTCGTCCTCTCCACCTCGCCCCTCAAAAACTCAACCTCCCCCCTCGCCTCCGCCTCCCCCCTCCTCGCATCCTCCAACCCTTCCTCCAGCTCTTGCACCAGCTCCTCCAACTGCTTCAGCTGGTTAGCCACAGTATCCACGTCCGCCGTCCTGTCCTGCAGCTCCTGAATCTCCTGCATCAGCTCCTCAATCTTCTTCTCATACACCCTCTCCGTCTCGGTGCTCGCCATCTCCAGCGTGTCAATAGTGCTCCGAAAGTCGGCTCGATGAGCGTCAAACTCGGCCGTCAACATGGCAATCTTTTCATTCTTTTCTCTCAGCACCGCCCGTAGCGTATTGGCATCCTTGTCGTCCAGACTGTTTCGCCGTCCGGCTTGCATCTGCCCTTCGGAACCCTCAATCAACCCCTGCAGCTCCGTCAAGCTGCTCTCCATCTCCATCAGCGTGGCCGCCTGTTCCTTAAGCTGCCGCTCCCGATCCTCCAGCTCGGCCTTGAGACGCTCCACCTCCTCATTGTTGACGGCGTGACTCCCGATTCTAGACGCAGCCCGTGAGGCTGGCCTCACCGTGAGGCTGAAGCCAGACCCAGCGCTCCCATTAGTCTGCGTCCTCTGAATGCCAACCGGTCCCGCATCCTCCTCACTCAAGTGATGGGCCTGATACGACGAAGACGACACCCCAAGCACAGAAACACTTCGCGGTCCGACGCTACCTTTCCTCTGATGAGCAGGAAGTCGCTTGCTCGGGTCACCCGCCGTGCCGCGAACACTCTGGGCAAACTTGTTCGGCGTCGGGCTGCCGTATCGTGGGGGAGCGGGTGCCCCGATCGAGGGTCTCGGCGCCGGCGTCATCTGCAGCCTTCTCACAGGCGACTCTGGACGCGGCAGCGACGGGCGCGTAGGCTTCTTGCCGACAGGGCTCGTGGCACGGCCTGGGCCGACGGACTGGCTGAATTTCGGCACACCAGGAGTCGGTGGCGTAAAGTTTGTCGAGTACTGAGTTCCGACCTTCAGACCTCCGCCGCTGGCCGGGGTGAGAGGATACGAATTCGTCGGCATGATGGGTGGTGGTTCTCGTTTGACGGCTTTGGAAATGGGAAGGAAGATGCCCGTGTTTGGATCCTTGGTTCTGAAATAGAAAACACTGCGAGAAGGGGTTATCCCAGTTAGAAAACGGCATGATTCCAAGGTTCGCATGCACATGATCCGATGTTTGTCCAACTTACCTGTCGACATCACCGCTGTTCTTGCCGCGGCCTGCAAAGTCGGGATGCAGCTCGACACCAACAAAAGTGCCCTTGCGACCTGTGACGGGACCGATGAAGCGGATGGTGCCCGTCATGTTGCCCGGCACATCGATGACATCGCCCACCTGGACATCCTCTCCACCGGCGGCACCCCCAAGGCGGCCGGGGGTAAGCGGGGACGGCATGATGTTGATGTTTTCGCTGGCCAGAACCTGGTTGTAGGCGTAGGCTTCACTATCATCCGGAATGCTGGCCAGCGAGTTCTGCGTCAGGGCGGCGACGGAGCCTTTGCGCGAGAACAACTGGGGCACGGGCGGGCCGAGGCGCGTCGCCGTGGTCGAGTGTGCGTTGTAGACCTGGTTGAGGTTGGGAGTCGAAATGGACGAGAGACCGCCGCGACCGTTATTTCTCCTAGACAAGGTGTGGCGGGTGGTGGTGTTGTATGTTGAAGTTGTGCTGGTGATGGTGGTGGCCATGTTCGGCAACCCAATTGGAGGCGGCGGCAGCACCCTGGCGGCCAACCCCAGCAACGAATGGCTTTATTGTTTACACGACACCCCCCCCCCCCACCTTTCACCCAACCAAAGCCCTGGGGAAACACTCTTCCCGCCCGGGGGGTCGGAGCGCGAATGCCGACCGCTAGCAGCTGGAGCTCCCCTGAACACAACAAGGGAGAGCCGCCGAATTGGGTGGCTTTCCGTCAATCTTTGTTTTTCTCTTGTTCCGTCTAATAAATCAACAGAAGTCAAGAGAATGTCGTCGCTGTTTCTGGGCTTGTGGAATTGCCTTTCCTTTTTGTCGATCTGTTCTCCTCTCCTCTCCCAAGCTCGGGCTGTGATGTTTCTTTTGGCCAGTCGTCCCTTTAATGAATGCAACCACAAGAACTTGGTCGCTGATAATTTGCTGGGAAAGTCGTTGTAGTAATCGGGGGATGTAATTGATGAGGCCAAATAATTCGTAATTGGTTGATTGGGGCGACTATTGGCTCTGTAGAGAAATGAAAAGGTAACCGCAGCAAAATGACGATGGACAGGGTGAGTTGATTTGCGGGTGGAGGTTTGTCGGGTGTCTGGTGACAGCACAAAAAAAAAGCAAAAAAGCGAGCGTCAAGAAGGAGTCGTCGGCACCAGTCATCGGGGAACGGGGGGATCAATGCCGGGGAGGGGAGCAAGTTCAACAAATATAGGATCCTGGGAAGGAGCATCCAGGGAGCAAGTATCGTGAAGAGAAGGCTTCTTTTGAGCCCCCTTTGTATTCACTACAATATGACCTGCAGCTACACACAGCCTGCTGTTGGTCAATGACAGCATGAAGCAAACGGCAGCCAGTCGGACTGCAAGAAAGCTCCCATAGCTGCCAGAGAGCTGCAAGAGAGTGGCTCGAAAGTGGACTCGCGACCTCAATCTCAAGCCGCTGCAGCTTCTAATTGGCGTTGCTGTGTCCCCTCCCCCGCACCTGGCGAGATTGGGAAAAGAAAACAAAGGCCAGATTCAAGGCCTCACCATGGCCACGTAGCAGTTCGTGAGATTCTCCATGTTACAGAATGTCGTCACTGCCTCGCATGGCAACCACCCAGTGGGAACTAGGTGGTCGAGTGTAGATGGCTTCAATGGCACTAGAAGTTACTGGTACCTTACCTTAAGTAAGGGGTGATCTACAGAGCATAGCTGCCGTCTACTGAATTTAACAGACATGGATAGAGCTTCAATCCCCACACCACAACTGACAAACACCACCTTCCGTTCCCCGCACTCAGTTCCTTTGTTTACTTTTCTATCTTTAACTCCCCCCTCAGCTGCAGTGGTCTGCTGTCTCCCCAGTGGCTGTTGAACCAATGCAACGCTGAAACGCAGGGGGTTTGTGCTGCATTTCCACGTGTGAGCCCCTGGCTGCCATGCATGTAAGAAACCGAACAGCCACCAACATGGAGAATATCGCTTCTACAAAGTTGGGTTTTGATTGTTTTCTTTCCAACGCTGTGCTGCTGTCAAGCTCAGTCCTCCCTTATAGCCAGGGCTGTATAACACCATGTTCCTTATCCAGAGAATATCTTTCTGGATAACCCGGATAATTTACCTTATTCGGCTATCACCTATTGAACCGTTTGCCGCAATCGCTGGCTATTGCTCGGGATATTTCATGAGGGTATACTTCATTGATACGCACTGAGTCTTGATAAACATCTCGTCTTCGAGCTTGAACTGCGCCTCAGCTCCAAGTTGCACCATCAACTTGAGTGCAGTGTTTGTGCAATCCCGAGCATCCGGTACGCATAACGCTCTCACCGTCCTCGTACTACAGAAGGCGCGCGTCATTTCTGGAAACCTAATCCAGCGCCTTTCGTAGTTGCTCATCCCGTCCCTTTGCCGTAGTGTGGTACACAGAATACCGGGATGACCCTCGTGGTCACCACCTCGAACTGCTGCCTTCCCCGCAGACTTGATCCCATCCAAGATTTCGGTTCAAGATTCGGCCGCATTCAGGTATATTGTTGAGCCGAGCCGTATTAGCCCGTCCTGCATCCAACGGCTTGGTAACTTCGACTGCCAGTAAAAGATTTCAAGGATCATGGCCGGCTCACGGAGGCGATGTCGGATCCCGCTGGATGATATCATCACTCGTGATCGGATGGCTCCCATCATTCAGCACCATTGCCTCCCTGTGCCTCTGGTTCCGGTCGCGCTGTTCTTCACTCCCTGGCGTGGTTTGGAACGAACGCAACAACACCCTAGTAGGATGGTTCGCGTCCAAACTGTTGACATCGAGAGTTTCCGGGAACAAAACGCTTAATCGTTCCACCAAGTGCGTGTCGTCATCGTCTGCTTCGCTCTCTTCCGTGTCGGGATACGGAAAGAGACCGCACTTCTGCAGTGCCTCTCGGCCAGCTGGGCTCTGCCGAATGCAACTGATGATTTCGGCAAGCCTGTTGGTCTTGCTGCGCAGGTAGGCCGCAAGATTCTGATGCCGCTCCTCCTCGGTGGTTCCCCAGTTTTGCTTGGACAGCCACTTCTCGACAAATTTGGCCTTGATGAGTTTCTCGCAGTCAAAGGTGCCTACCAGCTGGCTGATGAACATGAGGCAGAGCTTGTCTGTCATGTCACGGAGAGGATACTCGTCCCAGTCGTCATTGTTGAGTACCTCCTGGTCAGGGTCAAGAGATAGCTCCAGGCACCGGACGAGAGCTGCGTAGGCCTTCCATGTGTGAAGTTTATCCAAGGAGTCTTGAGGAATTATTAGTCTATCAATTGTGCCACCGTGATTGATCATCGACTCACGCGGATCGGTAATCACTGCCAAAGCTCGGAGATTCTTCAGGCGCTCGTCGTAGCTGGGACGGGTGATGCCCCAGAGGAGCTGTTCGAAGGTGTCCTTGTCGTTGACGGCTCTGTCACATACGATCTTGACAGCCGTCTCACGAATGGCATGGTTGTAGTGACCGAGCAAAGTATCCAGGGTGGTCAGTTTCAGGGCGTCCTCGGTGTCCTGGGTGATGTACTGCGGCTTGGGTTGTGGTGGTTTTGTTTCGCACTCTGAGCGCCATTGATCAAGCGCAAGCAGCACTGTCCCGACGAGAGCAACACCGTGTATGATCAAGGCCCCTTTGATGGCCTTATCGGTGGTCATAAGGGAGGAGAGCCATTCCATGATGGCGGCGGTGGCGGCGGTGGTTAGTGTCGTCTCTGATGTTGAGGCTGCATGTCGTCGCCCGGCTGTAATGCATCTCCACAGTGGAGAGCGGGTTGGTGTTCTGGAGAAGCTTAAGCTGAGAGCTTCCAAAAGAGAAAGCTCTCCCTGATCCTGCCGCTGCAGACCGCCAAAATTTACAGACGGTGGGGCACTCTGATAAGATAGCGCTGCGACCATCCATCCTCTACCAAAAATTCTGAATTGGAGATACAACGACTGTTCAGCCATCGAAAACCCGGCAACTGCGTCGCGACTCCCAACAAAAACGACGCGATCATGGCCGGCTCACAGTTGAAGAGGCTTAAGGCCTCCCTGAAGGACCAAGGAATTATCGGTCCCCAGAAATCCAAGAAGCAGAAGCGCCAAAATGCCCAAGATGCCAAGGCGTCCAACGAGAAGCGCATCCAGCGACATGAGGCCCTGGCCAGCATCCGCGAGCAGTTCAACCCCTTCCAGTTCAAGACGAATGCCAGAGGCCCCAAGTTTGAGGTTACCACCAACAAGCCCGTCAGCAGCAGGGAGGCTATGGGTATCAGCGGTCGACCCGGGTTGACTAAGGCGAAAGGCGAGGAGAGACGGCGTGAGACTATCCTTGTTGAGATGCAGCGGAGGAACAAGGTCGGCGGTCTGATCGATAGACGTTTCGGTGAAGACGATCCCAACATGTCGCTCGAAGACAAGATGATCGAAAGATATACCCGCGAACAGCAACGGTCTCACAAGAAGCATTCTGCGTTCGACTTGGAAGACGATGAGGAAATGGGAGGACTTACTCACATGGGCAAGCCGCTTTTCGACAGTGATGACGCTCCGAAGTATCTTAAAGACGACTTTGAGGAGGATGTTGGTTCAGGCGATGAATCCGAAGGTTCGCAGACCGATAGGCGTGCACTGAAGAGGCAGCGCCTAGAGGGAGCTCTCGAGGCCGTGGGCGAACAGGAGGAAGGGCAACCAGAAAGAAAGAAAAGCAAGAAGGAAATTTACGAGGAAATTATCGCCAAGTCCAAGCTTCACAAAGAGTTGCGACAGGAGGCTAAAGAGGAGGATAACGAGCTCAGAGCTGAAATTGATGAGGCCATGAGGGATCTGCGACCACTACTCTTCGACAGGATAAAGCCACCTGCCAAAAGTGACAAGCCCACTCTTGTGATTGCTGGAAAGGATCAGGCTACCCTTGACAGGGAGTACGATATCCAGGTGAAGCGGATGGCGTCCGACAAGCGCGCGGCGCCTACTGATAAGATGAAGACGGAAGAAGAGAAGGCAGCAGAGGAAGCGAACAGGCTAAAGAAGCTCGAGGAGGACCGCCTGAAGCGTATGCGCGGAGAGAAGGTTTCAGATGACGAACAGGAGAGCGATGACGAGAACAAGCAGGGCGGAGATGACGATTTCGATGCCATGGATGTTGAGGACGCGGATGAGTTTGGGCTCGGGCAGGGAATTGCTGGAAAGGCCAAAAAATACCGACCGACCGCGACCGAGCTGGGATTCGACGACGAGGACGATTTCCTCATTGATGATGATTTGGTCGCCAGCGGTTCAGAGTTGGAGTTCGACAGTGGTGACGAGGGTGAGGAGAGCGACGAGGACGAAGAGTCAGGTTCTGACTCTGGCTCTGAGGAAGAAGACAGCGATGATGACGAGTTCACCAAGGGATTATTAACAGAATCCGAGGCGAAACAAGGCATCTTTCGGTTACCCACCAACAACACCAAAGGCTCCGATGAGAATGGTGTCCCATACACCTTCCCCTGTCCCCAGACCCACGACGAGCTCCTCGAGATCTTCAAGGGCATCGACGTGAAACAGCTCCCGGTCGCCACCCAACGCATCAGAGCCCTCCACCACCCAAAACTCGCCAGCGACAACAAGGAGCGCCTCGGTAACTTCGCACAGGCCCTCGTTCGTCACGTCAACTACCTCGGAAACCAGTACCAGCCTATCTGGGCCGCGGCTCTGGAAGGCCTGACAAGACACATCCACTCCCTAGCCAAGAGCTTCCCCATCGAAGTCGCCAAGGGCTATCGTTCTATCATCCAAGAGATGGAGCAGTCCCGCCCTCTGGCCCTCACAGTCGGCGACCTGATCACTCTCACCGGAGCAGGCACCACCTTCCCTACGTCGGACCACTTCCACCAGGTTGTTACCCCAGCCATGATCGTCATCGCGAGGTATCTCGGCCAAAAGATCCCGCAGTCCCTCTCCGACTACGCCACCGGCACGTTCCTGGCCATCCTTGCCCTCCAATATCAGCAATTCTCCAAGCGCTACGTACCAGAGGTTATGAACTTCACCCTCAACACCCTCTGCGCCTTGGCCCCCTCAGCCAGGGCCTTTACCCCCAACACAATCGGGTTCTTCCCCATCCACGACCCCCCCGCTGGAACTCGCCTTCCTACATCCCTTCCCGCCGACGCCTCCGTAGCAAGAAAACTCGCCTTTTCCGACTGCCTCCCTTCTAACCAACCCTCCTTGGAGCTCAAACTATCCCTCTTCACCACCACCCTCTCCCTCCTCACCAGCGCCTCCACCCTCTGGTCCCAAACCTCCTCCTTTACCGAAACCTTCTCCCCCGCCCTTCCCATCCTTTCCTCCATTCCCAAATCTCTTTCTCCTGCCATCCAGTCCCTCCAGCAGCACCTCACCCGTCTGTTGCAGATCTCCCGCCTCTCCCGCCGCCCACTAGAACTGCACCACCACCGTCCCCTGGCGATAAGGACCTACATCCCCAAGTTTGAAGATTCGTTTGACCCGAACAAGCACTACGATCCTGATCGTGAGAGGGCGGAGCTGGCCAAGTTGAAGAAGGAGCACAAGCGGGAGAGGAAGGGTGCGCTGAGGGAGCTGAGGAAGGACAATGCTTTTATGGCGAGGGAGAACTTACGGGTGAAGAAGGAGAAGGACGCGGCGTACGAGAAGAAGTATAAGAGGTTGGTGGCGGAGATTCAGGGGACCGAGGGGCAGGCGGCGAATGCGTATGAGAGGGAGAAGGCTCTCAGGAAGAAGAAGAGGTAGATTTGATGGAATGATAGAGATGTGTTTTTGGTTGTTGAGTTGCATTCAACGGCATATGTATTGTTTGTGGGAAATATAATTCAGTTTTTTTAGTCCCCCGAATAATTGCGTCTGGTTTCTCTTCGATGGGCAATAACGTCGTTTTTGGAAATGTGTCGCTCAGAACGTTGTCCATCTATCATTCAAGCTACTACCAACAACTACGTGTATTGCTCAATCAAAATCGCTCATCTTCCTTAGCGACTCGGTAGTATACAGCAACTTTTGCATCTCCTCCCCGTTGAGCTCTGTCTCTCCGGCCGGGACATCCACGACAGGCTTCTGATCCCACGAGTCGGGGCTATTCCTGGTCAAGACCAGGAAGGGTGCCGCCGCGTCAGGCTTCCCCTCGGTTGTGTCGATACTCACGAGGAGGTTGTCGTTGGGTAGAAGCTCGACGTCTAGCGGGACACCTTGCTCCTTGAGGGAGTAGGTAGCAGTGTGCTTAAGCGTGTCTTCTACAAGTGTGAAAAGAACCACAGCGGGGATTCTACATATTGTTAGCATTTCTAAAAGTATGACGTGCAATCAAAAGGGGGACATACTTCTCGCAGATGACAGCTACCACTGTTTCCCCAGAGGCAAGAGAAAACCCCTTCAGTCTCGAAACAGCAACCTTTGTCAGCTCAGGCTCAATAGTATTCTTGATCTCTTTAAGAATATTCGCCCTCCCAAGCAGCTTCTTCTCCTTCCACCTCCATAGAAAAACATCATCATCCCCACCACCCGAAACAAGCAGCTCTTCCCGGCCAGGGACGACACATAACCTGCTGACAAAATCCTCGTGCCCAAGGCAGAACCCCTCAATGAAATAAGCCTGGGGAATCCCCCGCGAGACACGGACGTGCTCGTCTCTGTCGGCGGTGATGATCCATTCTCTTTTCTCGCCTGTCGCGCCGATTCCAGGGGCGACGGTGATGGCTGTGAGCATGGAGACATGACCCAACAGCAAGGTGTGCTCAAACGCAGGCTGGGATTCCTCGGCGGATTTCTCGGCGGCGGCTTTGAGGGAGAGTTCCATGGAAATCTTTTGGTTCTCGAGAGCCTTGAGGTTGCGCTTGGTGTGGACTGTCTTGTCGTTGGCTTGGGGCTTGAAGGGGATAGGTGCCGAGGCAGGGGTGGCGCTGCGGGAGGGGAGTGATTGGACTGTTGGGGGGAGGGTGGGTTCTGCGGATGGGAGGAGGGGGAGGGCGTAGACGTCTCCGAATTTGTCGGCGGAGAGGATTGTTTTTTGGTCGGTGGTGAGGGTGAGGGAGCAGGGGCGTTTTGGCATGGCTCTGTTAAAATGGGTTAGCTACTACAGACAACATGAGGGGCGGTTAAGGGGTGAGTACCTCTGGCTGAGTTGCTTGAGATTCCCGGAACCATCGTGCTCGAATACCCAGATCGTCTTGTCGGAGCCAGTAGCGGCGATTACATGACTGCCATTGGCAGTGGCGAGGAGGCAGTTGATGAAAGGCTTCTCGTTCGATAGGTTGACGGGTTGTGGCTTGTTGTGAAACCTGCCCTTCTTTTGACCGTTGGTTGAGTTGGGGGTGCCGGCATCGCCAGCCTGGGCCTCCTTTTCATCATTCTCTGTTCTCCTACGCTTGGCCGGGGGACCTTCTGGCGTTGGAGGGGCCTCAACAGTGGCAGAGGCTTCAGCATCGGCAGCAGGTTCACTTGGGATCTCAGTGGCCTTCACTGGATACTTCCAGGTTGAGAGGTGCTCCATAGAGGTGTTGAAGGAGAGGATATCAACCCCCTGGGCAGCAAAAATTACGCTGCCCGAGGCCTGAAGAAGATGATAGGGGACAATCATGGTGAGGGTGGCTGATATGAGTGGTGAGAATGTTCAAGCCACAACTTGTTCACACTTAATGCTCAAGTGGTAAAATCAAGAGATACTAGGTGTTAAAACCACAGGATATCTATTCGTAATGTTAGGGCGAGCCATTTTGATACTCAGGAGGAATCTTACCATGCTCAATTGCTTCAAGCAGATATCTCCAATGCAGTGAAGCTTGAGTCAATCCGCTTCGGTTGCTGGACTTAGAAGAATTTGTCTGGAGCTTGGGGATGTCAGCCACAGGTGGCTTGTGCTTCAAACGTCAAGCTTCAAACACCTGTGGAACCGGGCGCAGCTTTTCTCTCCAGTTCGTTCCCTCCCAAGAACAAGGATGTCACTTTGATCTCAGCACCTAGCAAGACCGGAATTACCTGCCGCCGTGAAGATGCTCTCTGATGTCCGGCTTTTTCGAAGCTTGACACAGAAGCTTGTACCTCTGTACTTTCTTATCGATAAGGCGTGGGGAAGTTCGAGCATCTGGAGCTCTCTGATTGGCCCTACCAGCTTAAACCCTAGGCGGGAGCGGGCCCCCACAGGCTAAGCGGATTGTGCGAAAATCCAGAGGCTGCTTGGGTTCTTTTTTGGTAAAACCACCATCGCGAGTTCTCCTCCCCTCCTCCTTGTTTCCGCATCACCAACAATAAACCGCCCTTAAACAACCTAGCTTCCAGCAAAAGAAGACATGGGGGGCAAGAGCGCTAACAAGGCTGGCTACTTCGACAAGCTCAAGGGCTTGTTGGAGGAGTACAAGTCCATCTTCATCGTCTCCGTCGACAATGTCTCGTCTCAGCAGATGCACGAGATTCGCCAGGCCCTCCGCGATCAGGGTGTGGTCCTGATGGGCAAGAACACCATGGTACGAGATGGCGACCCAGATCAGCAAAGAAATCGATACTAATGGAGCCAAACAGGTTCGCCGTGCCCTCAAGACCTTCCTGGTCGACTCCCCCGAGTACGAGCGCCTCCTCCCCTTCGTCAAGGGCAACGTTGGTTTCGTCTTCACCAACGGTGACCTCAAGGAGATCCGTGACAAAATCCTCGCCAACAAGGTCGCCGCCCCCGCTCGTGCTGGTGCCGTCGCCCCCGTCGATGTCTGGATTCCCGCTGGCAACACTGGTATGGAACCCGGCAAGACCTCTTTCTTCCAGGCCCTCGGTGTCCCCACCAAGATTGCCCGTGGTACCATTGAAATCACCACCGATCTCAAGCTCGTCGAGGCTGGCGCCAAGGTCGGCCCCTCCGAGGCTACCCTGTTGAACATGCTCAACATCTCTCCCTTCACCTACGGTATGGGCATCGCTCAGGTCTACGACCAGGGCAACACCTTCCCCAGCTCCGTCCTCGATATCAGCGAGGAGCAGCTCCTGAAGGCCTTCTCCAGCGCCATCACCACCATTGCCGCTGCCTCCCTGGCCCTCAACTTCCCCACTCTCCCCTCCGTCATCCACTCCCTTGTCAACAGCTACAAGAAGGTTCTCGCTGTTGCCATCGAGACCGAGATCAGCTGGCCCGAGATTGAGGAGCTCAAGGACCGCATTGCCAACCCCGAGGCCTATGCTGCCGCCGCCCCTGTCGCTGCTGCTGACTCTGGCGCCGCCGCCGGTGGTGCTGCCGCTGAGGAGGAGAAGAAGGAGGAGGAGGAGGAGTCCGACGAGGACGGTGGCTTCGGCGATCTCTTGTATGTGTTTTCTGTTTGTGTCTGTGTGGAACTTCTGCTAACCATTCTCCCAGCGGTTAAATGTTGTAACGACGTCATGACGGCGCTTGTGGACTGGCAATTTCGGTTTGGGTCCGGTAAAGGTTTCATGAATCGATACCCGAATCTAGATAGATCATTTGCTGGTCAATTGAGCACTCTGAAGATGGACATACAAAGGATTTTTAAACTGCAATGTAGTGACTGGCCCAAACAGTCTACTTGCTGCTTCTCAGATACTGGTTAGTACCCCCCTTTTCTTTCTTTTTTTTTTCGCAGCACAGCCCCCCCAAGTGTCGATGATTATGAAAAATGACAAAGAGCTTTTTAACCCTGATCTTATTGATGAGAAACCCATACAACAACGTATGAGACACAATCACTTATCATTTTGTTTACACCATTTATTCTCTTTGGGTATCAAGACTAACATGAGTACCAGATCAAACAGGTTATTCATCCCACGATTTTGCCGTCTTTTGCCCTTGGTGACATGTGTTTCATACAAATACAATATTTATCCATCCTACAATTGCTTCGCTCCTTTGCTCCTTTTGCTCCTGTGATGTGACATTGTTTTTTATGCGTTCTATAGCCCATTCCTTTCCAACACTTCTCTTGCGACTTGAATAGCCTTGTCAGGCAACCCAGCCAACCTCGCGACCTTGAGCGCGTGACTCGTCCTGTTGACGCCCTTTTGGAGTTTGTGCACATAGACGAAACCCCCGTTTTCGTCTTCTTCCACATCGGTACAGTACATCTCCACCACTCCATCCCGACCCCCGTCTTGGACGGTCAAGTTTTGTTCTTTGATCAAACCGGCGATGTCGTGGAAGTGAGTAGCGAATAACGCACGACATCTGTTGACCTTGACGAGGTGGTGGAGGGAGGCGAAGGCGACGGCGGTTCCGTCTTGTGGCGTTGTACCCCGGCCGATCTCGTCCATGATGACGAAGGAGCGGGGAGTGGCCTGGCGGAGGATGGTGGAGGTCTCGAGCATCTCGACCATGAAGGTGGACTGGGAGGCGTAGAGGTTGTCCGAGGAGCCGAGGCGGGAGAAGATTGCGTCGACCAGGCCGAGCTGGGCGTGGTCTGCTGGGATGAAGGAGCCGATCTGGGAGAGGATCGTGATGAGGGCGGACTGACGGAGGAAGGTGGATTTGCCGGCCATGTTTGGGCCGGTGACGAGCCAGATGCGGCCGTGTTGGGAAGGGGATGAGGAGGGGGAGGAAAGGAAAAGGTCGTTCTTGGTAAAAGTGCGGCCTTGTTCTTGGAGGGCGGACTCGACGGTGGGGTGCCGACCTCCTACTATTATTGTGGCGGTGGAGGTGTTCAAGATGGGGCGGACGAGGTTTTTCTCTCGGGCTAGCGAGGCGAAGGAGGTGAGGACGTCTAGCTCGTCTAGCACGGCGGCGTTCCGTCGTAACTTTACCAGATTCAAAATCACCGACTGTCGCAACGACGCAAAAACGCGGGATTCTTCTGCTCTGATAGCGAGGCGGGTTTGGGAGAGGGAGTCACCTAACGATGACCAGGCCGGGTGGTGAAAGGAGCGGGTGCTGCGGGAGGTGGAGAGGGTCCTGATGGAAGGGGTGTCAGAGACAGGGGAGGAGAGAGAGTCCCGACCTTTGACGTGGCAGATGTGCCCTAGCTGGGGTGTCCATTTCAAGGTCAGGGATGGGAGGTTCAGCTCCCGACGGAGAGACAGGCAGAGCTCTTCCTTTTGGGATTTGAGGCTGGCGAGTTGTTTGTGCAGTGAGCTCAAAAGGCGGGAGGCGCGGGGTTGCATGATGAAGAGTTCTGCTTCTTCCGAGTAGTGGTCCCGTATTGAAGGTACCTTCCTCCGGTTGGGTTTTTGGGAAGGGGAAGAAGAAGAGGGGAGCCGGGATTTGGGGAGGATGGTTCCCTCTTCTTCTGTGGCTTCGGAAGAAACGATTTCTTGGGCGAGGGAGAGGAGCTCGCCGGCGCGGGAGTCTTCTAGTTGGTGTTGCTGGACTAGGTTTTCTTCATCGATAGCGGAGCGGATGGAGTGGGCTAGTTTGAGGGGGGATTTGAGGGAGATGCGGGAGAGGAGGGTGGCGAGGGGGTCCTCGTCTTCTTCTTCTTCTTCCTCCTCCGGGGTGGCATCTTCTTCTGGTGGTGCTGGTTTGACTTCTTCGGGTTGGGAGGCTATGGAGGCTTCAAGGAGGGCGACTATGTCCTCTGTTGATTTGATTGTGCTGGCTAGCTGGAGTAGGTCATCGGCATCGCCGCGGTTGAGGGCGAACTTTTGGACGAGGCGCTGGGAGTCATGGCTTCTGCGGAGAAGGACGATGATGGCATCTCGAAGTTCTTCGTCTTGAATGAAGCGTTCTACCAGGTCAAGTCTGGCGTTGATGGCTTTGAGTGATGTTGACGGGAAACCTAGGAGACAAATTAGGCTGATGGCTCTGAATGCTGAAAGAAAACAAATGCATACTCAGCCACTGGTTGAGAAGCCGGGCGCCACTCTTGGTTGCCGTTCGCCTGATGGCGTACAACAAGCTCCCCTTAAACGTACCATCCCGGACAGTCTCCTTAATTTCAAGTGACCGCATGGTATTCTTGTCAATATTCATCACCTCCATGTTTACATGGCGAACCGGTGGCTGGAGCTTCATGCTCAGCCCCTGAAGCCGATCTCCCACGTAGTGGAGCAGCAGACTGCCGGCATCTACTTCCTCCTCTGTAAACTTTTTGGCCTCCTTCGCCGGGATTTTACCCTCCAGCATGGGCTGCCAGTCGTCTAGCGACTGAAAATCACCTTGGGGAGAGTACGTCACCAGGTAGCTCTCCTCCTGCAGGATAGCCGCGATCCCCTGATCCTCGGCAGACTCGAGGGCCTTGTCCAGAACAACTTCCCGAGGGGACACCCGAGACAGCACGGAGCCGAGCGATGCTAGAGTGGCCGGCTGAGTGAAGAAATAGCCGGTCGACAGATCCAGCCATGCTAGACCGATACGGGTCGGGGCATCATCGGCCGGGTCTGGCGTGTTGATGGCTTGCTGTCCCGCTTGGCGGCTCACATGGTCCGATAATTCCGCTTTCTCGGGCAGATGAACGGCCATTACATAGTTGTTTGCATAAGGATCCATGAAGTTCTCATCGATGAGGGTGCCGGGAGTGACAATACGGGCCACTCGACGGTCATGCATCAACCCACCAGACCTGATCTTGGCCGAGGCATCGTTGGGGAACTCTTCAGCAATGGCTACATGGCGGTTGAGGTCTTGGACCAAGATCTTGAGAAAGCGATCCAGCTGGAAGAATGGAAAGCCGGCCTGGGCAACACACGAACAGTCATCAGATACAAGCTGGAACTAACTACAAGGACGGACGGATGGAACATGGCACAATAAAGATAAATACCATGGATACGGGGCCGGCGTTTGTCTTCTTCTGTGAGACTTTGAGGTTGAGGAGCGGGCCGTACTCATCGGCGTGCTCGAAGTACAGCTCGTAGAAGCCGCCGACACGGGTGAGCAGCACGCAATTGTCAAACTTCTGCATGGTGCGGCGGGCCTGCTGCACCACTGTCGGGTACTGGGGCTCGTCATCTTGTTCCACTGGAGCCGGCGTCTCTGGTGGTACGATCAGCCCCTGTGGCAGCTTGTCCAGCTTGACGACGGTAGTTTTCTTGCTGCGGAGCTGAAGGTGTTGCAAGGGAGCCAGACGAGCCGCACGCGTTCCAGACGCAGCAGAGGATCCAGAAAACAAGGCCGTGGTTACATGTCGGACACCACACCGCCCGACGGTGGCGGGACCACAGCGCGGGTGGCAGCGAGTTGTCTGGGCGAGACACGCTATCCGGAGGCGAGGAACTGGTGGTGGTCGCGAGGACAGCATCAGGAGAAGAGAATAATCAGGATTGCTTGTTGACGAGGCGACAACGTGATGGAAATTCTAGTGTTAAGAGTTGTCCTGTAAAATCCGAGAATTCTTGGCGATGCGGCGGGCGGAATCCCCCGCAAACACTGACTGGGCAGGGGTTTATTTTGGAGTGGCTTTCCAGGGGACAAAAAGCTTCTTTTGTTGCAATTCTCTCAGGTCTTCCCAGTGGTTGTCGCGGAAACCCCCTTTGAATTCGCTGACCACAAAAAAAAAAAAACGAAAAAATCGAGAAAAAAAAAGAAGAAAAAAAAAGCGACAACCGGCAGAAAAGGCATGCAGCACAGCGCACAGCCTTCAGCCCTACGAGAATTCATGAAAAAAAGGCAAACTTCGGTCAGCCCAGGTGTGGGTTCTGACGACCGACCTTCACCTGCCCCGCGGTGGTGAGAGGCGTCTTGCCTGATCTAGTCAAGCTTCGATGTCTTGGAAAGCGGGCATGGGCCCATTCGCGGTCTGGATCATGTGTTTGTTGCTGAGAGACGACATCTGCGAATCATGCACCTCCAACAATGCAGCAAACGTGTTTTTCATCTCAACAACCAAACACCGAAAAATAGACAAGACAGACACGAAGGGTTAAAAATGGCCCGAAAAACCACCTGCCGATGGCCACCTAGCAAATCCCGGCAATTTGGCAGGGTCTGTTCCCCGGAAGACGGGATATCTGTTGTCGACATTTCATTGATACCAGGTAGGATGGAAGCTGTCTAGCTGCCTAACTGCTGTGTAATAGTGGAGGAGTAGGTATCCGTACATTACAGCATGCAAGATGGAGGGGGGATGCAGCTTCAGACGAACGTGGATGATGCCTCTTCTCATCATTGATTAAATCCGAAGAGGACAAAGTGCCCTGGCCTGGCATGATCAAGGGTGGCCCGATGGTGCTCTCGAGCTGGGCAGTCCCCCTGATGGCGATTTGCCAGCCGCCGTCGGTATCGACCGATTTTGGCCTGCTTCTGCCATCATACCCACGCTTCCCGACCTGGTCCTCAGCCCATTTTTCCATGCTCCGCCCGCCAACCCCAGTCGAACCGAGCTTATCATGCCTCTGCCCATTGCCAAACCAAACATGCCAGGTTGTGCACCCGACTCTGGATGCCGTTCCTTTCTCGAAAAAAGTAGCATCCAGGAACTGGTTCCATAGCCAACGTCACTTCACCAGGGTTCCCTTACCTAGCCGTGTTATTCAAGTATTATTCAATATCAAAGGACTGTAGGTCAAGGTATAAGACGCTCTCGTCGCTCTCCCCCTCCCCACCTGCGGGGCTTCTTCTTTGAATGATACTTTCATCTTTTGCTTGATACCCTATCCATCCATCATCTATTTTTATTCTCCGGGCTTTCCCCAACCTATTCGATCCGAGATTATCTGTCGCAAATTGTCGTTTCCCCTCTTATGAGCACAAACAGTATCGAACGACACTCGAGGACCCTGCAACATCAGCAAGCAACTACACACTTACCTCCACAATAAATCACAAACCGGTCCTGATGGCGGCGCCAATGCCAGGGCCGCTTTCCTTCAACCCCCAGATTCCCGTCACCCCTCCCCCGGACCACCACATGTTCATGAAAGGGCTCTTTCCACCAAACGCCTTTCAACAACCAGGGCATCACAACCACAACCACCAACATCACAGCCAACCACCACAGCAATACCGCGGAATCGGTTTAGGATTACAACACCACGAACCAACCCCATCACACTCCACAACCTCCGGCCCACACATCAAATCCGAAGCTGATCCCCCCAGTCTCACCTCCCCAAGACCATCCTCCCGATCAACAATGCGACCACCACCACCCCAACTGCGAGCCTCCCCAACATTCCCCCCTTCCTATCCCTCTTCCAAACCCCAACAACAACAACAACAACAACAACAACAACAACAACAACAACAACCAGGTTTCCCCCCCACCACAGTCGGAATCGACCCCGCCACAGCAGCCCAAGCGGCCGTCGACCCCCGCTACATAGCCATGGCCTCCCGCATAGCCTCGTACTACCAACAGCGCTGCCAAGCGGTAGCCAACTTCCAGCAGCAGCGCTGCCAGCAGTGGGCCGCTGCCCAGAGAGCAAAATGCCAGGAGATGACGCAGGCGGCGATGCTGGTCGTGGCGTGGTATATCAGGGACCGTATCAACAGGCGGCGAAAACGGCAGAAAAAGACCTTCAAGCGGGCGCTCAATAATAAAAACAGCGCCAAGAGTAAGGTGACAAAGGGGGAGACGGTGAGGAATTGGGTGATGGGTGTTCCTTTGGAGAAGGGGGATTTTGTGCCGGGGAGGGAGCTGCCTAAGGATGAACAAGAAAGAGATTTTGATATGGATAGGATGGGGGAGAGGGAGGAGGATAGGGATGGGAGGTTGTTTGAGGTGGCGGATGGGTTGATTAAGAGCCAACTGGCGAGGGTGGAGGTGCCGTTTTTGGGGTTGGTGGGGTTTGAGGAGAGTGAGAGTGAGGAGAGTGAGGGTGAGAGTGAGATGAGTTATGAGGAAGAGGAGTTGGAAGAGGGGGAGGAATATGAGGAGGAGGAGGAGGAGGAATATGAAGAGGAGGAAGAGCATGTGGGGATGGAGAAGGGGAAGGAGGAGGAGAATACTATGGGGAGTTTGAGCAAGGATGCGCAGTTGGGGACGGTAGAGGGAACGGATAGGAGGAAGAGTAGGGATAGTAGTGTTTTATGATGAGGGTTATGAAATGGGTTATGAGGCGTTTGGGTATATACACGCATGGAGGTTCATGGGCCGTATATAGGGTTTGGTATTTTGTGTTTTTTTATTTTTTATTTTATATTCTTGGGTGGGATTAGCCAGCGGTTGACGATGATGGGTTATGCATAGGATTTGAACTGGAATGTAGTATTTTTGAATAAATAGGTAATACCGTATTGTGCCTAGACCTGTAGGACCATGGGTACACCATCCGGTGGCTTTGCTAGATCACTCTTGCCTTGGGTTTCATCTCCGTGCATTGTGTGACGAACAACTTATATCTAGCCTTGTGCACTGTGGCCTGTTGTCTACCTACGGCTTAAACGACTTGAATCAGCAGGTAGCTCGGGACCGACTCGAGGCTGAATGACTAGTCCGTGGGATTTGATCTGATATTGATCAAAGACAGCAGGCAGACAGGCGGTAACACCCATTTCGGCAATTGCTCAGGGCCAGTTGAGAGAGAAGGTTGAGATAATCGACAGGGGCAGGCATCTTACCCCATGATCCCTTGGGTGGAACTGGTGGGACAGAGCGGTGGAGAGGCCGGCTCTTGATTGGTCGCCTAGCACGGCGGGGAACTGCGGGGAGCCGGGATGTGGTCTTGTTCTCGGTAACACACCCCTGTCATCCGCCCTGCCCGCCCTGGCAGCTTCCGCCATCACCAGGACGAAGCTGCATCCGTTGACCAACTACTTCCGTACACAGTAGTACCTGTCCTTGATTTACGCCCGTCACGGAGATTCACAGACTTTGACTCTTTCTCTCTCTCCAAACCTGACCAGGCACCTGAACTTGAACCTTAACCTCCTCTCTCTACCTCCCAACCATCACAACAATATATATAAGTGCTGCAGACGCCAGGTGCCTCGACAGCTACAGCTTGATCATCCGCTCTCATAGCTCTTTGACTCTTCCTTTTCCTCACAACACCTGAGCTTCTTCTTATACAAAATTCCAACCCCTTCTTCGGTCACCATGGGCGGCGAAAACCACTGCGGGAATGGTCCTAGAAGTGACTATCCCATCCGGGCTCCCAAACCAGTCGGCCAGTACATCAGCCAAATCTACAAGTCTCGCATCGGCCAATTCTACGCCAGGGGCCAATATGCCAACGAAAACCTCCTTTCCATGATGAACGATGCCGTCGTCTACGGCGAGCCTCATGTCCAACTCTGGGTTTGGCACGCTCCTGGACAGACCAGGCCAACCTTCAAAGAGGCCGTCTCTCATGACTTTGAAAAGACCAAGGTCGGCGCCAGCTTTGGTCCATCCTGGACCACTCATTGGTTCAAGGTCAAAATCACAGTCCCGGACAATGTTCGCGATCAGGAGCTGGTCGAGTTTCACTGGGACGCCAACAACGAGGGTTTGATCTGGTCCGAGGACGGCGAGCCTCTCCAGGGCCTCACTGGCGGCGGCGAGAGAGTGGAGTGGGTTCTTCCCAAGCCCTTCCTTGATGGAAAAGAACACACCTTTTACGTCGAGATGGCTTGCAACGGCATGTTTGGCATCGGCCAGGGTGACCTCATCGCTGCTCCCGACCCGAACAGGTACTACACCGTCGAGAGAGCCAACATTGTGGCGGTCAACCCGGACGCTCGCGGCCTGCATATCGATACTTGGATCATTGGCGACGCCGCCAAAGAGTTCCCCTCGGACTCCCCTGAGCAGCATCATGCTCTGGATGTTTACAACAGGATTATCGAGGCCTTCGAGCCCGGCAACAAAGACTCGCTCAAGACGTGCCGGAAGATTGCTCAGGAGTACCTCGGCCCCGATGTCGACTCACACAAGGTGTACGAGAGTGACAAGAAGCCTCTTGTCTTTGGTATTGGCCACTGCCACATCGACAGTTGCTGGCTCTGGCCATTTGATGAGACCAAGCGCAAGGTTGCCCGATCATGGTCCAACCAGTGCAATTTGATGGAGAGGTATCCCGAGCTCAACTTTGCCTGCTCCCAAGCCCAGCAGTACAAGTGGCTCAAGGAACTGTACCCCTATGTCTTTGAGCGTGTCAAGCAGAAGGTCAAGGATGGCCAGTTCCACCCCATCGGCGGCAGCTGGGTTGAGCACGACACCAACCTGCCCAGCGGCGAGTCTCTTGTCCGTCAGTTCGTGTACGGCCAGCGCTTTTTCGAGGAAAACTTTGGGAAGCGCTGTCAGACCTTCTGGCTGCCCGACACCTTTGGATACTCCAGCCAGCTCCCTCAACTGTGTCGGCTGGCCGGCATGACGCGCTTCCTCACCCAGAAGCTCAGCTGGAACAACATCAACAAGTTCCCGCACACCACCTTCAACTGGGTTGCTCTAGATGGCTCACAGGTAATATGCCACATGCCGCCGGCTGAAACATACACGGCGGAGGCCCACTTCGGCGATGTCAAGCGTAGCATGTCGCAGCACAAGTCTCTTGACCAGGACCCGACCTCGCTTCTTGTTTTTGGAAAGGGAGACGGTGGCGGCGGTCCTACCTGGCAGCATCTCGAGAAGCTACGCCGCGCTCGTGGTATCAGCGACACGGTAGGCCTTCTCCCTCGGGTGCACATGGGCAGCTCGGTCGATGACTTCTTCGATCACCTCGAAGCCAAGGGCGACAAGCTCGTGACGTGGTATGGCGAGCTGTACTTTGAATTGCACCGCGGAACATACACCACTCAGTCCAACAACAAGCGCAACAACCGCAGAGCTGAAGATGCGCTCCGTGCTGTTGAGCTGCTGGCTACCATTGCCTCGATCGAGGGACACTGCGCCTATCCCAAGAAGGAGATTGATGAGATGTGGGAGTCGGTTCTTCTTTGTCAGTTCCACGACTGCTTGCCCGGAAGCTCGATTGAGATGTGCTATCATGATTCTGATAAGGTGAGGGATCTGAATTTGCATAGCGAGATGGTTGCTGACACGATGTGCAGATTTACAAGAAGGTTTTCGAGACCGCCGAGAAGATTCTCGGCAAGGCTACAGGCCTCCGTGAAGCCACCGCCGATACTGTCACGTCAAACACTGGTGTGGCGTTCACCTCGCTTCCGTGGTCGCGTCACGAGATAGTCGAGCTTGCCGATGGCGAACTTGCCGTCGCTTCCGGCCCAGGCCCCTTTATGAAACTTCGGCCTTTCTCCCTTAAGAGCGAGGAAACGCTGGTGACGCTCGAACAGCCATCCCCGGATGTGTTTGTGCTCCAGAACACCCAGTTGAAGGTCAAGCTCGAGAGCGGCCTCATCACATCGCTCTACGACCTGAAGGCCAACAGAGAGATCATTCCCAAGGGACAGAAGGCCAACCGATACGTCATTTTTGACGACAAGCCTCTGTACTGGCAGGCTTGGGATGTCGAGGTGTTCCATCTCGACAGTCGCAAGGAGCTCTCGACCTCTGAGACCAAGGTTCATGAGCAGAAGAAGCACCGCGTCAGCGTCATTACCAAGACCAAGATCAGCGACAAGAGCTACATCGAGACGGTGATTAGTCTTTCGGCGTGCTCTCCCAGCCAACAGTCGTTCGTCGAGGTCAGCAGCAAGGTGGAGTGGCACGAGACGATGAAGTTTCTCAAGGTTGAGTTTCCCGTGGATATCCGCAACACGGAAGCGAGCTATGAAACCCAGTTTGGTATCGTGCGGAGGCCTACTCACTACAATACGAGTTGGGACATGGCCAAGTTTGAGGTTTGCTCGCATCGGTTTGCGGATTTGTCGGAGCATGGCTATGGTGTTTCTGTTTTGAACGACTGCAAGTATGGGTTTGCCACGAGCGGGAACCTGATGAGGCTGTCGCTGCTGAGGAGCTCCAAGGCGCCTGATGCGCATGCTGATATGGGAACTCATCACATCCGGTGGGGAATTTTGCCGCATCAGGGGGGGTTGAGCCATGTTACTGTGAGGAAGGGGTACGAGTTTAACAACCCGCTCAAGATTTTTGAGGTGGAGAGCCTGGGGGATGTGAAGAGTTGGTTGCGGACGAGGAGGGTGTGGTTGGACAGCGAGTCGGATGAGGGGTTGGTGCTGGACACGGTCAAGAGGGGGGAGGATGATGAGAAGACGGGGGAGGAGAATGTGATTTTGAGAATGTATGACAGTCTTGGGGGGCTGGCGAGGGGTAGGGTGAAGAGTGTGTGGGGGATCAAGAGGGTGACCAAGGTGAATTTGCTGGAGGATGAGGTTGAGGAGGTGGAGGTGGATGGGGATGGGTTTGGTGTTGAGCTGAAGGCTTTTGAGGTGGCGACTTACAAGTTGGAGTTGGACCATTAAGGAGACCGTCTTGTATGGTTGGGCGAGGTGATTTTTTTTGGACTGTTTTGTTTTGAGATTGTGCGAAGAGTGGTGTTATCGGGTTATGAGATTCGAGATTTTGATTTTAGGTCTCGAGAGTTTAATTGAAGAATGGTTATCACGCTTCAAGTTGCTTGAGGAGTGCCAGTGGCAGCAAAGTCTCAAGGAATCAATCACCATCAACCCCTTCCCTCCGAAAGTATGAACTCAATACGCGACACACATCCCCCAATTCTCAGGGATGTGGCTACAAATCTCAGAGCAACTATCAATTGGGGACGCCCGAGAGGTGTACTTGGATTGAGCAGACATATCTTTGGAACAGCAAGCAGCGTGCATGAGAGCAGCGATCCTGAATTCCATCACACTTCGTTGTCGACCTCACCGCACAAGCAATTTTGCGAGAAAGGGATCGAGGTCTGTAAACCGTGGTCAAGCAAGTCACTCAAAGTCAAGCATCATCATCGCTTCCATAACAATCTCACATTCCCTACTTCCTACTTCCTACCCCGCTCTCCCTCCTCCCCCATCTATTGTATTCACCGATATCCCCTTTCTAAAACGCCAAAATTCAGAAATCAAACCCCCCATTTCAGCACCCCCCCTCGCCATTCCCACACCAAACAACAAACAAAACTCTTCTTCCTTCCTCCCTCCCCTTAACCCCCCCTTTTCACCCGGGAGTCGCTCCAAGATTCACCCCCTCTCCTCCCCCCCCTCCATCCACCAAAGAAAACCTCAGAACATAAAAAGCGACACAAATAAACCAAGTAAAAAAAAAAAGACCCTCTTGTTTTAGGTATAACATCAACCAAACAAAGAGAGCCTTGCCCCCCATCCCATCCATCCTATGTCTTTCCAGCCCATGCAAATATTTATTTGTTTGAGAAAGAAGAAAGAAAAATAAAACATTCTTCTCATGCTCACCACCCTTCACACCGTCCATCGAAAAAATCCCCCTCTTCAAAAGGGGCTATATCATTAAGCAAGGAAAGAGACTCTTTTTTATGGTTTTCTTTCTTTTTTTTTTTTTTTTTTTTTTTGGTTCCTGCAAAAATGTCCGCATCCAAGATGCAGTAATCAATAAACTTGAGCTACTGCGGGTATGGATATATGTCTTGGTGTGTGTGACTTTTTTGCAGAAAAAAAAAAAAAAAAAAAAAAAAAAAAAAAAAAAAAAAAAAAACTCCAGTCTCCCCAAATCACATCAACCTCCCCCGCTCCCCCTTACTGCGAAGCGCACTGTACGCGCTCGGCATGCGGGTGCCCATCATCCTCGTCCTCATCCATGGCAGTGGCCCCGCCAAAGCCACCCTTGGAGCTGGCGTCCACATCCTCGATATCAGCCGGTTCCGTCATGGCATTAGCAGGGGGTGTGTTGATGATCTCTGGCGATGGGAGGCACTTCCGAAGGGCCTCAAAGGCGGCCTCGTCTTGAGTCCAGCCCTTCTCGGGGAATTTAACGCTGAATCGGATGTACATGTTGCCAAAGTCGTGGTGGCGGTATGATGGCATACCTTGCCCGCGGATCATCTTCACGGTGCCTTTAAATCGTGTTAGACAGACGTTCTTAACCAACAGACACCAGTCAAAACTTACCAGGTGAGATAGCCTCGCCAGGCAGAATGTCAACACTCAACCACCTCTCATCAAGGTGCTCGATGTAAATTGTTCCACCAGCAAGAGCCGTTACGAGATCAATCTCGGCGTTGTAGAGCAGGTCGTCCTCCTTGCGCTCGAAGCGAGGGTGTGGTTTCTGCTCAATCTGGAAAACGACATCACCCGCAAGGATGCCTGGCGCTTGGTCACCCTCACCACGGAATTCCACCTTGGTACCGCTTCTCACGCCACGGTCAACGTGGACATGGAGAACCTTCCTGTCAACCACCGTCTTCTTGCCCATGCACCCTCTGCACCTGTCCTTCTCCTTGACAAGTTCACCCTCGCCGTTGCAGTCTGGGCAAACGGTCTGGAAGCGTTGGATCATGGGACCCATCTGGCGCATCATAGTCTTCATACCGTGACCGTCGCAAGTTGTGCACTTGCGAACGGCACCTTCCTTGCCCCCGCGACCCTCGCACTTGGGGCAGATGATGGAGCGCTGAAGGGCAAGCTTGGAAATCTTGCCGCGGTAAATGTCCTCGAGGGAGACGTTGTGAACGTGGTGGATGGTCTTGGCCTTGCTTGGCCCGCGATTCTGCGTGCCGCCGCCGAACATGCCACCAAGACCACCGCCGAAGCCGCCGGAACCAAAGAACTGGGCAAACAGATCCTCAGCAGCCATGCCGCCACCACCGCCGGCACCGCCCTCAAGACCAGCCTCGCCATACTGGTCGTAGATCTGGCGTTTTTGTGGGTCGGAAAGAATCTCGTAAGCATGTGAAACCTCCTTGAACTTGTGCTCGGCCTCCGGGTTGTTGGGGTTCTTGTCTAGACAACAAAGTCAGTCATGCTACAGCAACCTGCCACTGTACCAACAACAACTACATACCTGGGTGGAACTTGAGGGCGGAAATCTTGTACGCCTTCTTCAACTCCTGCTCCGTCGCATTTGGCGAGACCTGCAGCACCAATCATGTCAGAAACTCTACATGCTTTCCTCAAAAATCCGAGATGGCATTCTGGGATTCCTTACGCCAAGGATCTCGTAGTATTTCGCTTCCTTAACCATGTTTGCGGTTGGATCTGATTGTATCGAAAAGGAAACAACAGCTTGCTGTCTCGATTCGGCGGATGACGCTTAGTAAAAAGGGTTTCTTCCGAGAAAGCTGAAATGGCCAATAAAGTTAGCAAAGATGTCGGGCACTTTTCCAAAAGATATGGCGCAACAGAGTAAAGTTAGGAAGAGCGAAGAAAGCCACAGGCCAGAGGTCTTCTTGAACTTGCTGGAGTGAAAAGCGGTGGGGGGATAGGTGGGCAACTGGCAAAGCCAACCGTTAAAAAAAAAACCAGGGCGCCCAGAGTATGTGTATGCCGTACCCCGAGGCTGTGTAAGCTTTCTGCTGGGCCGCTGGCAAGACCGGGCTTGGTGGCTGCCAGGAAAAACCGATAGAGTTGGATGTGTGTGTTGGAAGTGGAAAGAAGGAAAACCTACAGTCTGCTTTGGAATTTTGCGCTCGCCGATTTTGCGCAAATGCGTCAAACTCTCTTGAACTTCTTCTTCTCAAAGTTGCCCGATTTTGTTGTCGCAGCAAGCAAGAATTTGTCACTATCGCCGGTGTAGGAAATAGCCGAGCCCTTCTGCTGAGTCGTCGGTTTGTTTGTTCGCCCGTTGACTTTCGTATCTTCTGGGGAAGAAAACAAAGGGTTGGGGTGGGGTTGTTGTTTGTGTTGGACCTTTTTCGAGGCGCCAGTTGGTCAAGTAAGTTAAAAGAACTTCGTCCTTTAAGAAACTGATCGCAAGGAGAGGGGTCCTGTCCAAGGGGAATATGAGCAAGGGCAGATTGGGGTGGGAAAGAGGGCGGCAGAAGAGGCTGAAATTCTTCCCCCAAGCCCAGGTGTTGCCTTCCCTCCACTCCCCTCCTGATGGAATTCCATCGAAGACTCTAGAGTGTGGCTGGTGCTGTTAGTGCAGTACTTTCCAGTAATACCCCCCCTTGTCAGGTCCCAAAAGCCGCATGCATCATAGGTCCGTGCACTGCTTGAGCAGCGGCAACACTGACAGGTAAGGGGTACCCATCTATCTAATTCTGTAGAAATCCCAGTGCTGCGCCGATGCGCATGGAAACCGAGCAATATCTATCTAGCGGGAGGCTTCTGCGTTCAGGAAGCCTGGTCACTCTTCAACCCCTCCAAACTGTGGCTTGAAAGGAAGAACCCAGGGTCTTCTGTCGTCACCCTCCCACACACCCTTCCCCCACCCAACCATCCGCCACACCACCCACAAGGGATCCTCCTCCGCATCGGCGCCGGCGAACGGGGGAATCTTTTTTTAAGTGAAGCGAAAGGGAAATCCCAGGGCAGCTGCAAAGTCCCAGAACACATGTGCGCGCACGTACTTTATCATGACATGACATAATCGTGAGAATTTCTACAGGTTTCCAGGGTTCTCTCACCAGGTAGTCTACAGGTTTGGAAGTGAACTCGGAACTGACCAGCAGGGAAATAGAGCGCTTACCTAGTTAGTGTACACTACCCTACATGCATCTTTTGGAATTCCCAATCACGGAATCTTACCGAAACTCACATGCATTGATCGCCCCCTCTCCGTTTTCAGGCGAAAAAAGGTAAAACCCACCTACCTCACTGACGGGTCGGAGAGCCATGGCAATAATGCTATTCGCCTGGCTATAGGGTGTCAGGCTGCATCACTTTCACGTAACAGGACACAAGAAGCGTGAGCATGAAGCATATTTGTCCACGGTTATTGATATTTATTATCACACTCGCCATATCATCTCTCCCATCTCTCCCATCTCTCCCATCTCTCCCATCTCTCCCATCTCTCCCTCCCCCTTAACCACACAACAGAACCGCCCAGTGCCTATGCATACCTCCCTCCCCCAACCAGAGCAATATAATATTGAAAACAACACCATTGACAAAACCCCCCTTCCATGCTTTGCTTTGTTGAAACCACCACCTCCCCCAATGTAGACCTGCCTGCCAATGCCCTATGCCACGATATACAAAAACACCCCCTTTGTCAAAAACACCCCTCTCCCCTTTTTATAAAACTCCCTCAAACACCACCAACCCTTATCCCCCCCCAAAATAACAAGACAAGAAAAAGGCCCATTTCAGACCCCACACCGCAGTTTTATATACCATTCACTCCAATCACGCTCAAACAAACAACAACCCAGAACATGTAAAAAGAAAATAAAAATAAAAACTCAATAAACGCTCTTTCTTGCTCTAACAAACCCTCAGAAGCCCTTTTTTTCCCCGCTACCCATTTCCTCCGAGTGTGTTCCCCCTCAAAATATACACTATATATTACACTCCCCTGTCTACCCACTCCTTCTTCCCCCCCCCATAAAACCCCCTCCTCCTCGGCCGCTAACCCCCCCCTAAGAAAGCAAATTCCTCAACGAAGGACTGGCACTAGCCCCACTCGCCCTCGGCTCCCTGTTCGGAGGCGGTAGGCTCGGCTCTCTCAACGGCGGCGGGCTTTGATGCACATGTCCCCCCCAGTGCGGCCCCCCCTGCCTCAGATAATTCGGCTGCGGCTGCGGCTCCATCATATGATGCTGCGGTGGCGGCGGACGCATATGCTCGACATGATGACCATACCCATTCATCACCGGCGGCGGCTGGTGAGGTCCACTCGTCCTCCTAGGCGGTGATGACCCCCCTCCGTTCAGCCCGACCCCGTTCCTATAAGGCGAGTGCATTATCCCGTTGTGGGTTGGTGGTCCAGGCGGTGGGCCAATTGTCTGGATCGGTGGTGGACGGAGGTGGTTTGGTGGTGGTGCCAGGGGTGGCATACTCAGTGGGGGAGGGGTCGGGGCGCGGTGGTGGTTCTCGCGGTGGTGGTTCTCGCGGGGATGGTTGAGTAGAGGTGACATGTTATTTGGGTGGGCAGAGGCTCGGGGCCATTCGCTGTAGCCCCTGTTTGCTGGGGCGTACTCGGGCGGTGGAGGTTGGACGGGCAGTCCTCTCGGGACGATGGTGGGCGGAAGAGGAGGTGGTTGCACCGCCTGTGACTGGACGGCTACCGGTGGAGGGATCAGTTGGGGAGCAGTCGGACCTGGTAAAGGAGCTTGTAGCTGCGGTGGTGGCTGAACCACGGGCGGAGGACCCGACGCAGAATGCATCGGGGGAGGTGACCAGGTCCTGTAGGAGCTGATACTGGGGTGACGAGGCTCGGTAGGGCCACCGATAGGAACAACAGCCGGTGGTGCTTGCGAAGCCTGCCGGACCGGCTCGGGTGGTGGCGTAGGCTCTCTTTTGAGCTGCGGATGAGGATTCGGCTGGCGACCCAACTTCTTGCACTTGTGACACTGGAAACTGCGTTGTTCCACGAACTTTTGCGCCTCGGAGCCCAAGTTCCCGAAGTACCCGTTGGTGAGCCCGCGTTCCTGTTCCTGATTGATCGGGTGCCACTTGGGACTGACATCGGTGGCGCAGGTAAGACAGATCTTGCCGTTCTGTTGCATCGACGGTGCGTCCTCCATTGGCGCATCCCCGTTGAGAATGTGCGAGATGGAGTTGTTGATCAGAGATGCCCGGCGGTTGACGTGATGCGAAGGCGTGGATGGCGATGTCGAAACCTTGGACGTGACAGCAATCTGGTTGGCTTTCTTGGCGCATCCCTTCAGCGCTGTATCGGCCTGTTTGTAGTTCTGGACATACAGCTGCAGAGCAGTCGTCCCGTTTTCCGCCACAATGTCGTGCATTCGATAGATAGCCGTCTTGGTAGGCAGGTGCTCCTTGCAATAGACAACCGCCGACATAGTTCCAGCGTCCCCATTGATGCTGACAATATTGTGCTGATCGCGCCTCGAGCCCTTGACAGGCGTGATGTCAAAACCCAGAGCATAACCTGCCTGGTGAGCACACTCGACGTGGACAGAGGCGCGGCACTGGTGGCAAGACACACAAGCTCCTCCGTCTCTCTTGCAAGCCTTGCAAATCTCGGCAAACTTCGCCCTCGGGATCGTGGGAATTCCTTCAGCAGGACACAGCGCCTTTGCGCTACCGAACTTGACCTCCGGTGTCCAGACCGCGCATGTGACGTGCACCCAATTGTTATCGGTCGTGCACTTCAGGGGCTCGCGAGGGTTGACAGGCCGATTCATCTCCTCCTGCTTCTTGCGGTAAAAGTCGGCCGCTTTTTGCGCATTTTCGCGCTCTATCCTGTCTCTTTCTCTTTCCTTCTCCGTTTTCTTCTTGTGAGAGATTTTGGGCGGCTCGACAAAGTCATGGTGGGTATACTCATGTGGGCAAAGCACGCACTTGTAGTCCTAGATACACAAGTTAACATCAATTGCACCTTTGCAATCAAACCTGAGCAAAACTTACAATAGCGACCTGCGGGTTCTTGTCATTGGCACACATGTCGCATGTCCACTTTCCAGGAGGTCTGTTGTCCAGCACACCGTAGCAACTCCGGTGAACCGTCAAGCGGCACTCTCTGCAGCACAGATGCTGATTACCCATGGGCTCCATCTCAAGGCAAATAGCACAAGGCAGCGTCCGCGGCTTGGGCATTTCCGGGACGGGAGGTGGCGGTGGAGGTTGTTTCTCAACCGCCTTCTCCTTCTTCTTGGAGATCGGAGCATTGACCACACTACCCGACTCAGAAGCGGTCTGATCAGCATCCTTGTCGGGAATACTCTTGAGCTTCTTGCGAGGCGGTTCCTTATCCATCGGTTGGGCACTGAAAGAGCGTGCCGGGCTCGCAGTAGCAGCCGGGTCGGGGGTGCGATATTGAATATTGTTGGCCATCTCCTCAGCCGCCAACAACTCCTTGTAAAGATCCTCGTCCACCTTCTTCCGCCATCCGCGACCTCCCGTCTGGGCCACCTTCTTCGCAACCTCTTCAACATCCTCCCACTGGATAGCATAACGTCTCCACAGCTCGGCGCATCGTCGGCAGAGCGCCTGGATGCATTGATCCTTCTTGTCCTTGTTAGCGCCACGGCCACCATTCTCGGTGACCGCGGATACAGCAGCAGCCGGCGCTCTCCGCCACTGGCGAGAGTTTTTGGTGCCGCAAAACTTGCACAGGAAGCCTCTCTTCTTCTCCTTGGCCTTCTCCGTGTCGAACGCCGAGTCATCGTGAACATCAGCAACGTCGTCAGCCAGCTTGTTGGCAGCCGCCTCGGCCTTTTTGGCATCTTTCTTGCCCTTACGTCCGGAAAAATTGCCCCAAACTTGCTTGCCGCGGTCTGTCTTTTTCCAAGTGTAGTAGTATCTGACGACGGTAGCTGGTTTCAACGTCTTGACGTGCTTCATGACGAGATGCAACTCGGAGCCATATTTGGCCACGCCCTCTTCGAACTTCTTCTGCTCTGCTGGGGTTAAATCTGGCTCTTTGAAATCTTCTTTCGGCACCTTGGGAAGTGTCCTGAGGGCCTTTTCGGCATTGAAATCGAACTTGAAAAGAAGATCTCTCGCCACATCCTGGAGATTGGTGGATTGTTTCGGTACACCAAGCGAGACGGCCATAGATCTGGCGGTGTCCATGTAATCATCGATGGCAGCATCAGGCATTTCATTTCCAACCTTGGCCGGCTCCTTCCAGAGGGTGGTGACTGTCTCGTCGCCGCCGCGCTCGATATACCCTGGCGGAGTGTCTTGAACCCATTTTGGGCGCTTCTCCTTCTCGATCCGCTCAGCTTCCAAGAGAGCCTGCTGTTCCTTGGTGAGCTTGTTGCTACCCTTGCCACTTTTCTTGAACTCTAGAGGCTTGACATATTCCACCGGTCTCCCGGGCCAAGGACCCACGACAGCTTGATGTTTCAAACCCAGTCTGGTGCTGGCACGGGGAAAGATGCGGTCGTCCAGATCGAGAGCGTCCTCCACCTTGCAATGCATGCCAAAGTAGCGATATGGCCAGAGACTAGCATGGTATATCTGCTCTGCGGTAGGTGGCTGCCGGGTTTCATCCGAAGCAGGGCTTGTCCGGCTGGTGCGGCCAGTCTGCACACCATCAACACCACCCATCTCCTCGTCCTCATCGTCGAGGAGCTCATCGTCTTCGCCATCACGACCACCGTCGGCGAGACCAGGAGTGTTGCGACCTTCAAGCCTGCGCTCGTGTGCTCTACTGCAGGCGGCGCAGGACCAAGCAAAGCCACGACTGGGTTTCTTGAGCAAGGGGGGTTTGACACAGTTCATGTGGTACGTGTGTTGGCACACGGCACAGTCGACCGAATCGTTGCTGGTTGATGTGTCAGCATTTCAAGATACTTTGGTACAAGTTATAGCTCCCCACTTTAATCGCTTTTTTGGTGCATGCATGGGGGTGCGGTCCTATTGGGTCACGCCAGGGAACCCCATTGGTCCCGCGCCCCGGTGCGAACGAACCACGACCACCTCACACTCTCTCTCACACACACACCCACCCCCCCCCGCGCCAAAATGGAAAATGGGAAAGGCTCGGGGAAAAAGGAAACAAACTTACTTTGCGCAGTACGTAACGCACCGCTTGCACGTCTTGACGGCACTCGTCAACTCCTTGCCGCGGCCCTGCTCCGTCAGGACGTACTTCCAGTGCTCGTCCAGCACCTTCTTGACATGCTGGGGCACGTTGATGACCTGCTTCGTCGGGATCACCTCGTAGTTCTTTTGGATGTAGCGATCATAAAGCTTCTCGTACCAGAAACAGTCGGGCGCCCGCTTGTAAGCAGCCAGGTCCTTGATCTCCGCCTTGTGGCGGATCTGGCACTTGCCGCGGAGTGAGGTCAACGGGCTGATGTCCGAGTGCATCGTGGCAAAGACCAGGCGCGTGTCTTGCACCTTGCGGCCAATGTCCTTTGGTCGGTAGTACCAATTGACGCGGATTGCGTCTATTGGCAGGCTGGTGTCATTCTTGACGTGCAAGAACTCCATGATGCGGCCGATGTAATAGGGCTCCCCCGGAGGCTCACAGACCAGGTAGACGTGATCTGCATGTCTGTGTCAGAAGTGAAATATCGTCCAAATTTCCCGGTATCCGACTCACCTTCTTTTTGCAGCACAGTCCCGTCGTCGGCTATCATCTTGCCGTCCTTTGTCGGCCGCGACTTGCAGTTTTCAAAAGTGAGCATGTTCGTCTCACCGTAGCCAGGCGCGCCAGGAGTCGCACTTCCGCCATCCATCGAGCGTGATGCCGTCCCCGCGAGTCGCTGATGAACAGCCGCCGCTAGCAATGAGGTCGAAGCTCCATTGGTCCCGGACGGGGTCTGGCTTCCGCTGGGAGTCGAGGCATCAGCAGCCGGAGCCGCCGCAGAAGTAGCTTTGCGCTTCTTGCCTTTGTGACTGTTTGAGGTCGAATTGCCATTAGTTTTGTTTGCCGTGTTTGTCGACGTCGTAGATGATGGAGCCGGGTGAGAATCCTTGGTGCCATTTGTGGTGGCCGTGGTTTGCCTGCTCTCATCGGGCAGAGGCTTTCGTGAAGATGCATTGCCGGAACGCGGGGCTGTTTGGCCTGCATTGGCTGCTGGTGGTGCCTGTGATGATGACGACGATGTCGCACTGGCTTCTTGTGGTATTGGTGGTTCTAGATGTTGCTGCTTTGATGAAGGGGCTTTCTTTGAGTCGGTGTCCTTTTTGTTGGTGTGCTCAAATAGTTCCATGTCGATGTCCCTGTCTTCGGCATAATTTGGGCGCGCAGCACCAGTGCGATTTCGAGATCGCGTGCCGTAGGGAGAGGCCTTCTCACCAGCATCTTTGGCGGCGGCCGAAGCCGAAGACTTCTCCATGGGCTGTGGTGATTCCGATTTTGTGGTGCTCGCCGTGGAGGACGACGAGCGAGATGAATTGGGGAGGTTGCTCATGGTAGGCGGTGGAGGGTGATCCGTGGATGTGGATGAGACCGGGCCGCCCAAGTTAGTATTAGAGTTGGCGACTGTTGCTCCCGCGCCGTCCTTGGCGGACGAGGATGAGGAGGGAGTGGCCGAACTGGTAGAAATTGCAGATTGCGCCTGGTCCTCAGACTGCTGCTGCTGCTTCACACCACTTTTCTGTGCCATGGTGGGGAATAGGTCACCGAAAAGCCAAAAAAAAAAAGAAAAAAAAAAAAAAAGAAGGAAAAAAGTCAAGAGGCGTCAGATTCCAGATACCAGATACCAGAGAAAACTAGCTCCGCCTAAGTTTCTTGTCGAGCAGTGAAGACGCGGCTGAGGCGGTTGTGGCGGTGATATCGTGGTTGAAAAGGTTTGTTGGAAATGAAGGGCGCCCTGGTCAGTGTTGCTGTTGATGTCAAAAGGCAGTAGTGGTCGGCGTGAAGAAAGAAGGTGGGTTTGGGTTTGGGTTTTGGGGGGGGGGGTAGGGGCGTGAAGAAGGGCGCCGACGCCAGATGTCATGGGAGGAAAAAGAAAAGCCAAGAGAGGAGTGACGGCGGGCCGGGTAACGGTCCATAAGATGAGACGGGCAATGAGTGAATCTCAACAAGCCTGGCTGCGAGCCCCCTGCGTGGAGACACGGAGGAACCGTCGGGGTGGAAAGATGTCTGCCAGACCGTCGGGGGATTGAAATTCGCGATACCTCGCCGGACGAGCCATATAACAGAGAGAAAAAAGGTCGTCGGCACCGGATCGGGGAGACCAGGGAGCAAGTGTGAGGTCAAGGCCAAATCCAAGTAAATCGACAAATGTATGTATGGGGGCTCTGGTCAGGCGCGGCCGTGGGTGAATGGAGGGTGAGTGAGTGGAGTGGCCTGGGGACGATGAGATGGAGTCAAGGGGGGCCGTGTACTATGCGCGTTGGCCGTGGGCTGTCGTCGGGAAGCTCCTGTGCAGACGTGTGTCTATGGGCAAACGGCTGATGAAGCTAGATGGAGCGCATCTGGATCGGGGGGAAATCTTGCCAAAGGAAAGGGAAAAAGGAAGGGAGAGGGAGATATGTGGGCAAAGGTAATAATGGAGACCCAGACCCAGTCAAGAAGCGTCAAATGGGCGTGCGGTGCCGTGGGTGCGTGCAAGGAAGGCAAGGCAAGGCAAGGCAAGGCACAAGGTACAGGCCGTCTACAATTTGGTACATTTCTGGCCCCGGCTCTTCGCCATTTCTTTTTCGGTATATACTACCACCGGTGCTATGAGAATAGAGAAATGCCGTGCTTCGGGATAGATTCCGGCGTCACGGATGAGTTGCGTAGACTACCTACTAATTATCTCTGGCTCGTCGTCCTTCATCGACTCGAGACTGGGTCGTCCAAATGGAGGGCACTGAAGAAGAGGCGACAAGACCCAAGAGTGACAGATGGACGTGGACGGGCAGCGAAAGCAGAGTGAAGAAGCGGCACCTAGCAAAAAAGAAGGTAGCACACACGGACCAAGCCCACACAATTGGCAGGCTAACACGCCTCCGGGTGTCGAAGAGGTGTGGGCCGTCGTCGTCTGGCACTGTGAGGTTTGTGGGGCCCACGAGGTAGATATCGCGTACTGCGCGGCCTGCAGGGATTTGCATTCCCGCATCGTCCACATTTCAACGTCGGCAAAACCACCCATGGCCAGCCACGGTCTGGTACCTGGGCGATACTTTGTGCCCCAGAACCCCCGAAAACCTCATCAACCTCATCCCAATCGCAATCCCTACGTACAACCACCACCGTCCACTTTTGGCTTCCTGTTGACATATATATTTCTCCCTTACGGACCGCGCGGGGATGTTGACAAAACCAACCTCATCATTCGACAGTAGGGTGTGGAGCAAGCACAGCATAGACAGCATAGACAAGTGGAGAGCGATGGGAAAGGTTTGGAACCCGAAAGGGATGCTTGGAACACCGGCACTTGTAGTCAGAAAGAATGTTATATGATGGGATGGATGGATGGATGGACGGAAGTGATACCCATCTGTATTTCTTCGGTAGCTTTCACGTAGTGCTGCTGACTGGCTTTCGGTCGCCGTTAGCACAAGAAATGGTAAAAGCTAAGGTAGAAAATCGAGGGCAAATGCTTCCAGTCGCGCGCCCAGCTGGAACGCTGCCGCTGCTGCTGATGCAGACGGTCGCGGGGGCAGGCAGGGCAGGCAAAATCCCCCGAATGATGGGATATCAAAACTAAAAGGGTGGATCGAGGGATCGAGAAAGAACCGCACCGTGTGTCTAGCGAACATGAAGCTTTTGCGCGGGTATTTACCACAAGAGCCCCAAAAGCGGCCACACTTGCGGTCATTCAGCCAACCCTCTCAACCCCTCGTTCTAGACTCCTCCATCAATCAATGTCCATGACTGTTAGTACTGCCAGACCTGATGGTTGATGATGGAGGTGGCCATGGAATATTGGCTTATGCAGGTGTCACTTTCATACTAGCCCCAATGTGTGTCCGCCCAACATCCCGCCTTCTGTCATCAAGCAACCACCATCAACCCCAGATGCCCCTCTTTTTGATCCGTAGTTCAGTCTGTTATAAATGGGTGGCCAGATCTCTTTGTCTCCGCGTTCAGGTCAAGCTTCTCGTAACCAGGACGGACCCAACTCTTGGACATGTTTGGAAGTGCCACATGTGTGTCGGCGGCGTATCTCATAAGGCTGCGACCGATCGGATGCTTTGGTTGAGCTGTCCCTGTGCGCCCCTGATGCCTTGAAATATCAGCTGGAGACGGTGGTCCTGAGCAAATCCGAATCCTTTCCGTATCATGGTCACGGCCGTTCCATCTGTTGAAGCACGCGCACCGCCTCTTCTCATGGTCGAACCCCTGTCCACGCCAGCCAACGGTTACATTCTGCAACAACCTCACCTTGCTAGCGATAGCTTGTCTCTGTCCTCACCTGTGGCCATCTGAAGATGATATCGGTGGAATAAGAACCTGCGGTGTCTTTGTTTGCACTGTGAAATGAATCGATGGATGCACGTACGTTTTGGGCATCTTGCTTGATGATCGGCGAATGATGTCGACATCCCCGACATCTTGGCGTTCATCAACCCACCTCCGCTCCGCCCGGTCCGCAAACAAAAAACGCTTCTCCAGACCTCCTCTCATCACCGTCATACAAAACCTCGCGACCGCCCTCGAGGTCTCGCTGGTGGGGTTGGAGGGCTGAAAAGCAACTGAAAAGAGTCGAGAACGCAGCAGCATTTTCGGCCCAACAGCTTGACACGATTTTGTGCAGAGACAGATCGCGAATCGCCAAACCATCTGATGTCGACACCAATACCGATTTCCCGAATGGGCGAGATTTGAGCCCAGCCCAGGATCGTTCGTTGGAAAACCCCGTTGCCCCACAATTCAAACTTCCTGCCATGTGCATGCCGAATTGCAATCGTCTTGTCTCGTGGAGCTCAGCCCAAACAGCTTCATCATCAACAACATGGGATCATAGAAACATCGGCTGTGCGAATTTTCTTGCTGTTTCAGAGATCAAACTTGGGAAGGGGGAGTGGCTCTCATCTTGGCGGTTGCAGCTGTCCAAAATCCGTTCAAACCGTTCGGGGAGTGGGGGCAGTCCTATATCACAGCATAATAATATCAGAGTCACCCACCAGAAGGCTGCCATGTGCCTTTGACCGCTCCCTTATCAAAACCCTCTCTGTCTTGTTAGCATATCCTTTAGCCTGGCTGATGAGCCTTACTGTTGGCACTGCCGCCGCCGTCCGGTTCCAGATGGTGTTCCCTGCAGACGCCCCCAGGTCTGAGGTATCACGACAGGTTTCCCGGGCTTCGTCACGGGCGCACGAGGATAGAGTAGCGCACAAGCCTAGGTTACGTGTGTCATCCAGCTTGCGAGGTCTTACTCTCCCCCAGGTCCTAATATGACAGCGCAGGCCCCCTGGCTGACATCAGGAGGCTGTGGCGTCCGGTCTGGTGTCGGCGGGAATATTGTGTCAGCAGCCCCGAAGGTAGAGAGAGATGGTAGATCAAGAATTGTTTCTACAGTGGTCAGCACAGACGTAAAGCGCGTCCTCGTACACAGCTGGTAATGGTGGTCTTGTCGAACGTCAACGGAGAGAGATGAGATGAGTGGTCGGGATTTGAGGAATGAGGCTTTCCTCGGCCAGCCCCCAGTGCGACCCCGAACCATTACGCACTGTCCTGCTAGTGGCGAACGGGCGACGGGGAGCAATCTTGGCTTCCTTTCTTGCCGGGGGCTACCATCCTAATTAACAACCGAGAGCGGTTGCAAAGGAAAGGATCAAAATGTCCCGCTGTTGCATGATGACAGAACACCTTCCAAGGCATTGTTAGGTCTTGATCTGTTGCTCTTATTTCTGTGAAGCAAAATGTTTGATGTATCCGACTGTTTGTGTTGTCGAAATAGTCACCATATCTCTCCTGCCGACCGTCGATCTCTTCTCAACACGACACCAAATCACCTGCCCCCCTTCCCCCAGAATGAGATTCTGCCGCCCTTGCCATGGCTGCAAAGGGGACAGACAGATAGGGAGCGGGGCCACATCTGTGGAGAAGCCCAAATGATGTCTGGCCTTCGACTTCTTCTTGTGTTGATGCGGTGACCTGCGTGGTCGGACAGCCGATCATCGCGGAGGTCAAATACCGGAAAGCCAGCAACTCGAGATCTTGGGACTATAATTTTTCAACATCGGGACAGCAAGGGCGCACTGGCTACCTGTATTCACCTAGTGAGTAACCTTGTCGATTCGGCATGGAAAAGCCAGGAGTCAACAAAGGGGATTCCGTTGTTTGGTGGGTACGAAGGACGGAGTTAGCAGTCCATTTTGTATCCCCTTCCACCCTATCCGCTTCGGCCAGCCATCGGTCTCATTAGGGTTTATCCCTTGATCTGGATATCACTAGACGAACGAAGCAGCGGTCAGTGCAGACATAAGCTTCAACCGCCAGAATGCAGTGCTCAGTGTTTGGGCTTGGGGCATCAATGTGTCGCCTGCTCGTAGGAGTGCTACCTTGGCGCGTGTCCTGGGTCGTCATTGGCGCTTTCGAAGCCGCCGCCTGGCTGTTGTGTGCCCTAACTCCATGTTCGGGGCCACGGGCGCGAGATAGTAGCACATTTTCGAGCTTATTGTTTTCTGTTACCTTCGGAAGTGTTTCAGGTGGCCAGATCGTAGCTTTTGATGTTGACAGCTTGATCGGCCGGTCACGTTATGAGGTGAAGATTGCCGTGTCACCTGCGGCGCTGAGGAAATCAAGCCGGATGTGGGGATGGAAAGGAGTCGGGCATGGTCCGGAGCTTGATGACGATGGGGTCCCAGGGTTATGTGCCAGGCTGGTGAGAGTAAAGGATCAGACGATTCAAGCTCCCTGCTGTTTCCTGTTGAGCGACTTGGTGCCGTTGTGTTGTGTCGTCTCCGGCTGCTGCGAGTTCTGTGACAGCTGTTCCTATCTCCCGTCCTCGAAAGGTGGGAGCTGGAGGTCGGTGGGAGGTCAGCCGGAGGTTTCTGGTACGGGACAAGTGGGGCTTCGACGCCAATTTTCTTTGGGGAGGAGGGCGTTCCCAAGTTCAAGGGACTTGATCCCGAATTCTTGGCAAGAGCAGGGGTTAGAGATGGAACCACCCGCCTCCTCAAAATGGTGGGGCTCCTTCCCCTGCTGGATCTTTTTCCGCCCAAACGGCTGGAAAAAACCGACGTCGAGCGTGACTTCTTCAACAAGGCCAGGCAACAGTGGCCCTGGTGAAATCATCATGACCTTGGAAAAAGGCTTTTGTATCTATCAAATCATGAGTAATAAGTCTTGCTGTGTTGTTTGAACCACAATTTTGCTGCACTTTCTTGTTATTTGTGCTGTTTGACAGGGGATGACTTGCTTGCATCAACATCTAGAGTCCCTCTTTCCCCCAGATCGTATTCTTTTTCTAGCATTTTGGGGTCTTGGGTAAGTAGAAATTTTCCATTCTCATCATGATGAACGTGAAAGCTGATAGCTACGTACAGAGTTGATGTACCAGTATCCTCTCATGAGATTGGATGAAGCTTGGAACTTACCCTTCAAGAAACAATAACAACGCAACGTCTAAAGTGTCATTTCGCCGGTATTTGTCTCAACATGGGCATCTTGGGACATGGTCTTTGGAGATGTTAGCTCGGAGACCCAAATGCTCCAGTTCAAGGTCGCTAGTCTCATTGTTGCAACAATTCAAATGTCAAGATATAGCGGGATCTGAAATGCCCTGACTACTGAATTCGTTCTAGGCTGGTCCTGAAGGGTCCTAGGGGCTTGACAACGACAACAGCAAAAACCCCGCAGTCGCTGTCTGTGCCGCACAGAAAAGGAATCGAACGAGAGACATTTCACATGTGCCGTGGTAACACAAGGCCTCATCTTCGACTCGAATGACTGGCAAATATGGAGTATGGCGCCCCTATGTCTCACTCGCTGACCATAGAAATCGCGGCAGCTCGAGATCTGGCAATCAGTGACACCAAGGAGAGAATACCGTCTCGAGGGACCAAAGGACTGTTGTTTTCTCATCTCGTGGAAAGGATACTTCTGCACGTCTCTTTGCGCCGTGCAGCGACCACCAGCAGCAAGGCGTATGCAGCTGGTTGTCGGCCTCTCGGCTGCCCATTCTTCCCCTTGCACGACATGCAGCCAGCCAAACATGTTCTGTGGTTTTTGCCCCGCATCCGCAACAGCAGTCAGTGGTCGAGTGGGCACGTTGATGCGTGTCACCGTCCGGTCTGTCGCCTACAACACCACCTCAGGTCAACTGACCAGTCACCTTTTTGTCTGTCGACCGAGCGGTCACGGCCGGCTTGTACGTGGATATGTGTGTGTTTGACAGAGGCAGAAAGCAGCAAGCTACCCGTCTTCCGGTTCCCGCTTCCCGTCAGTCTGCCCTCTCTCATCCTTCCATAGCCCCGTATCGGGTGTGAAGACCTTTTGGCATGGCCAATTTTGCCGCTTCCCCTATGACTTGTACATACAGGCAACCGGTGTGGCTGCCTGAGTGCTGAGTGTGTGCCACACTAGCAGGTAGCTGATGCCTTTTCGGTTGCTTCCCCGTTCTCTTCGGCTCTTATCAGGGCGGCCCCCGTCCTCTTTGTCTCTGCGTACATCGGACCTCCTTCTTGACCTTACCTTTTCGTTGTTTAGTCAGTTGTTTTCTGTCGACCGGTGATTTTGCTGCCCGCTACTCCAACATCTCCGACTATACCGTGTGTGTGCAAAGGTGCTGTGCTTTATATCGTCGCATCACGTCAGATCGGACCCCATCACATAGCAATAGGCACCATGGCTGGGGCGGCTAGCGCCTCCAACATAGACGCAGCCGCAGAGCACAGCGGAAGTGGGAACGGCAGTGGTAGCAGAAGCCCCAACGCTGTCGCAAGGCCCAGTGTGATTAGCAATGGCGAGGGTAGTTCCTCTTCGCCTGTCACCGGAGCAGAATTAACATCGGGCTCCGGCCCGGGGTCTCGGTCGGCATCGGCATCGGTGCCGGGATCTGGATCTGGATCAGTTCGGACCCTAGAGGACGTCATGAAAGAGCCATCCACCAGTGTTCCTGATGTTGTTGTCCTAAACGCTGTGCCCGAACCTCGTCTGCGTCGGGACACATTGGACCCGAAAGAAGACCTCTGGATGTCCACGGCAGATGGGTAAGAATTTCATACATGATACGCTCCCACACTCATGGTGCTTTCTTCTGTTCTGAGTGATGTCAGATAGTAGTCTAACACAAATGCGCATAGTCGATATAGCTCACCTATCATTCCCTTGAAAGTTGGCTCATCGCCGCACATAGAGACCTTCTATGTTAGTATCAGCACCCAATACTTCCCACTCGAGTCCTTCTTGATGCTGATGAAACCTCACAGGTGCACAAGCACATCCTGATCAAGTATGAGTACTTTGAAAAGGCACTGTGCGGACCTTTCAAGGAGTCTGAGACCCAGTCTATCGAGCTCCCGGAGGAAGACCCTGCCATCTTCCACTTCCTGGTGTCATACTTCTATGAAGGGCGATATGACCCCATCAAGCCGCTAGCCGCCGTGTTGAGTATGTCATCAATGTCATATCCTATCCCTTCTCTCAACTGAAAAATTACCGCCATCCTGACACGATGCCAGTTGCCGACCAACCCAAAGGCAAAGACCCCGAACATGAAATTTCCCACCCGGCCACCACTTCCGCCAACCTCAACACCGGCGCCGACTCAGACTCGGACCGCTCCCTCTCCTCCCTCGAATCAGACGTCAGCACCATCTCCCGCCGCCGCCGCGACCGCCGCATCCGCCGAGCCGAACGCCAGTACGAACGCCTCCGTCAAAAACACCCCGGCCACCACCGCACAAACTGCCCCTGCCCCTCCTGCAGCAACGTCCAAACCGGCCCCGCATGCTGGTCCTGCCGAGCACCCCGTATGCCACCCCCCCCTCATCCTCCCCCAGGCGCCATCCACCCCAACGTCCTTCTCATGAACATGAACGGTGTCCCCGGCCCAGGCCGACCACCACCACCACCACCACCACCAGGCCACCCAGCCCACCACCGCCGCCGCAACGCCAACCGTCGTGGTCCCCATCCCCCTCCTCCCCCTCCACCACCACCCCCCCTCCCCCCCTCAGCAAACACCAACCCCAACCCTCGCCTCCCCACCCCAGCCGACCTCCAAACCTGGCTGTTGACCTACAACCTCTCCCTCTCGGTGTACATCTCCGCGTCCAAATTCCTCCTCGAACCGCTAAAACGTTGTGTGGCCCGTCACATCATCGATCTCCTTGAATCCGCCGGCCCAGACTGCGCTTCCCTCGAGCTGTTGTACTCGTGTTCGACCCTTTACACCAACCTCCCCTCTTACGACCCCCTCCTCAAGATGATTTTCGCCAGGGTGGCCTTTCTCCAGTGCTGGAAACTTCCTACTGAAGGTGGGGACGGGGACAGGTATTTGGTTGAAAATCCCGAGATTGCCGCTTTGCTGCTGAAGGAGATGGCGAGCAGGACGGAGGATGGGGGGTTGGGGGGGACAAGTTGGATGGTCATGGGGGCGGATGGGGGAAGGATGTTGCCTTCGATGGAGAGGGTTGGGGATGTGTGGGCGGATGGGGTTAGGAATGGCGGGGGGGTCAACGGAGGGGGAACGGGGTGGATGGTGCAGAATGGGGGTGGGGGAGGGGGGCACCATGGTGGGGGGGGACATCATCACAATCATCCGCTGCCGCCGCCTGGGCCGCCGGGGAATCATCAGGGTTATGGGGGGTGGAATGGAGGAGGGGGACAGGTGCAGGGGCAGGTTATGTATGGGCACCATAACTGGCCTGGGAGGAGGTAGGGGAAGGGGAGGTTATGGTTTGTCAATGTTCCGGTGATGGGGAATGGGTGATAATGATGGGGATGGGGGTTATTGGATTGGAGTTTTGTCATGTTTTGGAAATACCATATAGATTGGATGCTTATTATGGTGTGTCGGTAATGGGAATTGAAAGAACGCTCTGAACCATGTTGAGATATTGTAAAGAGTCAAGCAAAGTGAATAGACTGAGCTGTGTGAACTTCCTTTCACTAATTTCATCCGGTATTTACTCATAACAAAACACTACAACGACTAGATTCCGAATAGCCAAAAGAAAGTATCGACGTGTAAGTTAGGCAGGTCAAAAAGGTGTAAAAGTCCAAAAAGATCGCCGGCATCCACACTTTATTTGGTTGTGGTGTCTGGCGCCAAAAACTTGGTTTTACGAGGATTTGAACAAGGAAGCTCTCCGGGGTCGAGACAACTGGGTGAGGGGGAGGTCTTTGCCCTCAGCCAGCAAGTCTTCCCACTTGACCATTTGGCCAGAGTGAGCTGCTGTTCCTTGTTAAAGAAGATGTGTTGGACGAGATATACATACCGTTGTTGGGGAAGGAGCAAGGTGCGGGGACAAACAAGGAAGGAAGGAGCGAGGGCTGGTGGTGCGAGAAGGGGTGGTGGAGGAAGGAGCGAGGGTTGATGCTGGGACAAGAGGGCAGGAGCGAGCTCGGAGAGTTATGTCATTCGTCGTTGTGGTCACTCGGAGACACAGCATACCGTTATTCGAGAAGTTCGTAGATGAGCCAGCTCAAGTATTTATTCATATCTCACGCCTCTTCTGCATCAGTCAGTTGCCCGCTAATCCAGGGTATCATCCCGCAACTTAAACAGCATCCCTAGCACCTCGTCCCCTTTTGCCCGGATGGCATTGTGATGAAGCTGGTTCGTCTCGTGGACCTTGATCCCCTTGACCAACGCGGCCGTCTCCCTCGCTGCCCCGATGTCAACGTACATGTCGTCAATAAAGCTCACGGCGTACACAGGTACTTCGTTACGGCGCAGCTGCTCTTCATTGTACAGATCTTCCTCCCACTGAGAATATCTCGCCAACGCTTCCGCCGCGGGCTTGAGCGGCCTCAAGGTGGGATACGTGTCAAAGAATTGAGGGAAAACCATCTCGCCCGAGAAGTAAACTCTGACCATTCCATCCACTGGCAGAGACAACTGGCTATGATCAGATTGCGTCCAAAAGAAGAAGTTTTCAAACTTGCGAGCTGCATTCAGGGCCGCCCAGTTGGACGCTACGCCCCTGGAGCAGTAGATGCTCTCGTGTAGAATGGCGTAGACAGGGTTGCTGTCAAAAGGGACCTCACGCTCAAGTGCCATCAGTGTCGGAGTGGTAAAGTAGTTGAACTGATCCAGGTCGGAAATGAGCTTGACTACTAGATTGTGTACAGTATCTAGACCTCCGTGGCCACCAAAGGCCATGCCGAGACCGAGGAGACGGTGGACTGTAAAAGTACCACCTCCGGGAAGGTGGATATCGGCTTCGTTCGTGGTCAGGTATGATGCGATTCGGGCGACGTTCGCCTCGTCTTCAGGATATTTGCTGTAGTAGGCTTCGTTTCGCTGGATGACCTTTCTATAGAGGGCGGAATACACTTCTAGAGGTTGGCGCTTGACAGGGGCCAGACCGCCGGTCATGAAAACCTCTCTAAGGCCTTGGGGGTACTTGGACAAGTATGACAGACAGACGAAGCCGCCGAATGACTGCCCAAAAATGGACCATGTTTGATACTCTGGCTTCCAGGACTCGGTCAGACAAAGCCGGATCGCTTCGAGGTCTCGCACAATGCTGTTGGCGCGGAAGAGCTTCAGGTACTCGACCTGCTGGTTAACGTCCCCCTGTTTGAGGACGAGGTCTGTGTGGATGGGGTTGCTCATTCCGGTCCCCCGGTAGTCGACATAAAGCACCGTGTATCCGGCGTCCAAGGCACGGTTGGAAACGGGATGGCTTCGGGGCTCAGGGCCACCAAAGCCTGGGCCACCTTCAAGGTAGACCAGATACGGCTTCATGGGCTCATCCACCGGTTTGGAGAGTCCTGGAATAGTCTTCTCTGGCCGGCTTATGCTGCGGGCAAAGAGCCGAATGGTTCCGTCTCCCGGGCGAGCATAGTTCAACGGGACCTCGAAGAACAGCTCAGTCACATGAAAACCGCCTGGTGATGGGTTAGCCAAAGATTCAATACTTGTAACAAATAGAAATAAGGGCCATTACAGGGATGAATATGTGACCGGCTGCCGACCAGACGCGCAGTCCAAACAGAATCCATCTTGCATGTTGTTGTTTAAGAAGTGGCCGTTGGAAGTAGTTAAAAAGTTGCAGGTGCGGGGATAATAACCTTGAACTACCCATCGGCTTCCACCTAGGTTGTGACTGCCTCATGGCGAATGGGATGAGAGAACAAGCTCGTATTAACCTACAGAACCATATGTGAGGCACGACAGGCTGCGACAACTGATCCAAAACGCATTCCATCGCCAATTCCCATCTACCTTGGGTACCTCTTCAAGAGCCACGATCTCCACAGACATCGATTTCCAGCTAGGTACAACCACGGGCGCCATCAGTATCGAGGTTGTGCTCCGCTGCAGATTGGAGCTGGGACCACACCTGATCTCCAGATCCCTGCACCACGGTAACGGTCGCCCCGCCCAGCCACGGAATCGGCCAAACATTCAGGGCCTGGTCGCTAAAAGTGGACTCGGCGGGGTGGTTTAAAAAGCTGGCGCGACTGTTTTCCCTCTTCCAGACCAACCATTTTCCACCAAGCTCTTCTTTCTCTGTTATACCAAGCAAGAGCTTACAAATGCGGCACCTCCCCTCATGACCCATGGGATGTCTGCCGCAATCCTCATCCAGACTCTGACCGAGTCCTTCGCCGCCCTTGCAGACGAAGTTCAGTCGCTGATTGATCGCAAAACCATCTTGGAGCACAAGCTGCGCTACGCCCATGAACAGGTACGTTCCTGTTTTTTTGTTGTTTTTTCTCGTCTCATCGCTACTTTGCGATGTCACCCCTCCCCAGCCTCATATGATGATTTCATTAGCTCTAGATCTGGAGCTGTTTTAAACGAGCAGCAGATGGAGACACTATTCACACTCTGATATTTTCGCTGGCATTTTCTTTTACTTTACGACCCTCGTCATCTTCTTGCGGTCGATCACAGTTTGCTAACATTAAGCTCGTGAAGCAGTTTCAATATCTCGCCGACAAGTATGCAGTACCAGACGTGTCTGAGACTCTAGCAAAACTCCAAATACCACCAGATTTACATCTACTCGCGACGGCAACGTCAGCTGTGCCTTTGCCAAAACGTGGACTTGACGGGAACAACCAGCACCAAATCGCGCTGCTCATCAGAGAGGGACGCAAAGCCGCAAAGCAGCTTGCTATCGCCATGACCGACGCAGTCCAGTTTGCCAGGTCAGGTCAAGACACTCCGCTGTCGCTAGGAATGGAAGGGTTGACGGCTGCGTCAACGGTCCTGGAAAAGGACTTTACCGTTCATGGGAGAAAGGGCTCCCTAGCGTGCCCCTTCTCGACCAAGCTGAATCAAAACAGCATACCTCATGTTCACTACGCTGAGCAGGTCGACGGCTCCCAGGACCTTGCTGGCGGTGCCGGTGCTGATCCCACGCCTCACAAGTCAACTGATCCCATATGCGCCGCCATGCTTGAAGATGCCGTGCCCAGTCCCACGGCCGCCGCTGCTGCCTCCAAATGTCCGATCCGTTTCCTAGACAAGCACTCGCCTGAAGAAATTGCGCACTACGTGGAGACCCACAAGCATGAGATTCCCCGAAGCCATGAGGTCTGCGTCAGGAGGTATCAGCGGAACGAAGAGCAGATAAGAAAGCTCGACGCCAAGTATGGTAACCTCGTGAGCATGGTCGAAGACTTGAGCCACTTGCACCGCCCCATGTTACCTCCTGCTGCCGGGAACGACAAGACCGGGGTGGGCAGCACCTCGTCGAATAAGAGAGTAGAGGACTGGGCCCAGACGATTGTTGCTGCCGATCCTGACATCCAGGATAACGATATGCCACCGACGCCTCATGACGAGGAAGGGGATCGGGGGAATAGATTCGACCGCAACTTCCGCGAGGTCCGTGTGGGCGAGTCGCCGACTAGACCTTGGGGAATTCCTGTGCCTATCCAAGACGGCCTGCAACCACAAGATATACCTCCTGTCCGCAGCTCATCGCCCGTCCCTCCGATGAGAACAGAGGCCCCGGCAGTTGCGCCAGAAGTCAAAGCGGAACCTAAGAAGTGTCCCTTTGACCATACCAAGATGGGATTCAAAACTCAAATGAAACCGCATCCTCCGACGGCAGACCCGAATCTCAACGCTGGCCATAATTTGAACACATCCTCCTTGCCGCTTAAGTACCACCAGGAATTGCCTTCGAGTCCGCCCCAGCCACCGTTTGTCAACCTCCCCAAGTCTGTCAAACCTGCCGCCCCAACATCGGGCGACAAAGGCGCCGATCGGCCGCCGCAGATTGTGTATAACTTCAACGGGCCGGTGTTCATTGGGTATCCGATGGAACAGGCCATGCAGCTTATGCAACAGTGGCAGCAACAGAAACAATAGGGCAGGCATCTCTTTTCTTTTTGCATGTATAAGTTTTGGCAAGCGAGGAGTTGGGGCAAAGAATCAGGATAGTATCACAAGGTATTGAGAGCAGGTTAATTGGTTTATAGCATTAGCATTTGAGGTAGACATGACATGTAGGAAACATGCTCGGGAACAATGGGCCTGCCTTCTGTAAAAGACAGAAACAACTCTTTGCTTGAGTACGTGTACAAGGCTCTCTCCAGACCTCGGAGAGATAATCGAAATGCATGTCACATCTTTCGAAGCCTTCATTGAGGGGTCGCAGTCTCTGTTTTTCTGTTTCCACAATGTGGCCATCTAGATTTCTCCTTTGTGTGATCCCCCTGGTAAATTGATGAAGTGATTTCCCGAAAACAACCCCAACAACGCCTTGCCAGTGTAAAAATATCAAATCTGCAACATCCAACACCTCCAACCAAAACGCCGCCAAATGCTTGCCAACCCAGATCCAACCACAGTTAGGTAACCCCACACACACCCATATATTCACCTGCTTTGTAAATACCCTCTCCCCTTCAACTCCCAACCAAAGTTGCCCCCTTCCCTTTGATCACCGCCCCCTCGTTTGTTTGAACATACCCCTCCTCCTTCACTTAAACCCCCTCGGCAACTCAGGCGCATCCTCCCAAACATCATCCCTATACCCTTGCTCCTGTCCCGTCCTCCCCGAACTATCATTATCCCACAAGCTAATATCATCATCATCCATCAGCACATCAACCGCCGCAGCATCCATCTCATCCGGATCGACCAACCTTTCCTCTTCTTCTCCAGCTTCTGGCAGCAACCCCCCCTCCAGATCCTCTCCCGCAAGCTCCTCGGCCCTCTGCATCGTCTTCTTATAAACCGCCCACGCAACCCCCATGCCCACCGCCGCCCCCACCGCCATAGAAGCATAATTCACAAACTTGTCAAACCCCGTCATTTTATCCCCCGACTCGGCCAACAAGGCAAGCCGACTGCCGATAAAAATGTGGACTAGCAATTTCGGTCTATAAAATTCCCCGTCAGTCAGCACATACCATAATGATAGGGAAAAGAAAAAACTAGAAAAAAAAAAAAAAACACTAGAAAAAAACTCACGTCGTGAGTGCAGTAGCCCCAGCAAAAGTAACCGGACTAATACCCCCAACCGTAGCCAAAAACCCATTCGACAGCGAGTACGGCAACGGACAAAGCCTAATCATCGCCAGCACCACCACCCCGTCCTTTTTCAGCACCTGCCCCAACGCAACGAATCGTTTGTCTTTTCCTACCAGGTTGTGGACATAGCCTTTTAACACGCCGCGTGAGGTGACGAAAGCGGCAGTCGAACCGGCTACCGTTGCTGTTGCGGCGATGGGCCAGCCGTGGGGGAAGCCATAGACAAAACCGGTGATCGTGACGCAGGTGCTGTAGCCTATTATGGGGGGGAAGCCGGTTAGGCATGTGAGGAGGAATATTACGATGAGGAAAAGCCAGGATTGTTTCCAGGATGCGGCTAAGGGGGCGAGGGAGGTGAAGATTGTGTGGGAGTAGACTAGGAAGAGGATTCCTAGGGAGAAAAGGACTGAGAGGGCTAAGAGGACGAGGAGTTGTTGGGTTCGGGGGAGGGAGAGGAAGAGGCGGAGGGTGGATTGGGAGAGGGTGATTGCTGTTGTTGTTGCTTTTTGGAGGAAGGACTGGGGGGTGTCGAGGAGGGGGTTGGAGGAGTAGGGGTTGGATCGGCGGCGGGTGGTGCTCAGTCGGCGGGAGGACGAGAAGGAGGTGGAAGGGGGTCGGGATTGGGATTGTTGCTGCCAGAGGTCGTTTTGTAGATTGGGGGAGGTTGGGTTGGAGGTGATTCTCGGGACGGAGGTTAGTGATGGAGAGGGGGAGGAGGAGGTTGAGAGGGAGAGGCGATGGTGGTGGTTGAAGGTGTTTTTGGTTGGGGAGGGGATGCGTCCCCCTCCTCCTGATGGGGGGCCGAAGGGGGGAAATTCTTCGCCTGGCATGGTCGTCGTTGTTATAAGCCTCGGTGTTGTCCGATCGGTTCGTTGGGTGAAGATGTCGTGGTAGTAGACGTCTCGTTCAAAGGGTATGTATGTAGTGTCGCAACAATTTCCACCAGTTCTCGTGCGTTGTTATCGCAAGCCAAGCCCAAGAATATGTACCCTCCTCCACTTTCTAGGTTATCCCTCTTCGTTCGGTACGTTCGTTTGTTCGTTTGTTCACTCTTCGGTCTCCGCGGTATCCACGGCTTTCGTTCCCTCTCCGCCCTGCTACTTATCGTCTTGTCGCTGAGCGTGTCACTGCCTCTGCAAGTCCATTGGGTTTGCACCTACACAATAACTCCAACAAAACTATCTCTCTCTCTCTCTCTGAAGTAAAAGTAAAACAGAAATGCCTCCTGTGACCAAGGAAGTCGAAAAGAAAAAAGGGATACCTAATTCCAAAATAAGATAGCGAAAAAAAGGGTCCCCCGAAATCTGGACCCAACTGGAATTAAAGTCAGCAACGAGCTGGCTCAGCCTCACCAGCCGACCCCCCGATCATCCCGCCGCCGAGTTCCAGAAGGCCCAGCCCCAAGAACAACCTAAAACGGCGTAAGGCTAGACCTAAAACAGTAGTTTCAGGGACACCACACCACGGCAGACTGCATCAATGAATCCGAGACCTCCCTTTCCCCAAAGAGATGAGAATGCGATGCGAACAATATTAAGATGTCCCGAACTAACAAGTTGGGATGGATGTCAAAGACGTAACGCAACCTCTTGCATCCTCGGTAGCACCCAAAAGCCTGCCAGCCGCGCAATCCGACGCACTCAGAGCGCCTTGCATGACATACCTACTTAGGTAGATAGGGCAACAAGACGTCATCAACGGCACAACCCACATCCCCGGGCCCGTCTCTGCATAGGTATAACCTCTACATTTCGCATCATCCCAACTGGAACAAACAAAGGTTTAATAAACTGTTTTTTGCTCTATTGTACCCCGTCCAGCCAACCAGTTAGTATCAGCAACCCCCCCCCCCCTTCCTCCTCCTCCTCGGAAAAAAGGGCGTCACCTCCTCGCCGGCCCCTTGGGTGGCTCCTTGGCAACCGACGTGTCCCTAACAAGAAGCTTGACCTTGCCCTCCCCAATCTCGACACCCTGCGAAAGAATATCCACATCCTCCTTCCCCCCCCCCTCACCACCGCCGTCATCCTTCTTCGCATGCGTCGCCCCGTCCTTGGAGAGACTCCGGTCCCAGCTCCGCGCGTCAATGCCCAAGATGCCGCCCGTGCTGTTGCGGTCGCCCGGCACAGAAAACTCCCGGTAGGCATACCGCCACTCGTTCAAAAAGCTCCGGACCGCCTTGCCAACCTTGTCCTTACCATTTTTGCTGTGGTGGCCGGTGCCCGTGATGGCGTAGATTGGTCTGACCTCGGAAATGTTCTCCATGAGCACCTTCTCCAGATACTCGACCGCCTCCTCGGGGTGCAGCCCGTGCAGGTCCACGTAGATTTCTGGGCAGTTGGCCCGGTCCTTGTTGCGCTCCTTGTACAGCTGGTCGGCTGCCTCGCGGTGAGCTCTCCGCATCAGGTCGTTCTCGCTCTGTCCCCGGAGACTGAGTGCCTTGGCGGCTCTGGCATCGTTACGATTCCAGGCTTGAGCAGCACTGTGAACTTTGTTAGTCTTCACCGCTTGCTATTGGTTTCAATTCACGATCACCTTTGGAGAAACTTGTTGCGGAGGCCACCATGCTTGATAGCCTCCTGGCGTGCCTTGAGATAGGCCTTGTTGGCTTTCTCGCCCGTCTCGAGCCACGGAATATGCTTGGGATTTGGGATGGCTTGGGCGGCCGCGCTGTTCTCGCCGTTGCGAATGCTGGTCGAACTACCATTGCGGGCCATCTTTCGGGACTGCTGCGAAGGCGTAGGGGATGGCGACATCTTGACGATATCGGCAAGTGTGCTAGGAGGAAAGTTCTCCTTGTGACCGTGACCGTGCCCACCCCTCTTGCCATGGTGCTTCTTACCCTGTTTGGCAAGGGCAGCCCCGAGCGAAGGAAAAGCATCCGCATCATCTGGGGAGGGCACAGGCTGTGTTGCCTCCTTTTGCTGATGGCGACTTCCAGGGCGGGATCGCGGCCGGTCGTTAGCGTAGCCATGGTGTCCTTTAAACCCAGGGGGCGGCGTAACACCGAGGGCCGGATAGTTGCCAGCGGCCGCAAAGATAGGCAGTTGCTCCGGAGTGCCGGGCTGCAGCGCTGGGAAGCTGCTGTAGTCTTGCAGATTAACCGTGGCGTGCTGGGTAGGAGGTGTATCCGACCCATCGATATGAAGCCTGTTGGCCAGGTGTGCCGGGTCGTGCGAGAAGATACAAGTGCTCCCAGCGAGACAGTTGCCTGCCACCCAGTACCTAAAGTTGTCAGTTTTTCATGACCGACAATTTTCGAACTCTACTCTCGAGACTTACTTGCAAATGTGACTGCTCAAATCATGGCTAAAACGGCAGTCGGCGCGCAGACAGCTTCCGGTGGACAGATAGAACTTGCAAATGACACCCGTCTTTTGCTGGTCTCCTGGGGTCGACGGTCGGTTGTCGGGAGTCAGTGACCTCCCGATAGTCACTCGAGCCTCCTCGGCCTGGGCGGCCAGAGCGAGGTTGTCTTGCATTTGTGTCTCCATGATGGCCTGGATAGTGGCACCAAGATCGTAGCCATGCATGGCAAGGGCAGCACTAATCTCATCATCGGTCTTGGTAGGTCCCAGGATCGTGCGCAGCATGTCGTACGGGCTCATGTCTGTCTCCTGGCGCGTGGATACGAACTCGGGAGCCGCCACGTTCAGGCCACTGGCGTTGCCGATTGACGAGGTTACACTGGCGGCATCATCGCTCACCAGCCAGTCCACATTGTCAGACTGGTAGTCGCCAAAAACCTCCTGAGAGGGCGGCTCATCGTTGAAACGGTACGCATTCAAGCTTGGACTGTGAGGCACGGGAGCGGCAAAGGCCAGCCTCGGAGACGGTCTCGGCGAGCCGAAGGGGGAGGCCGTTACGGACTTGGCCCGACTGAAAGGGGTCGGCATGAATCCTGGCGGGGCAAGGGGGCTAACACCCAAGCGTGGTGAGCCCGACAGTGGGGTTCCGGAGCCGCGCCAGGGGGCCGGTGAAGGACGCCGCAAGATGGTCTGCCGTATAGACGGCGGTGATGTTGCCGTCCCACCTCCATCTCGAAATCGCCAGAGGGCGTCTAATATTGCATTTTCTAGCGCCTGGTCCCTCAGCGTTGTCTTTTCCCTCAAGACCTCCTCGAGCTTGTCGGTCTTATCCTCATCTTCCAAGGTAAGGTCTTGAAGGATCGGGAGGCAGATCTCGTAGGTCTCGTCAGAAACCATGATTGCGCGCGCGCCGTCTTATTACTTCGAGAGGCTCCCGGGTGCTAGTATTATGTTGGTATGAAGGCAGGCCGTCCGTATACGTGTTGCTGGCGGTGTGGAACGCGCAGGATGAATGCGAGCTCGAGAAAACGGTGTAACGACGAAGGCAGTATTGGGAAAGCGAAAGTGTGGGTTGAGTTGAGGTGTTGGTACACGCTAACTGTCAAAGACCCGATCGTCGTGCTCGAGATTGTCGTCGGCGCCAAGGTGTCAAACTTGAACCGCCCTCAGGGGTCAACTAGTATAGTAATGCGATAATGGGGGTGGTGGACGTCGGTTTCGGGGCAGCCAGTCTTGTCTAACAGCATGTTGTTATCATGCCAGGACTGTCTTTTGGGAGATCGTCGGACCCGTTGGTCCTTGGTGTGGAAAGGGGGTCGTCGGAATCGGGAGTCGATCGAGGCAGCGAGGCAGGAACGCGGGGGTCGGCGGCTTGCTAATGAGGGGCGGACAAGAACAAACAAGGCGGCATGGGTAGAGCAGCACTTGGGAAAGTAGAGTCCAAAAGAAAACAGAAGGAGGGAAAGCAGATGAGGTAGGAAAAAGCCAGGCAGACAGGCTGCGAGTTCAGCTGAGATGGGTGATGGCCTGGGAGGTGTCGGTCGGGTTCAGTTCGACCACAGTCCACACAGTCCACAGTGCTGCTGTTGCGGAGCTGGGGGAAGAGAGGCCCCACGGGGACAGTGCCAAAACACTGTGCAGTCTATCTTCAAATTCAGCTATTCTGCGGGACGGCAGCCCCAACACCGCTTGCTCGCGGCACTGTGCGGGCAGTGCCAGGGTCAGCATGAATGACAGCCAAAGCTAGGACCATAGCGCCGCCCGACTTTAGCACACCGGGATGGGCCATCTGTTTGGCACAGGGCCAAGACAAAGAAACACGACTTCAACGTGCTCACTTGATCAATTTGACACTTGGTATTTCTTTTGGACCTGTCATATTTCTGGTATTTTCATACAAAGGAGCCTCTGTTTGGGAGCTCTGGTCTTCGGAATGGCCACTGCGGTGTCAGTAGTGATATGTCAAGTTTCGGTGAAGAATCTCGTTTCTGCACCGTTTGCTGAGCTCAGCCACCTTCAAAAAGTGTACTTGTGCTGAGATGAGGCCCAATGTGTGAGCCGCCTGGTTGCAACTCGTGTCTTCTTGTGCCTCTATGTGGTGATTTTGAGACCCTTCGCAGTCTCTGGTGCTTCTTCAGACCCGGGGCAGTGTACAGGTTGGTAGTGTGGGTATGTAGGTAAGTACGCTCCATACACTTTTGGCTTTCTATCCAACAATGCCAGCATTCATGGAATTTCCTCATCATCATCGCCCCCAAAGCAGAATCCAAAACTGAACCCAGTGCTTTTCTTCTGTGGCTGATCCTCGGCTTCACTGTCGCCAACCACGGCATCCCATCGTCTTTTCTTTTGTGCCTGCTTCTCGGCTAGTTGCCTGAGTCCCTCCTCAAGCAGTCCAGGGCACTCCTCTCTCAAACGCTTCACAAAGAGGTTGTATGGGTCTGACACATCGTCTTCAAACCCAGACACTTGGTCAGCCTTGTCACTTAAGAATGACAAGACATTGGCAAGATGCGACTTGGGTACAAAGTTCTGTGTAAGTGCAATTCCGTCCTCCAGGTTGACCACCAGATGCCACCATCCGCTTGGAACGTGAAGAATTTCGCCCGCTCTGCAAATGCCTTCTCTGCATTCTGGAAGTTGTCGGGCTTCTCTGTGAAACTCAAGCAGCCACTCAGCAATGGAGAGGGGGCTGGTCACCTCACTACTGTCTTTGGAGACGTAGACTCCAGGAACCGATGCTGACGGAGGAAACATGATCCAGTACTTTGCCCCCTGAATCACCGCGTTCCAGGCTGATGTGGCATTGGGGTCCTTGTGAAATGTTGAACCGCTGCGTTCGGGGCCAATGATTAGCCATCGATGGGCAGGACGCTCGGCCCCAAGAAGTTCGAACAGATCTGAGCCAAAACAGTCAGGCTTCCAGTATGCCGCACCTTCCTCCTTGCCAATTTTGAGCTTCATCTTTTCGGCAAACTTTCGGTCGAACAAGTAGAGGGGGCTCTCATCTCGGCTGTTGCGCATATAATCGCAATATGTCCTGAACGTCCAGTCCACAGCCTCTGCCCTGAAAACGACATCTGGGCACTGGGCCAAGAGACTGTCTATGCTCCAAGTCTGACTGACAGGCCAGGATTGAATACACTTGGTCAGGATGAACGGTTTCTTGCTCCACTTGTCAGCAAACTCTTCGTAAGAGAGATCCTCCATGCGGTCAATCTCGTTTCCTACTGGGATCTTGGTCGTGTAGTTGTGCAACGAGATATGACTGCAGACGAACGGGCGATGCAGCACGTCGGAAAACACACTGCTGCAGTCCATCTGAATCTGCTTCTCTGTTGAGAGGCCTAAGACGGTAGATCTCCATGACCCCAGCCAAGGAAAGGATGACTGTTTTCCCAAATCTGACCTGGAGAGAAAAACGTTAGACCTTTGACTCGCACAACCCCCATTTGCCCATTCATCCCAAACGAGACAAAGGTCACAAGGTCTCCATTAGGGTTCCAACCACAGGGAAAAGAGAAAGAAAAATAATCCTCGGCTTCTCCCTTGCCTTTGAACTGAATGCTTTGTGAAAAACCAACCACAAACAGGGACAATACTTACTCCAAGAAGATTGTCTTCCAGACATCGTCTGACATGCAGCAAGCAAAGAGGAATTTGCATGTGTAGCCCAGAAGCCTCAAAGTACGTGTATCCAGATATTCAAGAAGCTGCATGAGCATCTCATCCGGGAGGCCCTGCAAAGTGCCCAGGTATTTCCGAGCATCATTCCCATTGGAGAAGTACTTGTTTCCGAGCGGCTTGATACCGAGCGGGTGGAGTGGCACAGCCGAGGAGTCAACAGCAGAATCCTCCAAATCTACCTCTTTGTCACCATTCCCAGTCACGCTACGGTGAGTCAAAGGTTGGCTCCCATTGGCAACCTCCTCAAAAGCAATACTCCTGTTGTGGCGTTGGTGGTGTGGCAGAGTCATGGTTCGTGCGGCGGCCTGATTCTCAGGAGTCAGGGGGTGGTAAGTAAGGTGTGGGGGGCGGGAGCCTCAACGGTCAGTCAGGCCAGGCCAGGCTTTGGGCAACCAAGGAAATAGAAGAAAAGGAGTGCTCGCTCTTGACAGCACCCCAGAGCCTCCTAAAAGTGAGTCAACCGACTGGATGATAGTATGTGAGAAATATGCGTATGACGTGTGCCGACTGGTTGGGCCGTAAAGGTGGGCGAGGATGTGGGTTGCCCCCGGCAAGTGAAGAAAAAAAAAGTTCCTCGCAGGAAAAACAAAAAAAAAAAAAAAAAAAAAAAAAAAGGGTGCTGGTCTAGCCACTGGGTGCCGGGTGTGGGTGAGGTTGCAATTCCTTCAGAGGCTCACTGCCGTAGGAACGGTTGCTCCAAAGCCTGGAAACAATGAGCAGAACGCTAAAGTGAATGGGGGGCCTCTTTGCCCCACTAAGAGTTGGCAAAAGTGGGAGGGGTTGATGCCTGAGGCGTTCATAAATTCTCCGCCAAATCGAATTTTTATCACTTCCCTCCCACCCTGCTCTGGTCTCTCTTCTCCGTCCACCACCAATTCTAAACAATCCACAACCAAGATACCAAACGGCCATTTAGATTCAGTTGTTCTCAGTGTTCCAACTGAGACTCTCGAATCTATCTTCTTTTTATAAGGAGACTCCAGCTTCAAAAGCACTTCGCAACACTCTCCGAGTCGTCTGCGGATTTTTTTTCTCGCTACCCCACCATCTTTTTCTGATTTCTAGATCTAAGCAGCGCTTGGATCTGGAAATTTTTGCCAACTCAACACCGCAATCATGGCTGACAAGGGTCTCGAGGACGTCCCCGAGGGTACGTTTGGCTTCTTCCACCTCTGACGAACATCGCATGGCGTCGCATCGCCGCTGCCCGCGCACCTCTCGAGAGCGTTGGGCATCACGGTGCGGTGCGCATTCTGCCTTCGACCCCGCCCACAACCCACCGGCCCCCCAAAGCGCTCGATGCGCAAACGGAACGAGCAAGCACAGCCGCTGACCGTGATGGCAACATACAGGACAGATCGAGTCTAACTACGATGAGACCGTCGACTCTTTCGATGAGATGAACCTCAAGTCGGAGCTGCTCCGCGGTAAGCACCCCATCGGTCGATAACGATACCCAATAGGGTGGCAATAAGATCAAAGATTTTCTGACAATTTCCAAAGGTATCTATGCCTACGGTTTCGAGCGCCCCTCTGCTATTCAGCAGCGTGCTATCATGCCCGTCATCAAGGGTAAGACGATTCTAACCCCCGTCGCATACACACGACATGTCCTAACAAGATATCAGGCCATGATGTTATCGCCCAGGCTCAGTCTGGTACTGGCAAGACTGCCACCTTCTCTATCTCGGTCCTCCAGAAGATCGACACCTCCCTCAAGCAGTGCCAGGCCCTCATTCTCGCCCCCACCCGTGAGTTGGCCCAGCAGATTCAGAAGGTCGTTGTCGCCATTGGCGACTTCATGAACATTGAGTGCCACGCCTGCATTGGTGGTACCAGCGTCCGAGACGATATGAAGGCTCTTGGCGAGGGCCCCCAGGTGGTTGTCGGTACCCCCGGTCGTGTCCACGACATGATTCAGCGTCGTTTCCTTAAGACGGACTCCATGAAGATGTTTGTCCTCGACGAGGCCGATGAGATGTTGTCTGTAAGTAATATCTGTGGGCTGGTGTGGGTTGTGGGTGCGAATCCAAGCTAACCCCCTTCTAGCGTGGTTTCACCGAGCAGATCTACGACATCTTCCAGCTCCTTCCCCAGAGCACCCAGGTCGTCCTTCTCTCGGCCACCATGCCCCAGGACGTCCTTGAGGTCACCACCAAGTTCATGCGCGACCCCGTCCGCATCTTGGTCAAGAAGGACGAGCTTACCCTTGAAGGTATCAAGCAGTTCTACATCGCCGTCGAGAAGGAGGAGTGGAAGCTCGATACCCTCTCCGATTTGTATGAGACTGTCACCATCACCCAGGCCGTCATCTTCTGCAACACCCGCCGCAAGGTCGACTGGCTTACCGACAAGCTCACTGCCCGTGATTTCACCGTCTCGGCCATGCACGGTGACATGGACCAGGCCCAGCGTGACCTCATCATGAAGGAGTTCCGCTCCGGCTCCTCTCGTGTCCTCATCGCCACTGACCTTTTGGCCCGTGGTATTGATGTCCAGCAGGTTTCCCTGGTCATCAACTACGATCTCCCCGCCAACCGTGAGAACTACATTCATCGCATTGGTCGTGGTGGTCGTTTCGGTCGCAAGGGTGTTGCGATCAACTTTGTCACTGCTGATGATGTCCGCATGATGCGCGAGATTGAGCAGTTCTACAGCACCCAGATTGAGGAGATGCCGATGAACGTGGCCGACCTCATCTAAACAGCACACATCTGTACGACGTTCCTGGACCGTTTTTCTCTGTTCTTACGGCATACCTGGTCACGTTCTGCGCATCGGCATTGAGATACACTGAAGAGCAGCGTGATTGCGTTCGTCTGGTAGGTAGGGAGGAGGGAATCTGCTTTATCGCTCGGGAATTTTTTTATTTTAGTTTTTTTGCCAAAGGCCTGGGCATCTGGGGGTGGGTTTCCGTTACCCATAAAAGCGTTGATAGGAGGGATAGGCTGAGAGCATCTGCACCGTAATCTGTTTGGATGGTGCGAGGTGCTTTAGGACGGATAGTGCCTATCAATGAAGGCTGGTTTTCTTTTATCTGCGTTGTCTTTGGCTTGTTTCACGGTGTTATGTGTATCCAGGGATGTTACCAAAAATTCAACGTAGACCGAACCCAGAAGAAGAAGAGACGAGGAAGGGCTGTTCGATCTGTGACTATTTATGGTGACTGATGATGTGAGCTTGCTGGAGCTGTTTCTAAGACATGTCTATCTATTGCCTTCTTTAACAGGGTCTGATATGCGTCAAGTGAATATATATTTAGTCGTCAAGTGAATATAAATACAGCCCCTCGGTACGTGCACACCCCCGCGGTCAACAGTGGGTCCTGGACAGGACGGTTCCATCTTGGCTCAACAACGGCCCCACTTGCGTCTAAAGGCCTTGGCGTTCCATTCTCCCACTGTGTTGCGACCGCAACTTTGAACGAACTCTCGACCATTGCCAACATCACCTAGATCGCCTCCCATTTTCGATCTTTACCCTCCCTGCCAAATTGCCCAGCATGGAACGTATTCTCGACCGCAGCCTTGATGAGATCCTTGCCGACCGCAAGCAGGTATGTCCAACAGCCCTCCCCACCGCCGGTTGCTTGTTGACCGCCCCCCGGTATCCTGCATCACAGGTGGCGCCGTGAAGGAAGATGCTGACGCGAGACTGCAGAACAACAGAGGAGGCAATCGGGGAAACCGCGGCGGCAACAGCAGCAATTCCCGGGACGGTCGTCCCCGTAGGCGCGACAACAACAACAACAACGACAATCGGTCGGATTATCCCAGGGATGGCGTAAGAAAGGTACGCTCGTTGCGACTGTTTCTTCTCTCTACCCGTTTTTCTTCGAGTACGGTCTGTTGTCAAGTTTCTCGCAAAAAACACCATTTGCTTAAGCTCGTCGGGCGACCGCTATCTCTAGGTTGAATGAACCCTCTCCTCCCTTTCTCTCTTACCGCACCTCCGGGTCACTTCTCAGACTGTTCGACGCCGCCATTCAATCCACACAGACGATACTCCCTGATGTGTGTTGTGTGCGCTTCGATGCGGCCTCGGATCGGATCGGAATCGCGACCGGGGGAATAGGTAACGCATTGGTTGAAACTTGCCGGCTAACAGCTCCCGTTTCTTGTGGGGGAGAAACAGTCTTTCAGAGACGAAGCGCCTCGCAACCTCGACACGTACGTATAGATATTTCGACCCATCGGCCCGGGTTAAAGACACAGGCCGGAAAATTGACGGATTCCGCAGCGAATGGGTTCATGACAGATATGAGGATCATGGTATGTTGGGTCGAGGATGAGGTTTGGGGGACGTGCTAACAATTGTTTGTAGGGAGCCGCCGATCTGCTCCGAGAAGACGAAACTCGAACGAGTACTCTGGGTATGGCAGGATACCATGGCGTGTTTTATTTTCATGTCCGGTAACTAACCGGGTTTCAGCGACTCGAGAGGCAGCAAGATCCGTGTGGATAATATCCACTATGAGTTGACGCAAGAGGAGTTGGAGGTATGTCAAAACATTTTGGTGGACTGTTTCGGGGATTCAAGCTCACCAGCATATGCAGGGACTCTTTTCCAGCATTGGCCCTCTCGTCAAGTTGGAGATGAAGTATGACCGCGCCGGCCGCTCAGAGGGTACAGCGTTTGTCACGTACCAGTCATCCCACGACGCTGCACAGGCAATCAAGGAGTTTGACGGTGCCAACGCTGCCGGCCAGCCAATCCGCCTTACCATGATGCCTACGGGCCCAAGGCGCAACCCATTTGATACTGCGATCAACCCTCGCCCGCTTGCCGAGCGTATCACGGTCCCGAGCGGCAGATCCCGCTCGCTTTCGCCCCATCGCCAGTCTGATGAGGAGGCCGCTCGCAAGGGCATCGACAGATACCGACCTGGCGCCAGCCGTTCGCGCAGCCCTATGCCCCCGAGACGTCGTGAAGGAGGTGGAGGTGGCCGGAGACAGGGCGGGGGTGGCCGTCGGGAGCGTGGAGGTGGTAGACGTGACGACGGCGGGCGTGGCGGTGGTGAGAAGTCTGAGAGACGTCCAAAGAAGACCCAAGAAGAGTTGGACGCCGAGATGGAGGATTACTTTGGCGGTGGTGGTGCTCAGCAGAACGATGCGGCTCCTGCTGCGAATGGTGCGGCGGCTCAGCAGCAGACTGACGGGGACATTGACATGATTGAGTAGATCAGTCAGCGGGGGAATGATTGGTATACGGGATAGCATGGGATGGGGATTTATAATCATAAGCAACTAAAGCGAAGTATGGATATCGCTGCTTGTTGGTACGCGCCAGCCTTTTTTTTTTTTTTTTTTTTTTTTTTTTGCTGTTATTCTATAGGAACTCTACTCCTTTATCAAGCGTTGATGTTTTGCGTCTTGGGTTGCTGCTGAGGTGTGGTGTTATATACGGCTCAAACTGCCAGAGTCATGGTCGGTTCTGTACAGGATGTATGTTCTCAAAGGCCAAGTTATTATCATTCAACAGCACGGTTTTTGAAGTACATATAGGTGTACTAGACGAACTTTGTTTTACTATGATCAGTCCAAAAGTTCACTGGACTAGATATACAGGCAGACTTGTAGACAAGACGATACATTCTTGCCCGAGTTTTGAGTCGTAGCTGCCTGTTGCACTAAGCATTGAGAACTGATGCAATGTGAGCACGCAACCGCGGGGTTGTTTGATTCTTTCCCGTCCGTCACTTACAAAGCCCTCCTCACTCACCAACCATCTAATATTTTCAGCCCTCAAGTTCCCTAAAACCCTCACTTTATGGAAGTCTAAAACATATTTCAAGTATCTGAATCATCCAATGGCAGACCTCCCCGACTTTGACGCCCTCCGGGGCAGGCACCTCGGCCTAATAGGGGTCATCTCCATGGGGGACATGGGAAGCGGGGTCGCGCGGTTGCTGATGGCGCATAATTATGCTGTGTTGACCAATGTTTCCGACAGGAGGTCTGTTCCTTCCCATTTTACGTGTCCTGTCCATACTGACACCTTCCCAGCGAGGACACCAAATCCCGCGCGCTCTCCGCCGGCGCCGTCCTCCTCCCCTCTGACGAGTTACTAGTCAACCACTCGGACCTCATCCTGTCCATTGTCCCCCCTGCCGAAGCCTACTCGACCGCGGAGAGGGTGGTGAAAGCGTGGGATAGGAAGGAGACGGAGCTGGTTTATGCTGATTTGAATGCTGTCTCCCCTTCTACCCTGCTGTCCATCTCCTCCCTTTTCACTGGTGTCAAATTCATCGACGGCTCCATCCTCGGCGGCCCCCCCTCTTTTGTCGATGGCAGTTGGACGAAACCGATCATCCCCACCTCCGGCCCGTTTTCTCTCTCGGATATCTTCCCTGGCCTCGGTGAGGTCCTCGGGGAAAAACAAATCTCCCCCGAACTAGGCCAGGCAAGCGGCCTGAAAATGGTCTTCGCCTCCTTATCGAAAGGTTACGCGGCCGTGGCACTCCAGTCAGTGACCACCGCTCACCAGTTGGGCGTCCTACCCGAACTATTGGAGTCGGTCAATGAACTCCAGGGTGAGGCAGCGGGGAAGAAACTGGAACAAGCTGTTACTGGGCTGGCTCCCAAGGCGGGTAGGTGGGTTAGGGAGATGGAGGAGATTGGAAAGACTCATAGGGAGAATGGAAATTGGGAAGAGTGGGAGGGGATTTTCGAGGCTGCGGCGAAGGTATATGAGCTTGTGGCGAAGGGGACGGTGTTGGGAGGGGAAAGGATTGGGAAGAGGGAAAGGGGGACGACGGTGGAGGGGGTTGCTGAGGCGGTGGGGGAGGGGTTGGGGAGGAGGAAGGAGAAGGAGGAATGAGAGGGGGAGGTGTGATATGGGCGAATGGACATGATGGGGGTGGTTCGATAGATGGGGGTGGTTCGATAGATGGCGGGGAGTTTGTCAAGTGCTGAAAGTTCAATCAAGACTACAAAGAACACTGCCTCGCTTATTTGAACTCCAGTTTCACAAACTTGTTTCTCTTCACATCCATGGGCATTGTTGGCAGACTCCATGTCTGTGTGGACTTGGGCAAGAAGAAAAACAAACGCTGAGAAATCAAACGCTGATGGGCGGGCAGGAGGAGTCGAACCTGGGTCGTCGCTCAAACTTGGGAATGCAATAACTGCTATACTACCACGCCACGGAAACTGGCTTCTGATTTCGGAATGCTAAAGGGCTGTCCAGTCTGGCCTGGGTTGTGCTAGGGCCAGAAAGGAAAACGTGGCGTTCCCGGAGCGGAGTCTCTTGAACTCTATCAAACGACGGACGGCTCTGGCCTGGCGCCACATGACGCGACCTCAAGGTTGAAGGTGATATCGGTACAGTGTTGTCACATTGCACTGGGCATGTTATTCCTCACTCGCGTGAGATACCACATAAGATTGTGGCGCGTCTAGCTTGGTCGTTATGGCGGCGTTCTCTTCCGAAGAGATGTAGACACCCTCTGAAGAGACAGCACCAAAGAGGTCGGGGAAAGTCTCCACCTCCTCTGACGTCTTCCCGCCAGATGTTCCAATGGCAAAGGTAGGGCGGTCAGAAGGCCAGGCCAGCTTTAGCCTTGTCTTTTCTGATGGGGGGATGGCCTCGGTGAAGAACTGGACGTAGGAGCCCGGCGTGACAATACCGCCGATGGCATCCTCGCGCTTGAAAGACCGGATAAAGCTCTCCATGTCTTCGTGCTCTTCTCTTGCGTATCTTGTGTTTGGATCAAGTGACAGGAGGCCTTGCTTGAGACCCCAGCCGCCGCCGCCGCTGACTATTGACAAGAGTATCAGAGCCGTCAGTCGTGGCAGGAAAGGAGATAAAGACTTACGGATCTTGCGCACCTGGCACCCGGCAGCTATTAGCCCGTCCATGGCCTGCGAGGTTTGATGTACCAAGTCCCACTCGCTAGATGGATCATAGTTCTGCACGTCAAGGGGGTTTGGGATGGGAAACTGATCGACGGCACCCTCGGGCATGATCAAGGCCCAGACGCCTACAGGCCCACTATACGTCAGCTCGTCCGACTCGGAGTGCTCCAGGCGCTTCTTGAGAAGTGCGGGAATGATCGCCTCAAGTTCCTTGGACGCCGGCTCTGGCTTGACCCCCACCTCGACCTGTCGAAGGATGTTTCCCAGGCCGGCAACAATCTTGTGTGGGCGCGTGACTGGTACAAGTGCTGTGTACACGGTACTCGCCGAGGATTGATCGTACCCTGGAAGAAGGATAGTCTGTGTTGTCTTTTCGACACTGGCCGCCATGCTCAGGCCTTTTCGGGCCGCAGCGGGATCATGGCGCCATTTGCTCGCAAAAAGAGCGTGGGACTTCCCGGTGGTAAAGATGGTATTGGCAAGAGGGACCGTGACCTGGAGAGGCTCTGCTTTTGGTTGGAGCCCAGGGAGACGGAGCTCGAGGAAGGACGGTTGCTGTGAAGGTGAGAAGGTCTGGTTGCTCCCGACTTCCCACAGACCGGGGAGCACCCGGGTAGAACTTCCGCGCAAAACAGACAAACCCTCGGAAGAACTTGGAGCGCCCTGAAACCGTGGAACTTCATCCACCGCCGCACTCAAGACGCTGAGCTCCCTCCCCGTCTCATCAGAGGTCGTAGCCTCGAGCAGCCCAGCCATAAACGCCTGATCCTCCAGCCAAGGGGCTAGTGACCTGGACACAAGAACCACAGCAGCGTCATCCGTCGACGAGACGCGCAAGCTCTGAGCAACAGCAGAAATGACTCTTTTCTGGAAAAGAGCGGTCGTGAGTGGTTAGCCCTGTTGTCCTTGTACCATCGGGCTTGCGTAATCGTAACTACTCACCTTCAACTCGGCTGTTGACATGGAGGAGGACAACTCTAATGAGCCAAGGCCAACAGTGACACACTTGTGCCTGGCCAGCAGGCTCTGTATCATCCGTCTTTGCTGACCGATATTATGACAGCCATGATGACTCTTGTGGCTGCTGCTGATGTGACTGTGGCCATGAGTGACAGAAACAACGCGTCGTCCAGGAAAAGACGACGACAGAGCCCTCCCCCCTATTACTCCCCCACCACAACCCGCTACCCGTCGGAGAAAATTAGCCGGCAGCATTGTGTCCCTCACCGTACCATCTCTCACGGGCGGGATTCCACAGAATCGAGAGACAGAAAATAGACCGAAGGTGGTGGTGTGGTTCGATCGAGGTGGTGGTGGTCGTTCAACAAGAGAGCAGCACACAAACTGGTCACCAAAATCCCAGTTGATCATAGCTTCCATGCAGTACAACCCTAACCCTTTGTCAGCGAAGGGCAAAACCACTTACCACCGCTGCCCAGCCAGTGACATCATCTCTTCTTGACCAGCCAGCAATTGACGATCCTGATCATATGCTCTCAAGTTTTCCAAACAAAAGAGGCATATCACAATGTAAATTTTGTACTCACCGCGCAATTTAACTCCATGTTTTTGTCCTCACCGCCTCGAAATCAAGGCTCACTTGTGCCTTTGTGAAAGTGTAACTCAACACCACCATCTTTCACCCAAGAACACAGCTATATAACCACCTATTCACTTCCCCCATCACCCACCTCTCCTTCCTCCCAGACATCATCTCATCAACTATCTTACTCAGCCTTGCATCTTTTAGCAACAAACCAACTCAAACAACTTTGAAAATGGCAACCAACTCCTCCCGCGGCAACCCGATCGGCGCCCGCGACGGCCCCAAGACCTCCACCGGCGCAGAGGTGCCCCCGATCGGGGAGGACACGAAGCAAGACCTCGCCGAGACCTCCACCGCCGAGGCCACCGGCGAGCACGTCCCCGGTCAGGATCCCACTGTCGAGGCTGGAACGACAGAAGAGGGGGCTGCTGCTGCTGCTGCTGTTCCTGCTGAAGCTGCGGAGGAGGAGGGTGAGCAGGAGGAGACGAAGAGCAAGAAGAAGCATTGAGTTTTGTGGGAGGGGGCGGCGTTGGCAGGGGGGTTTGCAGGAGATGTGGAGATAAGGGGTGGTGGGGGATGATGATGATGATGATGATGAGGGGGGAGGGGGGGGGGACATTCGTTTAGTTTCTTGCTCCAAGTTTACTTTGCGCTTGATTTTGGGGAGGGAACTAACTGAATTGAAGTCACTCGTTCTGAATCACTGTCTTGCGATGAGATGTGGATGTTTGTTGTGTCGTAATGTATTGTGTGTAGAGATTTGATGCGGTGAGTGTCTGCTGAAACTTCTGAAAGATGATACTTGCTGATTGGCCGAGTCACGCAACATGTTGGTGTCTTCCACTAACTCTTATGAACTCCAGATTTATATTACAATTCTTACTTCACATCCCTTACAAGGACCAATAGCACCAGCTCTGTCTGCCATCCATGTCCTACTTACTTGTCAATATCAAGAGTCAAACAGCACCTCATATATACCATTGAGCTGTAAGGTTGTGAGAAGAAAGCGCGATCATAAAACTGGGGACAGCTGTGACGTTGACGGCTGTGAAAGATGACTGTGAAAGAGATATATAGCTGTGAGAAATGACAGGTGTGAAAAGTGACCGAGGTGAAGAAATAGCTGTGAAAGTTAAACATGAAATAGATTGATGGCTGTGAAAAAGAAGCTGTGGAAAAAGTAACTGAAAAAAAGTAGCTATGAAAATGTGGTTGTGAAAATGGATAGCTGGGGAAATGGATAGCTGGGGAAATGGATAGCTGGGGAAATGGATAGCTGGGGAAATGGATAGCTGGGAAAATGGGTATCTGGGAAAAGATGTAGGTGTGAAAAGAGTAGGTGTGAAAAGAGTAGGTGTGAAAAAGTAGCCGTGAGAAGTGGTTGTGAAAGAAACAGGTAGCTGTGAAATGATTGCTGTGAAAAAAACAACCGGGAAAAGTAGCCGTGAAATATAAGGTGTGAAAGAACAATGGCGGTGAAGATAGACATGTGAAAAATTAGCCGTGAAAGAATAGCTGTGAAAAAGTCCATGTTAAAATGTAGCTGTGAAGATACGGCTGTGAAATTGTAGATGAGCAAATAAGTGCAAAATAGTCGGATATCTTGCTGTGAAAAAGGAGTTGCAGAAAGGTAGTTATAATAGAGATAGCTGTGAAAAGAGATTGTGGGAGAGACAAGTAGATGTCAAAACAACCTTTGACAACTACTTAAGAGCCAATCGTTGCATGTAGCCGTGAAGCATTGAAGATATGAAGACATAGGTTTTTTGTGAAATAGCAGTCCTCGTAGACAGCATCAAGATCTCTAAACAACAGCTTGCCTTCAAATATCTCCTTCACTGGTCACAAGATTGGTGTTCGTCTTTCTCTTGATGTATGGGAGCATACGACTCCAACAAAGCACTCACTCACCCAAAACCCACAGAAACAGTCATATCAAGTCCACATTAGTAGTCATTTCATTACCCTCCGCCTTCCCTTTCCTATCCTACCTTGTACCCTGTCCTGTTAACCAGCAACCCTCCTTCATCAAATAAACACAAAGAAGCCCCCCCTGCTATATGCCCTATCAAACGCATTCCCACATATCAACCCTTCATACCCCAACCGATATATATCCCATCCCATCCATCACATTACCACACACTTCTTATCCTTCTCCTTCCCCCCTTGCCCTTGACCCTGCCCCCTCTGCCAAGTAACATTATTCCCTTCAACATTCGTCCACGCAACCGTACTCATCGCATCTATCTCTTGCTTCTTCTTCCCCCTCCCCCTTCTACTCTTACTCCTAACCGTCATCCCACTCCACCCCCTCTTCTTCGCATCAGCAATGTTCTTGGCCGCCGACCTCTCTGCTCTACTCGGCTTCCTATTCAGACTCGGCACCCTCCTCGCAAACCCACTCAACCCCCCACCACTCGACGACCCCGGCACAGGGGGCGGATGATTCAAAAACTGATGATGATGTTGCTGCTGCTGTTGTTGCCCGTTATCTGACAAACTGAAAATAGTATCCAACCTCTCTGGCACCTGCCGTGGCATAAGTATGGACGACTGCGTGACAGGCCTAGGATGCCTCGGCACCGGCGCCAAAATCGGCGTCTCCGCCCTTTGTTGAGTTGACGAAAACGACCCAGGCGCATCAAATGCCCCCTGAACCCCCTTTGGCGTCGAAATAATAAGCGGCATGTCCTCCTGAGGCTGCTGCTGAACCAAAGGCCCCGAGGTAACAATATCCGACGGCCTCCTCGGCTGGGGCTCATGAATCGTAGCGCGGGAGTGACACGATCGATGATACGGCGGTGAACCGCCACCGCCTCCTCCCTGCAAGGGGAAAGAATAATGTTGCTGCTGTGATACAGGTCGTTGGTACGAGGTCCTCCTCCACGGCTGCTGAGGTTGCGGCAGATGCTCATCCATAGTCATGGCAGGGTGGGCAGAATGTGGACCTGCCACCGCCACGGGAACACGCGGTGGCAGCTGAAAGTGGCCAGAGAACCGATGGTTACCGTTCCCAAGATTCGAGATCTGATCGGGCCGGGGCAGAGGCGGGAACGACCGAGACATAGTACCGTCGGTCCCGTTGCCAGGAACAGGAGCCGAGTACGGGTAGCCGTCGGATACCGCAGCCGTGTTAATTGGTACTGGCTGCGTTGGCCAGGTCCTCGAGACGGACAAGCGTCTCACAGCTGGGGGTTCCTCCGACGCGACTACTGGTCGGTGACTCGGTGGCACCAACGCATTGGTGACCGACGAGGACGACGCCATATTCGTCTCACTAGCCCCTGGAAGGCCCGTTTCTGGAGAAACACGGGCAGCTTGACCGGCAAAGGGGCTGGGGCCGGAACCGGCAAAGTCCCCTTGACCGGCCGTGGGAGGTGACACAAACAACATGCTGGCTCGAACGGGTGGCGACGGATCGTTCTCTGCCGGGCTGCCACTAGGTTCTCGGGATACATGTTGCCTTACCGGTGCCAGAGCAGGCGAGTCTGGCGGTGAAACATCATAGATGTTGTCACCATCTAGGAAGCGTGAGCTGCTGGAACCTGGCCGCACAACGGGATTTTGCACCGAAAGCGACCCCGAGCTGCTGTTTCGTTCGTGAGAGGCCATGATTCGAGGAGGCGGCGGCAGTGGTGAGCCCATAATGCCTGCCGGGAGAGCCGGTACCGGCGGGATTATATCGAGCGATGGAAGTGGTGGGACAGGGGGAACGGGCGGGTTTGGCGAAGAATGACGATTATTGGTAGTGGTGGTGACAGTCTGGCTGCGACGGGGCTGGAACATAGAGGCTGACGACATGCGTGCAGCTTGCCTGTCTGCTGTGTCGACCTGTAGCTTGCCGTTATGGGTCTGAACACCGGCACCTGCAGGCAAAACGGCCGTGTGTCGAAGGAAAGCTGGGAGGTCGCCGGGGTCTTCTTTCTGGTACGGTGGTGGTGGAGGAACCCAGTTGTCCGCATCACTCTCATGGGGATGCTCAGCTCGACCATCAGCTCTGCGATATTCGACCGGTCCTGCGGCTGCTTGTTGTGGCTGCAACCGGCGGTTGTTGGCAGCGGCGGTAGCCGCACGGCGAAGAGTGGTCCCTGAGCGCGGGTCTCCTTGGGAATAGGGCGCATCGAGGGCCTCTTGTTCTTCGAGCATAGATTCTGTCTCTCCGCCTTCATCGACTGTCGACGGTGGACCATTGCGGCGAGGTGGGACGGTACCTACTCGACGAGGAACCAAGGGGTCATCCTCATCTTCCTTTTGTGTTGAAGAGGAGGGCTGGGTAGGCAACGGTGGTGGGCGAGGAGCAGCAGTTGTTGCGCTGCGCATGACAGTAGACACAGCCCTGCTGCCCCTTTTCTGAGCGACAGTCCTCCGACGAACGATGGCCACTTCGGTCTCCATATCACGATGCTCTTCCTCCAGCACTTCGGGCTCCCTCGTTCCTACGTCGATGGTAAACTCCTTGATAACCCCGTTGGTTACGCTGTAGTCGAAGTCGAGAAGAGTGATCCGGCCGCCATCTACAAAATCGATGCCCTCCTCGTCCGCGACAGAGATATTAGGCGTGACGCCACGGGCAGTGATTACCAATCGCTCTTTTATGCACGAGTCTGCAAAATCGGCCACGAACTTGACAGTGCTTACACCTTCGAGCTCAGCAATCTTGTATCCTCCCACGAACGTGTTGCGCAGTTTGTCGCATAGAATCTGCCATTGGGGCACCCGAGCCTCATTCTCCTGAACCCGTGAAGCTGCCCGCATCGATGGACCGCTATTTCGTCGTAGAAGCCCACCATTGCCCGAGTTGTTCTCCGCAGCCGCACTGGTGGTATCCGGCACGGCGTCAAGGTCCTCAGGAACACCATACAGCCAGATATCCTTCCCCTGAAACCCTGCCGAAACCAGCTCTCCATAATAAGAGGCAGCCGGAAGTGTACATGGAATGAGCCTGGTCTGCGATTCGGTATTGGGAACTGGCCCTGTGAAATAGGTTGTACCGTTCCTCAGATCGTCAATACGCACGGCTCGGAAGGTCTCGAAGCTACGGTCGTAGGTAAAAGTCCATGCTGCTTCCTCGTATTTCCCATTCTGTAACAAAACGGCGTGACTGCAATCCCGACTGGTGTTGGGAAACAAGATCGATGTCGTCCACAAAGCGCTGATATCATCGGACTCCATATGGCTTCCGGGGTCGTAGTAAGGTGCTGTGAGTATCACGGTATTCGGTTGGGATGAGTGAACTGTCGTCCCAAGAATTTGAGTTCCGTCAAACGAAAAGGTCAAAGCATCGACGCCATCACACTTGACAGCTCTCCGGTCGGTGGCCATGGCGGTCTGGTTCAGCGAAGAGACCTCGATTCCACCTTCGTAAGCGGCCGCTAGTACTGACCCGCATGGTGACAAGGCGATGGCGCGTGGGCTGTGGTCTAAAATCATGGAGTGCGTTCGCTTTGGTGGTGACTGCGTTAGGTGGTAGATGTCCACTTGCATTTCCGTCAATAGCACCGCGAGCATTGTCCCCTGATCATTGATACATGTCGCCGCTGGCCGCCTCAGAATCTTGAATTCTCTTGTTACTGCAATCTCGGCGCCTCTGACATCAACAACATGTATTCTGGAAGAGTTATAAGCCAAGATGTGATGGCCTTTTGGTGAGGCACTGAATTGGATGCCCTCGCCTCCGGGACAGGACGATGAGCTGATGGAGTTGGATATGACCTTGATGACGGTCTCATTGGGGCGCAAGTACGCTTCGAAGAGGTTGCGCTTCACCTCTTTTGCAAACTGTCGTTTGAGTTTTGGCAGGTCATCTTCGCTATCGACCTTGACTGGGCCACTGTGGCTCATGGCATACGAGGGGCAGTTCGACAAGTGATGGGCATAGAGATGCGCCTGCTGGGCTACGCTTCTCCATTTCGAGTTGAGCAGAGCCAGCGACGCGAATCCATTCGGGTCAGTCTCCTGCAGAATTCTAGCACGGTCATGTTAGACGCTACAAACACACGCAAAGGCGGACTGGGCATAGGGGGCGATTTCACGAAGTAGGAAAAGACTAAACACACTGTTGGATAATCTCGTCGGGTAGGCGTTCAAAGGCGGACGGTTCGTCATCCTCGTCGTCGATGATGGCGTCGGTAATAATGATGGGCTTCTTCTCTATCGAAAGCCGGCGGCCATCGCCCGTGTCCCCCGAGTCGTCGATCTCCATGGTGAGGCAAGGCTGATGATGGGTAGGAATTCAACAGCCAATTGTTAGGGAAAAGTGATCATGGTCAGTCAATGTGGCTCGCCATCAGGTTGTTTCTGATGATTTTTTTTTTTTTAGTTTCCTGGGCTGCTTGTCTCTCTGGCCTGGACTATTCTTGTCGTCGTACAGAGCGGCAGGAGAAAGGGGGGCGAGCGAGTCTGGCGCTTGCTTGTCTTCTCGGCAGTAGGTCTCCCGTATGTAAAGGGAATATGGGTAAGAAGGTTGCGCGGCCCAGCACCGAATTGGTGCAAACAGAGGGGAGGGCTAAGGGTATTTTTTTGGGGCGGAGTGTTGGCAGCATCAGCGAGCAGCAGGCACGGCAAGTGCAAGTTGCTTGTACAGAGTAGAAAATCGGCGGGAGCACTTTGCAGTTGGCCTGCATGAGGTACGCCAAGGCTTTGTAAGCCACCCTGGACGCCAATGCTTCGCTTGCTTGCTGATGGGATTCTAGCGTTCTGTCTAGGGAATCTCTACTCCGTAGATCACTTTGATAGATTGATGACAGAGTGAAGCATAAAAAGATCGGATGGTTGCTGATGATGATTGTCTGAACACTCTCTGTACACCGCTCGGTTGGCCCCCCGGAGGCATGGAGAGGCATGGCAGGAGGCATCTATCTTCCAAGGGAACAAGTGAGTGCGACATGCGACGGCTGGAACGGCCCCTCCACGTTCTCTCCCAAAAATGGTATTCAGGGTCCGTCTTTCTGCTTCGAGAATAAAGCCAAGTGGCGGGCGGCTCAGGGCAGGGAACCGCCGTCTTTCAAACTTCTTTGCAGACTGGACAGTGTCTTCAAAGAAGAATATCACCAATCTCGCAATCTGACCCCGAAGCTGGGTCCAGATGTCACCGATGGACTGGGCCCCTCTTGTCAAAAATAGCACCAGCACAAGGGATAGCGCTGTGGCTGGCCCCATGTAAAGGAGGGGCACAGTCAGCAAACAATTTCCATGCTCCAACAGCAGCAAGGGGCGAATGCGAACATGTGTTTGAGAAGGCCAAAGAGGGTCGCGTATCGCTCTGGATTCAGAGATATGTTGGCGATGATTCTCTGCCTCCCGCCTCTCTGCCCCTCCAGTGCCCTCCCAGCGCTAGGTGTTGAGGTAGTCCGAGGAGAAGGAGCCGAATGCTACCGTGATTGCGGAGGCCTACCACTTACGAGGTACCTTACCCAGCAACAAGACCCATTCTATAATTTCCTAGTTCCCGTTTAAACTGCTGCCTGCTTGAGAGAGTCCACTGCTAGTCTGCTTCTTGTCAGCTGAGAGTTCGGTCAATCCAGAATATGTCGACCTTGAAAATCTAAAGAGTTAATATTGCTGTAGGATGTGACCGATAAGGAAGGTGCTTCAGGCTGCAGGACAGACATTGTCTGATTTGCTGTGAAAGAGCAAGATGGAGGGGGAGAAAGGCTGTGTCTGTCGTTGTGTGAAGTTGGCTGAGATAAGCCACTCGCTCGCTGTGTCTTGGGCTGAAACCACGCTACGGGAACTCGGACCATTTGCCAAGAGATCAGCTGCCAAGCCGATGATCTGCAACTTGTCAGCGGGGATCGGATTTTATCTGATTTTGGCCTGAGGAACAGGGCGTGCATGACCAACAATCAATTAATTGACATCACGTGCTGTCGCGGCGCGTCGCATCTTGACGCGCTCTTAGTTCATTGTGCCGGGCAGGGGACCCTTTTTCGCACCTCTGCGTTTGTTTCTTGGGCAACTGACTCTATTCACATCGACTGAACGGATCAATTGTACCAGAAACTCGACGAAAATACAGCTCATCATGCCCCGCCAATCAGCCAGACAAGCTGCCCAAGCCAAGCCAACCGCAGAAGCCATCGGCAGGGTCGAAGAGAAAGTCGTCGCAACCAAAGTCTCAAAGGCAAAGTCGGCCGCCTCCGTTGTCGAGTCCAAGGTGGAAGTAAACAAAAGAGCCACAACCAAGCGCAAAGTCGACTACAACGAAGACAGAAAAGATGAGAGCAAGTCTGATGTCAATGACATCAATGACATCAAGGAAGAAGAAGACGACGAACCCTCCACCAAGCCAGCCCCCAAGAAGCGCAAAACAACCACCTCCTCCTCCAAAAAGACAGACGACAGCATGCCTCTCGCCGCCCGCACCCCCCTCAACACCCTCAAACTAGCCATGAAGATTGGCGCCCACGTCTCCGCCGCCGGGGGGGTTCAAAACTCCATCACCAACGCCTCCAGCATCGGCGCCAACGCCTTCGCCATCTTCCTCAAACCTCACCGAACCTGGAAATACCCCCCCTTCTCCCCAGAAACCCCCTCCCTCTTCTCCTCCCTCCTAAAGACAAACACCTACACCCCCGACATCATCCTCCCCCACGCAAGTTACCTCATCAACCTCGCCCAACCCGACAAGGAAAAATCCACCCAAGCCTACTCCTCCTTCCTCGACGACCTGAAGCGATGCGACGCCCTGGGCATAACCCTCTACAACTTCCACCCGGGATCGACCGGTGGCCTCCCCATGTCCGAAGCCTGCGCCCGGATAGCCTCCCACCTCAACACCGCCCACAAAGCCACCAAATCCGTCATCACCGTCCTAGAGAACATGTGCGGAAGCGGTAACATCATCGGCTCCTCCTTCTCCGACCTCGCCACAATCATATCCCTCGTCGAAGACAAGTCCCGCGTCGGCGTCTGCGTCGATACATGCCACGCCTTTGCCGCCGGCTACGACATCCGTTCGCCGGAAGCCTACGCCAAAACAATGAGGGAATTCGACGAGGTCGTCGGGCTAAAGTACTTGAAAGCCTTCCATCTAAACGATAGCAAAGCCCCCTTTTCATCACACCGGGACCTTCACGAGAATATCGGACAGGGATTTCTCGGGTTGAGAGCGTTCCACAACGTGGTCAATGATGAGCGGTTACAGAACATCCCTATGGTGCTCGAGACACCTATTGAAGTCAAGGGACCGGACGGCAAAAAGACAGAAGACAGGAAGATCTGGGCGGATGAGATCAAGCTGCTCGAGTCGCTGATAGGGATGGATGCCGAGTCAAAGGAATTTAAAGATTTGGAGGTGGAGCTTCAAAAGAAGGGCGCGGCAGAGAGGAAGAGGATTCAGGAGCAGGTGGACAAGAAGGCTGACAAGGATGCCAAGAAGGCGGCGCCAAAAGGGAAAGAAGGGGCCGCTGCTGCTGCGAGGAAAAAGAAGAAGACCGAGGAGGAGGCGTGTGATTCTTGTGGTGAGGAGAGCGAATAGAGGGGCCGAATAAAGTGTATAAAAAGTGTGTAAACTGAATATCTACCAAGAGGCATAAAAAAAACCAAAAAAAAGGAGGGGGGGGGGGATTATCTGCCTCGACTGTGCATGTCTATCATGTACAACTGTATAACCACAAAGGTCAAACTTAAACCCTAATAACAAGAAAACAATACTCTCTCACACCCACAACAAAAGAAACCCAACCGGTTGATGTGTTTCCTTCAACACACCATCCCTACCTCCGTCCCCTAGCCCAACCCTCCACCCTCCCCAACCCCCCTCTAAGTCCCAACCCCCGCTCCCCATTCTGCTCCAACCAACCCTCCATCCTCTCCCTATACCCCCTCAACCCCCTAACAAGCGGCATCCGTCCCCCCTCCCCCCCGACAAAATTCCCCGGATTCAACAACATCTCAAACAACCCCCCCCAAATCTCCGTCTGCCAATACCTCTTCAAGTTCTCCCTAATCCTATACCTCTTCCCCAATCCATTCCCATCCCTCACCCCAACCGTCTCGATATACTTCCCAAACAACAAACAATGCACTATCCCCGCCACCCCAAAATACTCAATCTGCCACGTCCACAACCTCCCCTCCCTCACCTCGTTACAGTCCTGACTCGTCGTCTTCCAATCAGCCACAAACTGAACATCATCCCTAAAATTCCTCATGTCGATCCCGCGCCCAAAATCAATCAACGTAATTCCCCGCGAGGCCCAACCCCCGTCACCCGAGGGTTGATACTTCGTCGACAGCGGTGTCTCATCACTGGGAAGGCGCAAGAGGCAGTTGTCTGCTTTCAAGTCACCATGCATGATCCCCTTGGCGTGAAGAGCCTCCACTGTGCGTAAGAGCTCAATAGTAAAAAACATGGCCAGCTGCTCGTCCATCACGCCCGAGGCTTCCCCGCGGAAGAGGTTGACCACATCCAGCAGCGTCCCGAAGGGGTGATACGGCAGAAATAAAAAGCATTCATCCTGGTAAAGGTGAAGCTCCAACGCTGGAGACAACGAAGCCGTTGCCCTGTCGTGCGGACCAAGACGGTTGTGCGCCAGACGCATCATGTAAAACTCCCAAGGAGTAGGCGGGGACTCCATCTTGAGTGCCTCCTGCGGGTAACGCTTGTGATGGGCCGAGGCAAAACGCCCCTTGCCCATGATGGCGTTTTCGTTGTTTTCGTCATCGTCGCCGTCGGCGTCGGAATTATTCACCGAAGGGTGAGAGTTGTTGACGAGATACACCGGGGCAAAGGCTCCGGCGCCGAGTTCACGGCGGATGGCGTATTCCCTTTCTGTGCCGGGAAAGCGGAGGGTGACAGACGACCCAAGGTTGGAAGACTTGTCGCCTGTGCTGGAGCGGTTGGCCCCTTTGCCGATTGCTTTGCAGTACTTTCTTATCTCGGCACTGCGGTCAGACTTCTCGCTGCGGTGGTCGTAAAAGCCATCGTACGAAGTCAAGGGAGGCTGGATGTTCGATAAAATCTCGCCTCGGACAGCGGTGTCGACAGGATTACACTGGGCATCCTTGATAATAGGCCCCTTGTTGTGGATAACGAGCGTCTTGGTTGCCTTGGGCGTCAGCACCTTGGTGGCAAGGGGCTTCGACGCCAACGCAGGTCTGGCCTTGGGAAGCAGCGGCTGAGGCACCTTGCCCTTGGGAAAGGCATTCTCATCCTCAAACACACCCCGAGCCGGACTGCTGAGCGGTGTCAGATCTTCCCCTTCCTCCTCATCCTCTTCGGCAATCATGTTTTTGTTGATCTGCCTCGACGGGGTCTTGCTGTGTAGCTCGTACCGACCCATATCAGCCGTGACATCAAGCGACATTTCCGTTCGTTCCGTGATGGGAGTCATGAATGGAAGACGGTTGTTAGCCGCCTCCACAGGATCCCTCCACGGTCGTCGTGTCGGCACATAGTCTTCAGGGGGTATAGGAACAAACATGGTCCTCGTTCTAGGAGGCTCATCCGGATGATCGTCCTCTTCCCCATCATTAACATCGATCAAATCGTCCGACTGGTCTTGATGCTGCTTGTGTGATGATTCCGACCACACACTGGCATTTTCATCACCATCACCATCGACATCATCCTCTTCTTCCTCCTCCTCATCCTCATCGACATCACTGGTTGAAATACGCCTAGTGCCATCACCCATGGTATAATCATCCGACTCATACCCCCTTTCGTCATCACTACCACCAAGAGGCTTTACCGGCTTGACTTCCGCATTGAAAATGTCGTAGATATCGTCTGTGGCCGCCTTGGTGTGCAGAGTCATAGTCGGCTCACCGACAGACTGCCTCTTCTTCTTCTTCAGCTTCTTCGGGCCCGAAGGAGAGTCAAAATTCGTTTGAACTGCTTCACCGTCAGCGAATTACCCCCTTACCAACAATCCCCGAAAATAAACTCACTGGTTTGCGTCTCATTCAATTCCTGCTTCTTCTTTCTCCTCATCGTCTTCTCCCCCTTCGGATAAATCGGCGCCCCATTCTCATCCAACCTAATCACATCCGCATGGATCGCCATCTTCTGCGGCTTTCCTCCCACATTCCCAGCCCCCGGGAAGCTATTCTCATCATTCATAAACAGCGTCGACTCATGCTGCTGCTCATCCTCCCACTCAACATCCAGCCACCCCCTATTAGCCGCCCAAATCTCCTCAAAACTCTTCTCCGTCCCCGGCTCATCAGGCGTCGGATACACAGCCCTCAAGTCCACATAAATCCTCTCCCTCTTCCCACTCGCCGGATTCACAGTAACCTGAACCTTGGTATAGTCAATTCGAATGTGCGATTGTGATATCTGCTTGTCCATAGACTGAAGTACATAGAAACGCCAGCAACAAACGGCCCACAAATTAGTCCTAAATTGATCAACACTTTTGCTTATGTTGGAAAGTTACGGGGCAGGACCTACCGGATCTCTGAACACCGCCATCTTGGCCCCAGCACTAGGCGGTTTCTTTCCTCCCGCCTTCAACGTCTCCCCAGCCCACGGCTTCGGCGCCATGGTGTTCTCCTTTTTTCTTTCGGCCATCGACCCAATCGAGTCCCACCCCTTCGACTCCGGTCCACGAGAGGACATGGCCGACGGTTCCGGCGCAGCATCCGCATCCGAGAAAATCGCCAGCTTCGACTTCGCCGGCCTCGCTCCCCCACCCCCAACACCACTCGTCTGCCTCGGCGCCTGAGGATCCCTCACCACCGGCTCGGCAGCCCCAAAAGGATCAGCCCTCACCCCAAGCACCTTTCTCTGCGCCGGAATCGCCGGACTACTCGGCCCATCGCCCTCCTCTTGCGCCGCCCGCCGTTGTTCAAACTCCCCAAACTTCCTCACCAACCTCGCCGCAGGCGTAGCCTCCCTCTCAATCCCCAACTTGTAAACCTCCTCCGCCTGCGCCCACCGTCCCACACTCTCCAACCACCCAGCATACTCCTCATAAAACAACGCCAACCCTTCCCCAATCCCCTTGCTCGACAAAAAAACATATCCTTCCCGTTTATTATCCATAAACCACCCCACATACCACAACCACAACCTCAGATACCTCCCATCCTGCTTATACCTTTTGTCATTGACCAACCCCCGCGTCGCACGCTCCAGCACCCCTAGCAGCCCCGACTCTTTGGTGTTTTGCGCCGAGGGGTAGGCTTCCAGAGTCCACTTTACGTACCGGTCCCAAACGTCGAGGGGGTCGTCGGACTCGTCAATGGTTTGAATCTCTTGCTCAAAAGAGGCTTTTATTTTGGAGTTTTCACCTTTGAGGTCGTCGAGGTTGTGATGGGGGGAGGAGGAGGGGTTGCCCCGGGGGGAGAAGAGCTGGGCGAGTTTTTTGGCGGAGCGGCCGGAGGAGAGGGATTGGATGTTTTCTTTGTGGCCTTCGATCAAGTCAAAATTGACCGAATCATCGTTGTCGGGCATTGTTGTTTGTGGTGGCCGAGACCTCGGCGGGGGATGTAGGTGTTGTTGATAAAGTCGGACGTCAAGAAGGATGGAAAAAAACAAAAAAAGCAAAGATGGGATATGGCAGGAAAAGAAGTGAGTCAACTGTTGCAAGATGCACTGCAAAGCGTGTCGTGCCCGGCGGAAAAAGGAGAGCGCGTTGGTGAAATTTAGGAGGGGTTGATGTCAGGTCGAGTCGAGGGTTGGTCGCGACCCAATCTGGACCCCGCTAATAAGACCCCCGCTGGCTGCTGCTGGGTTTCAAGTGTACAAAATATTTTGGGAGATGGGGGTTGTTGTAGCAACCAAATCGACAGGTGGTGCACAGTTGTCAACCAACATGCTGCGTGCGAGCAGGGTTAGGGTTTGGCCATGCTCAACTACCTGATGGGCAACCACACCTATGAGTGAGCAACCCAAGGGGGGCAAGCCCAGTTATGGTGCTCTATGCGCTTCCAGCAAGAGTGTCATGATATGTCCAAAACTCCGTTAAGTGTGGTTTTGCCTGGAGGTCGAAGCCAACCTATACCTACCTGGTAACCTACCCGCCCAGCTGTGCAACATGAGCGCGCGGCATTGGCAAGGAGGAGGCCCCCCCCCTCCCTTTTCCAATGAGGGATGAAAGCCTCATAATCTCCTCACAAAGACCCAAGAGCCCTTCATTTGTCCCCCAAAGCCGTAGCCAGTAATTCCCCATGGAATCCCTCGCCGCAATATCCCTAACAGGCAACATCCTCCAATTCACCCAATTCATCTCCAGCCTCGTCACAACCGCGGGGGAGCTCTACCAAACCCCAGTTGGCTCCTCGTCCTCCGATGCCACAGCCGACATTGAGACAACCCACCGTCGCCTTCTCAACTTTAGCGCCCTCTTGCAACAGAACCAGATAGCGACACCCCAACAATCAGCAATTGGCGTCAACGATGCAAACGCCTTGGCGAATGACCTCGCAAAGGAGTGCAAAGGCATCTGTGATGAGCTCTTGGAGATGATAGGAAAGTTGAGACCAAGGGAAAGGGAAGTCGGAGGTTAAACAGTAATGTCGCTGCCTTCAAAATGATCTGGAACCGAGAGAGATAGAGGGGATTTGGAAGAGGCTGAATAGGTTTCAAGACATTGTTTCTATGCACTTTCTGCCGGTGATCAGGCAAGTAGGCCGGGCATTTTTTGGCAAATCGGATTGTGCTAATTACAGGGATGGGTGTCTAGTGCACAACAATCGGGTCTTCTGGATACGGTCGAAACTCTCAGACAAGAAAGCAACCGTATGAAAATTGACCAGACCAAGAAACTCGACTCTATCGCCAAAACTCTATCCGAGGTAGCTTCAGCAAACAGGAACCTCGGCACGGAACTGTAGAAGCTTTTCCACGGCTCAAGGCAGGAATTCTTGGCCCCGGCTTCACTAGAGAGATTGTCATGGGGAATCAAGAAGCTTGATCTGACCAAAAACGACATCGCAGCCCTCGCAAAGGAGCAGGCTGTTCTCAGAAGCCTGAACTTCTCCTCCCGGCCGGTACGCCACGATAACATCCCTCTAGCTTACGAAAAACACGTTTCGCTGGATGTTGGAACCGCCACCACCGGACATTGACGTCGATGACGACCCTGCCAAACACCGCTTCTTCAACTGGCTCAAAACCGGGGACGGCATCTTCTGGGTCTCCGGCAAAGCCGGTTCGGGCAAGTCAACCCTGATGAAGTTCCTCGCCGACCACGAAACAACCCAAACCATGCTCGAAGAATGGGCCAAACCATTCAAGCTCCTGACCACAAGGCACTATTCTGGGCAGCCGGCACGCACATGCAAAAATCCCACGAGGGTCTCCTCAAAATCCTCCTCTACGAAATCTTCTGCGCCTGTCCCAGCCTCATCCCCGCCGCTTGTCCCCTTCGCTGGAGGCAGACCTGTCCCGAACGGACCGAGCAGCAGAGCACCGAGTGGACAACCCGTGAACTTTCTGAAGCCCTGCACCATCTCGGCCGGAATCAAGACCTCCACATCCGGCACTGTTTCTTCATCGACGGCGTCGATGAGTTTGATGGTGATCACCTCATGCTCTGCGAGATTCTTTCCAACCTCAGCCAGTCCCCCAACAGTAAACTCTGTCTCTCCAGCCGGCCATGGAACGTCTTCATCGATGCCTTTGGCAATAACATTGCGCGCAAGATCAGCATCGAGGATCTCACGCGCGAGGATATTCTGCGCTATGCAGAGAGGCGGCTCACAGGACACCCCAGGTGGAATCTTCCCCATTTCTCACCGCAGGACAAAACCGCCATTATCGATTCGATCACCGACAAGGCCCAGGGTGTTTTCCTCTGGGTGTTCCTCGTGACAAGATCAATACGAGACGGTCTAACCAACCTCGACACAATGCTCGATCTCCAGCATCGACTCGAAAGCCTCCCCACCGACCTCGAGCGCTTCTTCAAACACATGCTCAACCTCATCGACAGCGCCTACCACCAAAAAATGGCGAGCTTCCTCAGCATATCCGCCCATGCCAAGCAGCCGCTCTACTACCTAACTTTCAGCATGCAAGAGCACGAAAGCGAAGACGAGGACTACGCCCTCAAGATGGCAATCTCCCCAACCTCCCCGCCCGAAGAAGAGCAGCTATACGGTCGGTGCCGACGCCGTGTCAATGCCATCTGCGGGGGGTTGCTATATGTAAAGGGCACCTCAGTCGAGTTCCTCCACCGAACAGTCCGCGACTTTTTGCTCACTCGGGAAATGAACGACTACCTCAGTTCGAAAACGAAACCAGGGCTTTCCACTCCTCTCTCAACTCTGCGGGCTTACACAGCCTGCTTGAAATGCAGTGCACCACCCACATCGTCTGACTATGCCTCCTTACGAACGCGTCTCCTCAAGGAAGGTCTCTCGTATGCGCACGAGGCGTTGGAGGACGCGGAAGAGACAGCAGCCGAGCTGCTCGATGATATCGAGAATCTCTTCGTCGCGCCATTAGAAGACGGTGAAGATGCCATGGAGTGGACCCTGCTCGAACCGGCCGAGTTCAACGGCGATACCATCATCGGAGACGTTGTTGCGTCGGGAAATGAGGCATCCGATTTCCAGTTTCGAAAAGAGGTCCTCCGGACAGGGGCGGCAAAGTATGTCTCGAGGAAACTCAACGACAGTTTGTACTACTTTGACGACTTGAAGGAGTGGCCGCTTTGCTTGGTCGTTGAGGAACAGCAGTGGACCGAAGGTCATCTGCAAGTGATCCAGTGTCTGTTGGAGGCCGGCAAGGATCCGAACGAGGGGCACGGCGGGTGGCAATCGCCTTCGCCTTGGACAAAGTTTATTCAACGGACCTGCCAGGAGGAATACAAAGGACGACTTTTGGAGAGCAGTAGAAACGGACTTGTACTTGGCGTTTCTGTATCATGGTGCGGCGAGGAATGCTCGGGTTGAGTTGTTTAGGTTTGCTAAGCCGGCGGTATTGGATGCGATGAGTTGTTTCATTGAGATGTTGTTCGCGCGACATGCGAGACATTCTGATAAAGCCTTGCGGGTATTGGAGGCGTTTCTCGACCTGTCAGCTGGCGTGGATATTTCTGATGAGGTGCTGATCACTTTGTTTGAGGGAGTAGGCAAAACCAGGCCCAGAGCAACGAAGCCAAATCGGCTGAGGTTCTATCGAAAGATCACGGAAATGTTTGTGAATACTGGGGCGTCTTTGGGATGGGAAATGTCCTTTTTACTAGAGAATATACAAAAGGCATTTCCCGGCGTTCTTGGGGTGCCATTCTTGCTGTGATCGGGGTTAGAGATGATGGACAACCGGTTATCGTACCTCCTAAGAGGAAGGCCGAAAAAGAAGGGGACTTGTGGGAGAGGACTTTGAAGTGAACCAAGCGGACTATAGAGGAGGGGTTTGGCCTTCAGGAGTCATCATGTGATGGGTTGCTGGACCAGTAGTGACACATAAACTACCACCGATCGCCTCGAGGCAGGTGAGAGAATCAACAAGCTCCACAGGCTCAGGGTAAATAATCACCGATCTCCGGTAATAGACTGTAGTCGAGTCTTGGATATGTCTAGCCCTGCAGCCTGCCAAATGTCAGCCCTTTTTGTGGAGTTACATGTCATGGCCGGCAAACCACGGCAATAGGCGAGAACCTTGAGAGGTCATGCCGGCAATGTGGTCCACGACCACCCCGCAAGTTTCCGAAAGAGGATCCATCCAAGCTTGGACTTTGAAAAAGAATTCACATTGGTATTTCCCTGCTTTCTAAGGCTTCGTCACCCTTTTCATAAGTCATCTCAGACATCTTTTGACCCGAGGTAAACCTGTTACCAACAAATCACCAGACCCCGTCCCTCTGGGTTCCGATTCTCCCCGAGGCATCCCACCGCGTCCACCTTACAAGTTGATGGACTTGCGGAAGTTCTCGCCGGCATACACGGCGTTCTCGCCAAGCTCCTCCTCGATGCGGAGAATCTGGTTAAGCTTGGCCAGGCGCTCCGATCTGCAGGGAGCGCCGGTCTTGATCTCGCCGGAGCGGATACCGACGGCAATGTCGGCGATGGTGACATCCTCGGTCTCACCAGAGCGGTGAGAAACCATGACGCCCCAGCCATCGGCATAGGAGTCCTTGGCGGCCTGGATGGACTCGGTAAGGGTACCGATCTGGTTGACCTTGAGGAGAAGGGCGTTGGAAGCCTTGAGCTCAATGGCCTTCTTGATGCGGAGAGGGTTGGTGACGGTCAAGTCGTCAGCAACGATCTGGATGGACTCGCCCTGGGTCTTGTAGAAGTAGCTCCAGGCCTCCCAGTCATCCTCAGCGAAGGGGTCCTCGATGGAGACGATGGGGTACTTCTTGCAGAGGTCGGAGTAGAGGGCAGCCAACTCCTCGTAGGTGAGCCACTTGGAGGGGTCGCTCTCGGGGTTCTTGAAGTCGAGATCGTACTTCTTGGCGTCCTCCTTGTAGAACTCGCTGGAGGCGACATCCATGGCGATCTTGATCTGGCCAGTGTAGCCAGCGGCCTCAATGGCCTCGGTGATGAGCTCGAGGGCCTCCTCGGCGCTCTGGATATCGGGAGCAACACCACCCTCGTCACCGACGTTGCCAGCGGACTGGCCGTACTTCTTCTTGGCGAGGCCCTTGAGCTTCTGGTACACCTCAGCACCCTGGCGCATCGCCTCGGAGAAAGAGGGGGCGGCGGAAGGAACGATCATGAACTCTTGGAAGGCAAGACGGCCACCGGCGTGGGAACTATCGAGGGATGTCAGCACATGTTTGATAACGCATGATAGCGGCCAGCAGAGCAACTAACCCGCCGTTGAGGACGTTCATGAAGGGAACGGGGAGGACATAGGGCTTCTTGGTGCCGGCAAGGTCGGAGACGTGAGCGTAGAGAGGGACACCCTTCTCGGCAGCACCGGCCTTGGCGACAGCCAAACTGACACCGAGGATGGCGTTGGCACCGAGCTTGGTCTTGTTGGGGGTACCGTCGAGCTTGAGGAGGAACTCGTCGACCTTGCTCTGGTCCTTGACGTCAATCTTCTCCTTGATGAGCGCGGGGCCAATGACCTCGTTGACGTTCTTGACGGCCTGGAGAACACCCTTGCCAGCCCAGTGGGTCTTGTCGCCGTCACGGAGCTCGCAAGCCTCGTGCTGACCTATATTCCACCGTGTCTGTCAGATATGGCTTCTCCTCGACGGGGGTATTTGGGTAAGACGAACCGGTGGAGGCACCAGATGGCACGATGGCGCGGGCGAGGCCAGTCTCCTCGGTCACGACATCGACCTCGACGGTGGGGTTGCCACGAGAGTCGTAGACGTAACGAGCGTGAACCTTGGTGATACCCATTGTGGATGATTTTCTGATGGGAGATAATCAGTTATCTGTTGGCTATGGGGTCTGTCGGAGTACGGGAGCGGTCAAGGACGGACTTGTGGTAGGTGAAAAGCAAGGCTGGCGGGTGGCGGGAAAGGGTATGTTTGGAGGGAAGGAGGAAAGGTTGAAGAATTGTTGACGTGTTGGTTGGTATCAAGGTCCCAAAAGTCGCTCAATTGCAAGCTAGGACAGACCAGGTTCGTGGAATATCCCGCAAGACTGGGTGGTTCGTCACCCAACGCGCGAATCCACGGGAGCTGGATGGTGGCAGAGCTTGAGGTGCCACGGCGTGGAGGTGATATGGGACGACAAAACAGGACAGGAGGCCATCGGATGATGCCCTGGACATACGTACCTGAGGTTTGATGGACTAATGAGTGGTGGAAGGTCTCTCGATGTTGTAGGGCGAGGATGGGAAGAGTGAAGATGGAAGAGGGAAGAGAATCAAGATGATGCACTTGGGGCTGGAGGTGGAAGCTTTTGGGTGAGCAGAGACGGAGGGAGGGGCAGGTCGTCTGGTGGGGTGATCCCTGGTCGAAGGTAGGTAGCGAGAACCCCCCTCTGGTTAGTGACTGCCAAGGGTTTGCCATATCGGAAGCACCTCGCAGGTCGAGGGCAGGAAAGCTCTCGGTGTGTACCGTCTACATGCTACACCATCCCTGCCCTAATGCCCAACCAATGTCAATTGCCAACCATGGGGCTGCATGTGGGCGGATCGAGTGGCCGAGAGGACGGTTGTCTCTCGCCCGGTCAGGCCGTCCCTGTTCGGCGCGGGCGACTTCAATTCTATTCTTCTACGAATCCGTTGTCGGAGCTTCATCCCTGACAGTCCGGTGGGATGGCGTGGGGTGTTGAATTGCAAATAGTCAAACATCCTTTTCACAACAGTCACAGCTGGAGACCCCCACCCAAGCACACGGAGGTCCCGTCGCCTTGCTGCAAAGTTTGCGGCGGCTTTGCACGGGCGAGTTGTCTGCTCGCATCCGCCCCGGCCGATGTCAACCTTTTTTGATAGTGATGGATAAGACGGTTGCCCCTCCATGGCCAGACTGACAACTGGTTGAGCTACCCCGCAGCCCAAGTTTTAAGACGTCAACAAGTGGATCACAGCACTGGCCAGGTCCACCCCAACAGACGAAGAGCTCAGCTCTTGTCGAGAAGCTTCCAAAGACCCCTTGAATCAAGATCGAAGCATTGATATGAAAGCTCTCCCAAGAATGTAGCGATGAGAAGGCTTTGGCACTCTGTCTTGAGCAAATATCCCATGTATGGCCTTATCACTTCACTAAGAGGGTTGGGGTGCTTTTCTCGAGTTCTGTCATGATCTTCATTTCTGCGGTCAGCCACGGAACTCCGTACAAGTGTCCCGGAAGGTTACAGAGTCTCATATTGCTGGCGAGCTCCCGTGTGTTGTGCTCCTGAAGAAAAAAGATCGTCCAGCGGGATCCGACCTACAACAAACATCTGGCGGGATCCGTCAACGCCAATTTTCCCAACTATAGCTATTGGCAGACCAGAGGCAAAAATCAACAGATTAAACAAATATCTAGCAGCCATACCTAACAAAAAGTCATCCGGAACATAATAGCTTCACCATTACGTGCTCCCATCTGACCAAGAGTTGAGAGATGAAGTTGCTCCTGACCGCCTGCCTAAAATGGTCTAATAGCTTCTTGCGTGGTCAGTCAGCAGGAAGGGGCGGAAAAGGAGGCCTGTGCTCAACCAGATTGCCCGCCTTTACAGGCCACCAAGGTGCATCAATTTGGGAGTTTGCAGGAAAGAGCCTTCTGACGAGCACCGCACGTAAGGAAGGTGCGATAGTTAGGCTCATTGTACATAAAATTGTTGCTTTTCGTCTCTCTTTCACTCTCTTCTTTTCCATCATGTTCCGTTCTTGCGTTGCAGCACGGCCAACAGCCAGCCAGGGAGCCCGGAGACATCTAGGACTTGCACCGTTGAGAAGAACAGCGCAGAGTTTTACTTCACGGTATGCAACTGGAAGGTCGCCTCTGACGGGACCCGCTCCCCCTTCTAGGAAGTACTAAGGCCCAAGCGGATTTGCTAAACCACCCCGCAGTCACTCATCATCACCCTCATCAGTCTCAGTCTCACCACGGCGGTCTTACTCTGCCACTTCTACTGCTACTGCCACCCTCACTTCGAAAACAGCAACTTCCACTTCCCAACGCCCTCTTTTGACCCAGCGAACAGCTCGCCTAGCAACTCGTCCACCAGTCCGGCACTGCTCATACCGCCGTCACAACATGTGCAGAACTCACGCCCAAGCCGATGTGGCTAGTGGGGTCAATGTGGCAGCTCGTGAGCTGCTCCCCACCAACGTCATCCCACGGCACTATCATGTTACTCTCGAGCCCAACTTCAAGGACTTCACCTTCGACGGCACTGTCGTGATTGACCTCGATGTGGCCGAGGACTCCAAGTCCATTTCTCTTCATACCCTTGAGCTTGACGTGCACAGTGCCACTGTCAGCTCCGAGGGGCAGACTGTCAGGTAGGTTCCATACCCCGCCAACAATGCTCGTTCCGCCCCTGAATGGGCCACCAAAGCTCACAATAAACACAGCTCCTCGCCCAAGATCTCATACAATGAGACCACCCAAGTCACCACGTTTGACTTTGACAATGAAGTCCCCAAAGGCAAGAAGGCCCAGCTTGAGATCAAGTTCACTGGTCAGCTGAACGACAAGATGGCCGGTTTCTACCGTTCGACTTACAAGAAGGAGGACGGCTCCCAGGGTCTTCTTGCCGTCAGCCAGATGGAACCTACCGATGCTCGCCGCTCTTTCCCTTGCTTTGACGAGCCTTCACTCAAGGCCGAGTTCACAGTCACGCTCATTGCCGACAAGAACTTGACCTGCCTCAGCAACATGGATGTTTCTGGCGAGACAGAGGTCCAGTCGAAGCAGACCAATGCCGCCAAGAAGGCCGTCACCTTCAACAAGTCACCACTCATGTCCACATACCTTGTGGCTTTTGTTGTTGGTGAGCTGAACTACATCGAGACCAACGAGTTCCGTGTCCCCGTCCGTGTGTATGCTCCCCCTGGCCAAGATATTGAGCATGGTCGCTTCTCACTCAACCTCGCTGCCAAGACTCTCGCGTTCTACGAGAAGGTCTTTGGCATCGAGTTCCCCTTGCCCAAGATGGACCAGATCGCTATCCCCGATTTCGCTCAGGGCGCCATGGAGAACTGGGGTCTGGTGACGTACCGTGTTGTCGATTTGCTGCTGGATGAAAAGGCCAGTGGCGCGGCGACCAAGGAGCGTGTTGCTGAGGTTGTTCAGCACGAGCTGGCTCACCAATGGTTTGGTAACCTTGTCACTATGGATTGGTGGGATGGCTTGTGGCTCAACGAGGGCTTCGCTACCTGGGCCTCGTGGTATTCCTGCAACATCTTCTACCCCGAGTGGAAGGTCTGGGAGACGTATGTTGTCGACAACCTTCAGCGCGCCCTGTCTTTGGACTCCCTCCGCAGCAGTCACCCCATTGAGGTGCCTGTCAAGCGAGCCGACGAGATCAACCAGATCTTCGATGCCATTTCTTACTCCAAGGGCTCTTGCGTCCTGCGCATGATCTCAACCTACCTTGGCGAAGATACCTTCCTGGAGGGTGTCAGACGTTATCTCAAGAAGCACGCCTACGGCAACACCCAGACCGGAGACCTCTGGGCGTCTCTTGCTGAGGCCAGCGGAAAGGGCGTCGAAGATGTTATGCAGGTGTGGACCAAGAACATCGGCTACCCTGTTGTGACCGTCGAGGAGAAGGGCAACAACACCATCAAGCTGAAGCAGAACCGCTTCCTGCGCACTGGCGACACCAAGCCCGAAGAGGACAGGGTCATCTATCCCGTCTTCTTGGGTCTCCGCACCAAGGATGGTATTGACGAGTCGCAAACTTTGAGCAAGCGTGAGGACACCTTCAAGGTGCCCAACAACGACTTTTTCAAGCTCAACGCCAACCACACCGGTCTGTACCGCACCTCTTACTCCCCTGAGCGTCTCGCCAAGCTTGGCGAGGCTGCCAAGAACGGTCTTCTCAGCGTGGAGGACCGCGCCGGTATGATTGCCGATGCCGGTGCTTTGGCCACCTCTGGCTACCAAAAGACGTCTGGAGTCCTGAATCTCCTCAAGGGATTCGAGACAGAGACCGAGTTCGTTGTCTGGAACGAGATCATTGGTCGCGTTGCTTCAGTTCAGAGTGCCTGGATGTTCGAGGACAAGGCTGTCCGCGACGGCCTGGAGGCTTTCCTGCGCGAACTTGTTAGTGCTAAGGCGCACCAACTTGGCTGGGAATTCTCCGAGAAGGATGGTCATATTGAGCAGCAGTTCAAGGCTATGCTCTTCGGAAGTGCTGGTCTGTCCGGGGACCAGAAGATCATCGATACGGCCAAGGAGATGTTCAAGAAGTACATGGCCGGTGACCGGTCTGCTGTGCACCCCAACATTAGGGGCAGCGTCTTTAGTATGGCGCTGAAGCACGGTGGCAAGGAGGAGGTACGTTGTTTTGTCCCCTATTGTCTATGATGGATGCTGACTGTGTTGTTAGTACGACGCCGTCCTCGACTTCTACCGCAAGTCAACCAACAGTGATGAGCGCAACACTGCCCTGCGCTGCCTCGGCCGTGCCAAGGATCCCGAGCTGATCAAGAGAACTTTGGATCTCCTGTTCAGCGGTGAGGTCAAGGACCAGGATATCTACATGCCGACTGCTGGTCTGCGTAGCCATCCCGAGGGTATCGAGGCCTTATATGAGTGGATGACGCAGAACTGGGAGAAGCTTGTCGAGAAGCTCCCTCCTGCGCTGTCTATGCTCGGTACCATGGTGACTATCTTCACGTCTAGCTTCACGAAGAAGGAGCAGCTTGCCAAGGTTGAGCAGTTCTTCGCTGACAAGAGCACCAACGGATTCGACCAGTCTCTTGCGCAGAGCCTGGACGCCATTCGCTCCAAGATCTCCTGGGTCGAGCGCGACCGTGAGGATGTCGCTGCTTGGGTGAAGGAGAACACGAAGAGTTCGTAAATGTCGACACGAGGACTATGAAGAAGATGGTTAGCCTGACGAATGGATGAGGCAGGATTCAAAAGCATTTCAAGTCATCTCTAGACTGGGGCGTTGAGTTGGAGCTGGCTTAAGTCATCATGGTAGACATGTAGACATAGAGTGCTGGCAATGTAAAATATAAGGACAACTACACCAAAAATCTCAAAACATTTTGACAAACATGGCCTCGTTGAACCCCCCCACCCCCCACTTACCTTGATATTCTGCAGTTCGGAGATATTGAAGAGGTATCATGTAGAGCAGACGATCTGCGCAAGTCGCAGATCTGTAAAGTGCTCAAAGTGGAAGCTGTCAACGAGTGGCTCTGGAGCTTTCGGGCTTTTGAGAGGTATTGGAAGGTGAGGTGGTGGTCGGAGCTCATGGTCCGTGGTTCTCACTTGTCATTACTCTCCATCGCCCTGGATTGCGCACTGGTCCTGCAATTGTTATTTGACTCGATCTGGAAACCGATATACAGGTCAGGCCAATTTTCTTACCGGATTTTATGATGATGAAGATCAATTCAAGCAAACCTTTCTGCGCATCTTATCAGTTGTCGTTGTAGTCAAGTTAAAGCATGGGGGGAGGGTCGAAAGAGAATGGACCAATAAGATCATCACAAATTCTCCGGCCGAGCTATGTTTCAACCCCCTACCACCCCCCTTTTGCCACGCCATCCCCCCCATCCCTTGGCTCTTGGGCTCTGGCTGTATGGAAAAGTAAGAAGGTTTCATAGGTTTCCATTACCACCAACCCCTCTGATGGCAAGGGGAGTATGTTAGTGGGATGTTACAGATTGAACGGTTGATCATCGCCGCTTACCTGGAGATCTCCGTAGTTCGGTGATCCCTGGTATGGCATGGGTAGTTGTTGTGAAGGAAAACCACCTGGTCTCCCCCGGGTTCTTTTTGGACTTGTATCTGTTCATCTTACATCCTCGAGTTCGCCATTTGCTTGAACTTCCGACGGCATCCCACGAATCCTTTTTTTTGTTTCGTGGTTGGGGTCAATCACCGATGCTGGCATCATTGTTCTTTTCTTGAATCCTTCTTTTTTTTTTTTCGTTTCTTGCCGGCTGGGTCTGTGGCCTTTTTTTTCCCTTTTGGTTTCTTTATCTTCCATCTTGCCGTTGTTGTTGTTGTTGTGGTTGTCCATCTCCAGCCTTTTTGAAGAACTACCCCGACAAGCAACGACAGCTTCTCCCACTTGAGCGGCAAAGGATGTTCCCCAAACTCCTCACCACCACCCTTGCGGTCCTCCTCCTCCTCACTTTCTCCCCTCTCGGCGCCCTCTCGGCCCCTACTACAGCGCCAAAACCCCGCTGGTTCGAAACTTATTCTCATGTTGCCCGCCGCGCGATTGTGCCTCAGTCGTATTATGAGGTGCTGCATATCCGGAGACAGCAGTACGCCCTTGCCAATCCGAGGTCTATAGTCAAGGATGTTGTCTGCCTGGACAGAAAGGCGTATGTTCTCCCCTCCTCCCGCCCCTTATCTTTAGTTGGGGTAGGTGGCTAATAAACTGTAGGCATATTGTTGCTCATGACGAAGCCGCTGCCTCGCTCCAGATTTGCAACGGGAGTATAGCTGGCACGGGCAGAGGTCATTACTGCCAGGACGGGCTGAAGGCAACAGAAGCAAAGGTCGGGACGGCAGTTTTTCGGCTGAAGAGCGTGAACGAGAGGCAGAGTATCAATGTTAGTAGGGAGAGGTGGCAAATGTGTGTGCAGGCGGCTAGGGAGGCTTGTCCTACGGGCGGGTTGAGGGGGATTTGTCTTGGGGCGGCGAGGTGGGGTGGGAGTGTTGGGTTTGAGTTGGGGAATGCTTGAGCTTAGGGGATGTGAAGGAAAATAGAGATGTCTCTTTTGTGATTTTGGACAGGTGTTGGATGCGGTGAAGAGTTCGTATCACAAGTCGAGACTTTTCCATATGCTAGAAGAATTGCCAAATTTTCAAATAAATGACCCTTGATTCTCGAATGGTATTGGGTTAGTCTCGTCAGCATAGCTTAAAAGCAAAGGGGTTGGCAAGGGTTAGGGTTTAACGTGGTTTTGCATCGAAGTGGTCAAGATTGGGGAATCACATGACTTGGTGTCACTCATCAACGCGTCTCATTGTCCTGTCGCCTTCGAACTGGTTCCGCAGGCTCTCATCTCGTCCATCAACTCACCACCCGTTGTATTCACCCGTCAACTTTCTTCATCAAACTGCTGTACATAGATTTACATAATCGACTTAACATTTCATTGTATATCACCCTCACTCTCACCTTTTCTTGCAAGCAACAACACCATCGACTCCCACCTCTGACCACAAAATGCCCCTCGGCATCCAACGCCTCAACGCCAAGAAATCCCAACCCAACGACCGCATCATCTTCATCAAGCCCATCCCCGGGCCCCATGAAGCTATCGCTCAGGATTTCCTCGAGCGAATAGCTGCGCAATGCGGTGAGTTCCCCATCCCTTCGCGCCAGAAGAATCTCTTAACTTCAACCCCATCCTCTCAACTCAACGCATGCCTAACCCTAACCTCCAACCCTCACACTAACTAACCACCCCCTTTTCCATTAGTCCCCATAATGCGCCAACACCACCTCTCGGTCACCTCTTTAGAAGAATTCCCCCCCAACCGTGAATTTGTCGGCCGCAACTTCAACGCCGGCGAGGTAATCCAGCTAGTCCTCAAATCCCATTCGGGTCGTTGGCTCCCCTTCAACTATGTTCAAATGGTCATGATGCATGAGCTCGCCCACAACAAGCAGATGAATCATTCCAAGGCTTTCTGGCAGGTTCGCAACCAGTTTGCTGATGAGCTGAGAGGGTTGTGGCAGAGGGGTTTCACAGGGGAGGGGCTTTGGGGTAGGGGCGCGTTGTTGAGTACGGGGGAGTGGGAGAGGAATGCGGTTGGGGAGGGGGAGGAGTTGCCGGAGCATTTGTGTGGTGGGACGTATCGGAGTAGGAGGGGGGGAAGGAAGAGGAAGGTGAAGGTTGATTGGAGGGAGCAGAGGGAGAGGAGGATACTCAAGAAGTTTGGGGCGGGAGGGGAGAAGCTTGGGGAGGATGAGGCGGTGAAAAAGGAGTTGGAAAAAGGGAAGAAGGTGAAGGGGAAGCCGAGGGTGGCAGGGAGTGGGAGAGGGAGGGAGTTGAGGGCTGCGGCTGCTTTGGCGAGGTTGGAACAGGGGGGGAAGGGGGAGGGGGAGGTGAAGAAAGAGGAGGAGGAGGAGGAGACGGATAGTGGGGATGAATATGAGGAGCATGTGAGCCAGGGTCCGGATGCGGTTGACTTTGATGGGAAGAAATTGCTTGACGGGAAAGGGCAGGGGATGGTGAAGGTTTGCGACGACGAGAATCCCAATGATCAGGATGCGCAGGATGAACTGCGGGAGTTGCAGAATTTTGGGAGGATCAAGAAAGAGCCTGGAACTGGGTCGTTGATTCTCAACTCGGTCAAACCGACACCGATAAAGCCAGACACCTCATCAGAAAAGAGACCACCAGTACCAAAACCGAAAGTCCAGGCACAGTCGCCAAATACCAAACTATTACACCCGAAAGCAGAGCAACCTCAGCCTCTTAAACTGAAAACATCAGCGCCATTACTCACTACTGCCACAACTAAACCGACCAAGTGCCCAACTTGCTCCTTTGACAACGAGCCAATATCCGCCATTTGCGCCATATGCAGCAATGTCCTCAACCCAGCGAGGGTTTCCGACTCCTGGGCATGTACCAGCACGACGTGTACCGGGACAAAGTATCGCAATGCGGGCGACGTTGGAATTTGCGGAGTGTGTGGAGCTCGCAAGCCACAGGCTATATTGGCGGATCAAGCTTAAATCGCCCCTGCGTACCGGGACAGTAAACAAAGGGGGTGACAACGGCGGGGCAACCACCGGGACAGGGATCCTGGTTTAGGGGGGGGGGTTATGTATGTATATGCCCATGTCAGGATCAAGGGAAGAAAAAGACCCCATCCTACGTCTATGATCTGGCTTACCTTTCATGGCAAGACCAGACTGTTGAACAGCTCTCTTTACGTCATCTCCTTGCCCATCCATCCCATCAGTTCATACCTATTGTTGACCACTCACTCCCCATTCTTGACCCCCATCTTTCCTATCCAGTTTCCATATCCATATCCCCCCCTTTCCCTCCACCCAATATCACCATTTCTACGAACATCTTCAACACTTCAAACCCTTCCCCCAGTGCGAATAGCCATAGCACACTATCCCTGGGCACTGTTCCAACGCCAAACACAGCCACGCCAGTTTCACCACCACCCACAGATAGCTGTCGAAATTACTATCCAAAATTTCCCCTTTTTAAGTTGGCACAGAATTTTCTTCTTCGCTCCATGTGACCCATAGACCGCATAGATAGCAAAAAAGAATAAACAACAAAACTTAAACCTCTCCACATCACCTGTTGTATATCGTGCCTCAACCGTGAAACCATTTTACCATCCTGTGACATTCAACACCCTCAAATCAAACCGAATGGCACACCACAAAATCATATCTCAAATGTAGTGGCCAACACCCGACCAGAAACAACCACCTCTTTCCCCCTCGACCCTTCTTTCATCTTGAGTTAGACATGTCACATCACCATCACCATCACCAAGCCAATCGCAAACATCTTTTTGACCGCCAAAACCAGAAACATGCCTCTCTTGTGAAGAGAACCATTACGGAGTCCCCTATTCATCTTACCAGCGCCCCCTCTCTCTGCCTATTTACTCACCCTCTTTACAATACAGTCAAAGGCCTTGAAAGAAAATAAACAGGGGGCTCACGTAAAGGTTTTCTCCTATTTTATCCTTGGGACTCTATTGCTCTATTGGGGACTCTATAAGGTATCCAAACCTCTGGTAAGTCTTTCTGTCTATTCATCCTTCCCCGTTTTGTCTACCCATTTCATGCCCATCTTTCTATCCTGAAAAAAAAAAACAAAAAGAGAAACATCCTCAGAGTCCCGACCATTTCCCTCGCCATTTCCCTCCCTTCCACCTTTTTTTGGTGATTATTTCCGCTTCATTTTCTCTCCCCTTCTTGCACTCTCGAGTGTTGCTGACCACAATCTGTCGCCAGGCGTGCTCCTCCCAAAGATCCCCCCTTCGGCCGGCCATGCTGCTCTCCTCGGTGACCACCCATCCCCAGTATTATTTATCAAGATTATCCCTTTTCGGGCTTTCTAATCGCCTAAGCAGCGCATACCAGATCCCAAAGCACTGAAACAAAACGAGAAAAACAAACAAAATACAAAATACCACACCTGTTACCACACCAATCGATAACAACACAAAAAGTACAACCATATTCCATCCCGAAAACAAGAACAAAACATAAACGAAAAGCTAATACCTATGATACAGCGTAGAAAATGCTGTTCAAGGCTACCGCCGGCGGTATAGCGGGTATTGTCGTTAAAAATCAGAATGTGAAATCACGGGTATCTCAAAGCCAACAAAGAACCCCAATCCAAGACCGAAAGAGAACCCGTCAAGGAACTAAAACTTCCTTTGAACAACCGCCCCCCCTTCACCACAAAAGGATCAAGCGAAAAAACGCAAGAAAATGAAACCGCAAATCAACTTTGCCCCGAAGCCCAACTCAAGGCAAGAGGCTACCCAAAGACAAAATCGACGCGCCACTAGGGTTGACTATCCAGGGCGGCAAGATTGTCTATCATGGCCTGATCATACCCCTTCGACTTATCATAATCGGCGAGCCACTCGTCCCAAGTGAGGTTCGACAGTTTATCGTCCTCGGTCCAGTGCTGCGAAGACTGCTCAGGACCCAAGACACCCCTCTCGGGAAAATTGCCCCAGACAACCCTCTCAGGAAAATGCCCCAAAGGCTGTCCTGGAAAGTGCTCGCAATGCGAGCAATAACCGCCGCTGTCACCACCATTAGTCGCAGCACGCAGACAGAGACAAAAGGAATGAGGGTTGGGGAAGAGATGGAAAAGCTCACCATTTCCAATCCGAATCTCGCCGGGTCTCCTGATCGAAGAAAGTGAGCAGCAGCTTCGTGGTAGCAATACCGATCCATCGATGTGCGTTGGTCCTCCACTCTTTCCAATCAAGCTCCAGATCTATATCATTCTCGGCATTCCAATTGAGGGTTCTGTCGAGATGGGAAATGATTCTTGTCCACTCTTGCTCTTCCAACAACTCTTTGGTCTTGGGAGTTGTAGCCGCCTTGACGATCTTGTGACCTTTATTGGACAACGACCGAATCATAACCCGGATTGCCCAATTTTCATGGATGCCATCGTTGGCATCATCATCAAATTGTCCGCATCGGGCCTCGAGGTCGGTCATTTCGAACCTTGTTTCGCAGATATAGAGCCGCATGAAACAGCGGGCGCAGAACAGATTTGTGCGCTCGTGGTAGGGGACAGTCTTGTCGGCAGCCTCAAGGTGCCGTTGCACAAAGAGAGAGTTGCAGCGCTTGCATGCCTTGTAGTTCCCTTCTGGGCGGTTCGACTGGCTATTAAGAAGAGACCGGCCATTGTTCGTCTGCCCATGCTCACGCCTGCTCTTCTTGTTGGGGACTGGAGAGTCACCATTGCTGACCGCAGCAGAAATCGACTGACCAGTCAGAGGAGACGAGTCGCTACTCATCGACTGGCTCTTTCGCTTGATCGATTCTCGGCTCTCGCGTTCCGGGTTGCTGGGATGAATGTCGGCCTGGTCGCACGGTTGTGAGTTCATGGAAAGCAAAGCAAACGGACGGAAGGGGAAAATCGCGAAAGAACCTACTGGGTTTCCAACAATGATCGTGTCACCAACGGCATTGCTAGAGGGTCGTCTGGCTTGAGGGACGCGAGGTTGCAACATGGGTCGAAGACGAGACGGTTCGACTGTACTAGGGGCAAAAACCGCTGCATGTCTGGTGGGAATCGAAGGAAATGGAGACATCATTCCTGTCGGGGAGTTGATAAACCGTGGAGGCCATTCCGACGGTCGGCGTGTCGTCATGGCTGTCAAGGGGGGATTAGGTTCAGGGGCGGCTGCGGTCGGATTTGTTGAGAAGGGTGTTAGTGAAGAGCTGGCCTGGGTCGGGCGCCCGCTTCTTGATGAAGAAAATCCTCTCGCTGGAAACATCTTTTTCTCGCTGGAATGTCCAGTAGGATGTTCGAGTCGCGACCAACTTGGGTTCTTCGAACACGGGTGTGGTTGAGGCGTCTTAGGCAAACATCGGGGCCGCACGCCTCGCCGACGATAGCGTGGAAGTAATTGATGCTTGTGTGGAGCGAGGAAGGGGAAGGAAGAGGGGAGAGGGGAGAATGGGAGGAGGGAAAAGACGGATGGTAATGGGGACGGTTATAATGTTAACGAAAATAAAAAACGGGGGGATACACTGGGGAGGCAAGATACGTTTAACAGTGGCCTACGCACTGTAAAACGACCAAAGATGGCGAGGGTTGCTCTGGGGAAAGAAGCAAACAGTGCTCCACGGTGACAATAGTAGCCAAACTACGGATATGGTGAAAATGCTACTGGCCAATGGAAACGAGTGGATGGGAGTTGGTGGTGGTGAAGGCGATGGCGGAGGGGGGTTGCTCTCGGGCCCAACGACAGGCATACTAGGTGGAGGTGGAAGGTAATCCAAGAGAGGGCGAGTCTATCCAGGTCTAATTACTGAGTGGAAACGGACAACTTGACGATAACCTTAAAACCATTTTGTTGTGCCGCTTTATGTATGGGTTATGCCTGCCTCGGTAAATGTCTCCTCAACCTGAGTTGGACGAACCACCGTAACACAGTTCAAGACGATTGTTCATGTGAGTATTGTCCTGGCGTGAATGCTGTGCATCTTTTGTTGTCTCTACTTGGTGAATATAGTTACGGTGACTGGCTGAAGGTAACTTCACATCTATCCCGGAACAGAACCCCAACCTCATGTAATCTTGTAAGGTCAAGCCTCAGCATCACCCACAAATCAGCCAGACCCCTTCCTCCGTATCCCAAGCCCGTTGTTGAGAGAACCGCCCAAAGTTCTAGACATGTGAAAGATGAGGTGGACTTGAATTTATTTCTATAAACGTCCGCGATTTTTACATCATACATATTCATACAACCGGCTTCCCACTAGTGACTTCCTGCCCCCCAACTGCCCACCAAAGCCATGGCCTTCTCTCCGCCATCAGCCAGCCTCTCGTCCTTCAAAACATCAGAGAGGCATGTCCATGGGTCACGACCGCCGCCCCACTTGAGGAGGCTCTCCTTAAGCCTCTCCCCGTTTTGTCTATCTAGCGCCAAGCCGTTTGCGCCACCGGAAAATACCACGTCCCAAACCCGTTGGGCCAGCACCTTGTCGAACAGATAGCTGTAGTAAGTGCTTCCGTACCCAGACAAATGCCCAAAAAAGCCCTGCCATCTCGTGTCCTCTGGATCAGGCTGCATGCTGCTGAGCTCTCTCTGAATCTGGTGGAATATCTTGGTAGAGTCAAACCCAGGTCGATTAGCTTCAGCTGAGTGAAGCCTTTGGTCCAGCATTGCCATGATAATCTGGTTTTCAGTGTCCAGACCCTCGAACCTCCGCGCCTGGTGGAGCTTTTGAGTTACCAGCTTGTAAGGAAGTGGCTCGTTCGTCTGGTAATGCCGAGCAAATAACTCCAGCACGGCCGGGTCGGCGGCAAAGAACTCCATCAATGTCGATGGCAGCTCCGCCAGGTCTGTAGCGCACCTGGTGCCAGATACATTCTGGAACGAGGTACGAGCTAGGATCGAGTGTATGGCGTGGCCCATCTCATGAAAGAGCGTTTCCAACTCGTAAAAGTTCAGGAGAGCAGGCTGGTCCCTGGCGGCCTGGGGAAAGTCGCAGACGAGGGCGATGGTGGGAAGCTGCATAACGGCCTTTCCACGCTTGGAATACATCATCCCGTCGTTCGCCGCCTGCTCCGGGGTCGGGAAAGACTGAGCATCTGGATCGTGTTTGCTCTCAAGCCAGATCTCGTCCACCTCCTCTGCCGAGATCTCGCGTGAGCAGCGGAGCGTAAAGTGAGCTGGGTTGGGCGACTTGTCTGGCCGGTAGAAAAGATCACAGTATAACACAGCCACCACGCCATCTGTATCAGACACGACATCAAGGCGGCGCACATCCGGATGCCATGTCTCTCCCGGCAATGTTTGCGTTGGCACAAATCTGATGCCGTACAGTTGAGTGAAAAGCCTGGAGAGGCCCTGCACGACGACGCCGACAGAAAAGTAGGCGGAGAGGTCATCCGACCGCGTCGGCGCCCTCTCTGATCTTCGAAGAGCCTCCTGGTAGTAGTCCTTATCCCAAGGGTAAACCTCCTCAGACTTGCCTGTCTCCCTCTCCTTCAACATTCTGAGCTCGGCCAATTCTGTTTTGGCTTTGTGCCCGTTGCTATGTGCCAGGGCACGGAGAAATTGGTCCACCGCCTCTGGGCTTTTGGCCATCATGCGATCACGAAGAGCCAGATGGCCATAACTCTCAAAGCCTGAGAGATCGGCGAGCTCGCCTCTCAACTTGACCATATGCTCGAGCATAGCTACCGAGCGGGTAGATGCTGTACGAGAAGCGTGATAGAGAGCACGCCTGACCTCAGGATCCTTGACCGTCCGCAACGCCAAAGTGGCTTTTGAACCCAGTGTCTCCAAGGTGGTCTGGCCAAACCGAGTGGCCAATCTGACCTCTACCGGGTCCATGCCCATAAGCTTGCTGCTCGGCACAGTAATCTCGGGGTACTCTGGCTTCATCCCCTGGATGAACCGAGACCCAACTGTGCTGATTTGCGACGACAACCACACGAAACGCTCCCGGTGCCTTTGGCTCAGGTTGACGGCAGACTTGGTGAAATCCAACCTCAACACCTCAGCAACAGCCTTTTCCTCTTCTGACCACACCGACGTAACATCGGGGTTCGACATGGCCTTGATCAGCTGATCGTATAAGCCAGTCATGGTGTTGAGCTCGTTCATGTACTGATATACCAAATCCCAGGCTTGGTCGGCGCTGCGCTGGGTGAGAAGCTCTGGGTGTGTCACACGGACGAAATCGCACATATCGAGAACTCGACAAAGGATATCGCTCAACCTGTCAAGTTGGCGAACAACTCCTCGATATTCCTCCACCGTCTTTGTCGACAGCACCTTGTCAACGGTGGCCCGCGCTCTCTTCAAGCTCACCTGGGCGAAGGTGAGGAACCCACTAGGCGTCCTCAGATACTGATTCCTAAACAGACCGACCGGTTTGTTTATGTACGGCGGTGCCGAAAACTCCTTCCAATGCGTCGACGAATCGAAAATATCGCGGAGCAAAAGGTCGTCATGCCGTTCATAACCCTTGGGCGGGGTGTGAATGAAGGCAGACACTGGGCCCAAAGCATCTACCGAGAGCCATCTTCGTTGCGTGTGGGACAAACAACAGCTAGAACATATTGGTCGCCTCAGCCGGGTTGACCGTAAAAGTTGGGACTGTATCGATTTCAACATGGCTGCGATTGACAAGGGGGGCTCGAGAGCTTTGTCCCTAGCTCGGCATTGGTGTAAATGAGTGGAGGGGTGCTGGCAAAGTTGAAGATGAACTCAACCGCGCCCAGTCACCGCTGGGCTACCTAGAGCCGGACGCCACCTATGTCGATAACCTCCTTCTGCCCTCCCCAATGTGATCCAGTTATTTTCGAAACTTCGCGAGCAGGCACACGAGCAGTTGCAGGGGTTTGTCGTCTGTCGAGGTGGGATGGCAGAGTCGCCCAAAAAAATGGCAAGTCAAAATTCCGAGTACGGTGGTATTGGTTTGCCTCTGTCTAACCTTATATAAAAAGGGTTAGGGCTGTAGCAGTGATGGCAGCTGCGCTTGTTTGGCTGCGGCTATAGTGTGAGACTTTAAGCGGACTTTGCTATATGACTGGCAACTCGGACTACCCCCCGACATCTGTGTAAGCTAAGTCACTTAACTGCTCACCTAACTGAGCCAAAGCTAATTTAGACTATTAGGCTTAATTAAGCAGCTCATCCAGATTTTTGGACTTTAAGCATAAAGTTCACTACGAAAGTCATGCTTTTAAATTAAAAGTACGATACTACTATATTATTATATAAACACTAGTATGCGTAAGAGCCTTTATTACTACTAGAAAAGCCTCCTATACTTATTTATACTTTAATTGACTATAGTGTAGTTAAGTTGTAATTGATTAAGTAAAGTTGTGTACGCAGCTAACTAATTTATGAAAGTTAATTAGCTGCTTAAGTAGTTAAATTAATTGCCGGGTCTTGGCTGGGTGGCCTGTGCGGCCTTCAAAGGTGGTCCGAGTTGCCAGTCATCTAGTAGACTCCCTGGGTTGACAATGCCAAGGCCACTCCTTGTAGGGCCAAAAGGGTTCTGAGACAGTGACGAACGAATACCACCGTACCGAGATCCCGGAAATAGCCGCACCCGCATCTGATCCCAGCCAGCATTGCAACTTCCAGGTTCCCAAATCCCGGTCGTTTTGAACTTTGAAGCTCTCGACCACAGACGACGCCTGCTCCCCGGGCCACGATCTTTTACCAGCCCTCCTTTTTCCTCTTCCTCTTCGTCGCAAGGGAAAATCCAATTGGGTCGAGACCATGGCCACCAGACTGCTGTTTCAACGGGTAAGTCTTTGTCCCGGATGCAGCTACCTATCCATCCCGCCTTGCACCTAGCGTCATATATACATCTATCTACAAATCGCTAACATGTCTCTCCTCTCCAGCGAGCCGCGCCATTGACGGCCGCCGTCCTCGTCGGCAGCATCGCCTTCTCTCCCTCCCTCGCCCATGCCGAAGCCCCCAACGGTCGTCAGTTTGTACGTCAAGCACCTCTCTACCAAACCATACCATCACCCCACTAACACACGCCCCAGCCCAGAAAACCCATCTACGACGACGACCTCGACGACCTCCTCCCCACCTCCAAAACCCTCCCCGCTCCCCCCAAGCCAGCAGCAACCGAGCCAACAACACCCTCCACCTCCCTTATCACCCTCCCCACCACCTCCGAACCAGCCGTCATCAAAAAAGAAACCCCCACCGACCTCCTCGCCCAGCGAATCCGCTCCGCCCGCCTCTACCTCTACCACCACTCCTGCATCCTCGAAGATGCAGTCAACTCCTCCCTCTCCCGCGCCTTCGACCTCGAGCAATCTTTTACTTCCACCATCTCCGGCCTCGCCCCCGACCGTGCCTCAGGAGAAAAGCTCATGCCCGGAGCCATCTATGTCCTCGTAGCCGGAATGGCAGGCAGCATTGTCGCCCGCAACAGAAACGTCCTCCTCCGCACGGCAACACCCCTGGCGTTGGGCATCACCGCCGCTTGGACCGTCCTCCCCGTCACGATGACAAATGTCTCGGAGCTGCTGTGGTATTACGAGAAGAAGGTACCTGCGGTGGCGGAGGCGCATCTGCAGGTTAGGGAGGGGGTGGAGAAGGGTGTTTACATGGCAAAGGTGCATGCCGAGCTGGCGCAGAGGAAGATTGAGGAGGGGGTTAGGGAGGTTAGGGAGGGGTTGGAGGGGTGGGTTAGGAAGGGGAAATAAATGAAAAGGGGGATGGTTGTGTGTTGTGAGGTAGACAAAAAGGGGGGTTGGGAAAAAGTGATATGTGTACCTAGCCTGGGAGAAGGGGTAGCAGAGGCGGTAGCGGAATTATCCCTCTTGTATCAATACGTAGAAAGCTTGCCATTTTTTAAAAGTCAGAAAAGGCTTGGGGGGTAGAATTATACTGTTTCTCTTTTGAATTATGAGAAATTGACTCTCAACTCTTATTTGCGGTATGTTCATGTAAGTGGTGTGGTCTATTATGTACAATTCTCATCTAACTAATATATCCCGTTTCTACAGTGCTGTATCCTTGTATATACCCATTTTTGCTACCCAAACCCTCAAATCCCCTTGACGTTATTCCCCCCTGTTCCAAAACTTCCATAAAACCTCAACGCCCGCTCATAAGTCCACATGGTCACCGCGCTCGCCGGCGCAGCCTTGACCAAGCTCACCGTCAACCCCCTATACAACCCCCTCACCCCCTCCCGCGCTACAATCTCCCTCATCGTACCAAATGTCCCGTGGGTATACTCTGGTATATTCTTATGCACATACCCCCCCCTCGTCGGGCCCTGCACCTGTATTCTCTTTCTCACCAAATCCAACGGAAACGTCCCTGTTTTGGCAGTAACAGAAGCTATCGTCCCTGCCAATGCCCCGCCTGAACTGAAGGGAAGCTCCAGCTTTGACAATTTGGGACGGAGGGTCTCGTACACGGCGAAGAACGTCCCCATAAAGGGGATGATCTGTCCCAGGGCGGGGGCTAACCCCCGGAAGAAACCTTTGTACCCCTCCTGGTGATGGATCTGTCTGATGGCGGGGAGGAAGCCCTTGTAGATTTTGTCATTGCCCTGGGCGGCGAAGCGGGTTCGTAGGAGGTCGAGGGGGTAAGTGGCTGTTGTGCCTGTTGCTCCGGCTGCCGCGCCGGAGATGAAGGATTCTGCTGATGGGGGGAGGGTAGACTCGCCGAGGGTGGAGTGGAGGAGGAGAGTGGTTTGGCGGTAGGTGGTGAACTGGACGGCGAAGTAGCAGAGGTACAGGAGTTCGGCGGGGAGGTTTCCTTTCCAGAGGCCGGTGAGGCCTTCAGACCGAAATATGGAGAGGAGGGTGGGGAGGGTGCCTTTGTAGATAGGGGAGCCGTGGAGGTTGCGGGTGGAGAGGGGGTCGGAGAGGGAGTGGGTTTGGAGTTGGAGGCGGATTTTGACTACATCTAGGGGGGCTATGACGAAGCTATTCAGAGACATGGGGTTAGGGTGGGTTGGGGTATAGAAAAGGGGGTGGAAGAGGTGAGGAGCATACCGAGAGACTACACCGGCTGTGGCGCCGGCGGCGGTGACTTGGAGGCGGGTGCCTTCATCTTTGAGGCGGTCGCCTGGTTTGGCTGACATTCATTCAGTGGGGGGTGACGAAGGTGTCGTCGTTAAAGATATGACGAGCCAAAAGAGAGGATGACGACGCAGGGATGGTTGATATGCAGGCGCACGCACTAGGACAACAAGCTTTTTGCGCCTCTTTATTTTGGTCCGTCCGGTGTCTGTGGGTGATCTTCAAGGAAGGTAATGGGAAGCTCGATCAAGCTGCAGTTGTAGCTTTGGGCAAAAAAGCAATATGCGTTGCTAGAGCCTTCCAGAGCGATTGCGTGTTCAAAAATGGAAAAAATGCACTGAAGACAGCTCGGTAAGTTGCGTGTATGCTTGGAAATGCAGCTACATGAATCTCATGTCCTCATACGCCAGGGGCGCGGCTTATCGCGATTGATGGTGGTGTTGTGTATTTTTGGACCTCAAATCTGAAGATATCAAAAGCAGTGACGACATTGCTGTCAGTTGACAGGGGGCTATAACTTTTTTTTTTCTGCTGGTTGAGGGAGCGCACGGAACAAGCCGCCGCCTAGATCTCTTGACCACCTAAACCACGAGTCCAAAGCCATATTGTGTATCACCCCGATCTGCAGTGTGAACACACGCGGATGGACAACGACCGACTGACGAGCGCAGCGATTGACGAGATATTCAGAAGAAGAGCAAAGATCCATGGGGATCTGAGAACAGATGCATTGCATGGAGCAGAAAGAGGCGTCTTATCTGCATCCGACATCCCGAATCCACCTCGCTCAAGCATCGGCAGCCTTTTCACCGCGAGCCGGGGCAGTGTCGGCAGCTCTCTCTCACAGGCAGGCACCTTCCCCGCGACCACTGGGCTCCGCCGTCATTGCAGCACGGGGTGCAATAAGTCGAGCTCTGATTGGTTCCATCCGCCCGAATCGCAGCTTAGCGGCGGGACCCACCTCAACTTGGCTGAAATGCCCTGAACTCTCAGCGGGTCAGCGGCCACACGGAAGGGCTTTGTTACATCAGAGTCGAGATGCACGCCTTAACACGCCGTTCCTCCGTTCCCGTGTGAGGTTCGAGTGGGGTTCTGGACCCTCATGTTGAGGTTCCTCGTTGTGAAACCTACAGGCCACGGCAACTTCGGCCGATTTCACCCAGATATCAAGACGTCGTCCCCCTCCTGCGCTATCGCTAGCCACAGGAAAGTCTGTCCTCTCTGCATCTCTCTGCGTCTCTCTGCATCTCTCGTCTCGCCGTGTTGCTCATCCACCACCCAAACATTCATCTGCATGACGAGTTAGCGGCATGTGATCTTGTTTTACACCTGCCCTGCGTATGAGACATTCTGGCACGGCCCCTGGAGCCTTCATATAGACGACCTGGTTCTTCCATCTTCTTGCTTTTTTATACAATATCAGCTCAGTCCCACTCAGATCCGCTACTATCCACCTACCTACCCCCCCTTAACACTTCACCTCATCCAACAAACAACCACATCAATTACGCATCAGGATGACTTCACAACAAATCTCGCCGCCAGACTTTGGCAGACTTGTAACACCCCTCCTCTCGGCTCTCCCGGGCGCCTCCGTCTCAACTCAGCCACCCAGCACCGTCCTCCCACTCCTGTCCCCAATCCTCAGACAGCGGGTGAAGCTCATGTCAGAAGCCAGCCAAGAACCATGGATCAGACTGTTGACATATGATACCGCCAAGGTGTCCAAGTTGACCAGCATTGCGCAGAGCGGCAGTTTGGAACCGCACCCAGTATCCGGCGAGATCGAGCTGGACTGGGACTACAATGTGGAGATCAGATATAAGAGGCTAGACGAGGAGACTCTGCAGGCACTTGTCGTTCTCAAAGATTTTGATCTGTTTGTTCGGCTGGTGTACTGCATAAACGATGCCGATGGTGAGGGGGGACCCAACGGATGGCGAACTGGCGAAGTTGGCACAGCCAGCAGCCCCTCACCACTGACCGAGTTTGGCGGCTTCCAGAGCGTCTCGGAAGCTGAGGCGGCATTCCAGGCGACCAAGGCGGGAGGAAACAGGCAGCCCAGCACCAACGGTATCCGGGGAGTGGCGGTAGCTATGAACACTACCGCTCAAGAAGAAGAGGACGATGACGATGACTACTGGGCTCGCTATGACGCAACACCCGCCAGAACCCCAGCCATGAAGCAATCCCCCGCTCCGCAATCCATGCGTCCTGAGCAACCGGAAATCCAGCGTACGCAATCGGCTGAAGACGCATATTACGCCCAGTACGATGATGTCCAGCCCGCCATGGACCCTCATGATCCCGACGAGGAGGTTGAGCAAGTCGAGGCGCCCCCACCACTGGGCATAAGCAGACCGGCTGGCTCCCGTGACTGCGGTGGACTCAACGAAATGACCGGATCGTGGACATTGGAGCCACCAAAATCACCTTCTGTCCGCTCAACCCGGTCGCAGGAGGATGAAGAGAGGACGGCAAACCTCCTTCATCCTCGTCCTGCCTCCAGCGCCAGCTCCAACGGGTCATTGACAGTTGCCAAACTGGAAGAGAGCGCAGAGCGTCGCGAGCAGAGTGAGTTTGGTGTTAAGCAGCACATCTCCAGGAGTATCAGGAGTTTGTTTCTACTTTCACGGTCGGCGGGGATTGACAGCGCGGAATTCGAACGGATGGTCAAGACTGAGATGGATGTGTTGAGCATGGTGGAGGATGATATCTGAAGTTGCTCACCAGGGACTTGTACATATATGACTGATGGAGTTTTTTGGCATATTTTTTTCTGCGTGGGATTTTTTTCATGTCTGGCATTGGTGTTTAGAGAATGGGTTTTGGTGATAGGGGAGTTCCGTTTTCATGAATCATTCATCCCCTTGGATGAGGGGGGGTTGGTTTGGTTGAGTTGCATCAAGGCATTTTCCTTGTTGACTAATTTGGTCTTTGAGGGTTTGTGGGCTTCGATGGGTAAATGTGTTGTCAGAGTTATGGGCATTATGGTTCATTTACGAAGATATCAGAAATAGTTTTGGGAATGAAACACTTTCAAAGACGAGCTAAAGAGAGAGTTGGTGTGAGTGTGTTGTTGGTTCTTCAAACGCTTGGCTCGACCAGGGCTGGTTAGGGTGCTCTGACTGCCTTGACTTACAACCTCCAAGGGAAGAGAAGGTATGCATGCTCGAGTTGAACTTCCCAAAGACATTCATCACACATGAGAAAACGAAATCCTCTCTTCATTGAAGAAGAGATCTGCCTCATCAAAGTCCCCGACAACACAACTGAGAAACCCACCCCATGCAACCAAGGGTTAGGGTCGGCTACTCATAAAGCTTAAACCCTGCAAAGCTGCCTAGCCAATCAGGCAAAAGCCGCTCCGTGCCGGGCGGGCAATTCAGAAAAAAGTTCCCAAGTTGAGTTGTGAGGCTCGATTGACAAGCGTTGGCCCATTGGCGATAGCGACAAGGGACGAACGACAATCCGACAACCTCCCTCCACACACCAACCACACACACATTCACCATGCTGCGTCCAAGGTTAAGGATACCGCGGGCCTCCTCGCCCTTTGCCCTCCCCGCCTCCCGGTCGTCAACCGCTGGCCAGCTCCTGCCCCTCGCCTACAGGTCATCATACCACACCGTTCCCGTGCTGGAGAACATCCCAGAGAAGGAATCCGAAGATGGGCAGAAATACAGGTCAATCGACGGGTTCCTGTCCCCTATGGCTTTCACGACCGCCTGGGATTACTACCAGACCCATGTGTTGTCCAACTTGAACCGTCTCTGTGCTGGTACGTTTTCTTCTAACTGCCCCATGTGGGGGAAGGACTATAGCTGATTTTGGTGGTGGGAATAGAAACCAACAACGACAGCCTCCTCCTCAAAGACGTCGTCCTCGCCACGGCCCGCGACCCGGCCCAAGCAGCTACTTTTAATTATGCCTCGGCGGCGCACAACAACCACTTCTTCTTCAAGTGCCTGTCCCCTACCGAGACAAAAGCCGAGGACATGCCAGCTCAGCTGAAGGACGCTCTCGTCAAGTCGTTTGGCTCGCTCGACGCGCTCAAGGAGCTGATGGTCAACACGGCCACTTCCATGTTTGGTCCCGGGTTTGTCTGGCTCGTGCGGAGCGACAGGCCCAAAGACCCGCACCAGTTCCGGGTTTTGACGACATACTTGTCTGGCTCGCCTTACCCGGCCGCACACTGGCGGAAGCAGAGCTTGAACACTGCTACGGATGTTGGGGAGTCGAGCGAGAGGGGGATTCAGGCGGGGAAGCAGTATTTGGAGAATAGCGCTCGGGGTGCGGGGTGGAACGCGAGCGCGTATAAGAAGGATGATTTTGCACCCGGGGGGGTGCTTCTGGAGCCGGTGCTCTGCTTGAACACGTGGGAGCATGCGTGGTTGTTTGAGTATGGGTTTGGGGGGTCGCCGAAGAGTGTGTTGGATAAGGTCAAGGGGGGGCAAGCGGGGGTGGCGGAGAATCAGAAGAGTGGGAAGGAGGTATATGCGGAGAGGTGGTGGGATTTTGTGAATTGGAATGTGGTGGATAGGTTGGCTTTTCCGGGGGGAACGAAGATATAGATGGATGGGATGGGGGGAAACCTGCCCCTGGGGATGGGAGAAGAGGAGAGTGGGGGGGGGGGGAGGGAATTTGTTGTGTATAATATGATGGATGGGGCTGATGATATCATGTCGAGCCCTGGTAGAGAAAAATAGGGGAGGAAGGGGGGTGGTGGATTTGTACAAATATTTGAAAAACAATAGAATCTGTGGACAGTGGTTAGTGTGTCTCGAGAACATGTGGTTGGTGTGCCTTTGAAAGCATACAGCTGTGTCTTTTAAGGATGATGAATACTCCTCGGCGGTATCTCGAGTGCTGCCCCTTTGATGCTTAGAATGCTGATAACTCATCTACTCGACAAGACTTTCCTTTTTAACCAAACAAAGGTTGGCACCTTCCTTCTGGCAGTCACTGCCTACCAGAATCACACGTGAAACTAGAATTGTGCGGCTGCCTGTCCTCGTTCTTGCAGTTCAAAGGCACGAGGAAGGTGCACCTGGCCAGAGATGAACGTCATGTAGATGCCAGACCGTTCAACCACAGCTTTTAACTACGGTACCGTCCACATCCATTTCATCCACATTCGTTACAGCAGCATTTCACACACACACACACACACACACAACTGTTAGCCTGAACAAACCATACGCTTCACCAGCACCACTTAGCCTGATCCGCCATCAGCCAATCCCCGGAAACTCAAGCCACCGTTGGGTTGCTGTGCTTGTGACCCCAGGCGAGCAAAAGAGAGCTGATGAATAGTCCACGCCTAACGGAAAGCTAAACCTTGTACTGTCAAACCAGAGATATATCAGTACTAAAGACACACAAAAACACAAAAAGACAACGAGGCTGACACCGGGCCAAATCCAAAACCGCCACTGCTTTACGCGTACTTTCATTATCCCCTAACGCGTAGGAGCCATGTCTTCCACCACCTCAAGCTTGTCCGACTCAGCCGGGCCCAAGCCAAGGCCACCATCCCCAGATTCCAGAGGTTCGTCTAGTCCTCCTCCGGTGAATCACGTCAACGATTAGAGGACGGAGAAGATGTTTCGCCAGGACATGTGCCGGGCGGTGGGGCTGTTGTCGGAATACAAGGCCCTTTGCAGGCAGGTGAAGGAGATGAGTTTGGAAAGACTGAAGGAGGGTTGGGCTTTGTCGGCGGAGACGAGATTGGGGTTGAATTGTTGTTAGTCTTATTTGACTGGGACGGGGCAGCATGAGGATTATGTCAAGTGGGAGGGAGTTGAGGCGTGCGATGCCTGCGTTGGAGAATTGGATTTCGTTGGTGGAGTGGGAGGTTGATCGGGAGAAGTGCAGGGTTGAGGAGGGGGGGTTGGTGAGGAATTTGGAGAGTTGGGAGGTGAGAGATGGGAAGGGGAAGGGGGAGGTTAATGGAGGGGGTGTTGGGGGGTGAGTGAGGGAGATGTGAGTGAGAAAGATGTGAGTGAAGGAGAGGCGAGCGTGGGAGGGCCAGAGCGGCTTGTTTCCCTTCGTTCCATTCACTTGCCCAATCTGGTGTGGCAGGGCAAGGTTCTTACTCGTTGTCTCCAAAGGTTGGGGATGTGCAGCGTTATGCGAGTAGATACTGAATACTCTGGGAACAGAGAGCAGTCGGCAGAGTAATTCGACTCTAGATTTTAAGTGTGGGGGTTTTACTAAAGAGGGGGAGTGAGGGTCTTGTGGAGGTGATTGACGTCGGGAGGTGGTGTTTAAGCGGAAATACATACCTTGTGTATGGTCTAAAGGGGGATGCTGGCTAAAGTCATGAACAAAATCCAACAAGCGTATCTTTGTTATTCCAGAAGCTAGAGATTGTGTACAGTGCGGAGAAAAACAAGCTGATAGAGCAAAATCCAAGAGTCCTTTGAAGAGAGGCCGTCACTGATAGTTGATAGATCTGTGAGACTCCAAGCCATCCTTTGGGGCTTCCCAGAGAACCACCTGCCGGGACGCTTTTTTAATAAATACCTAAGACCCTCTAAAAGGTGGAACTTGATGGCTATCACACCTTGCGTATCTGCTTTGCGTGATCCAAGACAGTTGGGGGGACCTTGGCCCGCGAGTAGGAGAGAGTTTTGGGTGCCTGACCAGGTGCCTGCGCGTTTTCCAATCGAGCACAACGTGTGTATCAAGGGATTGAACGCGTGACGACGGAGTCGAACGCACCTTTCAACAGAGTCGAACGCACTTCTAAGTGCTCACGGAATCGAATGCTAAAAATAGAAAACAAACAAGCAAACCTACTCCTCTTCTGTTTTTGTCTCCATCCACTTTATATCACGAGCATACCATCCACAATGATGATGAAGAACAATTGAGGATTGTTCGAGAGAACCCCATCGGAAACAGCCTTGATGGCTTCCGTAGGATGTACACTCTCTCACCAACCTCAATAAACTCGACAAACAAACCTCAAGTATGATCATCGCAACTTCGACGCCCTGTGTTTTGCTAACCGTCATACAGATGATGATGTCAAAAACAATGTCCGGAAGGGGTTGAACTTCGGGCGGAATGCATGGCTACCACCAAATCGGGTACCCCGGCGCCTCATCCTTTCCAAGTATGGGATTTCTATCGAATACGAAGCATCTTCAAAGCTGGCATGTACCGCCCTGGCTGACTGTATTGAAGGGCACGAACAGTTGCGGGAGAAAGCCGGCATCCTTCACCGAGATAGGTTGGATGACCAGGAAATGGCCCACCCACAGAGGTGGCCCACATTGGCTTGAACTTACCAGTGCCATTTTCCACATTAAACCCTCAACAACCCTGGACCTCCGAAAGCCCCCCCAACTTTATATTCCACCCCCAGAGGTCAAAAATGGACCATTTCTTTTTCTTCTTTTTGCTCCAGGTACCCATTAATGGCCAAATATACCGAGGAAGATCTCGCAAATGCCGAACAAGACATTCTTGCTGGTATAAGCCAGCGCCAAGCGTCCGACAAGCACGGGGTTCCACGTTCTACACTGAGGCACCGCATCTTAGGAACCCAGGTTTGCAAACAGGCCCATGAAAATCAACAGCGGCTTACTCAGGGCCAGGAAGACCTCATCGTTCAATGGATTCTTCGTCAGGAAAGCCTTGGCTACGCTCCCACCCACGCCAACGTAAGAGCTCTGACGGCCAGTATACTGGCTGAACAAGCCGATATCTACTCCATTGGGAAGCACTGGGTAACCCGCTTTATTGGCCGTCATCCCAGTATCAAAACGAAGGTGGGAAAGAAGATTGACTACGCCAGAGTTAACGAAGCTACCCCGGAGAATATCAATAAGTTCCTTGACCTATATTCTACCGTTGACTGGATCAAGCCCAAGAACAGGTATAACCATGATGAAGTAGGAATAATGGAAGGTCAGGGAGAGAACGGCTTGGTTGTGGGGTCTTTAATGAGGGATAAAAAGTCTGTATACGTCAAACAGAATGGAAAAAGGACCTGGACTACTATGCTGGAATGTATCTCCCAGGATGGGAGAGTCCTCCCCCCCGAGGTAATCTTCAAAGGCCAAGACCTTCAAAAGCAATGGTTCAAGTACCAATTCGATAAGAACTGGTATGTGGCCGTATCGTCGAACGGTTGGACCAGTAACGACCTGGCCGTTGGATGGCTTGAAGAGGTCTTTATACCAAGGACTGAACCTGAGGATCCATCAGAACCACGTCTTCTTATTTGCGATGGCCATGGCTCACATACCACTGACGACTTCATGATCCGGTGCTACAGGAGCAATATTTACCTTCTTTTCCTGCCCCCCCACTGCTCTCACGTCCTTCAACCCCTTGATATTGGCTGCTTTTTTAGTGTGAAGAAGGCGTATAAGAGGCTTCTGGCTGTAAACGACGCCCTCACCAACTGTACGCCTGACGGCAAGGTCGACTTGGTCCGGCTGTATGACCTTGCCCGCAAGCAGGGCTTCATGAAAGAGAATATTGTCGGCGGCTGGCGTGGGACAGGATTATGGCCCATACGTAGGCGCAAACCGCTCTCTTCAAGCCAGGTGGTAGTCCCTGTGGTGCCGTTGGATCTCTCTTCAAAAACACCTATTTTCCATTCCGTGGGGGATTCCCAGGTGGCCAAGAAGGTCAAGGACCTACTCAAGAACCATACGCCGGCCGGAAAACGGCTTGCGGCAAGGACTCTCACCAGTACTATACTCACACTGAGATCTGAGGTATCCACCCACAAAGCTGATGCGGCAAGGCACCAACAAAACGCCCACAAAGCCCAGGACGCAAAGAAAAGGCGCAAGTTGAATAGAGAAGATTCGAATTCCAAGTTTGTAAGGCTTTGTGACCTGGAAGAGGCTCGTATTGAAGGGAGGGTGGTGGAGGAAGAAGTGGTGCCTAAGGAGGATGTGGAGCAGCCGGAGCCAGCCGAGCCTGTGCGGCGTAGCACACGTTATCGGGTTCAAACCCGGCGTAAGAGGGAAGCAGACGAAATGTCTGACTCTGACAGTGATTGAGCTACATTTTGGTATAACTTCCATAGAAATTGACCCAATATTGGTCTTGTTGTGGGCAGTGTTAGCATTCAGGGGTAATCTCATCAAGGTTGTGTGGCTGGTGTGGGGGTGGTGGTCCATATCCGTGGGTGGGCCATTTCCTGGTCATCCAACCTATATCTCTGGGTAATCTCAAGGTGAGCAAGGAAGATGATCGCGGGTTTTTGATCGACTTGGATCACGCCGTCAAGGAGGAACATCTTCAAGGCTCCGAGCGAATGGTTGGCATACCGACTTTTATGGCCAACGGGGCACTCGAGGGTAAGCAGCACTGGTTCATGCACGACCTTGGGTCATTCTTTTGGGTGTTGTTCTGGATTCGCATCCACCGCGGAGGAATGGGCGAAGATTTAAGCCACGATCTCCGGGATCTCTACAAGTGGTGGCACTACGAGAGCGCGAGCTGGGTGGCAAACGTCAAGCTTGGACTTGTGGCCTTGGAGGAGAGGTTTACGAGAAAGGTCAACGAGCAAATCGGGCCACGCCATGCTTCGCTTGCCCCAGCGCTAAATGAGCTGCAACAAGTGGTGTTTTTTTGAAGACGAAGAACAGAGATTGTTGCGGGGCCGGGAAGACAAGAGCCTCTATGCGTTGATGAAGGAGATTCTGAGGCGGGATAGGGGGGATGTTATTATCGAGGACGCTGTAAAGGATGGTGAAAAGGTTTTGGTAAGAAGATGGTTAGGAGGTTTTTGAGATGGTTAGGATATCTGTGAGGATAGCCAATTGGCCTGTGAAGATAGTCGAAGGGGTTTTCAGATGTGAGGATATGTTGATGTAATCTTTTGAGGCCTTGTTCTTGGGAATAAGGGCGGAAGATAGTGATTAGACCTTACGTCCACTTGATACCCTTTTATAGATAGTTGGCGGGTCTTTAATGTGAAATTATCGGCCTTCAAGAGACATTCGGTAGAGGTGTCTTCCACCCTCTAAAGCCTTGATTTCACATGGAGTGCCTAATTATCTGGTGGACGAAGAGAGATGACTCTACATACTAACACATAAACCATGCTGGATAGAAAGTTGAGAGGCCTTCTGATATCTGTCATGGGCCTGGTATTAGTCACTGCTTGGCTATGGCTAGCAGGATTACACAAGGGCCGGAGATGTGCGTCCGCCAAATATGTCGTCACCTCTTAGCCAAGAGGGGTCTATTGTGTTGGATAGATTGGGTATAGATGGACCAGCCAGACTCGTGTGATTTGTTGGCTAACCATCCCCTGGACCCCGGAGAGCGGCGAAAATATAACCAGATGTGGAATTAGCCGTTCGTTGAACTCTTCCGTAATGACAACGACTACCCTATTTTGATGCTGTTCCGTGACTGCATGATTGTTTAGACGAGGGTCGGTACCAAGAGTTAGACCAAGAGTGGTGGTCATGGTATTATTTGGCCTTTGGAATCTAGTTCCGCAACGAGGAATCAATTGTGCTATTAAGATACCAAGATGTTTTCTTTGGAAGGTGACCAGTAGGTTGAAACATGTTGGCGATGGCTGCCAAGAAACGGGTAGCCGCCTGCCAGACCGTTTGCTGCACGGTTGAAGGGTTGCTATTGGTGCGCCGTGCAGTTACCCCACCTACTCCCTTTTTGGAACTGGGATACGATCTGCGATCTCTCCCTTGGGCATCCAGTGATTGCCGCTGCACGTTTTCCTTGGCTTGACTTGGACTTTTCTTGACTAGGCTTTTGGGGATGGGACAGCTGGGAGGGGGTTGGCCAGTCGAGGAGAGACGGTGACAAACTCGGTGATATTGGGTGCCCAATCAAGAAGAAAGCCCGCGCTATAGTCAAGTAATGACACAAGTCGGACTGTTCATCCCTCAGTCTTGGAGGCTGAGATCACCAGTCGATCAGATCCCTAATTCCGAAGGGTAAGGAAAACGAAAAAACAAAAGAAGGCAGATTTCCAGGGGTTAGACGCACCCGCGTGGCTGGAAAGTAGAAACAAACAGAGAGGGAAACACAATGGGAGGGAGGGCCTATCACGGAGGTTCGCATGCAGGCCGCAGACGACCTGAGCCATGCGGGAGGATGGGCCGCAGCACCCAACACCTCACCACCACCACCAGGCAATGAACATTCTTCACATTCGGACTTGATATGAAATGCAAAGAGTTTATTTACAGTTACAAGACAGGGAAGGCAAGCCCATGACTGCGGCCGCTTTTTTTCTTGGGTGCTGAGGTGGCTATCAAACATATTTTGAGAGGAACGACAACCACTTACATGATGGGAAGGTGTGGGACTAGGGTCGTTACCATCGCGCTTGCCTGCATTTCTTGTGCTTTTGTCTTCACCAGTCGGACCCTTCAGCCTGGGCCACCTGTCTCCGCCTCCTCCGCCGCCGGTTGTGTTTTTCTGTAGGTCGGTATCCATGTCTCTCTTTTTTCTCTCGAGGTTGTACCAATGGGGGCCGGGTGGTTGTCAACCACGCCTCTCCGAGCCTCCTCCCCTGTTCATTTCCCCAAGATGCAGGTAGGTGTGACTTTGCCTTTGTAGCTGCTGACTGCTGCTGCTGCTCTTGTCGCCATTGATAAATATAAATCACATTGCCCGCTTGCCCTTGCTCTCCCTCTTCTTTTGCTCTTTCCCGTTTACCGACTTGCTCTTGTGTTTCCGTTTTTCTTTTCGTTCCGTCTCATCAAGAGCTTGGGTGTTCCCAATATACACAAAGAACTTGCGTCATATTCTTTGGTTTTTCCCAATTTCCCGCCTTATTAATAAAACAAGCACGCACGCTCGACCTTGTGTGTGTGTGTGTGACGAGAGTCTTGCTTGTTCGTCCGACATTACCCTTGCTTGGCTAGCTACCAGACCTTTTATCATTCCTCGTGCTCCCCTTGGAGAAAGGGTATAAAGTAGCCTTCTGTTCCGCCCCCCCTGCGTAACACACCACCCTCGGTTACCTTTCCTACAACACCTACAACACACCACAACAATGCGTGTCTCGAACAACCTCTCCCTTGTCCTCCTCGCTGCCGGCGTGACAGCCCAGTCGGTCGAGCCTGAGACAGGCGTATGTTCTCCGTATTCCGAACCAATTGACCTCGAATAACATCACTGACTGGTATCGTGTAGAAACTCGGCGATGCCACCATCGTAAGCAACAACCCCGTCGGGGTCGTGTACAAAGCCGTCCTGCCGGCGGAGGCGTGGTTCAAGCCGGCGTATCCGGATGGGGGGAATATCGAGGGGGAGGTCACTGCTGTGGCTGCTGAGTCGGGGGAGGGAGTGGTGTATACATACAAGCTCTCCAACCTGCCCAAGGAGGGCGGGCCGTTCCGTATGTCTTTTCTTTTTCGTTACCCCCCCGCCCCATATGGCATCGTTGTTAACACTTATGATGTAGCCTACCACCTCCACGTCGCCCCTGTCCCCGCCGACGGGAACTGCACCGTCACGCTCGCCCACTTGGATCCGTTTATCCGTGGGGAAAACACGTCTTGCAACCCGTTTGCTCCGCAGACGTGCCAGGTTGGGGATTTGAGCGGCAAGTTTGGGGAGATCAGACCTGAGGAGGATGGGACGTGGGAGACGACGTATACGGACTTGTACTCGTCGACGCTTGAGGGGTTGGGAAGTTTCTTTGGGAACAGGAGCATCGTGTTTCATTATCCTAACAAGACTAGGATTAGCTGTGCCAACTTTGAGAAGGTGGAAGGGGGGGTGAGCAGCAGTGTGACGGTGCTGCCGACGGTGACTGGTAATGGGAGTTATACTATTTTGCCTACGGGGGGTGTGAGCACTACTACCGGAGGGGGGCCGAGCACCACGAGTGATGCGGGGGCTGGGACGGAGACGACCACGTCGCCTCCTTTGAGTGGAGCTGCTGGGTTGAGGGGGAGTGCGGTTGGGGCGTTGGTTGTGGGGGCGGTGGTTATGTTTATGTTGTAAGGGGGGTTAAGATGATGGGGGGTGGGAGGATTGAGGCGTTGGGGGGCGTATTAAATTGGTTTTTCTTTTCTTGCTTGAGATTCTTTGGTAGATGAAAGCTAGGTTTATTGTGTTGCTTTGGGCATGGTTAATTTGGGAGGGAATGAAGGATTATGATAGGGTAATGTTTATAGCTGAATGCAATGGTCTTGATATGTTGATGGGAAAGAGGGGGGCTGTGACTTGGTAATGGTGGTGATTGCAACTCAGAGGGGCTCTCGATCGAGTAGTGCCTTGAAAATTATGTTGAAACTGGAATTGGCAACTGAAATCCAAGTGACGGTGATAATGTGTCATTGTTATGGTCATTTCGGACCGTAATAAGAGTGTCGTGGTGTGTTGTTGCTGCATGGTGGTGGTCATGATGATTGTGATTTCGTCTTTTGCCAGAGGTCAAAGGAGGTCAGTTGCTGTGGGGAGAAGGTTTGTTTTCAATGTCTGGAATATCGAGAGCAGATAATGCTAGAAAAGTAATGTGCTATGAGTATGATGGCGAGTGTGTTGGGACTTGAGCAGCGTCTCTCTGCTCTCTTCGGTCATCGAGGCAATGCGTTGGTACTGCCGGGGAGTACAGGGACATGTTTCTCACCTAGCTACCTAAATTACCTAGGTAATAACCAAGCTATCTAGTTGCTTCAGAGAGGAGGGATTCGAAGGAATATGGTGTGTTGATTTGCAGACGAGCAGTCTCCTAATGTCTAGGATGACGATAGTGCATGGCGGTATGGGTTGATCTTTTTTCTTCGCACTTTGTAAGAGAGAACATGCACGGAGCCCCTTAACTATCTTGCCAACATCCCCCCCTTTAATATAAGATTTAACTATATTTGGAAGCGTAATTATGGAGGGTTGAAAGGTATTTAATAGACTCTAAAGATAGTGAAAAGACGATATAAGGTACTTAAGAGGCCTGGAAAGATGGTTAAGAGGCCTTGAAAGATAGTTAAAGGGGCTTAAAAGATAGTTTAAGGGCTTTAAAAGATAGTTCGAAGGCCATTAAAGATAAATTAAACGCTTATTAATTTTCCCTAAAAGCATTTTATTACATTATATTGTAGGAAAGGTAAGTAAATAGGTAGGCAGGGGAGCACTAATAAGATCAATAAGGGGCTTTGTCGAGGTTCTCTCCTTTTTAAATAAGAGGCGGGTTTCAGTATTTGGGAGGGGAACTCACGGATGGGGTGCTGGTGTTGATGTGAAAGAATGGAAGTCCAGTGGTCGAAAAGAAAACAGGGACGAGGGCAGTGCTGCTAGTAAGCGTATAGATCTACCATAGATAACTGCTCGGGACGCCCGGGTACTTCTCTTTAAGAGCTCAATAATGAGTGATGCAGGGGTTGTGACCGTTGAGCGATCTGGGGGGGTGATTGGAGTTGCTGTTGGAAGGAAGTTGGGGTTAAGAGGTGAGGGCTGTGAAGCGAGAGTGAGATGTGAAAAGGTAGCTTTTGTCAACATGAGTGGAGAGTGAAGAGAAATTTCGTGTCAAAGCATGATCTATACCGAGGCACTTGCTTCTGAACGACCGATGGTGTTTTTGCTGAGTCCTGGGTGAGGTGAGGTTTCGATCTGTGTAAGTGGGTTAGTTGTGGGTCAGGATATCATCTTGGGTGAGCTATGTCAGGGAAAGGAAATATTAAAGAAACATCCTTCAAGATGTATGTTGGAAAGCACTGAAACTTTTCATTAGCACTTGTCTTGACAGTGATACCAAATTTCATGATGGCTCCGAAGCTGCTCGGCTTGCTCTACCTACACGTGGTGCGCAAAATTGTTCCAAGAGTGATACTGTTCCACATCCGATAGTGAGGCAATAATTCATCATGAAAAAAAAGAAAACAGAAGCCTCATTGTTGCGAGACTGGACCTTGAGATGCTCATTGGTTCCAGTGGCCATCCCTTGAGCGGAACTGGCCCCGCGTCAACTGCGCTTCGACCGCGGCGGCGGCAGTATCCGACATTTCCTGAGCCGGCAAGGAACCCGTATCGGATCGTGAGGCTGTGGCACATCGGACCGGAAGCCTTGGTGTCTCCTCGGCTCCATGTGAGCTTGACGATGAGAGGCAGGTACCTTGCCTGATCGCCTGATCGACTGATGAAGCGGGTGATGGCTAGAGGATTTGTTGACTGGATTCCCGGTTTGCTACCCCAGCTATGCTAGTGGTGGCCTTCAAGGTGCTCGCAGACCTCCAAAAACTTGATGATATGCAAGCGAGCCCTGGCAGGCTGAACGCTGGGGAGGTTTGGGGGTGTTGCTAACTTTTTTGGGGAAGCCGGCAGTTCTTTCCGGGGGTTCCTGGCGGCGATCATATATTTAGTGGGGCTACCCGCCGCGGGTTCATGCTGAAGAAACCCGCTGTGGGGTTGTCGACCTGGGTTCCCGGTGTAGCATGGTTACAACCTCATCAATTGAGATGTCGACTGGCAGCGGTGATGTTCAGGCACGGAAAGCCATAGCAGCTGTGCAACCTGCCGCGGGAGCGCATTAATTCTCCTGATATTGGGATCGATGACGAGGCATCCAGTGAAGAGCTCGAGGTGAGTGGGAGGGAGGAGGGATCGAGGTTCCAGGGTGTGGTTGGCTGCCGTTGGTGTTACATCGAATGCAGTGCTGATCAATGTCTCAGTCTCAGCTGTTTTTTCCTTGTGAAAACCCTCCTCGGATCTGGACTACCAGCGTTGCTGGCGACTCATGATGGACATCTTCTTTCTTTTCTCCTGTCGCAATCATCATGATGGTATCCGACGCTGTGGTAGTGGCCATGCTCAGCAATAATACCCCGGGAAGGGGCTGGGGTGATTAGCTCCGAGGATTGGCCGGCCAAGGAGCCTTTGACAAACGACAGTCTTGATCAGAGAGTTGTCGGTCAGTAGCTAAGTACACAACTACAGTACAGTACTAGTGAGCCATTGGAACTGACTTGATCAAGATAGATAGTTAGGAGTCGAGGTGGAGTCATGACCACACCCTGTATTTGGCCGAGAGAAACCTTATCGTCGGGACTCTCGTAATCTTTGCCAGGGTGCTTTCCAGGCGCCTGGTCTGTCATCCTCAAGTATGTAGAGACCGAGCCTTGCTTACCGATGACTGCCGAGTTTCCCAGGAGAGATATCTTCAGAAGTCAATGGAACCTAGCTGTCGATCTACACCATCAATGCCCTTTCGGTCAGGTCACGGTTCACGCTAGGTTACCACCGGTGCGGACAAAAAGCATCTTGGCTGGTCTGGCGATCCTGCCGGCAGCTGCGATCTCTTGGATGGTGGGGCTGCAGACTAGTGTATGATATCGTAGATTGGAGCTAACATCCTCAACAGATAGACCCCACGACGAGCGACACGCATACGTACACGCAGCCCAATGAGGAGATCTACCGCAAACGACCAGTCGTGGCGTTCTGTCATCTTGGAATCCAGCTGCCAACTGCAACCCTCAACACCACCCTCCTCTTCCGAAAGGAGAAAAGGCCTCCTGCAACATCAACCCATGTTGCCCTTTTGATCTCATATCGGCGACCGTCACGTCCCCGGGTGCAGTTGGAACCCTGCCTTCTTCTCAAAGCGGTCAACTGATGGCAAGAATCGAGGTGAATCCGGTCGCTCTCCAAACTGCCGTTGTCCCTCAGTCACAGTTGGTTAGGGCGAACTCGTACCCTGCAGGTAATACTCGAAGAAGCGCTTACACTCGATGACCAATGGTCTCGCAAGATCAGGATGACTCTTACTACAACTCCCTGTGATATTGACTGGATACATATCCTGGGGTCGTCGTCCGGTTTCCGAGCAATCCCTTTGCAGATCAGGCCAGCCAATCCGCTCTTGTGGTCCCGCAGCCGGCTTAGTTGCTTTAGTCACCTCTACCGTCACCGTGATGGTTCAGCTGAGACATCGCAACGCTTTCAATGCCCGCCAAACGGGAGGGATATGATCTGTGGCCAAGCATCAGGATTGTACATTCACGTCCCGAGGGTGTTCAGCGAGGGGCTGCGCCGTGAGGGTGTTCAGCACTCTGGACTGTTGTATATTGGAATCAGAGACGAACTACCGACTACGCAAAAGACCTTGGATCGCCATCTGTGGGTTGTTCGCCGCAGCATCATGATCAAAATCCGTTCCAACCACGCTCCCCAGCTTACCACATGCGCTGATAACGTGGCGAGCCATGAAGCACCCGCAGCCAACTGCATACGTTGGAAGGACAGGGTCTAACGAGACATGATGTCAACCCCTCTGCTGGGACTCGCGCCGTATCCCCGTGTTCACGTTTCTTCAGCAAAGAGAGACAATTATGCAAGATCCGCTGACAGGATGTTGCACGTTGGAACACAGCCGCTCGGGGACCTCCTGTCAATATTCTGCAACCCTTCTATCCTGTCCCATCGGCGATCCTTTGAGACATCTAGATGTTCCCTCGGTCTGGTGTCCAGCTATTTCCAGTGAATCTAGGTGACTGGAGTGCTCCAGAATTGCCGTGAATGGAGCAATATCGAAGAAACAACCGCCTAGAAAAAGACTCAGTAGTATTCTACATGCGGAGGTGGTCTATACCACTGCTCCCTTGTTACGACTGGCTATCACCCAGGTTCTTCGCCGGTCTTGGTGTAGAATAGTGCCTGTCGACCTCCCCCCACACCGATTCCACTCCATTTCCCCCGGTCCTACCAGTACCCCCTGCCCACCTGGACGGAGTAGGAGGGTGGGATGATGACCGGTCAACGACCAACGGTGATGACCATCTTGCCCTCCAAGTGCGCCGGCACCGCCACCGATTCACCCGGGAACACCCACCCATAGCGAGCGTTTGGCCTTCTCCTTGTTACGCACGCTGTCAAGCTCAAGAGAGAACCTATCGGATGGTGTATCGTCTCGGCTGTCGTGTCGCCCCGGCAGAGGTGGGCATCTTCGGGTGGGAGATCAACATGAACTCGGAGAAACTTTACATGGCACTATCAGGGGGTGTACAAATATTTAAAGGGTTGATCTCGTCCTCGTCCCCCACACTAGGTCGGCACACGTCCAACCAACTTCTCTTTCACCATCATAGTGTGAATTTCGTCATTATGGCTCGTCCTGGTATTCTTTTGCGCTTTTCTGAGAGGAGGCACCGTAGGGGTTCGAGCCTCAACGGACATATCAAGCCGGCGGACGCCACCAGTCCAGTCACTACACCAACACCTAGACCAGTCACACGAGAAAAATCCTGGAAGCATCGGTCTTTGGGGTCTATCACATGTAAGGAGATACTCTAGTAGGCCATGTCTGGTCTGTCTATACTAACAGCTACCCACCACAGCCATCTTCCATGGGCACAGCCAGGCGCCACAGAATGTCTATGAAAAGCCTGTTGAGGTTATCAGACAGGAGGAGTACCCTCACATGAACAATGGTGAGCTCCCACGAAGCGTCTTGTTCATTCTTCGCCATCTCAAGACGACCAACTAACATAAACCAGGAACCTACCTCGACCACTCGGGCACAACCATCTACGCCGCCTCAACGGTGACCCGCTTCTCCCACAAAATGCTCAACAATCTCTACGGCAACCCCCATTCAGAAAACAAGCCGGCCAAAGTTTCAGGAGACATGGTCGACGAGATCCGCCTCAAGGCGTTGCGCTTCCTCGGCGCAGACCCAGAGCACTTTGACCTGGTCTTCACCGCCAACGCCACGGCCGCTATCAAGCTCGTGGCGGACTCGTTCCGGGATCTGGCCGAGCAGACGCGCTCCGGCTCTTTTTGGTATGGCTACCACAGGGATGCTCATACCTCTCTTGTTGGCGTGAGGGAGTTCACCCGCAACGGCGAGCACCACGTCTTTGCGCACGATCAGGATGTGGAAGCCTGGCTTGAGCACCCTGGGGCTTACCACAGGGCGATTGACAGGGTGAGCAGCCTGGGCTTGTTCGCCTGGCCGGGCCAGTCGAATTTGACGGGGAGGAGACTGCCGCTCGAGTGGGCTGGGCGGGTTAGGAGATTGAGGGAGATTCAGGGGACGTATACGCTACTAGATGCGGCCGCGCTGGCGATGACATGTGATATGACGCGGGTGTTTGGTGACCCGTCTCAAGCACCGGATTTTACTTGTGTGAGCTTTTACAAGATTTTTGGCTTTCCGGATCTTGGGGGGTTGATTGTCAGGAAGGACTCGGGGCATATCTTGACGTTGAGGAAGTATTTTGGGGGAGGGACGGTTACCATGGTGAAGACGTTGGGTGGTGGACCGGTGTGGCATATTTCCAAGGGGGCGGAGATGACAGAGGAGGGCGGGTTGCATGATGGGTTGGAGGATGGGACGTTGCCGTTTCATAGTATTTTGGCGCTGGGGGAGGCGATTGAGGTGCAGAGGGATTTGTATGGGAATATGGAGAATGTGTCGAGGCATGTGACGGGGTTGGTGGTAAGGTTGTATGAGGGGTTGAGGGGTTTGAGGCATGGGAATGGGGGGGAGGTGGTGAGGGTTTATGAGGAGGGGGGTGAGGAGGTAACGGGGTATGGGGATTCGAGGAGGCAGGGGGGGACGGTGGCGTTTAATGTTTTTGGGGAGGATGGGGGGGTGGTGAGTTATGATCGGGTGGAGGGGTTGGCGAACGAGAGGGGGATTTATGTTAGGAGTGGTGGTGAGTTTTATCTAGGGGAGGTTTGGGGAAGAAGGATGCTGACATTGATCTAGGGATTTGTTGTCCTGGTGGGATTTTTACTGCGTTGCAGTATGAGCCGTGGCAGTTGAATAGGGCCAAATCGGCTGGGCATCGGTGTGGTGAGTCTACTATGAAACTTCTCGCCATGTTGGACTTGCTGACACTTTTCACAACAGGTCCCCATGGTTTAGGTGTAATCAATGATCTCCCGACAGGGTACATCTCCCCCTCCCTTTTGCACCTTCTTTCCACGATACTAACAACAACTCCAGCGTTGTACGAGCGAGCCTCGGAGCAATGAGCACAACCAAAGATGTCGACACACTCATCGAGTTCCTACGAGAGATGTTTGTCACTCCGACTACAACACGAAAACGAGGTCACAGGCGCAAGAACAGCAACAATAGCACTATCAGCAACTCTTCTGTAGGGTCTGTAGGGTCAGTAGCGTTTGAGCCCAAGCCTGCTGAGACGTTTGCGGTGCAGGCGCCTCCACGGGTTACTTCGGGGTGCTGCTCCCTTTCATGACGGTAGTTTGGTAGGCTCTTGGTTTGGTTGGAATGGTTGTATATTTGGGGTGTCAGGTTGGTTAGGATGGGTTGGTACATGTGGTGAATGGATGGGTGGGTTGGGTGGGTTTTGGTGGTTTACTTGTCGTTTATGGATACGGAAGGGTAATTGTTGAATACCATGTTCTGTTTCCCATCACCTCTCTCCCATGTGCACAAAGCTCCTGCAATCTAATACCTAAAGTCACGGCCTTGATGCCAACAAGCTTTTGTCCCGCAAGGAAAGGTCAGGTAGTCTGATGATCATCGAGATCCGAGGAGAAGTGCTTCATCGTGGCAATCTTCCCCTCAAAGACTGAGACCATGTCAAAAAGGATAGCCAACAACGCAGCGGTTATGAGAAAAAATAACATACAACACCAAGGATTCCCCAGTGGTCACCCACCTGAGTACTGATTCGGCCCTTCAGCTGCTTGACTCGGGCAGAGCGGACGGGATGCCGTATTTTCAGCTGGGTATGGTCGTATGTGCTAGTTCAGGCAGGTAATTGAAAATAAGGGCCACTGGCCACAAGTAAAGACACTAAGCGGCTTGGGTTGTAGAAGAGCATGAATGGGACAGCAGGAAAGGACATGATACTTTTGTTTCACTGAGATCCTAAGTGCAACTCGGAAGTCCTAAGGCAAGGTCTCCTGAGCGAGCAGACTTTGAACTGTGTCTAGACTACTGTGCAAGCGTGATTACTATCTTGACATGCGTCCTCTTGTTTTAATTTAGAAGACATCTATCTCTTCTCACACACCTCGGCTTGGGGTGAACGCTTCCGCCCTCAACGTAAATGCGTGTTGAATGTCTGACATTTGTATGTTTTTTTGGCTTTTCACTAAGTGGCGATCAATCTATGTGTGGGGTTTCGCTATATTTAATTGTCATGTATCGTACTTGAGGAACATTGAGGCTTCGTAAGTAGCTTGAAAGACGCAGTTTGATGTCGAATTCTAGTTGGTGAAGAAAGTGATATAGCTTTTAGTGGATCGACCTTCAGGGGATCTGACGCCCTATCCTTCATGGTTGATTACATATGTGTTGAGAGGGTGTAACTATCACATGGGGGAGAGCATCTGGTTGTTCGAGGGATTGAGCTGTAGGCCGTAATTTGGTGTGAACTTCTAGATATGAACTATACTCCATTGCTCTACAATGCTAACGAAATGGTGATGGTCACAAACCGGCCTTGCCGAACTTCAGTTTCGTTGTTGTGCCTTACCTATTGAGCAAGATAATTGTGTAGGTTCAGCTGCAATCCTTTCAGGAGGTAAGTTCAGCTGCGATCCTTCACTGCAACTCTAAATAGGTGGTTACATCAGATCGCACAGTATGATGTCAAGATCGCCGTCAATCTCAATAACGTTGTCAATCCCTTGATCGTAAAACCCTCTCTCCAGGAATAGCATCATTTCCACCCATGAATCTCATCAACAACTCTGATGTTGTTTACTTACAGCCTCCCGGGTAGGTGACGTGACCAGCTCCCCTATTCTCACATTTATTGCACAAGCATACACACCCCTTTTGCCACCTCCCTCTCCTCAACCGCTCCAGTCAACAAAACACATTTCCATGAAGAATTTCAATTTGAGCTTGCTTAAACGATCCCCAAACTATTGTTTTGGCTTCAGATTTTGTAGCTATTTCCAGATGTGCAATTTGTCAACAAGGTCTATATATATACCAACCTGATGTTACATCCAATTCCTTTCCATTCACAACCCCCCTTACCCCCCTTCCCCAAGTTACATGCAGCAGCAGCAATAATTTAGACAACATAGCAAAGTGTGCATCTATCGTTAACCAGGATTCACAAATAGATCCCACCAACCAGTACCAATTTGCAAATGCATGTTGCATTTCAGCAGCTCAGCTAGCAAGTTGATCACTGGTTTTTGCATGATTGTGATGACCGATGACGGAGGGTTTCTTCCTCTCTGCTTTTCCCCCATGTCATGATTCCACGGCGTCGAGCAAGATTTGCTTCTTCCTAAAATCTCCCTGCATCAAAAGATGCGATTTATTGGCCCTATCCCCACCAACCAGCTCCTAGCCTTTCACACATCAAAAAAGAAAAAAAGTAAACAAACACCCACATATTTGGCTGAACTATGAACCCGGAAACAAGGCCATCCGAGCAGATCACTCCGCCTAGATTTGAGATGGTCAAATGTGAAAAGTGACAGAAAACCGTTTTCTTGTGTGTTGGGCTGAAAAGCACGAAAAAAAAAAAAAAAAAAAAAAAAAAAAAAGGAAGCATAGTCGATCTGTTCGCTTGTGGGAAACAAAGGGCGCCACGAGATGTCTGAGTTTGTGACGGTTGTCTAGGCCCACTTGACTCGACAAAGTTTGAAAGACATCTTGTCTTGGAAGGGATGTGTCAAAAGGCTAGAAGGTGGCCTTCTCGTTCTAACAAAAGTTGGTAATGTCTATAGTCTGTCCTGTAATCATAACGATGGCCAGATAGGTATTGAAATCACCATGTCGGGAATGCCCGCGGGCGGGATCCGGCCCGGATCAGAGACATGCGATACTGCATGCAATGCCAGCTTAATATGTCGTCCAGGGAATATCCCTACCACAATAAGCTGTCCAGCATATGCAAGTCTGAGAGGCCCTCTCTTGCTTGTCAGCCCCCCTTGATAGTCGACGTCAAGATATTCCCGCTTCGAGAGTCCATACCGGCACTCCGAGAACAACAAGACCAAAGAAGAAAAGACTCGCTGCCCAGTGGAGTGTAGTTAATCGGATCCACACAGGAATATGGGTAGCATTCTGCAGGTGCTAGCACACGCCTGGCAAGGCAACATCAACCACCTCTCGCTTCTGTTCAATCGGTTCGAAATGCCGCCGAATGTCCCTCCGAGAAAGCCCACTCGGTACTGCTTTGATATCGAAGCCAAAAGGAGAGCGCAAAAAGCAGCGCCGTTAGGCAGCGTTCCATTAACAAACCCGAAAGCTGCGATGGAGAGATGCAATGTAACGGACTTCGCACGAACACCCCAAGTGCATGTGCGGGATTTCCCTCGAGGGCATCCTCTCACCCTTTTGCAAATCCCGCAAAGATGGTTGATGGCGGATGGCGGGTTTGGGACAGTTCGTGCGTGTGCCGTCTTGGAACGGCAAGGAAATCCAGCCATGTCGTTGTGGCGGCCAACGGTTGAGCCTCAGAAGCGGACCGTTTTGGTGGAACCGTGGGGAACCGGGACAGTTGGATTGATATTGCCCTTCATTTGTCATTGAGCCTGGCGGGAAGCAAAAGATGAGGTACTGTGCATTTGATCAGCTAACGTCTTGTCGATGGTTTGTTGTTTGCCCGCGCGCTTCTCATTCGCCCACATGATTGACAGGAGAGGGATGACGATATACCAAGATGAGATCAGATGGAAGGGTGAGGTGCTGCGAGACCCCTGATCACAGAACGGGCCGACCACCGCATTTTGCCAGAATGCAGTACCACTTTCACCTACTCTGGGGCTTCGGTCATTCTCGACACAAGCAGTAAAAAAAAAAACACTTATCTCGGGTTTTTGGCTAAAAGAAGATCAAACATTCAGAGGGGTTGCGTTCTCGTCTCGACCCACGGCTCACCGTTGTGGCACGACTTTTTGGCATCCATAGACTCTTGGACTAGACAGACCGGTCAGAAAACTAGATTATAACGATATAATAATGTCTATGCAGATATTGCATTGACTATTGCAGACGTGCTTACGGAGAGGTGCGACAATCGGGCCAGACTTTCCACCAAGGAAGCTGTTCCGAAGACCCGAGACGGAGCGAATCCTGAATCCGTAGGTAGATAATGCAGATTCTGCCCTGATGATACTCTGGCTTGCTGATATTCCATGATGTTTTGTGGAAGCGAGCCGGCTACGACTTGACAGAACCCGCGGCAACGGCTCTTTCGCTCCGCTCTTGCTTGCAGTCCAACGGCTTCTTGTTGTTGCAAGCCGTTGACCGTTGCGATGAGGGTCGATTGACGAGAGATTTGTTGGGCCATCTACGGCATCCGAATCGGACCCTGAAGGAATTAGCGACCCATCGCGTCTGTTTGATGTGATAGAGGCACATGCTTTGGCAAGCAGATGCCAAGATTTGATCTCCCTCAGAGTGCTCTGGATATGCTCCCCTTTCATATCGTCAAAGTGTGCAGGCTAATTCACGTGTTGAGGAAGAGAGAAGAGGGTAATCTATCCAAGACCAACATGAGAACAGCCTTGGTCAGAGTGGCTGTAGGTTTGAAACTTGGGCGTCGAAGGAGCCGGCAGCAGGCAGAATCTGGTTTTCGAGTCAGAGTGGGTGAAATTTCGCTGTTGTTTCCAGTTTCAATATCCCGGAGGAGTGGTTGGTAACACCAAGCTGGCCAGTGTCGCATTGGCTGTGACTTGGGAGGAGAGAAGAGAAATTCGAGGGGAGTGAATTGTCATCACTGGCTGCATGGGTCGAGTTAGTGGCTCGTCACTGCTCGTATGATGGCTTCGCTCCTTCGTCAGTGGTCGGGCTGCCATTATGGTGAAAAAAATAGGACCTGAAGTGAGCGGCGTCGTGGGGTGGTTATCTGTGCGACATCAGTCTATGGCGCTTTGGAACGTGCTAGCTGCCAGTGTGGCTGGCGGGTAACAACGGGTGCTATCCAAAAGAGGGAGCAACCATTGCCGATCGCCAGCCCGGCTTTCTTGTCCCTCACCTCTGACCAAGCCATCTGATAATCTCCCCGCCATGAATGTGGGGTAGTGGGATGTGTAGGAGTCGCAAATTTCCCAGCATTTCCATGCTTGTGAGGGGACAAACAGGGAGCACTGGAAAAGCAAGTGTCAGCGTCTACACACCACCTCAATCGGCGTTTGATCGCCCGAGCCTGACATCATCGGAGCTTCCGACACAGGACCTCCAAAGCAATCTGTGATCGACGATTCTGCACTCAGAGCTATGGCGTATTCGTATGCGCATTTCGGCCTTGTCAGATCTCGTTCATCCCATGTCAAAAGGCCTTGGAGCAGCACAACCCTGGAGATCCTTCTCCTCGGCTTGACTGTTGAGTTCCCGCGTTCGTCGGACCGCTTTGTCGGCTGGTCCACTGTGTCGGGCGTGTTTTGGATCCACGTGGGTGTTTGCGGGACGAGAGTTGACAGCTCCATTTCGTGATGGCCGGTTTTGGTGATGGGCAGCGCAATGTCATGTTGAGGTGAAGGCGGCGTGCGTGCAAGGTAAGGTAGGGTTGCATGATCGGAAAGTGGGGATCCAAGTGGCTTGAAGCACGACATCAAAAATGTAGCCGGCATTTTGCCAGCTCCCATTCCACTGAGAGTGTCCCAACACATGCCCGCCTCAGGCCTGCTTGCTTCCATGCTTTCTCTCTGCTGAGGTGCTGTAGGGTGCGGTGCCAGAAATGAAAGGGCTGCTGCCAGTATGCGCCAAACCCGAGCTCCTTCAATACCACTATGATCATCAGCTTTCGTCCGAAGTCGCCTCCTCGGAGCGAGGTTGCATGCAAGGTACCCGACACTAGTACCTGAGCAGCTGCCAAAGCAACCCTGAAAGCCTGGTTTTGTCTGCTCAGAGAGATTGCTCAGTACGTCGCATGACGGCGCTTAGAGGTCCCCCTATCTCCGATGCCAACAGGAAACGTCAGAGGTTAGACGCCTGCCTACTTGCTTTGAAGCTTGACAACCCTTGATGGCGATCACGTTCTGGAAGCCTACAAGGAACACGTGCGGCCAACAAGCAAGCTCCGTTGGGCCGAAGTCGAGGCAACGGGAGCGAATAAAGAAGGAGAATAACCAACTTATTCCAAACAGCCATATCACCTGCGACAATAAAAGAAAGAAACTCTCGCAACCTTCACCACGAGAGAGCTCAGGAAAAAATGGAATGATAACGTCCAATTACGGTCCGGAGCGTAACCAGTGATGGAGAGAGCGCTTGGCCTAATCGGGGGTTACGAGGCAGGGACAGGGGAGGTTGCGATCCAGCGCGTGGACCTGTAAGAGGTCTCGATACGTGATCCTTGACATTTGCCCAGGGGTAACAGACCTGCCTTGACTTGACTCGGCGGGGGGGGGGGTGCATTCATTTTTGACACTCTCACTGACAGCACCATGAACTTCCATGAAGCAGCCAGGGGCCTCAGCTGTTCTGCGCTGCCGTGGAAGAAAATGATTGATGTTGCTTTCATCCAACGCTGTGCTGTCACTGCAAGATGGACCTGTCTGGCAGCGGTCCCGCGGCATACATTCCGGGCTTCTTCTTGATCGCCTTCCGCGCCGGCTCCTCAGATTCCAAGATCGGATCTTCCTCCATGGGGTCGCTCCCGGCCGAATGCCACCCTTTTGCGCATGAACCACTGACAACCCTGGGCCAGACTGCCAGAATACTACCACTTCTCGAGATCCAAGGAGGGACGAACAAAGAAACCAGCACGCCCCCCCAAATCCGACCCTCGAGCGATGAGGCGTCGTCGTGGTCAAAGCCGTCGCTCCGCTACAACGATACTACACCCCCCCTATACTTGGCTCTCCTATAGATGCTCATTGCCGTACCACATCAACAATGCGGTACGCGACTGCGTATCTGAGACGACGGGTATCGACAAGATGGCTGTCAAAGCTGCCCAGCCGGGCGCCGGATTGGCAGGGCAGTTGGAGGATCGGGCCTACCTTGGTACCCGTATATACTAACCAACTTGGGGATCAACGGAAGAACTGGGGGCATCTCCACCGAAGCTTGGTAGAAGCTGGCAAGGAAGAATTGGACCTTCTTCTTTCCGAAGAGCCAAATGCTGCAAACGGTGTTTCAGGCTTTGGCAATGATCAAAGGATGAATTAGCCCGGAGGCCCCTGGGAGAGGGAGGGGACAGCATATCCATTTTTCCAAGTTAGCCTCTCTCGCATGGAGCAGTGCTCAGTTGAAGCCGATTGAATGAATCTAACGCCCACACCTATTAGATTTTTTTCTCCGAATTTTTGCTAAGGTAGGTATTCTGCCATCCAGACACTGGCAGTTGTCGGTGTTTGGCAGCTCCTGCAGGTTGCACGGTCGGTACCTTCCTTGTCCGGCTGCTCTCATTGTGACTCCGAGTGCCGTCGTTCCTGGCGGCAGCTGCAGAAGAATAAAGAGTGGTTTCAACAACAAGTGAAGGCGCAACCTTCTCCATTAATATGTGCTCTTTGCCCTGGTCTCGCCACTGCCTTAACACTGGACCCCTCCCCTTTCCCCCATGTCCATGTCCAACTTCCACATCACGGGCAGTCTCCAGAACGACTTTGTCTCCAATATAACTCGACGAACTTCCTTTTCCCTGAATCAACCTCGGCCAGCCAGCAGGAGTCCAGTCCTCGGCTACCGTTCCCACAAATCTTCGAGACCCCTTCCTGACATCTGCCTCGCCGTTCCGCACTCGGCTGGCTTCCCGGAACCCGCGTCTGACACCACCAGAAGGGACCCTTTCTTTGCCACCTTCTTTTTCGCATAGCCAACCGCACCAGACACCAGCTTGGGTCTTCTGGGGAACCCGGTCACCGGTGAAGTAATAACGAAGAACAAGAAGAAGGAAAAAAAGAAAAAAAAAAAAAAGGAAAAGTCACCTACAGGGAGCAGCGCCGTGAAGCAGGTCAACCTAGCCGCAGCCTTCCGTCTACCTACCTCACCTACCTATGGCCCGTCCCTAGCGTGCAATACAAGCCTACCTACCTGCCACTGCCGGCAGCCATCAGCATCACCTCGATCCTGCTCGGCATCTTCCTCGTGGCACAGAAACTGCACTGGCTGCTGCTGCCGCCGCGCCATTTGTTATCAAACACCTCTTAGTTCTCGCGGGTACAAGGGGCTGAGATCTGCCAGCTGAATGGCCAAGATAGGACCACTGGTGGTGCTTATCCTGCAATCCGGCAATAGCAGCAAGCCAAACGATCATCCCTTGGTTCACCACTGCGAGCACGCCCTTTGGCCCAGCATCAGGAACGACCTGCTCCATTCCTGAAAAAGAAAAGACAAAGGCCAACATCTGCTTAGCGGATTACCTTAATTAGACAAGACCTGGAGTGATCACTTACCCTGTGCGGCTCATCATAGGCGCTGCAGGCACCTCACCTATTTCCCCACGGCCACCCACCACCAAGACAAAAAGCTCCCTCCTTTCCCAACCAGGAGCACGTCACAACCCACATGCCACTTGGAAGCCTCTGACATCTTCCATACCTTTCACACGCACACATCTCTCGCGCCCGACGGTCCCGATCTCGAATTCACTGTCGCCGTCGACTGCACTCACCAGCCAAAGCTGCCGGAACGTCGCACAGGAGCTTCCAAAAACAGCAACTGCGGGATTCCCTGCCCTGGCCACACTCAACCATACAACAGTACCTCGATCAGGTCAGGTACAAAAGTTTGGGGTGTGAGCCGTGTCTTCGACGCGGCCTACCAAACTCGCCTTGGGTGTCCGGTTCCATTCCAGCCAGCCAGCTCTCGCTTCGTTTCCTTCGTGCACTGCAGGAATCTCTCCACGCTGCAGCCAGCTGCGGACTTCCACTGGAAACCTCCTTCTCACGCCCCCTCCTCCTCCCTCCCTCTGCCCTTCCCGGGCACCCACCTACGACACGCGCATCTACCCTCACATCCACCTCCACCGCATTCACAACCACAACCATAACCACCCTCCAGACCGGCCGGCTACTCAGCCAGTCTACCTCGGTCTTCTTGCAGCGCACTGTGGCTGCTGGCCATACTCTCGGCATCCACATATAGCCCGAGCTTTGCTTTGCCGTGTCAACCCTTGCAGGAACAAAAGCAAGAACAGTTGCTGTACTTGGCAGTTGAACGCTGCCGCTGCCTGACAGCTTCTTGGACGGATCAAGGCCACCACTCAGACCTGAAAGGGGTGTATTTTAATCGCCAGTCACATCGCTTGGATCTCCTTCGCCCCAGGCGCCGCCGACCACAAGATCAACACCTCCATTGGTCCGCATGCTACTCGCTACCTGTCAACCGTCCCGTTTTATCTGTATCGCCGCCAAACGCCGTAGCTCTTCTCCCTCCTTGGTCCGCCGTCATATCTGAACCAAAGGAGCCCATCACTTGTCTTTCCGTCCCGGACCGCAAACAAAGCCCTTGTAATTCGGCACCATCTTGGACACCAGAACCGCCCAGGCTCGAAAGCTTAACACTATGTCATAAGAGCCCCTTGGAGTCCAAATCAGCACAAGCCGTTTTGCAGTGAGGGTAGCTCGACATCGTTGCAATATCTGGCTTCTGGAACCTTGGTCGCGGACCCGCAAGTAATAATCCATTACCCGCTTGCCACCCGTTGTCTTGTCCGAAGCTCAAGACGACCCCGGTATCTCTCTGACCATTTCAGGCGCGAACCAGGGCAGCAGCTGTCGTACATGGCAGTCGTTGCTCCGCCACCCCTATTAAAATCGAAGTTGGACCTCTGGGAATCAAGCGAATCCGCTATATATCCTGCCGTACCACCTTCAGCGCCCATGACAGACATAATGTCATACCAATATCCGCCGCCGCCTCAAAACGGCGCTGACATGGACATGTCGCCATCGGGATACTATCCCAACTATTCAGTCTCTTCACACACATCATCAGGAATGGATTCGGGGGTCCCATCCAGAGACCGTTCAGACTCGATGAGAATCAAAAGGTCACTATCGACGCCGGCCGTCGGCCCATCTCCATCCCAGGCCCCGGCACCCCAATCCACGGCATCGCAGCAGTCGACAGCCCAAGGCCAGGACCCGCTTGGGCTGGCAGGAGAAAAGAGAAGAAACAAGCTTGGCTATCATCGGACATCAGTCGCATGTGGTAAGTCTCGCCCACTTGGAAGTTGTGAAGCTACCCTTGTGTGAGTATGGTGCTAAAAACAAGACGATTAAGGCCACTGCCGCCGGCGGAAGATTAGGTGTATACCTTCCCAAAACGACGTGCAGGGTCGATGCATGAACTGCATTCGACTCAAAAAGGACTGCAGTTTCTTCCCAGTAGATCAACAACCACCTCCAGACACGAGACAAAAGTCGGCGTCGAGGTCGTCTGTTGGACCCAAAATCGCTTCAGCCTCTTCATCGCCGGCCATGCAGAGTGGAATGCCGTCCGACATGCATGGACAACAGCCCTATTCCCAACTCACCATACCATCAATGCCTCCGCCGATGAAGCCAGCTGGCTCCGAAGCCTACACCCCTGATACCAAGAGTAAGAAGAAACCCCGAAATCCAACCCGAGGACAACTTGCTGAAACTTCCAAAGTCCCTTCGAGCGCTTCGAGCTCTCGAGCGTACGATTATGGGCAGTCCGGGATAACAAACTGGATGGCAGATGCTAGCCCGAGCTCCTCTAAACCGAGCGATTTGAGTACCAACTGGCGAACTTATCCGGCTGAATCCCCCATAACGCCGGCTTTTTCCCCATACACGCCACACGCACCGCCTCCATCCGCAACCTGGTCAACGCCCGTAGGCTCCGAGCCTGCTCGTGACGATCTGGCCTGGTCATCGTCGTACCCGGCGCCGCCACCCCGATCATTGTCCTTTGGTGCCGAGAGCGTCTCGAGTCAAAGCCAGTACCCATCGATTTCGCATGTCAGCAACCACTCGAGTCGAGATTACAGTCGAAAAGCCAGCTCCATGTCTACCGACATGTATCCTGCCCCCATCTCAACCGCAATTCCCGGCGTTGATACGACTCCCGGATCGACGCCAACTCATGGTCTGGCGCTTTCCGCTGGGGCTGCCCCATCATCTGCCTATGGAACCTGGCAGCAGCCATACCCATATTCCAAACCCAGTGATGGTTATGGGGGAGCGTGGGTATATCAAGAATCGGGGCATCCAGGAGATCAGCATTCGACTGAGCACGCCTATTATGAGCGATAGAACCAGCGGATCTCATTATGTGGTGGATAGGCTGTGGTCTATGCTGAGCTTGTTGACCAGCATAAATGGTTGTGTGAAATTAGGCGGGCGGGAATTGGGATTGTGTGTGGCACTATTCGCCATTTCGACTGTCAGCCGCGGGGCTGCGCCTTGGTTTTATCGACAAAGTGCCATCCAGCTTCTCGCACACCTTCAACACTCTTCATGTCGCGGCTCTTTCGGGTCAGTCGGTGCGATTCCTGGAACTTCTCAAACAGGTTGTGCGCGATGCAAGTTCTTCAATCGGGAAGTTGGGTCTGAGCGCAAACCTTCTTTGGACGCCAAATCGGGCGACTTGCGACACACAACACACCACATGAGACCTCGGGTGTACCCATGAAAGGCTCTCCATCTGCAAGTTTTGAGCATACGACGAAAGATCGATGGCTTGTGACCCGATCACACGAAATGTGGCTGACAGCAAGGATGCGAACCGAGCGCCTTGTCCACCACAGTTCACCTCGTCGGCCTCCGCAGCCCCAACTTTAAGTCCGGCCGACAACGATCATGACGGGGCATATTTTTGATCAAACCAGGAGGCGGTGGAAAGAGAGATTGGTGATTATTGACACAGAACCGAGTGAAGCAGCAGTTTACTCATCTTACCCCTTTTGATCAAGAAAAGACTTGGGCCAGTGTGATGATGATTGCCAACACCAGCTCGGCATATGACTCGCCATCACCAGATTCAGTAGCGCGATCCATAAAAGCCGGGCAACTATATATCAACAGGGCAACTATATATCAACGGGCCGTGTCGTGGAGCAGGCGGAAACCGGGCGGAACGGCACGGGACGGGAGACTGACGGGAGTGCCCACACCTTCATCTATCCGGTGAGAGCAGATGCTTCCGGGCTGGTCACACGGCGGTAAACCAGACACACCGGTTCGGTGCATTGCCCCAAGGTGGAAGGACGTTACACGAGAAAAAAAAAGGGACGCCACGCGATAAACGTGGGGGGAACACTGGGGAATAATATGACTCGTCGACAACAGCACAAGTGCGGCCAACACACCTGGGTTAGAAATCGGAATCACGATCGGGGTGGTCAAATTGCATCTTTGAGGGCATTGGGAGAAGGTTGTGGAAAACAAATACATGGGGCATCAATCAGGGTCATGACTTTTTTTCTTGTTCTTTGTTCGCTTCTATTTTCGCGGATTTTACTGTGGTTTTGTTCTTTTTCATTTGTGTTTTTTGATATATGAGTTTTTATTTTCCGAGTTGAGACGCTGTCATCTGTATGATGGGACTAAATAGCGGGTTTGAGGTTATGGGGAAGGCAAATTTGATGTGGAAAGTGGAACATGGAAAATGGATGGGTTGTTTGTTTGTTGTTTACATATTATATATACATTCTGCTGCTAAACATGCAGTGGTGTTTTTCTGACGCCGAAGCGTTCTGCATCTTTTAGGTTGAATGGAACTGAAGATGTGTTTTATGTTGAGCTTTGTGTTTTGAATACCGCTGGGTTTATAGATGTGCAGATGGGAATGAGGTCAAACGATGAATTACATGCCTCGAATGTGAGTGGATATATATAAATGTCTTGAAGTTGTGGGATGAGATGGAAAAGAGATGAATGCTAGATGAGTTTTTCTGCAGAGCAGTGAATTGGTTGTTGACAGACTCTCGAATATTTATTAATGGTCAAGAGAATGATGTGTATTGTAGGCTGCTCAATATTTTATTCAACTGACAGGATCAACAACCTATTATGAATCAGAATGATTCAAGCTACTCTTTTTTTTTTTTTTTTTTTTTTTTTTTTTTTTCCTTTCTCGCAAACCCGTCAACCCACCCCCCCCCTTATCCCCAACATTAACTGACCATAAGCTCAAAAGTCGACACAAACTTGATAGCGGTTTCTTTTGGTTGACCAGAGCTCCGTTGCAACTTCGGAGACATGGTTCAGTGTGTTTCTTTTTTGTCTTCAACGGGGTAAGTAAGTAGCAACTGAATGAATCTATGGGACATTCATTGCGCTCTCATAGCAGGTGAGATGACTGGAAGAAAGTATAGACACATGGAGGTAAGGTAGGTAGGAGTTCGTGTATGATATGTATGCAGTAAAGCAAATATATATCACCTACTGTGCACTATGGTGGAAAGGTGAAATAGGTATGCACACGCCCTTGCGAACCCAGAGAATGAGGCGCCATGGGAAAGGGTGTATACATCATCATGTACATTGTGTATCAACTTGCAGAAGTCTGTGTCAAAGGGTCAGGTGAGTCAAGGTCAAAATTTGCGGTCTGACTTGTGGTAGAAAAGGTGAAAATTGGAATGTATACATATATAGTGGTGCCAGTAATGTACTATCGAGTGCGAAAGGTGTCAGTGATAGGTTGGTAGATAACTTCAACAATACGTCCGGTAATGTCGTAGCCTTGTAGGGATATGCCTGTCTGTTCCTCCATTCCAATGCTACGGGGTGTACTCCCATATTCAGTGACGGTTACAGTCATATCACACCGGTGTTCTATTGCAGCTAGTATACCAGCGTGCTATCGCAGAGTCATCTGTGACATCGCCAAAAACTACACCCTCCCCCACACTTACAACTCCGCCCCCCGCTAGGATTCCCCAGACCCCGCGAATTTTTTCGCGTCCGTTCGCCCTGCCGTGGACCCCACAACTTGGTGCGCCCCCCGGCCGCTTTGCTTCCCCCGCAAAACCCACTTTTCCGCCTGCCGCCGTCATTCCCGTCCGTGTAACGGCGCGCGACGCGGGCTGGGCGTGTGGTTCTGCCGTCTCGCACGGGAGTATCCAGCGTCTTTCTTGTCTTGTATGATCTGTGCCGTGTTTGTTCCCTCTTCATGCCAATCCACCTGTTCGTGTGCCTGCCGTCCCGCCCTTATTCTTGCTGCCCTGAAACCGAAACTTCTCGTACCTTTCCAGATCCAAATCTGGGACTGATATTATAAATGTAAGCTGGTTATTGGTGGAAGTATCAAGGCTAAGAAAAAGACTCGCGCAGCACGTGCCGTAAATCGAATATAAAACCGGTACAGGTACATTGTCGTTTCGTTGTATCCAACAAGAGGGGCCAGTTTGTTTCGCTGAAGGGAACGAGTGGACAAGTCGGAATGTAGCAGTGCAGGCACTCCAAAAGCAGCAGCAGTTCATGCCGGCAAGCCAACCTTCCGGTCTGTCGTGGTAGTCGAGGGCGCTTCGAGCCGAGCGCACGGCTGTTTGTATGTAACCTTTCAAACGTACTTCATCCTCGATCAATGGACCCTGAACCATGTCATGGCCTCATAGGTTAACAGCCTTTGTCACCTTGACGGTCCACCAAACTTCCCCAGTAACAACGAGCAGCCCCCAAGGATTCCAATTTGGGTTGTCGGTCAGGAAGAGGTCTCGTCTTGATAATAGCTGTCAATTTTAAGAAGTGAAGTCGAAGCAATCAACCTGTGAGCTTCCACAACAACACCATCAACGCAACGTAGCACATGAAGCTCAACAAAACGAGCAACGCCACGCTGTTACCGCTGGTCCGGAATTTCTTCTTGACAACGAGGGTCCTTCTTCGCCCCCGTACGGTAAGGCCTGTTGGGGTTGCTGGATCGTTTTCTTCGCCGCTACTACTTTCGTCTTCGCTCTCGACCGAATCAAAGAACTGACGGTTGCCTTCGTACCGCCGGTAGATGGCGACTAGCATGATAGCCGTACCATAACAAGCGAATAAGGCTCCTATGGGGTAGAACTCCGAGGTGAAAATCTTGAGGATGACTAGCGCAAAGGAGAACTGTGATAGAGCCGTGCGCATATAGGCACCCTCAAAGGTTCGTTGGGCAGCGCGGATTTCCACCAGCCTGAACAAGTAAAGCGTGTGAGTAGACTGCCTCGTATGTGCATATGGTGTACGACAGAACTGCAGGTGAGTGTCCGAGATATGATCTAGATGGGGCAACTAGCCTGCGACCACACGCCTCGATCTGAACAACAAATGGCCTAGAGTAGGCGAGATCGTTCGGGCCCGCTACACGTTCCTACCCGTCAAAAATGCCCCGTGCCGTCTGTATGAAAAGACTTCCGCAAGTGCGGGGAACGGCAGAAGAAGAGGCGGCAGACATAAGCATGGTGGCGGCGTGCATATCACTGACAGGTCTCCACCAAGAAGGACCGATAATCATACCAAGATGGAAAGGCGGCAAGAAAAGGGGGGAGGCTGGATCGAAACAAGTACAATATGGTGACGAATCAGGGCAGGTGAGGCGTCCAAGGTAAGGAGGTGTGTGAACACTTGGAAGCAAGGAGAAATAGAGGCTGAGGTGTTGGTCGTACAAGACCGGCACTTCGGAACGACATTGCGAAAGATGAGATCAAGACTCACTCTTGACTCGTCAGCACGACTGATCGTGCGCGGTGAAGACGCAGATGGAGTCGGTCCTGGGGGTAAGGATGGAGGGCCTATACATAGCAGACGTCAGTTATTGGTGCTATTCGGGGAGTGATGAGCGCGCGACGCACCTCGAGCATGGACGCCATGCTGAGCGGCTTGTGTTGGTGGTGCTGACTGAGGAATTGATAAGTGAAAGGGCAAGCTGCCCGGCTTCGTTCGGGGCCGAATATATTATTATGACATTAAGCGTGCTGTAGCGCGGATGTAATGAGGTATGAGATGGATGAGAAGATGAATGATATCGTGGGATGTGACGTTGTTTGTTGAAGGTTGCTTCGGTCAGTGGGTCTTGCGTAATTTTGGGGCGGGTTGTGTTATTGTTAGCCTCAACACACGCATAACCCTAACCCGTAACAAGCTGGGCCCACAGCATTCTCGCATACCTCACATAGGGAAGACAGTGAATGGTATGTTTAGAGCTTTGAGTAATCGAAAGAATATATGATTTTGAATGTCAATCGAAGTTTTGAGTGCAGTTAGCTATACAAACACTGGAGGCAAAATAGAGCTGCCATCGTCACCCAGAACCTATGAAATTTATAGTGACATGACTGGCTCTCGAGTACAACGTGTGTGGTTCTCTGACCATTTCCGATGATTATCAGACGCGAAATGTTACATGGTCAATCTTGCAACACAGAATATCTTATAGAGGCTAGTAAAAACGGAGATTATCTCAAAGGTAAACCTGGACTCAAGACCTCTAGATAAGTAAAGCTCTCAAAGTGTCAGAATTACAGTCAAGAATCATCTGCTCACTGGAAGCAAGAACAGCTGTCCAATCATTTCACAGCATTTACACCAAAAATCCCAACCAATCAACTCACACCATTCTCACCTAGCGCAGCTCTACCTCCCTGCAACAGTGGCCCGTGCCTGATATCGATTGCAGGGCTCCCGCAGCACAGTGGAGCAGCCTTGTCGATTGAAGCTTCGTGGCCGCTTCATTCGAGAGAGAGCTCCCGAGCAGCTCGCGGGCGCAATCATCACCATTGAAACATTTCCCCATCGACGACGCCCTCCTCCACAAACTCACACTCACCCACCCAGTTCCCTCTTTTTCTTCAACAACACACACCCACACAGCTTGTACCCTCAAAAACAAGAAACAATGGCCCAAAAACGCAACAACGCCAACCGCGGCGTCTCGCCAAACCCAAAGACAGCCACCACCACCTCTTCCTCAACCACCACCCCCCCCCTCCCTCCAACCCCCAACCCTGCCGCTCCCATCCCAGGAAGCAGCAGACCAACATCCTCCCACTCCGCCACCACCACCTCAGCCAAAACCTCCGCCTCCGCGCCCGTCGCCCAGACCTGGGACAAGGTTGTCTCCAACCTGACAACCCACTACCAGAAATCCACACCCCAGCGGACGAAGCTGCTCGATGCGTTTATGGCCTTCTTGGTGGTGGTGGGGGTCCTGCAGTTTGTGTATTGTGTCTTGGCGGGGAATTACGTACGTTGACATCCAAACAATAATCTGGCTTTTATCCAGGGGGAGGCAGGGGGAGAGATCCCGGGTTGTATATGTTGCTAACATGTGGTATAACAACAGCCCTTCAACGCCTTCCTCTCCGGCTTCAGCGCGACAGTCGGGCAGTTTGTTCTCACCGCGTCGCTGCGCATTCAGACCACCGAGGCGAATAAGAAGGACTTTCCGGCGGTTTCTCCCGAGAGGTAAATGCATACACCACTGCTCATTTGACCTACGTTCAGGGGGCCAGGGGGCTAACATTGGAATAGGGCGTTTGCGGATTACGTCGTCTGCAGTTTAATCCTGCATTTCTTCTGCGTGAACTTTATCAACTAGATTTGCCGGTGAAAAAGGGGAACGGGGAAAACAAAACCAAAGCGAGCGAGCGCAGATATTTGGAATCTTTTGGGCCAAAACTTGGGGCAGTGGTGAAATATGGTGTTTTTTCTTCTTCGATTCATCTCTGTTTAACAATTGCTGTATTTTCTGTCTATGTTACTTCTTTTCACCGCGTGAGGAATGTGCGGTTCATATACCACATCATACCGTCCCTGCTGTACAACAAAATTTTACAGCAACAAGACAAAAATCAAGGCCAGACAGATAACTTTATATGATAAACAGGCAGGGCTGGTATAAACCAAATACACATTTCAAGATGTTCACTCTCCCTCCTTGGGTGGAGGTATGCTTCCAGCCCTGGGCGGCCCTCCCATTGGTGGCCCTCCGGTTTTTGGGGGAGGTGGCAACGGTGAGGCAGTTCGACTTGGCGCGTTGTCCAATTCTCTGCTCTTCTTTTCCTGTTCCTTGAAGTAATCGTCCATGAGATTCGGTCCCGTATGGTGGCCCCTTTCCTTCTTTTTGCCTCGGGGTGGTGCAGTACCGCCTGTTGTTGGAGGCGGGCTAAGTAGTTGAGCCGGGACAAGAAAGTCTGCCGAGGAGGATGGAGGGGGAGGAGTAGCTGTGGTAGCCGCCGGAACAAAAGGTGAGAATGACCTTGGGGCAGCGCCGAACTGAGGGATGCCACCACCAGATTCACTGCCATCAAAAAGAGTCTCACCGGGAGCTTGAACTGGCTCGCTAAGAGGGGCAGGGATGCGATGTAGGGCGCCATAGCCGAGGACGCAGCCGAGAGCTCCCTCTCCTCCCCAGTCACGCGAGGGCTGGATGGTGACCTCGCGCGTGACGTTGTATTCGTTGTTGTAGACGTAGAGGCGGAGGGGGCGGCCGATGTGGTCTTCTACCAGCTCGGAGAGGCCGGATTCGCCGTGGAGGACGCCCTCGGGGGTGCCGAGGATGTAATCACTATAGGGGAGGAGGCCAGCGGTGTCGGCGGGGGAGTTGGCGGGGACGTCGAGGACGTGCCAGATGTTGGAGACAACGGAGAGCGGGGTCCATTGGAGGGTGAGGCCTAGGGAGGCGGTGTCGGCGGGGACGGGGACGTGGAGGGCGCGTGTGCGCTGGCCTTTGGCGGACCAGAGGCCGAGCATCACTGAGGAGCCGGCGCAGTTGCGGACTTCTTGGGCGAAGAGGGAGGGGTCGGAGGATTCCTAGGGATCAAGGTTAGTTGGAGAGGGGCGAGAAGGGGAGTTTGGGGGGAGGTACAATCATGCGCCCGTTGATGCCGACTACGTAGTCGAACCATGGCTCGATGGAGAGCTCGAGGTTGGTGTTGCGCAGGACTTGGAAGCCGAAACCGCTGTGGGTTTCTCTTGCCTGGGGAGGCGCATCACCGTCGAGACGGGATATGAATCGGTTGAGGGCGTTGAACATGTTTTGGGGGGGCTATGTGGTGGTTTGGAGGTTGGGTTGTCGTCGTTCTGAAGAGTGAAGCTGTCTCGAAGGCAGGCTTGGCATGTGCAATTGGACAGGGGTCCGGTAATGGATACGGTGGTGTTTATCGGTGACCCGCTCTTCACCTTGAGGGTGGGGCAGGTCTGAGCTTCTCTGAACTGCAAACGCTCATCCCTGTCTTGGCATCGAGTCTCATTGTGGTTTAAATTTCTTGTAGAGTTCTTCTCATGGACAATCTGGAAATTCTAGATGGAAATGACAAGCATCTTTCCAGACTCATTCTTGAATCACATAATACATCATGGGCCAAGAACAGTCTGTGACTGAGCGCGACAAGGCGTCACCAAGTCCAAGTGTAGTGGCAGGCTCCACACTGCCGCGTTCACCAACCAAACACGCTGGAACAGCACTCAACTCCAGAATTCAACCTCACACCAACAGGGTCACCAAGAAACGTCCTCAGAAAATCAGAAAAGATACGAGAGAGAGAAAAACGATCCCATTTGGCGGCATACCCATCCCTCACCGACCCCCATTTGAGCCAGAGCCCAAACAGACCGCCATGTCCATCATGAAACCCGTCGTTGGCAAACTGCCACTCACAGACGAATGTCTTCACTACGTTGATGTGTGTGAGGTGCCGCAAAATCTTCAAAAGTAAGCCGCTCAACCCACCTACGTGATTCCACTTAACCAACTCTTCAAAGGTATTTCCACCAGCGCTACTCAATATTCAAATTCTATGACTATGATATCCGCCTCACAAACGATGCTTGGTTTGGCATCACCCCAGAACCCCTAGCCTTGAGGCTCGCCAACGACCTGCCTTCACATCTCTACTCCACCCCACGGCGCACGACCATAGTTGACCTCTTTGGCGGTGCTGGCGGCAACACGATCGCCTTTGCCCTCTCAGAAAAATGGGAGCATGTCATCTCCATCGAGCGCGATGCCTCCACTCTCGCATGCGCCCAACACAACGCCGAGGTATACGGCGTCTCCGGATACATCACCTTTATCCATGGTGACTGCCTCGACTTTTTGGATCGTCTAAAGCATCACCCAGAAACACTGGATTTATCACTACGAGAAAAGTGTGATATGAGTCAGACCGTTCTGTTTGCATCGCCACCATGGGGAGGAGTGGACTATAAGGAGCAGGATGTGTTCGACCTGAGCACCATGGAGCCGTACAACCTCGAGGTACTACACAAGGCTTGCAGTCCTATGGAGCATGCTTTGTATTTGCCTAGGACGAGCGATTTGAGGCAGATTGCAAAGCTGGCTCCGAAAGGTGAGAAGATAGAAGTGGTGCAGTATTGTATGGATGGGGCGAGTAAAGCGATGGTTGTTTTGATCCCAGAAGCGATGCCGGAGTTAACTTGATTATTTCGGTAATTTGCTTCATTTAGATACTTTTAGACCATAGATACCCCCTCAAGCAAACAATATGCCTCCCCAGAATCTGTGAAGTTCGAGGCCGATTATGTAATCTTCAAGAGCTCCGCTTGCCTCGCAAACAAGGCAGGAAATGTGGGTCTCAGCTGTCGTTGCCTCACAGACCAAGCACGGGCGGGATGCTCCAACAACACACTGGACCTCGCCGTTGGCCGACCCGAACATCAAGCTCCAGCAATTGCGCGTCCCAGGATCCAGCAACATTCGTCTTTGGCGCTGGCATTGCTACCGAATATTACCGTCGATTCCCTCGACGACCTTGTATACACCTCCGTTTTCGCACCGGTAGCTCCAATCCCAGCCAGTAAACATGAAGCCTATCGTCGGCGCCGTGCAGGCATGGTCTTGGTAAGAACGACTCCATCAACCTCGCCAGTCATGGAAGGCATTGCGCTAACAGCAAATCACCGCAGCGTTGTGATTTCTCTCTTCGCCCTCGTCGTCCTCGGTATTCTCGGCATTCTCTTCAACAAGAATCACCCAGAGCTCGTCGGCGGTGGTGAGGACCCCGAGAACGGACCAGAAGTTGCTTCTACCATCTTCACTGCTATTATCATCTACATCGTATGTTGCGCCCCTATACGCACCAAAGTCCAGGACAAGATTGTTAATAATGCTTGCCAAACAGGGGTTCATTGTCTTCTGCGGCTTCCAGGGTCTCCTGCACGTACGCCAAAGCCGACGGGGCTCGATTGCGCTATAAGTAACATATGGCGAGGACGGGAACGAGAACATTGAATCATTCACGGATTGTGGCGTTTTTTTTTTTGGGTCGCGCTGGCGAAGCATTTGCTTTTTTTTTTGCTGCCCTGGGGATGGGGAGGGTTGCTCTAACATAGCATATTGAGTTGGGAACCGGGTGGCTTGGGGGGCTGGCTTGTGTTCATACCATGTGAGGAACTGTTGCTTCACCCATAGAGATGGAGAGCTAGAGGTTGGCCTTTTCTGTTAGTTTGACTGTTGACAGCAAGTACTGTAATGATACTTTTGACGTTAACTTGCAGAAGGCGGGGGTCTAGTTCGGCAGTGAACTTATGTCGGTTGATGACAGGCGGACTTGAAGAAGTCGACTATTGAAGTCTCTTGCCTGCCAGGTTTTGGATTGGTTGGCGTGGATGATAGTGGGTGAGTATAGCTTGGCGAGCTGAAAACACACATTTCCCAATTGGGAATGCAGGTTGCACCTTCAACTGTCGCGATTCCCATGTCGTCCCTGGTTGCTTTTAGGCATCACAGCCTCCAAAATGAAGTTCCCGTCGGCTCCTCCATCTATTCCGCAGCAGCTTTAGGCATCGCGGGCTATCACAAGATCTCGCGCCTTTCTCGTGTGGGGATCTCCTGCTGTGTCCAGGCAGCACACCCCCCTGTTACGTCCAAGAGGCGACGAACCTTCACCACACCTCCATCGAGAATCTCAAACGCGTGGGTCATTCAACAAGGGTTTCGAGGAGTCCTCAACAAAAACAACTTGATATTTAAGTACCTAACACCCCCTTCGTCTTCCAATTCACACACTTTGACCATCTCTCTTACTCGCTTCTCAGCACATCCCACATATCGCCATTCCAGAGGAGTCGGAGATTATTTTCATCCAGCTCAATTCACTTTGCATCTGGAGCTGTTCGTTCAGATACAAGTCACATATCTTTCAACATGGCCACCACCACTGTCCCGGCCCTGCCTGTTCCCCTTACGGACCTTCCCAAACACCTTGCTCAGCACCCACACACGCCGGTCACACAGCTCTTTGAGCCATACCGCAAGTATGAGGCTCACCTCCGTGAGTCTTTTGCCCAGGACCCTTCCAATGAGCTCTTGAAGGACCCTCACGTCAACGTCCTTCCTCTTTTCACCGAGGATACCTCCAGCCTCAACATCAGAGCCCGCAATCTGGCGGCCGAGTCCAAGGAAGAGCGTTCCAGATACATCATGCCCCTGCCCAAGGAGCTACGAAGGCCCAATGGCTCACCAGCGACTGTCAAGGACCTCAAGGAGTTCCGCCGCAACTTCAATGTCTTTTCTGAGTCTTCGCTCGTTGAGCTTGATTGGAGCAACGTTGTTGCCGCCGGCTCATCAGTGGTGAACTGCTTGTTGCCAGTGCCTGCTGAATACAACCGCAACAAGAGAACGCTTCGCGAGTTCTACCACGAGAAGTTCTCACCTGCGTCAGATGTCGATCTTTTTCTTTACGGTCTCACCGAGGAGCAGGCCATTGAGAAGATCAAGGATATTGAGGCCCGAGTCCGCGATTCTCTTCTTACCGAGACTACCACGGTCAGGACCAAGAACGCCATTACTATTTGCAGCCAATACCCCACTCGCCATATTCAGATCGTTCTTCGAATTTACAACTCGGTTTCTGAGATTTTGACGGGATTCGACATTGATTGCTCGGGGGCTGCATATGATGGCAGCCAGGTCTACTGCACTCCACGTGCTCTTCAGTCTTACCTGACCCAGATCAACCACATCGATCTGACTCGGCGCAGCCCTTCCTATGAGAATCGCCTTTCCAAGTACTCCCACAGAGGTTTTGAGGTGTATTGGCCAGACCTCGACCGGTCCCGCATCGACCCAACCATCTTTGAGCGGAGCTTCCAGCGTACGCTTGGGTTGGCGAGGCTTCTTGTCTTGGAACGCCTCCCTACCCAAGGGGCGAGAGAGACGTACACTGATCAGCGTCGCAAGGAGCGAGGCCGGCCAGCGATTGATCGCTACAGCCGGAACCAGCACAAGCTCTGGGGCAACATCAAGGATGAGCATGAGGACGAGATTGCGGACTGGGCTCTTGAGGATGAGGTCTCCAACTATCACACCTTCACGATTCCTTACGGCACCAAGTACCACGCCAAGAAGATTGAGAAGCTGTGCTACACGAGGGATTTGCTGCTCAACGCCGAGTGGAACCAGAAGAAGGACAGGGAGGTGTATCTTCATCGCCACCCTGCCTTCTTTGGCCGGGTCGAGGACGTGGTGAACGACTGCTGCGGATTCTGCCCTGTCCCGACTACGGACCAGGAGAAGGAGATTGCTGCCGAGGAGGAGAAGTACTTTGTGTCGGGCAAGATCTCTTTCCTCAAAGATGATCCGGGCAGACAGGCTATCGGCTCGTTCAATCCTCTGACGGATGATGACTGGACTGAGATGGCGTATGTTGGTAACACGGCTCGGCTTTGCCAGGCTATCGTTGATGGTGATGCTGAGCATGTCAAGGACTGGCTTGCTCAGGAAGGAGTTGATCCCAATACTCGGGATTACACTGGTCGCACCCCTCTGCATCTTGCTGTCATGACGTCTACGCCGGAGATTGTTCGTCTTCTTGTCGATGCGGGTGCTAGGCTTGTCGCGCGTCTCGCTGATGGACGGACGGCTCTTCACCTTGCTGCGTCGCGTGGCAGTGTGGAGATTGTTCAGATTCTCATGAACAAGAGCGTTGCTAATGAGGCGGAGCATGAGGAGAAGGAGGAGAAGCGCAAGAAAGAGCTTGCTGCGAACAAGACTGAGGAGGATAAGATGGATGTCGATGAGAAGGAAGAGGACGGTAGCGAGAAGGAAGAAGACGAGGAGTCTGATGGTGAGATGATCGATGGCGAGGACTCTGACGATGAGGGCCGGACTACCACCAGTGGATTTGTTAAGGTTGGGAAGGACGCTGCCGCTGCGGATGAGCTGGCTTTGGAAGAGGCTGAAGAGGAGCCTGATTTCTACGATGTTAACGTCATCGCCTGGGACACTCCTTGCTCTGCTCTTCACTTTGCCATCATGGAGGGTCATTGTGATGTTGTCAAGACTCTGTGCCAGGTATGTTATGCTGGGTCTTGAATGTTGGGAATAGTGCTAACTCTTTTGCAGGAATATGGTGCCGATGTTCTGCTGCCCATCAAGTTCTTGAATAGCAACAAGACCCCATACGGGGCGCTGCTCACTCTTGTCCTTGCGCTGGTTTTACCTGTTCCCAAGGCGAAGGAGATGGCCAAGATCCTCTTGAGTCTTGGGGCCACCTCAGCCCAGGCCGATTTGAACGGCGTTACTGCCTTCCACCGTTATGTCGAGGAGAATGCCGAGTCGTTGCTTGCCACTCTGTGGGAGCACGATGCGGTAGGGACCAAGACGGCCATCAACCACATCAGCATGCGTGACCAGTATTCGACCGCAGAGACGGCTCTCGGCGTTGCTATCAAGAAAGGAAATCTTTCTTTGATTCTTCAGTTGCTCGACCATGGCGCTGTGCCTCAGATTGACTTTGAGAGCTGGCTCAAGTCGGCGAGACAGTCAGCCGCCATCGAGAGGAACCTGGGCACTTTGGAGGGCAACAAGAAGATGTGGAACGAGATGACGGAGCAGCCCCTGATTCTCGCCATCAACTCCACCGATCCCTCCTCAGCCCTCGAGCTCCTCAAGGCTGGCGCCGACCCCAACGTTGTCACGATGGAGTCTCACAAGCAGATGGGCCGTTCGTGGGTCACGGTGGTTAACGGAGAATCTGCCCTCGATCTTGTGAATACCTACCTCATCCGTCTCAAGGAATTCCTTGACAAGAAGAAGGATGTGCCCAAGGCCCCAGAGCTTCGTGAGGATCTTGACAGCTGGCTCGATCAGTACGAGAAGTCATCGTACCAGTATGCGATTGCCTCCGCGGAGATTGCCAAACTGAAGGCTGTACACAAGGACCAGATGAGGCAATATGAGAAAGAGCTTGCTTCGACTGAGGAACCTGAGGGTACAGCCGAGAAGAGGACGGCAGTCTTGCAAGCATTTGTCACGTTGGCAAAGGTGAAGGAGGCACTTGTTGAGAAGGGGGCGAAGACCTTCGGAGAGCTTTTCCCGGCCTACAAGGCCCCTGACCCGTTCCCTGACGTCAACACCCCGTACGCGCAAGCAGGCAAGGTTGTGCAGCCGATTGTCGACCCGACGAGGCACCTGTTCCATTTGCAGAATGTCTTTGATGTGACAGATAAGAGACTGCCTGCCTACATCTCTTTGTAAGTTGCTCATCCGTGGGTTTACCTGCTGAAATAGATGCTGACATTGATTTACACAGGTTCGAAGCCGCTTGGTCGGGCGATCTTGACAAGATCAAGAAGCTCTGCTTGACCTCGTGGGACGAAGAGCAAACCGAGGCTCCGCTCAAGATTGCCTTGTACGACAACAAGGGCAACTCTCCCTTCTCGCTGGCGTACTTCCGCGGCCATCATGATGTCGCCAAGGCGATCCTTGAGATTGCCCAGGCGCAGTACACGCCGAGGGAGAAGCCTGAGGCCGAGTACAAGATGCACGTCAATGACACTTATGAGGATGATTGCTCGATGGATGACTCGGACAACGAGTCGGTCTGCAGCGGCGGATCTGGGCCTGACATTTACAAGCACATTGTTGGCGGCGAGTTCACCATTGAAAACATAGGAGAGGTTTCGATGAAGGTGAAGAGCCATACCAAGCCTTCTGAGATTCTGCACAGGAACTATCCCAAGCCTGGGGAGAAGGGTCGGCAGTATGGCCTGCTGTCTCGTAAGTCTTTTGCCTCGTCTGGTATTGGGAGTGATGAAGCTGATTTCGGGTGACAGGTGCTGTCTTTAACAATGACATGCAAGCGCTGAAGTTTGTTCTCGGTCTCGCTGAGCAGTTTGCTGCTGATGATGGAGCCGAGGACAAGCAGACCTTTTACCCGTTTCCTGACTCTGTTTTCAAGCTGGCTATCCAGAAGGGCCACACTGAGCTGCTGGCCGAGATCATCAAGCGCACTGGTGCTGGTTTGCCTCTCGAGAATTTGGTGAAGAACACGGGTGTTGAGATCGCGGAGAAGCCGACTTACTATCAGGGATTGACCGTGTACGGGAAGAAGAGAAAGGACTGGGCGACTCAGGGCCGCAACTCCGCTCCGGGAGCTCGTGGTCTTGAGAGCTCCCCTTTGTTGCTTGCTGCTCAGTCTGCTCAGATTGCGAGTGTTGAGTGGTTCCTCAGTGATGCTCCGCTGAGGCACTATCTTTCGTTCTGCAAGAGCAAGGCGGCTAGGGAGGATGTTCGGATCAAGCACTTGGGACAGCAGAAGGGTGGGTTTGAGGGTGCCATTTCAAAGTGGCTGACTGACAACAGCGACTTGGCCATCCACGCTGCTGTGTACACCCGTCCAACCCAGAAGTCGATCGACTTGGTGGAATACCTGCTCAAGGTTCGCCCCGAGTCCATCGATTCCAAGGACCGCAACGGCGCTACTCCCTTGATGGCAGCTTGCAGGCTTGGTCGTGTCGAAATCGCAAAGCTTCTGGTCGAGGCCGGCGCCGATCAAAAGACCAAGGACGCCAACTTTGACAACCTCTTGCACGCCGCGCTGCGCTGGAAGCCCACTCGCGAGCAGCTCAAGCCTCTGCTGGACCTTCTCGGCCGCGATCTCCTCGTCCGCATGCTCAAGGAGCGCAACAACCTCAAGACAGAAGGCCACACCCCCTTGCACACCTGGCTCCTCCATTTCACCCACTACACCAACCAATACGCCTACAAGAGCCTCGCCGACGCAGCTGCCGTCTTCAACCTCGTGGCCGACCTCTCCCCCGACGCGACCCGCCAAGCCCTCCGCATGCTCGACGGCGCAGGCAACACGCCCCTTCACTCCCTCCTGATGGGCGACACAGAGCACGGCCTGATCGGCTTCCTCCTCAACTTTGAGCCCTCCCTTCTCCTCGTCGAAAACGCGGTAGGCCGGACCCCAGCGGAGCTCATCCACGAGAAATTTGTGTCGAGCAAAGTCAAGGTTGAGAACCAGCCACAACAAAACTACTACTGGTATAACCGCCACGCCAACACGGCCGACGCACTTGCCGTACGAAACATTCACACTGCCGACCCGAGAATATTTGTCAACCAGGGCGTCTGCGCCCAGTCGGCGGCTAAACACGCCGAGATCAACCTTGCAAAGACTTTCTTCCTCTGCAAGGACTATCTTGCTAGAATGGAGAACCCCAAGCGCAGTCTGGTAAGCTTGCACGCGGCGAATATGGTTTCGCAGAGGTTGGGCAGGGAGTACGAGAGGGGGAGGTACAAGTATGATCTTGGGGAGGTCGTCAAGGGAGTGGAGGATGTTGCTCTTGTTGCGGGAAGTGATGATGAGCAGGAGGAGCAGCAGAAGAAGCAGGAGAGGACGCAGTGGTTGTGGGAGCATGTTGTTTCGCAGGGGTACGAGGAGAGCAGCAAGGGGTGGTTGGAGACGGATGGGAAGGAGGGGGCAGGGAGGGAGTGGGTGGCGCCAAGGTGTGTGAGTTGTCAGAGGTTTCATGGGTGGGGGGAGGCGCTGCAGAGGAGGGAGTCGGTGGTGCCGGTCATGAACTGATTGTGGGGGTTATGTGAGCGGTGACTTGAGGAGGGATACATGGTGTAAATTCACGGTGATTTTTCTTGAGAAATGACAATTCTTTATTCATGTGTGTTGGGTGTTGTGGGCCCATGGGTATTGTTTACTTTCCCCTTTTTACCCCTGAATTTTGAGATACGCCAGCTCTGATTTTTTCTCTAAGACTACACATATTTCACATTGTTGATCTCACAAACCACAAAACATTATCTGACTTTTTGAACCGCTTCTCAGTTTTCACCATCTTCATCCATCCACTCAGCTCAAATCCTAATAATTATATCATACAAAAACAAAAAAAAGCCAACAACAGCAGAAAAAGATATGAGTGAGAAGATGATGATGATATTTGGCTCATCATGATAAAACCATTCCAAAAAAAAAAAACTAAAAAAAAAAAAAAACTGAAACTCCTAAAAAAAAGAACACTGGGTATGATAATCCTACGGGGTATAACAAAGAAGTAGAGAGAGAGAAAGAGAGAGAGAGAATTCTTGCCCTTGTCCCCTCCAACAAAAAAGCAGGCAAAAAACCCATAACCGGGGGCCAAAAAAGAAAAAAAAAGAGAGAAACCGAATTGACCACAATCATAATTCCTTCTCGCTGTTCTCCCCCCCCCCCTCACCCTCCTGACTCAACCTTAGCAAAACACCCCCCTCCCCTCTAGTGCTCTCATAACATTGCATTAACAAGATACACAGCCAAAGATAAACTCCATGCTCCCAAAAAGACAAAAAAAGTAATACACGCTTGTCCTTATAACCCACCAACCAACACCCCTTACCCCTCCTCAACCCCCCTCCCTCGACCTCGACATCCCAGGCTAGAAGAAGAACGTCTCTACCCCCTCCACCTAGGCCTCGTATCCTTCCTCTCCTGTGAATCCCCGGTCCTATTCCCCATAGCACTCTTGTTCCTACTCCCCAACCCCATTGCAACCCTAGCCCCCTCCACCGCCTGCGGAGACGCCCTCCCAGTCACCAGCCCACTCGTCGACCTCCTAAAGTCACCACCACTCTCTCTCGGCAGTGGCAACAAACTCGACCTCCTCCCATTACTACCCCCCATCATCCCAGCCATCGAACTCGCCGGCCTCGCGGCCGCGTCAGGACTCTGCTCCAGCGGCCTCGAAGAAGGCATCATGCTCGCCCTCCGATCCCTATTCAACCCAGCCATGGTCGCCGAGCTCGCCAGCCTCGGCCTCTGCGCATACGGCCCCGGGGTAGAAGCCAACCGCTCCCGAAACGAGAGCCTAGAGTGCGATTTGGGAGTAGTCATCAAATCATCCTCCGGCAGAGGTGACGCACTCGAGGCTCTGCCAAGCGGGCTTCGCAACGTAGGTAGCTTCGAGCTGGACGAAGAAGGGGTGAGGGCAGAGGTTGACCGGACCGGAGTCGGAGTTTTCTTAGCGTACGGACTTGGGGTTGTCAACGTCAAGGGTTTGAAGTTGTGGCCCGTGTCGACATCCGACGTGTTGGTTGATGTGTTCCATTTCGGACGGTTGGACAGCGAAGAAGGTGGCCGGGAGGTGCGGTTTCCTGTTGGGGTGGCCGACCCTTCCCTAGAGGGGACCGACAGAGTCGACATTCGTGCCGCGACTGGCTTTCGGGTGATAGAGGAGTGGGAAGGCGTAGGGAGGGAGGACATCCTCCTGCTGCTTGGTTGCGGCAGTGAGCTCCCCCCGCTGGTGGAGCGGGATTTGGAGATCCGGATGTTGGTCTGGGAGCTGGCCGGCTGGCTGGACATTATCACTGACGACGGGGGCGAGCTCTCGGGTGTTTCGTGGGCGCTTTGAATCGTAGACCGGCCGTTCGACAGGATACTCGAGACCGAGTCCCGTAGTTGTTGACTCTTCCTCTCCTGCTGGATCTCTTCCAGCACAAGATCAAGCTCGGCAATCTGCCTCTTCAACCCCTCCCACTTCGCCCTCATCTCGGTATGCAACCGTGAAATCTCCCCATTAATAGTAAACCTATCCTTGACCCCCTTATCGATAATCGTCAAAAGCCTCTCGATCGCCTCTCCGTAATGCGTCTTCCTGGCCTCGTAGTTCTCAATCTTCTTGCTCATCGCCGGCGGGCTCGTCAAATGCAACCCAGACTCAATCGCCTCCCGTAGCCAGGTCGTACTTCTCTCAACAGACTCGTACATCTTTTGCGCCTGCCGACCAGCATTGCGAAACACCAAAACCCACCTGTCCTCGCCCAGCTCTTTACGGAGCGACTCGGCATCTTTCTCCAGCTTCTTATAGCTGGCATCCAAATCCGCCCTCCTCATCTCCAACTCCTCACAAGCAGTAGGAAACGTATCCTCGGCCCTCGCCTCAAAAACCGAAAGCCTCATGGGCAAGAAGTCAAGCGAAGCCCTAAGCGGCTGCATCCTCGCAAAAAGCGCCAACAAGCTCGAATCTTCCTGCGAAATCCCCATCGCCCCAGGACTCGGCGACCCAGGACTCAGAGGGAACGGAGGCAGACTAAACCGATTGCTCTGCTGCTGCTGCTGCTGCTGCTGCTGGTGTCCCACCGGCAGCCTCAACCCCCCCGGCGTCGTATCCTCAGCAATAGTATCCAGCTCCCCTCCCTCCTCGGCCCCAAACACGCTCTTGTGCCTCCTCTCCTCCATCTCAAAAACCAACCTGCTTAACTCGTTCAGCTCATTCTCGATATCCCCCAACACCATGTTCCACAACTCCTCCCACTCCATCGCAATCTCCACCTGCGCCTTGACATTGTGCAGCGTCTTGCGCATCAGCCCCCACTCCTCCAGGATAGCCTCCATCTGCACCACCGCCCTCCTGAGATCATCCGCCGACACAGCCGCAATGTCCTCCCTAGCCTGCAGTTCCTCAATCGCGCCGACATAGACCTTAATCAACTCCTCGAACCGAATGATGGCGTTTTCCACCTCTTCCACCCCCTCGCGACCCCCAGCGGCGGCCCACTCGACGTCATCTTCGCTTTCCAGACCGCCAATTACCTCGGACGCTTTGGAAATCCACCCTCGGATTTGTTCCGCCGCGCCGATGAGTGCCCTGGTGGCTACTTGGGCTGTTGGAATGGCCGAGACTTTGCTAGACAGAGATTCGGCATCTGGGAGTTGCAACGATGTTAGTTGCGCCAACTGGTTGGCAAACGAGGCTCGAGATAACGTGTAAATCGACCCGGGCCGTTGCAGACCCAGCGGGTTCAATGCAATCGAATCCGGGTTGAAAACGTCTCCAGAAGGCGGGGCGGCTGGACTAAACGAGCGCGACGTTGTTGTCGTTGGAGGCGTATCCTTTGCCGGCGGCGGAGGTGGAATTTCTGGCGTCTGCGGTGGTGGCGGCGGTCGGGTATCCCTCGCGATATGCTCCTCCCTTGTGTCCAACTGCGCCTTCACCCCATTGCCATTGGTGTGGTCAGGCAGACGATATTTATTCGTGTCCATTTCCAGCGGTTCTGTGGTAGTAATTTCTGGGAGCAGCTCTGGTTTTGGGTATGATGATAATTCTTGTTCGATACTCGGGGACGGAAAAGCGGGCGACTCGAGGGCCGGTTTGTTGTTGTTGTTGTTGTTGCTGTGCGACGACTTATCCGACTTGAGGCTCGATCTCGAGGGGATTCGGATGATGTGACCCTTCCAGGGTCTACCCCTCCGTTCAATGACGGCAGCTGCGGAGTTGACCTGGTGTCCCTGGTCTAGTTTCCTAAGTTGCTCCTCTGGAAGACGGCCGATATCTTGCTGGATGGGAGGAGGGGGCGAGGCGGTTTTGCGGGAGGAGCCAAAGCCGAGGGCTTTTAATCGCGCTGCTAGGCCTGGAGACGGCTTTCTTGCGCGATGGACTGATGCTGAAGGGCCGGGAGTGGTAGCCCGGGAAGAGGTTGCAGGGTCGTCTGCCGATAGCTGTTGCTGAGATTGGGCTTGGTTTTGTTGTTGTTGCGGGTTAGTGTTGTTAGTGTTAGTGGTAGTGTTTGGCGGGTCGCCGTTGTGGCGATCGCTGGTGGTGGTGCTGGTACCGTTACTGACGTGATGTTGATCCGTCGTCTCGTACGCGCGAAGGGGCAAAAGATCGGGTGACTCGGACACGTCCGTCGCCGTGATAATCGGAGCGGTGAGTTCGTGATGGCTACTGCCTGGGGCAGCAGTAGTAGCAAGAGCCGTCATTCGGAACACTGGCTCGACTGAGCTCCCTCTCTTTTTTTTTTGCGGGCACTTGGACGGCAGCCGACAGCGACAGAGCGTTCTAGCTTGGCGGCGTCAGAGGGTGCGTATGCGAGCTGCGTTCTGCGTCTTTTCCCCATAAAAAAATCCTCCCCCAGGGTCGGCTGTGGTCTGAATTCGCGATGGAACGCAGTTTGCCTTGCGTTAGTGGTTGGATGACACGCCGTAGAGGGGAATTCTGCCGGGTTTCAATCGTGGTGTGTGGCAGCAAATAGCAGTGGGCCGATGCAAATGAAGAGACAAGTGACTGGTCGACAGCATCCCGTTTTGATTGGCAAGGTAGGTGTGATGTTATGAAGGCTGCTTCCAAAGAGAAATGGTTGGAAAGGGCAGAGCAGAGCAAATAGAGCAGAACAGAGCAGGCCCAAAAGGCCGACAGAAGTGCCAGAGGGGGCCAAGTTATTATTATTTAAAAAGAACAATTCCCAGAGGCCTGTCTCGCCTCCTCTAGCTTGGGGGGTGTTAATCTTGTGTTGGGTGCCCTTCGGGAACCCGCAGTCGCGTTCGATGGGATCGTCCAATGAGCCCGGCGCCTTCCATGAGTGTTACCTTGCTCTCTAGATATTTACTGTGTAGTCCCCAAGAGCGCTCTTGACAATATCACAAAAGCGAAGTTACAAGGTCGCAATATTCAGTGTCTTCCAGAGCACAAGCACTACCCGATGACGGCAGTTCGCCAGCCCGGACGGGCGACGGGTGCTGAAACGCTTGATGGGGGCACAGGGATTCTAGAAGATTAAACCTATTTCCGGTATGGTCGGCAAGCCAGGGGCCCCTTTCTAGCGTTGCGGGAACCACATGCTTGGGCCAAGGTTGGGCCTCTCTTCTTCTGTCGGCTGACGAGACAGAGGGAATATATATCATGAAGAGATGACGATCGGCTTCACTTCTGCGGCCTGTCACTGAAGACACAGCAGCTAGGTCAAGCTCATGCAGCTGTCTTTTGTTTGCAAAGATCAGACGCTTCTGCTAATAATTACCTCACATAAGGTAACCATCAAGACGGGCCGCTGATGGCCGCTGCGGAGAGCAAAGAGAAATGCTGCAATGCAACCTGCATGGATGCTCCCGAGTCTGCATTGTAGTCAAACAGAACACCAATCATTGGCTTCAGCCGAGGTCAAAGTCGTGAAAGAGATATTGAGAGATTCAAAAGAGAGAGATGCTCACCAGAGATCCAGACGTCAAGACCACTGCTCAACATCAGATGAAATGGAGACAGACGCCCAGATGTCGTAATGAAAAGAAGCCAGCGAGGTATGCACGTGGCCTTCTCAGCATCTCCTCGCGTTGCCGGGGCGTTGCTCCGTGGCGAGAATGACAGAAAAGCATTACGAGACATTCCGCGGCTTCCGCTGTCAAGATCAAAGGGGTTCGTCAGTGATCGCAGGCTTCTCGCCGGTTGCTCTTGTGTCAGGAAACAAAAAAATAAAAAAGCTTCAGCGGGGTTCGAGCTGTGTGAACCGACGCGTTGGCAGTGGACCGTGTCCTCCTCATCTCCCCACCTTCCGTGTCGCAGACCAGGGGGTGGGCCATCGGTCCCCAATCCCCACCAGCGCTGCATCAAGCCATCGGGCCCCCTGGGCGAGAGCAGGCGAGACAGTCACAGGCAATTCTACCGCATGAAGTTATCTCATTTCTTCTGCCTGCCCACCCTCGCCCAACCTGCCTGCCCACAGAAATACCACATACAGCGGAATCGCCTGGAACTCGCTTTTTTCCCTTTTGCCTATCCATCCCCCCTCACCGGAAAACCCTCCCGAAAAGCCCAGACGTTCAGTGTCTGAGACTTGCCTCCCGTTGTGCGTTGAGCCGTCTCTTGTTTACTTTCTGCCTCAATCAACCACCAACGACAGCCACTCGCCCACCGGGCTCCCTGCCGTGGAACAACACACTTTGCTCTGTTCAAGACGCTGCTGCAGCCTTCGTACCAGACAGAAAGAAACGACGTCATCGCCGACGATCGCTCTTGGTATACCGAAATAGGCACACTCCGGCCTATGGCCTTTTACCTCTCGTCCTCACTCGATATCAAGATGGCAGCTGCTTCTGGTGAGCCCGCCAGCGGACGCTGTGCCTCTCCTCCGCTCGACAAAGCTCCCGGCCCGGCCCTCGGCCCTCGTTCTGACCCGACACGCTGCCTTTCAGTGGGCTCGACCGTCTCTCATGGCTCCGCAACTACAGAAGCCTCGAATGTGCGCGAGTCTCTTGGGAGCGACAGCTCGGCCTTCTCACGCCAGTCCTCAGAGAGCTACCGTCCCTCTCGCGTCTCTGATATCTACACGGGCAATCTTCCACTCAATAATCGGGACTCGATGAACGGCATGGATATGCCCTACACGCCAGTGACACCGTCGGGGTCCAGGAGCTCGAGCAGGCGCCGGGGTTACATGCGTCCCCAGGGAACTGACTTCGCTGCCAGCGCCCGCGCTCGGGAGAGCGTCCTGAGCCTCGGGAGCATCGCACATCTTCAGTACTACTTTGCACGGACCGGTTTGCTGGACGGGAAGGGTGGTCGGCTGGCACGCAAAAGAGACAGCAAGGCACAAACACTGGATCTTTCTTCGCTCGATTCCGTGTCGTTTTCTAGTCTCAAGGCCCCGGTCAGTGACCATGACTCGAGCTACGCATCCATGGGAAGCAGCCCGGATCTGGGTGCGCACAGTAGCTTTGTCAGTTTGGCCGGCGGTTCGCTCGTCGAATCGCCCACCGATGAGCAACACCCGGAGGAATTCTATTCCGAGGACGAATACGACGAGGAGGATCTCAACATGCCCCCTCCGACGACCAGCACATACATTCACCGAGAAAAGGCAGTCCCAAAGCCGCCGACGGTTGCTGAATTAAGAACCGAGCTCACAAACGCCCTCGATACTGCCAAAAGATCACTGAAGGAAGCAAAAGACGCCAAGGCCCCACCAGACGATTCGCCCAAGATTTCCATTCATTTGACTGATGACCAGGGAGCCGACTCACGCGCACGTTCGGGGTCTACCAGAAGCACCCGGAGCAATAGGAGCAATATTGGGTGGTTTGAGATTCAGGGCATGCACATCCTTGATGTCATGACGCTGGCTATCCGGGCGGCCAAGATCTATTACACATCCCACGACCGACCTGACCGCCTGGATGCCATCAAGTCGGAAAAAGAGATTCGCAGTGCCTTGCTCTCTGTGATGGAGGTGCTCAAGCGCATGGCAACTCGGGGGTTCTCTGGCGGCATGCGTGAAGACGAGTTCCACACTATGAATGAATGGATCTCCGGGCTCCACAGCATGCTGGCTGCTGAGGCTGAGATAGAGGCTGCCGAGGCTGCTGAGCGGGAGGGGTGGACTTGGTTGCGCGATGAAGGGTGGGAGGGCCGCGAAATTCAGCGCGAGGAAGCCTTCATACAGTCGATGCTGCACGGCATCAAGGACCCTATCGAGAACATGCCAACCATTCCCACATGGGTCCCCATTGACCGGACGAAGCCTTTGGGTGAGCAAACGCTCCCCACACCGTTTCTTGCGTCCCTGTCCAACGGCCAGCGTCTGGTTCACTTGCACAACTGTGCGGTTCGCAAGTCTCGCCGGAGGTTTGGTGCCATCGCCTCGTTCCATGGCGACACCCAGAAGCCATATCGCGCCGCTGACAACTTGCGCTACTGGCTCAAGGCGGCCGAGCTACGATGGGAGGTGCTGCTCAAGACCGATGCTCTTGGCCTCCAGTATAACACAAGCCCGCAACTCTGGCTTGACTTTGAGGATGCCATTCTCCAATGGTGCCGAACAGTACGCGGCGAGATTACCGCCGAGCTGGAGGGCTAGGTGCCACCGAAAAAAAAACAAGCATCGGCAAGCGTTATTACCTGCCCAGCGGGAGACGTGGTCAGCAATCACAACCAGGTGGGTTCGGCACTGCAGATGCCTCTGGAGAACATACACACCAGCTTATCACAAAATCTTCCTGGGGAGAGGGGGGGAAAATTGGGACGGATAGGAGGGGGACAGGCTGGCAGGATATGACGACTGAAAGATGTTACGACCTGATAGACGGCTTGGCCCCTCGTCCGCCTCTTTTTTTTTATTTTTTTATAATTTTCTTTTCTTTTTTTTCTTTTCGATTCACAAACACTTTTGTCTATTCTTCATACGTTTTTTCTTTTACGGCTGGGGTTGGGCCTCCACACCTGCCCTTTTTGGTTTCAATAACCACATAATCCTGGATCATACCTGGCTTCTTGACAGCTTTCACGATGGACTATTCCTTGGCCTTTTGTCCAACTTTTGTCAACACAGGCAGATGTAGGGGGTTTTGTTCATGTTGGGCTTTTTCGTTATATTCTGCCTGTATATACTTTCAAAATTTTTGTTTGGGAAAGGAGAGACATGATGAGTTTGGGGGGGTTTTCACACTTTTACGCATACAAAACATTACCTCCTTTTTTTTATTTTACTTCGTTCGGGCTTGTTGTGGTCCGCCTTGTTACCTTTTTTTTTTTACTTGGGTTTCTTATCACTACTTCTTCATTTATATACCCCCGTTTATCAGCATCATCATCATTATCAGCATTAAAAGAAACATTGAAATACCAACACAAAGCTCTCACTCACACACATTGGGATTTGGGGCGTTTGTAATAGGTTTTGTTTGGGGGAAAGGTTGGAAAGAGAGGGGGACTGGGCGGAGGAAGAGGTGGGAGAGGAAAAGGGGTGTTAACTAGGATGAGGGGAACAGAGAGAGTATATATATATGTATGTAGATGTGTCAATCAAAGGCTGAGGTTTTTCAACCCTTGATATGTTGATGTTTGTTTGTGGGCTTGTTTTTGACTATGTATGTTAAGTTTCAATATTAAAATTGAGGGCAGACTGTAATACTATTGTTTTAAGAATGTCACTGTTAATGAGAAGAGAACAAATAACAAACACTTTCTCTAATTATAAGTCATTATCACTTAGAATTAATTCTCACACACACACACACACACACACACACACACACACACACACACACACACACACTCTTTCATACCTGTATAGGATTATCTATAGCTAGCATAAATCGTTAGCTATCAGCTAGCTATAGATGATTCCAATCGTCTCCAGCCGCTATACACCGTTACCGGCCACAAAATTTAGCTCCAAGTTTTAGGGTTTTTTACTTTATGCCATAAGTTCTCTCTTTGTCTCTATGATCCGGCTAGATCCTGGAGAAACGTAACAAGTTCTTATTTTTCTTTATAATTCCTTTTCAGATCCTAGAGAAGTGTAGGCGTAAAAGTATCTCTTGCTTTTAAAGGCTATATATACTTCCAAACTTAATCAGTCGTGTTGTTTAAATTTTAAAAGAACACCTCCAGAGATGCATATTCACAGCCACCATCATCAAGTAAATCTCAAAATAAAAGGGATTCTCCGCCATTTAAAAGCTTAACTACTTCACATCCCGTCACACCTCCCCTCCTTTATGTAGGTATGCACAACGCTGATTGATCTTCAGTTGTCCCTTTTATACTTAATCCAACACCTCTCCCATCCTGATCAACCACTCCTTTTTTCCACCCCTCAACTACCCCCATGCAAAAGCTCCTAGAGCAAAGCAAATTCGCAATTATCAAATATCCTCCTCCTCTATTGATCTACCCTGTGTGTGAATTGGTATCGTAATGTGATGATATGCCTTGAGAAAGACGCTGAAAAGTCTGAGGCATGAAGACGGGGCGATGCTTGCTTGTCTGGTGTGGTGATAGCCCACCCTGTGACCCCCTCTCTGCCTTTGACCCCCTTTCCCTCTCCCAGCACCACGCAAAGACCAAAAAAAATGAAACTCCTCTCTTTAATGCACCGCGCCGCCCAATGCTGTGAATGAAGTACAATGCTCATGTTTGTGGACCCCTTCCCCTGAAAAGAACCCCCCCTTATGTCGTTATATACAGTATCGTCCGATGCACATAAGTCATCATCGAAACAAAGAAAAAAGCTTCGTGAAACATCGACTGAGATAAAAAGAGTCAATGCTATGAACGCAACCCGCATTCTAGGGGATGAATCCACTATGGCAGATGTTAACGAGGCATGGCCGAAATTCCACCTCCACCTCCACCCCGAGGGTAAGACGAGCCCTTGCTTCTGCTGCTGCCACCTGCCGATTTGGCTGAAGAACCTCCACGCTTGCTTACACCTCCTGAATTGCGGCTGTATCCGTTGCTGCCCCGTCCACCTTTCTTCTTGTAGTAGGACCCGCCACCGCTTCTGCTGCCATAGCCAGAACCTTGATGCTGAGAGGTGGAGGCGGCTTTGGCAAGCCTCTCAGCATCAGCTTCCCTCTGCATTGCTTTAAGCTCTCGATGAAAGGTTGCCACCTCGGGGTTCACATAGGGAGCGCCAGCGCCATACCGTGATCCGCTCGCCATATCTTCCTCGTCGTCAAAGTCACCAAACTCCTCCTCTCCATCACTGATCACAATGACGTCTCGATTCCCCTTCTTCCTTATATGAGCATTGGGGGCGATTGTGGCAGCGCCAGAATACTGATTTCTGCTGGGATCCTGGTTGCTCATCATCTCCTGGTACTGTTGATGCAACTGTTGAATCAGGGGCACAAAGCGAGAACCCCACTGGTCTACTTTGTCAGGAGTGACGCCGCGGATGGTGTACATCTTGGCCGGAGTCGTTGTCCAACGAGCGATCATTTCGCGATACTGTTGATCCGTGAAAAAGGGGCGAATATGGTTTGTCTCGGCCCTAATCTGAATCTCAAGCTGCTTCGCTTCAAAAAGGAAATGATCCGTGATAACTTGATGGACTTGGTCCAGTCGAGAAAAATCAAATGGCCTAAGCTCATCCAGGGTCTGCTGGTGTCGTGTAGCAGTGCGATGATGACGAGATGGGGCGGCGGCGTCAAAGTCCACTTCCTCCTCGTAGTCGGATACCACGAAATTGTCCTTGGCATAGCCATTGGCATGTCGCGGCCTGTGGTCTTGGATATCTTCGTCTTCATCACCGGAACCGAATTCGTCTCCAAAGTCTCCTTCGGCCTCATCATCAATGAACTGTCGACCCCGCCGAGGCGCCAGCCGCTTTCTCGCTGGTGCAGAAACAGGCGACGACACATTGGTAGAGGGCGGTGCTCGAACCATTGCTTCGGATTTGACCAGGCACTTGCGGGAGAAAAGATCCTGCTCGGGCATCAAGATGGTCAGTCTTGTCCCGCTGGACCAGAAGTGTCTGAAATTCTCTTTGGAGACCTAAGACACAGGTGTTGTCAGTACAAAAGGCAAAGATAAACTCAAGGGTGTTGTTGCTTACGTGGTAATAAAGATTAAGACCGCCGTTTGCGCTTGTCTCCGCTGTGCTATGGATTATCTTCACCCTCTCCATCTCGATAATGACAGGATAGATGGCTGTGTTTTTGATGCCGGGTGCTATGCCAAAGCCTGGCAGGTGTTGGTAGTTCTTCTTATCTCGCCCGGCCATAGCGGAAGCGAGTTTGCCGATAGAGCCGCCTTTGGCACCCATGCCGGGAATCAAGTCAATGATAGCCTTGGCCCAGTCAGTGCGGTCCACCTGCTTAAGAGTGACTCTCTCGCCGAGAAGGCAAAAGTCACACTGCTTGTTGCAGTTGGCAGCATTGAAGTCTTCCCCAAAATACCCCAGCAGCTGCGTCCGACGACAAGAAGTCGTGTTCAGACAATAAAACGTCATCCTATCCAGCAGCTCCAGCTGCTTGTCCTTCTCAGCCTGTGACCGCACGTGCTTGCCGTCCTTATCAAGCTCATCTTTTTGCACCATGCGCCTCAGACTGGTCACGTCGCCGTAGGAAAAGTAAAGGATGCAGTCGGCAGGCTTCCCATCACGCCCAGCGCGCCCGGTCTCCTGATAGTACCCTTCCATAGTTTTTGGAAGAGAGACGTGGATGACAAAACGCACATCTGGCTTGTCAATTCCCATGCCAAAGGCTATCGTGGCAACAATGACGTGAATTTCATCATCCTGCCACTTCCGCTGAATCTCCGGCCTGTCGTCCAATCCGGCATGGTACGGCGCTGCCTTGATGCCATACTTCTCCACAAGCTTCCCAGCAATGCCCTCACAAGAAGCGCGGGACGTCGTGTAGATGATGCCGGTTTGATTCTTGTATCTGGTGGCGATCAAACTGCCGAGCGGGTCGACATAGGTTGGGGGTTTGGGAAAGACCTCATAATAGAGATTGGGCCGGTTGAAGCTCTGCGTGAAGAGTTTACAGCCTGTCATTCCAAGCTGATGCTGAACATCTTTCCGAACACTCTCGGTCGCCGAGGCGGTTAAGGCCATCACCGGGACACCTGGGAACTGCTTTCGGAACTCGCCCAAAGCTTTGTAGTCAGGACGAAAATCGTGACCCCACTGACTGACACAATGGGCTTCATCAATGACCAAACGAGCAAACTTGCCTCTCTGGTGCAGCATCTTAAGTGCGCGCCGGATCTGGGTGTTCTCGTTGGCGAGCATCTCCGGGGTAACGTAGAGCAGCTGGTAGAAATTTTCCGGCGTCTCGTGGTTGAGTTTCCCCAGTATATGTCGTTTGTGAGCTGCCGCCAGGTTTCCGTTGAACGCCACAGCCAGGATATTGATCCTTTCCATGTGCTCAACTTGGTCACTCATCAAACTGAGGAGAGGTGACACCACAATGGTAACACCTTTTGTTTTTCCACTTTGAACAACCGCGGGAAGTTGATAACACAACGATTTTCCACCTCCTGTCGGCATCATGACAAAGGCATCCTCTCCGGCAAGAGTGCAATTGATGGCTGGGAGCTGGTTATGGCGGAAGTTGACGAGCCGAAAGCGGTCTTTCAGAGCTCGAAGGACATCTGCAGACCAGGGGAACTGCAGGAGCTCAGGCGGAATGGCAGTCTTCCGTACCACAGGTGGTGCAAGCTTTGCAAGAGCTCGCCTGGGTGGTGCAGGAGCACTATTGCTAGTGGCCTCAGACAACGTAGAGCGGGCAGCTGTTCGCACAGCGGCAGTCGCTGAGGGTGCTGACGGGCCTCCAGAAAATTGCTCATATGCACTAAGCAACAAATCGTCCGGGACATCGTCTTGTCCATACTCGTCTATCTCGGCCGCCTGTGTTTGGGTCCTGTTGTGCGCCCGTGGTGGTGCAAACTGCGAGGCTGCCTCCATAGCAGCAAGTTCGTCCTCATCAACATCGAAGTGATTCAAGCTGCTTGGCACAGCTTGATGGTAGGGTGGCTGGACCCGAGATCCCGAGAACTGAGTATGTTGTTGGTTTGGTGGGAAGTGCGGAACTGGCGGTCGAAATTGAGGAGCAGCAAACTGAGCCGGTGCAGCAAACTGGGATGGGCCTCGCTGAGATTGGCTACCAGAGTATTGCAATGTGGCGGGGGGCTGACTAGGACCTGTAATTAGAGAAGGGCATTCAGGAATGATGCGTCCCGCACTCGGAGAAGTCCTGGCATCGGCTGCATGGGCTTGTGCCCTCGGGGAAGAGTCGGCAGGCGCAGTGGTGTCGTTTTGGTTCTTAAGAAAATCAAGATCATCGACGCTAGCCTTGATGAGGTGGGCGATGAGTGTTTTCTCTGCGGTCTCGATTTCTTCATCGAGTTTCAGCAGCTGCTCCTCATGCTCCTCTGTGTCAATGCCATCGCGATACGCCTTCGCAATCTTGTTTACCAGGGCTTCCTGCTCACTGTTCAGCGTTTTGTACGAGGCATGTGACTCCTGGAGAGAAAGCAGTGCTTTCTTCTTATCGTCCAAAGGCTTTTTCGCATTCTTGATGCGCTCGCGCTCTTGATTACGCTCTTCTTTCGACCCCCTCTGAGTCAAAAATCTCCTAAAAGCTTCTGCGTTCTCCTGGAGCTGGGAGTCCACAAGTTGCAGCATCTCATCCAAAACCGAGGGCCGAGAAAGAAACAAGCCCAGGGTATGCTTGTTACGCTCAATCTCAGAGCCGAGAGAAGCCTCCGAGGTTAGGTTTTGCCCCGAGCTGACAGGGTGAGGCACCGAGGCTTTGGATCCCTGCGTGTTACCGACAGTCGCTCTGCTCCCGTTGCTGACGACATTATCGAGTTCCATAGGCATCGGCGCCGGCGCTTTCGAGGGAGTCTCCTGAATGGAAAACTCCATGTCCACATCCATATCTTGAACTCCTGGGGGCGACTGAGCATCGGGCGATCCGTGGGAGGCCGGCGTGGTGAATTCATCCTCCGAGTCGTAGACAACATCAGCACGCTTCGCCCGTTTGTTTGACGAGTTGTTGGCTGGGGTACATGAAGCGTCCACCTCCGAGTCCAAAAAGTCGCCGCTGTTGAATTCGGCAGTCGCGGGCGACTTTCGCTTGCGAGCGGATGCTGCGACAGCTGGGACGGTTTGAGTGGGTGCAGCAGAACTACCATGAGCGGCTTCACGGCCCTGGGCCGTGGGTTCCTTAAACGCACGGCTTGTTCCGGGCGGGCAAGGCGTAGAGATATGCGTCTTCACAACTGAAGGCGCCGTGGCGCTGCGTTTGAGAGCTGAGCGGACGGCTGAGGAGGGCGGGACGATCTCATTGATGTCTGGATACTCTTCGTCAAATTCGTCCAAAGTCTTGATAACTTTGGTCTGCTGATAGGGGTTCGCTTGGCCGCGGCTGGAGACAGGCTCAGGGCGCTCGGCATAGTCCTCTCGCCACAACCTCTTGTCGTCGCCAAAGCCCACCACAGAGCTGGACCCATCGTTGCGATCTTCTTCGGTGAGATCAATGGGGTCGGAGAGGTCGTCAAACTCGACCTTCACGCGGGCGCTTGTCTTAACGGGCGGCGGCGGCGAGGAAGAGCTTGCCTGGGGCCGGACAGCAGCATTGGCGGAATAGGCGCGTTGCAAAGCTCCGATCTGTGTACTTCCAGTAGTAGAGACCGGAGTGGGGAGTTGCTGTTGCTGCTTTGGCACCAATGTTGGCCGGCGGCTGTTGTAGGCGGACAGCTTTGCCATTCCGCTCGCGTCATCGATGTCTACCTCATTGGTGGAAGGGGTGGCAGCGAGGTGTGATCCTTGAGTAGAGGCAGTGCCATGAAGAGGGTCCTGGGGGGCAGTGCCAGTCTGTGACTGAAAGGCACCGGCAGCCGGAACACTAGGAAATGAAGAATGGTTAGGTCGTGAAGTGCGTGAAGTGCGGGTCACATCGGCAGCAGGAGGTGGAGGGGTGTTGTCGAAAGGGTCTTGGGCGGCGGGTAAAGGTGGTCCCGATGGCCTCAAGCGCGTCGTCTCTCTCAAGAGCCACGACAGATGAGCACTCAGATTGTTCCGAGTCATGGGATCGTACAGGAACCTTGGGTCCCAACCCGAATGGCTCGCATCGATGTTGAGCACAAGGAGAGGATTGCGAGGAGGGAGGGGGGTGGTGCTGAGAATCCCTGGAATGGTTCGAATCACTCTGAGTGCTTGTGTGAGGATGGGTAGATAGGGCATTGTGAAAACGCGTTGAGAGCGCTCCCAAACGCGTCGTCATGTGCTCCGCCAAGCCTAGGCGCCCGCTAGCCCGCTAGGGTAAGGTGCGCCAAGATTCAAGTGAACTAAGCTCATCCTGGGTGGCCCAAGCTCCCTCTACGGGGACAGTGAATTGGGACAGTGAACTGAAGTCTACACCGTAACGACACTGGACTAACGGTGCGACTCTCAAGTCCAACGATCAGGGAATTTGGACAGTAAAGTTCCAGCGTATGGGGAGGGGGATTGAGCGATGAAGTACCTGCGGACCGGGAGTGGGATTAAGAAGAGGAGCGGAAAGGGGAAGTGTGAGCAGAGCTGGCGCAGCAGGGTGCGTGCTTGTGTGAATATCTAGGGTGTCAAGTCGATGCTTACCTCGCGTGCTCGCCCTCGTGGTCCATGGTACCCAGGGGTCCTGGGTGTCCCGAGGAGTGGCTTGGGTGGCCTGGGTTGTAGTCTCGCGCGTGGGCGCGGTGATGGTGGTGTCCTGAGGACAGGAAGGCAGAAGCACTGGTAGGCGTGGGCGCGAGGATGTCTCGCGCGCAAACTCGAGGGCTGGTTGACTGCCAGATGTTGGTGGTTTGGGAGAAGGTTGGGAGGCTTCGGGAATACTGGAGGTGGTTAAATACCTGGGGCTGGGAGCAACTATGGAAGGCGGTGGTCTGGGTTTGCAAACTCACTTGCGGGGAGCTACAAGTTCGGATTTTTCATATGACACTCTTGGGATAACTTGGCAGGTGCTCGCGGCAGGCTCTTTGATTGAAAACGCGTGCGCGTGCCCGCCTGGACTGCTGGCTGGGAATGAGGTCGTCTCCGCGTTGGAAGACGACGGAATCTTGCTCCCTCGCGCGTCGAAGGAAGGAACACTCGACATGGTGGTGTTGTCGACAAAGTTAGCACATGGAGGTTGATAGAGGTACGATGGTCATGCCTTGTTTGTTTACACCGAGACACAGAACACATGTCCATACGATAGTACATATAGATGTTTGCCCTCTTAGCTTGAAGCTCTCTGCCAGACTACAACATCACAGGCACTGGACATTTGTGTGGGTTTGTTTTTTCTAATACCAATCTTTCTATGCCGTGAGATGTGCAGAGACTATTGGATAATGTAAGATCTAAAGGGGGCTTGGAGATGCAAGAGAGCATCTTGTCCCAGGAGATATCTCGACAATCAGGGGTGCTGTAGACTCCAGAACAAGCACAGACCGACTACGGGAAAGGCAGGCTGAAAGAGGCAGTAGATAAATAGAAGTGAGAGTGACTAAGTACGGATGATTCATTAGTATAACGAAAGAAAAAGGTAGTGTACCACGTGAGAACACAGGTGAGTGGTGATTTACACCTGATCTTTGCTCTTGCGCTAGAACACTCTTCTTATCATAAATCAAGTTTATAATCCGTGAGCACGCGGAAGGGATCAGAAGGCCAGCGCGTCCACGCGCGTATGAAGTCCAAGCATGACCTATTCTTGCACCTGGACACCCTCTTTTTTGCAAACAATATTTATGATCTGTGATTACAAGTTGGAGATGAAAACATTGAGCGCGTCTGGATCTTGGCTTGGATGATGCTGAGATAGTTTGTGAGTATGAAACACTGAGGCAAATAATAATATGGTTCTGTTGGAAGTAGACGTTTTGAGTAGTGGCACATATATAGTTTTGGTGAGGGTTCAGCAGTCTATCCATGGGTTCTTTGTGCCTCGACTAAGCTGAAGCATTGTCTTCATGCATACCCTGCGAATAGTTTTGTATTCTGTTTCCTATACCCATTGTCTAGACCGTTTGCGCCCCCCCCCCAACCCTTCCCCCCATTGAAACTACATACTCATGTTACACTGCAACAGACAGGCGTTGTTTTTTTCTTCGACCATCTCCAATATGACTTTGGGTGCCATATTGGACTGAACAACCCCAGTGTCATTATTGTCTTCAACATTTTATCTGAGCTTTGAATTTCATGAGACTACATAAACACGTCTGTGGCTCAAGGGGTTGATTCTGAATTGTTCGAGTGAAATGGGCAAGCGTCGAGTGCGACGCGGAATTGTAAAGAGTGCATTCAGACTCAGAGACCTACTTCGCCAAACGTCCCAGCTTTGCAAACCCTTTGTTTTCTTTAGAGGATGAGATTCCGCACCCAGAAACTGATTCCTACCAAGCTCCAAGCTCCAAGCTCTCAACTTGATAACAAGGAATCAGTTTAGGACAAACCCATGTCGGGGTAGGTTGAGGCCGGGCATGATGATAATTAGATATTGATCAGTGCTTCATCACACAGTAGCATTCACAATAATATTATACAGCAGAACTTTTAATGAGTGAGTTAATCCTTCAAGATTTATTCCCCATTGATCCTCTCACCATTGCTTCATTGACACCGGCGATGTCCCATTCCAGGGGCTCAAGGGCGAATGCCAAGACTGCGACCCAGGTAAGGGTTTCTTTCAATCGGGCACTGTACGGAAACGAAAAAAAGTGAGATTGGCACACAGGTCAAAGAGATCGAACCCGGGGAGAAGACAGGCTTCTTTGACATTGGGCTGGATTCCAATCGTCCCTTCCCGTCTTTGATCCCAATAACATGGACTTGGGTCGGTTGAGAACAAAGACCGATTACCTAAGCACTGTCCATGCTGGATTTAGACACTGTTTCCACGGCACGCCCAGGCACTAACAGCACCGTCGGATCCTGTCAGCTCTAGCGGTACTCGGCTTCATTGGACGCCCCGGGCCCCGGGCTCGAGCTGGTATTATTCTGAACAACACATCCCTTGAACGGGACTGCTCAACACCATCACTCCCGATTATTTGCCACATAATCGATCCATTGTCGAAATCTTCTCGAGTCGTAGCAATCACACCTCGGTTTTCTGGCACGATTAGCATGGAAAACGGGGAGCTGCGCGAGCCGCAACATCAGGGCCGTATGTAGCCAGCAACCGAGACATCAACGCCCCAAGACATCCCCAGATCCGACCTTCAGTTTACTTCATCATGCCCCCGCGCAGGTCGCACAAGAAGTCGCGGGCTGGCTGCCGTCGTTGCAAGGCGAGGAAGATCAAGGTGTGTATGCGCCTTTGGATTTTCTATTCGTCAGTTATTGCTAACACTCAATGCGACCAGTGCGATGAAGTCCACCCACGATGCGGCAACTGCGTAAAGCACGGCGTCGCTTGCGACTTTGAGCATCCCGAAGTCCTCGCCGACCTCCAAGCCGCCGCCGCAGCAGCAGCTCAAACCCCCTCCACCCCCGCGACGACCGTCAACTTCGGCTCCCCCATCGTCCCCTCCGCCGGCCACCTCTCCCTCGCCTCCGCTCCGCTCGCCCGACCCCTACCCCCACCTCCCATGTCCACCACCACCGCCCCGGGACATCGACTCCTCGAACTCAAACTCATGCACCACTACACAGTCATGACCTGCAAAACATTCACCTTCACCGCACCCGTAACAGAAGACATTTGGAAAATCACCGTCCCCAACCTCGCCTTCTCCGGCTCCCAACACCTAGCAGACTCCATCCTCGCCGTCGCCGCCCTCCACCTCCGAAGCATCAACCCCAACGACAAAGAAATCGTCCGCGCCTCCCACGCCTACATGGCCGCCTCGCTGGAAGAATACTCGGCCACCCTCAGCCAAGGAATCAACCACACCAACGCCGAAGCCCTGTTTCTAACCGCAGCCCTCATAGCCTTCCAGTCCACCGCCACCCGCGTCTTCATGAAAGACGAAGGCCTAAGCATAAACTCCTCCTCCACCTCCTCCCTCTCCTCCGACCCATCAAAACGCCACCAGCAACCTGGCTGCTACGCCATCCCCTTCACCTGGTTCCACTCCTTCCAAGGCGTCAAAGCCATCACGGCCGCCTCCTGGCAGTATTTACGAGTGTCACCGGTGGTAACCCAGGTAATCAACTCCCAAGCCGCCCTCCAACTCGACTTCCGCACCGGCCCAGAGACGTTTTTTGGCCATTTGTTGGAAGGGCTAGAAGAGGAGCTGAGTAACCCCCCCTCTAGCTTTGACGCTCGGGTGCCGTTGACGTCGAGACCGTTGCCACCAGCAAACAGCCCGGACCATATTTCTGCCACGAGACAAGCCTACCAGCATGCGGTGGCGGTGCTGAACTGGGCGCACAAGATCCCGCACAAGGGCGCGCCGTTGGCGTTCCCGGCTACGGTGTCCAAAAGATTCATTGAGCTACTTGAGGAACGGCGGCCTCGGGCACTGGCGATTTTGGCGTGTTTTTTTGCCTTGTTGAAGTCGCTTGATGGGGTTTGGTGGTTGCAGGGGATGGCGAGACGGGAAGTCCTGGGGGTTGTATCGTTGTTTAACAGTGATTTTTTCGGGCCGGACGCGTATAGGAAGTGGTGGCCTCATTTGGAGTGGGCGATGAGGATCGCGCTTTTCGAGCCGGAGAGGGATGGGAATGGGCAACAGGGGGGGATGCCGATACCGCCAGAGGTTTGGGGGAGTGATTGGTTTGCCGAGGAGAGGGCGCTGGAGGAGCAGGGGAGGGAGCAGGGGGATTACTTTGGGCATATTGAGCTGTTGAGTCAGATGAGCAGTGCGGTGAATAGCATTCCGACTGTGCCGGAGTATGCTGCTATGATGGCTGGGGCTAGAGGGCAGGGGGGGAGGTGACAATCATGGTTTTAGGGGGAGGGGGGTAGGGGGGGAAAAAGAATATTTGCCGTGATGGTGGTTTGGGCTTACTGGAGGGAAGGATATCGACCTGATTGGGTTGAACCTGGGAGCTACTGGGAGTAAGGATATTGGGATATCAGTCGTATAAGTTTCAGCTGGTCAGGATTTTTGCCGTCGAGTGGAAAAAGTCCGATACGGAGACAGAAGAAAGGGATCGACATAGCCACACTAAAGTTGGGCTCATCCCCCAAAGTTGATGTTTGGCGGGAAAGTTTTGGAAGTATGGAATACTTCCTGGAGTATGTACTATGTTGCAGAAAGAGGAGGAGGAGGATGAAGCCCAACAACGGGCCACTGCCTGGTCAAACAAACAGGCAACAGGTATTTGGAAACACAGAACATGGATTTGCAATGTAATTTTCCGCATGTAGAACAAAAGGTAGACAGCAACTTTCTTCGAAGATGGCTGTCGTCTATGAAGGAACCACACAAAAAAACATATAATCATTACGCCATTTAGCCCCCGTTCCTTGTGCTATAATATTTTGAAGTTGCCCCCCAAAAAACAGTCCCACATAACAACACAGCCCAAAAATGTAAACGCCCGCAAAAGGTATATGATGCTCAAAAGAATCACCGTAACAAACTTAGATATCGACCTTCTTCTTGCGCTTGGGCGCCTCCTCCACTACCGTCTCCGCCTCGTCGAGGACATCCCGTTCGCGCTTGAGACCCTTCATCTTTCTTGTCTGGAGCTGGCTGAGATCCAGCTTGCCCATGTGGATTCTGCCGAGCTTGTCACCCATGATGTCGGTGGAGATGTTCTTCTTGGTGCGCTCCTCGTTGGTCTTCGCCTTACGCAGTGCCTCCTTGAGCATAGCCTCGTCGGGTTCTTGGATTCTACCGATGCGGAAGTCGATGCGGGGACCATGTTCCTCCAGCTCGACGCGGGGAAGCTTTTGGCCGGAGCGCTTGGTCTGGATGGTGTAGACGCGAAGGCGGAGGACAGCCTTGGAGGATGGGTCGTCGGAGTTCTCGGCGGTGGTGGGCTCGTCAGCAGTGACAACGACAACGAAACGGAGACCCTCGACGTCAATCTTGTCGGATGTCTCGCCGCGGAAGAAGTCAATGAGCATGGACTTGGCCATGGTGAAGCCATTCGGTACAGGAGATTCGCTAGAGAATAGGTTAGCATTCACGCAAAGTAGTTAGATGCCAAGAAGTGAAACATACAAGGCCGTCCCCGCAAAAACCATCAACGGCCTGGTTCCCACTGGCACCTTCTGGGTCTTGAACTGCGAAATGCTGCGGAACGACTCGCCATCGAGGCAGAGCTCAAGCATGTCGAGGATCTTGTAGTCAAAGGTGCGCGCAAAGGTGATGGTGTGTGGGCGCTTCTTGTTGGAGCTGCCAAACAACAAAAGACTACAGTCGTTTTTCTCAGAGAAGAAGGCGAGCGAGCTGGCGTCTTCGAAAGGATGGATCGCATTCTTCTTCTGGAAGCGCTTGGCATGGACTTGCCTGAGCGCATAGAGATCGCCTAGGGCATCTTGTGTCTGTTTTAGAACTCCTTCTTAGCATACATTCATCTCAATTGCATCGTGGTGGCATCGACATACGATTTGACTGCAGGAGGTACCCCTCAGAAAGAGGGCCTTCTTGGGGTTCTCGACGGCTTTCGGCGCCCGCTTCTCGAGGGCACGCTTCGAGCGAGCGGTTTTGGGCTTTCTGAATTTCAAAGTAATTAGCCCTGTTATGCGACGGCTTCCCGAGTCGAATTGGAGGTGCTTACACTGTGCGAAGCATTTTGATGGCGATGTCGTCAAAAAGTTGATGATGGTGGTGCTAACTTGAATGGCTGCGAAATTATTTTGGCTAAGCTCAACTTTCTTATCAGCTTATCGCTGCGCTCTTGCGCTTGGTGAATCTGGGTGGGGCCGGCGGAAATGTGGGGCCCTGGACTTTAACGTCAACTCCAAGCTTCACATCATGGCATATGAAGGGTACCAGCATCAATGGATGTTACAGCAATACGAGAAGTCGGCGCATTACTATCTTGGAGATTCCAGTCAAGTATATTCCTATATTAGTAACATTTACTATGAACGTATGAACAAAGGTTTATTGTGGGTGTCGGGGATAATCCATATTCACCACACTAATGAGTTGACCAAACACCTCCCGCCACCATATTTTGGGAGTTTTGGTAGAAGTCCTCAATGCCCAATCTCAAGTTCTGCTTAATACCTGGGACTTTGTGATGAGCTGACCACTGGGCCGGCGTATTGGTTTTGAGTGCTCTGTCATCAAGAGAGCCACAGGCATCGTGACTGCGGTGGATGAGATGTTGTTGGTTACGAGGTACCGGGAAGCACTTGCTACTGAATGGAAACCTTGAGGTCCATGCTGCGGCAACCATGCCGATGGGTCTGGTCCCGGAAATAGTGCACCAGTTCGTCTGATGTGATTCTATCTCATCCCAGTCATTGTGGGCTCTTGGGTAGCGTTTGTGAGATATTGAGTTGTAGGAGACCCTTTTTTTTCTGTTGTAAAATTCTTAGTTCTAAGTTGTGGCGGGAGTTTAAAGCTCGTTGTGCAGAAGTCGGTAAGAGGATAGAGTAGAAAATAGGCGAACAGTCAACTTGGATGGCGCAATATGATCTTTCGAGTATTTACCTAAATATGTGATGATTGTAAATATTTATACGAACACAAAGAAGATAGATTAACACTTGAAATAATTTGGCCCGTCTTGAAAACATGCTGCTCCATCTGTTTGTATGTCATGACTGTTGATTTGGGCCGAGAGAGTATCCTCGGGTACCGCACCCGGGCCTTCGACATTGATATCTTTGGGTGCCGAACAAAGCCTCTTGCCAAAATTTGCCTGCGTATTGCAAATGCTTTTTCATGCCAAGGTGTCGCCAGCTGTTGCCCCACCGTACGGTGTTCTTTTGTCCATCTCTGTGGCCTTCGCTGGGCTGACACGTGTGCGTCGAGCGCGGCGGGCGAGTCTGCCAGCAGCATCAGGATGTCTTGCGCTCTCCAGGCCGCGCAACAAGGTTTCTGTGCCTGGAAAAGTAGCATTTGGCAGAGCTACTTCTGGTGATTCTAGCCATATATATTATAGCGTGGAAAACGTCGTGGATATTGAAATAATGCGGTGGAGAGACGTCCGGTCCCTCCAAACTGGGTGTTCTTGCTAGTCTTTGTCCCTTTCCGCCCGCGGATTCCGCGCAAATCGAGGCCAAAGGTTACGCCAAAATAACCGTGGGATTCCTTTCCTTCCGCGCTATCGTTTGATGCAAGATATATGATGGTTGCTGCCATTGCTGTTAAGCAATTCGATGAACAAGACAGCATTCTCGTCTGCTGTCCTCGCAGCCTCCACTGGGGCGTGGGCTCTCATCCTCATCACATGCTAACCACCCCCCCACCCCCCCTCCCCCCAATACTCTGATCTTTTAACTCAACACCGAAATACTTTGCGATATTGAGCATTTCAACCAAAACAGACAGCCCGCAACACCTATAATTCTTCTCGAAACTTGATTCCCGAAATCCTCAACTCTCGCTCTATCCAACCATGTTTTCCATTTCACCATAACCCCATCCCATCCCCATGTCCTCCCCGTCCCCTTCCCCTCCCCTCCCAGAGAAACCCGCGCTGAGAAAGAAAGTAGATCTTTTGGGGCTGTTGAAGGTGGCGCGGCACTGGGAACGAGTCGGGCGGGAACGACGCGATCGCGAGTGTCGAGTAATCCCGAAGTACCGTCCGAAACTCAAGACGATCAGGGAGGTACGTTGGGAGGAGTGATTTTGAGTCATGTCTTTCTCTTGTTGATGATTTCGGTTGGGTGTCTGTCGTTTGTTGTGGTGGTTTTGGTAGGTGTCTGTCTTTTGTTGGTGGTATTGGCGATGGAGAAGGAGGCGGCCTTTGTTTTTGAGATGGTTGTTTGGATTGTTTTCTGACTTGGTTGGCATTCGTTTTTGTTTGGTGGGTTTCTTTGTTGTTTTGCTCTTGTAATTAGCGCTGGCTCTCAGCGTTTGGCTTTCTTGTTTTCTGTTGGCTTTTTTCTGTTTGTATCTAGATACCTCTCGGCGTTGCTTTTTTTGGCTTTTTCATGGTGGAAGTCCACCCAATGTCCCCCCAGCACGAGCGACAAAGCCGGACGCTGCACCCCCTCGTGTTGTCGCTTGGTAACCGGTTGCAAGCGTAGCAGGGCCAACGCAGAGACGCATCTGTAGTTGGTGGTAATAAAATCTGCTATCCATGAGTTGTTCTAGGATTGACATGGTGCTTTGTGTGGTTGTCGTGCTTCTGTCGTATTGTCTGATCCAACATCTACCGACTAAGCCCTCCGCTTGGTGTCCTGCTATCATCATCGGTCATCACAGTCAACCAGCATTTTTTCCTCCTGTAAAAGATTCAACCACACGTGTGTTGTTAAATATTGGCGTAATAAGGTTTCGCTGTTGTAGATGCTGCCTGTCTTTTTGCTGTCGGTTTGGTGGAGGCTGATTTTGACTCACCGTGTCTGCCCATTAAAGTCAAAGTAAGTTCACCTTGGCCTTTTGACCTGAATCTTCCCATTACAAGACTCTCCCAACCAATCCTTGGTAGCGCATTCACCACGCATTATCACCAAGCCGACCCCAAAACCCACAATGGCAACCACGCCAAGACCCCTCTTCGTTTACGGCAACTTGTGTGCTCCAGAGCTGCTTGCCATGCTCCTCCGGGAATCAGATGAGACCGCCCCCGACGTCGACAAAATACTCCCCATGCTGCAACCTGCAACCGTCAAGGGATATGAGCGGCGTTCATTATACTTCGGCAGTGGTTACACCCAGCATCCCGCGGCAATTGCCTCCAAAGACCCAAATGCCTCGATCCAGGGCTGCCTCCTCACACCAGCTACCACGTCTCAACGTCGGAAACTCGACAACTTCGAAAGTGAAGGAGAGGCATACAAGTGCGTTCCCGTCCAGGTTCACATCGCTACCGATCAGTCAGTAGCGGCAGACATGTACCTCTGGAATGGCTCGATGGAGAAGATATCTCCTGATCCTTGGGACTTTGCCGCCTTTGTCAAAAATGGGCTGCAGGACTTCTTCCTCAATGTTTTTGAAGGAATGGAATTTGGTGGTGAAGACGACCAGTAAACTTGCAGAAGAAAATATGGACCACAGCTTGATCGAAGCAAACACATATAAAATGTAAGTTCCCCTATGTCACCTGCAAGTGAGCTATTTCGTGATGCTGACAGGTTGACTAGAGCGCTTATGTTCTCAAAAAGGAAAACAGAAAACAATCTTGGCAGATGTCGTTGGATTCAGGGGCTCGCTCAAATATTCTTCCGCTGCGAGATATGAAGATGGTGTGGGGAATGGCGTGGGGGCGACCCGATCTTGGTGTTCTTGGCACGGTCCCCCCCTGAGGTTCCATTTTCAACCGCAGACCTTGGACGACGCAATCAGCTTCCCCATAAAATCCTTATCTGACGACTGTTCCAGCCGCAGGCTCGCAGCCCGCGGAGATGGGAAGAGGGTGTGCTTTCACTGCCGCGCGCGAGCTCCGAGAGGTTGCTTTGGACCAGGAACACCCTTATCTTCGTCCCCGTCGAGAGCTGCAGGAGCAGAGATAACCCACACAACCCGGTCGCTCCAATCGCATCTTTACAATTGCAATTGTCAAAGCAATGAGCAGCGTCGGTTCAAGCCTCATGAAGTCATATCCAATGCGGGCGTCTGTGAGGTTCTTGGCTTTGTATGATAAGGACGGCAATGGTGTTGAGGTTGTTGGTCCCTTGGGAGGGAGGATTTTGGGTGAGGTTTCGGAACACAACTGCAAGAAAACTCAAACTCGAAAAAAATCCAAGGAAGAACGGAGAAACAGGAGATGTCATACTGGTTTGTCGACAGTATTCCCGGTGAAGAATAACCCAGACTCCACAAAAGCTTGTATAGCGGGAATTGTTGAGATATATGGAGATCAGATTACCACCGTAGGGACGGTACTTGCATCTCCGGATTCGAGGCTGGCTTTTCTTGACATGCATATCCGGCCACTCAGAGGGCCCGTTGGACCTCTTATCAAGATCTGCGGTGTGGCGCGGCTCCCGTTTGGGGGTTTTCCAAGTTCTAGATCTGGGGAATGCACACCTACCCGTTGTTTTCAGCGTGCTGAAGGTGCCAAACATGCGTTTCCGGATCGAGTCCGTGGAAACGTCATTGTGTTTGTCGGTAGTGATATGAGTGCGATATGAGAGAGCTCGGGAGTGAGCCAAGAGCCGTGATTGTGTGTGTATGGAAGTTGTATATCCGTCAAGTTTGTGAGGGACGCTCACAGGTATAAGACCAGACCTTGGCCTGGCTCATTCAGACTAGTTCCTGGCTAGAGAGCATCAGTTCATCTACAGCAAAAGGGCTAGCTTGAAACATGGGCCTCAAACTCACTCACCTTTACGCTGCCCCTGAGGTTAACCCCGTTAACCGAAAGGCGCGGGCGATACCTTTCTTTAACCCTGTTAATGTTTACGGCCGGGTGTTCTTCTTCTCGTGGTTCGGTTTCATGATCGCGTTCTGGGGTAAGTTTCTGTCATTCTGCTACTACCTACCTGGCAATTCTGTACTAACTTTCTGTGCTTTAGCTTGGTATACATTCCCACCATTGGTATGATGACACCTTCTCATAGCATCAATGAGGTGTAGGAGTCTAACAGATGCCGTCTATAGCTCACACATACTATCAAATATGACCTCAACCTCTCACCGGCTGAGGTAGCCAACAGCAACATTGTCTCTCTTCTAGCCACCCTCCTCGTCAGGGTCATCGCCGGCCCATTATGCGATCAATTCGGTCCCCGCAAAGTCTTTGGCGGCCTTCTCCTCGTCGGCGCCATTCCCCTCGGCTTGGCCCCTCTAGTGCAAAACATCAACGGGCTCTACATCTCCCGCTTCTTCATCGGCATTCTCGGCGGCTCTTTTGTCCCCTGCCAAGTCTGGTCAACCGGCTTTTTCGACAAGAACATCGTCGGCACGGCCAACGCCCTGACCGGCGGCTTCGGCAACGCGGGAGGCGGCATCACCTACTTCATCATGCCCGCCGTCTACGACGCCTTTGTCGCCAGCGGCCGCTCCCCGGGCCAATCCTGGCGGCTGACGTTCATCATCCCTCTTGTCATGGTCATCGCAACGGGGGCTGCCCTCCTTCTCCTCTGCCCCGACACCCCCACCGGCAAGTGGGCCGACCGTCACCTCCAAGCAAAGGAGAACCTTCACGCCCACGGCATCGATGAGACGATCGTCGACATTCCCGGCGCCATCACCGACCGGTTGCCTTCCACCCCACCAGACAGCAACCACGAGAAGGTTGACCTGAAGATTGAACGGAAGACTTCAGCCGCGTTTGACCACGAGGCGCAACTTTCAAAGACGGAGATGATCCAGACTGCCCAGGGGGAGATTGTCCAAAAGCCGACACTGAAGGAGGCTCTCCAGGTCGCGCGCTCCCCGCAGACGATTTTTCACATCTTGACGTACTCGTGCTCTTTTGGGTCGGAGCTGGCGATCAATGCCATCCTGGCGTCTTATTACGTCAAGAATTTTCCTTCGCTCGGGCAGACGGCTGCGTCGAACTATGCTGCCATTTTTGGGTTTCTCAATTTTGTTACGCGCCCTCTTGGGGGTATTGTGTCTGATATTTTGTACAATTATTTTGGACGCTCGCTGTGGTTGAAGAAGATGTGGATCGTGGTTTGTGGTGCTGTCACTGGGGTGCTGTTAATCGTGATTGGGGTTTTGGACCCGAGGGATCAGGGGGTGATGTTTGGATTGGTCGCGGTGATGGCGGTTTTTTTGGAGGCGGGGAATGGTGCGAATTTCAGCTTGGTGCCGCACGTGCATCCATTTGCGAATGGGATTTTGTCGGGGTTGACGGGGGCGGGTGGGAACTTGGGCGGGGTGGTGTTTGCGGTTGTATTTAGGTTTATGGATGGGGGGAAGGGGTATGCGAGGGGGTTTTGGGTGATTGGGGTTGTTAATCTTGGGATCGCTTTGGGGGTGAGTTGGATCAGGCCGCTGCCGAGGGGGCAGGTTGGGGGGCATTAGATGGGAATATGGGTCGTGAATTGGTTTACGGATGGGACTCTCTTTTAGCGTGGTGTTTTGGTGTTCTGGGTTGGGTAAAACAAACATGGCGGGTTACGGGGCTGGAATCTGGGATAGGGGGTTGTAAGCGTGGAATTAAAAGACCATATCGAGTTTACATTGCTCTTGACGAACGATATCAATGTGTTGTGGCACCATTTGCCAAAGACTCCATTGCAACGCGATGAACATCAGAGCATGAATGACGTTCAGCTGTCTTGATCAAACCTGGTCGAGAGCTACGAAGTGTAACTGATTCTGAGGATGACTTACACTGACTGTCTGTTCCAGGCCCTGTCCCGGACACACAGATCTTGGCAGGTAGGTAGGTATCTATCCTTGGAACAACACATCCGTCAAACACTCGGAACTTGTCATCGAACAACCAACCCCAGGAACAACAGTCACCACCGGACAACTGACAACCAACCAACCGCCAGTCCTCCGCCAAGTTTACCGGTGTGTTGCCCCCCCCCAGCATCTCACGATACTACCCCAACCGGGGCGGTGTCGGATATCGCACCCGGCGGTCACTTGCACGAAACAACCTTCCGTACTCTCTCGACCGGCGGCAACCATCGGAAGAAAACACCCACCCCTTATCTGACCCTTCCACACCGAAAATCTGCACAACAAACTCCTTGGCAACATAGCGTAGGTGGTCACGATGTTACATATACGCACAGTCTATGTCCTTTTTGACACACAACCTCGCCCCTTTACATAACCAACCCGAACCCTAACTCTCCGACCGGCCCGGCTATCGGCACCGACAGCCGCTCCGGCTTCGAAGGCCCACTACCTCCCGAGAACCGCCCCACTTTTGCCGTGCCGGGAATGAAAGTTGTGGGGAACGGACTGGTCCGTAGCGCAAATGTGTGATATGTCACGCTAAGGCAGACCCGCAACCATCGAGTTCGAGTCAAGGAAGGAACCGAGCGGTCGGGAAATGCCATGACGGAATTGGCATGGGAGTTTTTGGGTGGTCACATGTGGCAGTTTACGCTTGGGGGGAAAGGGGGGGAGAAGTCGGGGGTTAGTCGGAGGTTTGAGTCGGGGGTTTCATCACACAGGATAGCACATATTGTATCGTTAGACGGTAAGATAGTCGAGAGCTATCGCAAGTGATGTTGAAGGCCGGTTTGGAAAAAGTCTGGAACACCCCTTGTGGAGAGATAGGGAAAGAGACGAACTGGATCGGTTGTCGGTGGTGGAGTTTTGCGGGAACGGCACATGGCGGACTACACTATGGATAGGGGACCCGCACCGATGGAAAAGTGTAACCCTTCCCGAAGCAGCGGCGGGTGGAAAATTCAGGGAAGGAGTCACTGGTTTTTTTCTTCTCCAGATCGGGGGAATCGGTGGACGGGTTGGGGGATGTAGATAAGTAGAAGGGGACCTCCTGTTTTGTTCATCTTTGTGAGATACAGACCTCGAGACCAGCGAATCTTGAACATACCATTGAAGACATCTCGATCTTGTATGAAGGAGTAAAATTGGATGTTATACAATGACAACAACGCCTTGCTCTTTACCTTGCGTACCGCATATTGTTGGGCCGGATAGAGGGTCGAATAACGAGATTATGAAAGCTCAGAATTATCAAACCCCACCGCCATCACGACCTACAGAGACGATGATGGATCCTCAAAGACAACAAGAACCTATCTCGTCTTCATCCTCCACCACCGAGGCCGAAGTCGAAACACCCACCAACGACCCCCCACCACCACCACCACCAAAAACCCTCCTCACGGCTTCCAAACTTTGGAACTACCTCAATCAAGACATCAAACCCACCGCCTTTGCCGAGATCCAACTTACGCTTTTAACATTCTGCATCGGTTTACAAGGTTAGTTTTCCCCCGGTCCCCGCTAAGTCACCTTGCCCACATCATATATCTCCCCTTACCCATCCCCCCACCTATCCTCCTCCCACCCCCTTGCTAACTCTGTTCCCCTATTAGACGCAGTCTCCTTCCCCGACTTCCACTGCTTCGCCTCCAACCAAACAGGCAACACCGTCTTCCTCGTCCTAGCCATCATCCTCCCCGAGATGAACGGCGAGATGTTTGTCACCTCCAACATCGCCGTCGCCCTGGGCTTCTTCCTCGCGGCCGCCTACCTCACCGGCCAGCTCGGGCACATCATCGGCCCCCGCCGCCGCTTGTACATCATAATCTGCAATCTCATCCAGACCTGCCTCGTCTTTGCGACTGCTGTCCTGCAGTACAAGAAGGGGGTCGAGCCCCAGGGTACACGAACCCTCCTGGCGATTGGGTTTCTTGCCACTGCTGCGGGATCGCAGGTTGTGGTGAGTAGGAGTTTGAAGATGACCGAGATTAGCACGGCGATGGCGACGGCGGCGTGGTTGGATTTGGTGATTGATCCTGATTTGATGAGGGTGAAAAATAGGGGGAGGAATAGGAGGTTGATGTTTTTGGGGAGTTTGATTTTGGGGACGTTGGTGGGGGCGGTGATTTTCAAGAGGGTGGGGAGTGCGGTTGCGTTGTTTGTTAGTGCTGGGGGGAAGGGGGTGGTGACGGGGATGTGGTTTGGTGTTGAGGGGGAGGAAAGTAGGAAGAGGGAGGGGCGGGAAGAGAAGGGGGAGATGGGGGTGATGGTTTAAGGGGAAAGGGGAAGTGATGATGATGACAACATTAGCGTGGAGTTTTGGGATCTGGGATACCTGGGTTTTTGCTTTAGATGACTAGAAGACAAAAGCTGGGTTTAGATATGATGTATGAGGAGAATTTTAGAGTACCCTAGAATGTGTTGTGATGGTCAGCTTTCAAACCTGTAATCCTGTTTTCTATTGCCGCGCTTCCCATAATGGCAAGATAATGTACATAAGAATCTTTGCGTCCGATGAGCTAGAGCCCTATGAGCAGGAGTTAAACGTCTCTTTCCCCATATACATTAGCTCGCAGAATCTGAAGCGCGCCGATGTGACGAAACGGGAAGACGGCATGCTCTCCACAAGTACACAAGTACTATCAAAAGTCTCGGACCGCGACCTCGGTCAGCAGGAATGCGATACGTAAAGCTCGGGAGGATTAGCCAATCTCGGGACATTCTCGCAATGAAGAGGTTGGTGAAAGGAGCGGTGGCACAATAGCTTTGATGTAGTCGCAGACAAAGACCCTATTTCTTTCATCATGTGGTCAGCCACCTAGCTCATGTCTATACAATGGTCTTGTCGATTGGTAACTGTTGAAAGTTGGACTTTGGTGACTGGTGGTGTGGCAAGAGGTTTGAGCGGCAAGGTCGGTCAGGCACATAGTAACTGCGCCTTTGTGGTCTTTAGACTTTTGGTGTGTATCTAGATGATAAGTCTAAGACCTGATTAGCAAGCAATTTGGAATAATATAGGGAATTCTGGAAGAGATGGCAGAGTCACAGTGTGAATGATAAGCAAGAGATTATGCAGTTACTTGCATAAGAGTGGCCCGTGCGCTCTTCAGTCAGAAAAAGATTGCCCCTCCATCCCCAGGTTTTCGGGTGCAGTGGCATCATCATCCGATCCGACCAGAAGCGCGGTAGAAGACGGCTTGCTGCGGTACGGACCCTTTGGTTTCCGCCATGAAAGGCAGGGAGATATCCACGTCCTCCATAAGCGTCACTCAATGGCGCGATTTCACGTGGTCAGCCCTTTGTTTAGCCTGTCTTTGCGTCTTCTCGACTACTTCTTTCAAGGAAGCTCGAAGGAACCACTCCTTCGAGATCTGCCAAGATCTCCACTGTCTCGGCTTGGCAACAGGAGGGGCACCTCTTTTTCGCTGATTTCAAAGCGAGCCCTCCAACAAGCATCAGCTGGAGCAAGGTGTGCCAGGTCGGCTCAGTTTCGGAATCCCACAGTGTTTTTTATTTTAAGCCCGCAGGGTCGATGTCGCGATTTTTATAAAAATCACCCAACGCCTCTACTATTAAACGTGCCCCCACGCTTCCCCTACATCACCACCAGAGGCTCACACTCCCCAACCAACAAAACGTACAGGATGACTATCACGACACCACCAAGGGCCTCTTCCCCCTCGTCGGGCTTTGGCACCAGAGCCGTCCACGCCGGCTCTGAGCACGATCCCAGCACGTATGTGTCCCCCCCCTCTTCTTCTTCTTCTTCTCCCCAATCCTCCAACTAATAGTGTGCTCACAGCGGTGCCGTGATCCCCGCCATCTCCCTTTCGACGACCTTTGCGCAAACGGCCGTCGGCCAACCGGTTGGCGAGTATGAGTACTCTAGGTCCTCTAACCCTAATCGCAAAAACTTTGAGGACATGGTGGCGGCCCTCGAGAACGCCAAGCATGCCCTCGCCTTCTCTTCCGGTAGCGCCACCACTGCCGTGATCCTCCAGTCGCTTGCCTCTGGCTCGCACGTCATCTCTGTCTCCGACGTCTATGGCGGCACCCACCGTTACTTCACCCAGGTTGCCAAGGCCCACGGTGTGAAGGTCACCTTCACCCCTGAGATCGAGGTTGACATCCGCGAGCACATCACCCCTGCCACCAAGCTGGTATGGATCGAGACTCCCAGCAACCCTACCCTCCGTCTCGTCGACATCCGCGCCGTCGCGACTGCTGCCCACGAGCACGGCATCATGGTTGTTGTCGACAACACCTTCCTGAGCCCTTACATCCAGAACCCTCTTGATCACGGCGCCGATATTGTGGTGCACAGTGTCACTAAGTACATCAACGGCCACAGCGACGTCGTCATGGGTGTCGCCGCCTTCAACAGCGAGGAGCTCTTCAAGAGGCTCTCGTTCCTGCAGAACGCCATCGGCGCCATCCCCTCGGCGTTTGACTCGTGGCTTGCCCACCGTGGAGCTAAGACTCTGCACCTGCGTGCCCGCGAGGCCACAACCAATGCGACGGCTGTCGGCCACGCCCTGGAGGCCAGCCCCCACGTCATCGCGGTCAACTACCCCGGTCTCGACTCTCACCCGCATCGCGCCATCGCCAAGAAGCAGCACCGCAACGGCATGGGTGGCGGCATGCTGTCATTCCGCATCCGTGGGGGTCACGCCGCGGCCGAGCGTTTCTGCCAGCTGACCAGAATCTTTACACTTGCCGAGTCCCTGGGCGGTGTCGAAAGCTTGTGCGAGGTGCCAAGCAGCATGACCCACGCTGGTATTCCTAAGGAGCAGCGTGAGGCTGTTGGTGTCTTTGACGACCTTGTCCGTCTCAGCTGCGGTGTTGAGGATGCCGAGGACCTCAAGAACGATGTTCTCCAGGCTCTTGAGCGTGCTGTTGCCGAGACTTCCAACGGCAACGGTACCAATGGTGTCAACGGTCACTAAACAGGAATAAAAAGTAAAAGATAGAAAAGTGGGAAAATTGAAAAACGAGCGGAAAGGGGGACACGGGATATGGCTTCGGGGGACATAGAGGGGCATAGGCGTATTTCGGATAGGAGTTTGGCTTTGGGGCATTAGCATTTCACGATAGACATTAGCGCTTTCTTGGTATTGCTTGCTATCTTGATTTTTTCAAGGCAAAATTCTTTTTCAATATCAAAGCTGTGATGGGGCTGCGGCTTCTGGCGTTGTTGGGCACTTTTGTTGGGTATACATGATGTGATGGGGTTATATGGACAATGTTCATTGTTCTGATAAGCAGGTCTACATGTGGCTCATATTGGCGGTAGTTCGGAGACGGACTGCGTCGATTCTTTCTATCTCTTGCTATAATCGGTGGGTTCTTGGATGGTTTTTTTTTTTGCGAATAACAAATACTACTCTGAAGTTATGGTTTCAGGCTATCAGCAGATAGTCAAGGTGGTTTTTAAGTAATGTGTGTTATGTATTTGTTTCGCACACCCCAAAGCTGCCATGTCTCACTTTGGTTGTACGAAGTATTTCCTAAGCCGAGCTTACTATCATGCCATACCGAGGAATAGCATCTCTGTATACTAACACCAAACTGTGTAGATGTTGTTGCTTCAAGACTTTTAATAAGAGTTATTATTATGCTTTCAGCTCAGAATTGGATTGCCAGTGGGGAAATATGATAAGAACAGTTCGAGTGCCTATATCTATCCTAACAGTTTTGTAGCACAAGCTGCCAGCGTGAGGGTTCTTTGTTTCGGTGAGTACTTGGTGCTATGAGGGTACCTAGTTAGTTGTTTAATCGAAATCTCAAAGGATATTGCGATGCGGAACGGAACGGGTCGATGTATTTCTTCGACTCTCGAAGTGCAGGTCCGGTGTGGCTGTGCCTGTATAAGGTAAGGTAGACTCTATTGTGGTCCAGTCAGTATTGCTGAAGTCAAATTCTGGGCCAGGCGGTTCATGGTAAAGGCAAACACAGCAGGTTTTTTGAAGTCTGACTGGAGCTTTCGACTTTAAGTCTTGATGATGGATGTCAAAGTCGCATTATTCAGGCAGGGGAATCAACTGCTCATGACCAAGGTCTTGAGTGTAAGAGCAAAGTTGCAAAAAGGATATGGAAGTAAGCAGGGCTGGAAGAAAAGCAAAAATCTCACCGGCCAAACCCACCCAGACCGGTGTCTGGGAGAGGTGACCGACTACAAAAACCCCGGTGGTTTTACTTCGGATCTAACTCGGGAGCTATCGGTTGCAAACCCCCCCGGTGGGGGGGAGTTAACAGCAGCTCCCTCCACCTTGACCATTTGTTCTGACCACGAAGTGGCACCCTAGTCAAGATTTCAGGGCTGCTGTTGGAAGGTAGGTGAGGAAGGTGGTATATATACTGTGGTTGTGGTCGTAGGGAAGGATGCGATTCGGTTCCAGTCCCAACCATGCAAGTACAGTAATTGCGGCTTGCCTGTCGACTTCTCGTTGCCATTTGTTAGTCTCATCATTTGACATTATTATTATTAACTTTACGACTTGCCCTACAGCTCGACCTCATCTCACTGACCAACCCATTTCATTGAACACACATCAACTATCCATCATATTTTTCATCCACGGTTTGCCCCCTGGGCCATTTCAATCCCCTCCAACACATTACCCATCCACCTTCCGACTTCACCACCCTCCATCACTCATCCACCACCGCCTCCTCCACAAAAACCATCCTCCCCCTCTTCAACTCCTCCCCCCCCTTCCCATCATCCACCATCTCCCCCACAGGCAAGCTAACCGCATCATCTAACCTCACAACTCCATACCTCCGCCCTCCTCCTCCTCCTCCTCCACTACTGTGAGCATCCCTATTACCACCACCCTTATTCTTCCTAACAGCATTTCCAGAAACTGGCCCTAGCGGCCTTGTCACAGCCACCCCCTGCCCCCTCGCCTTCCCCATCATTTCGAAAAGCCCCATCCCCACCATCCCGTTCCTTTTGTCGTGATGATGGTCATGAACAACCCGGCCGGGAAAAGGCGTGTACGTATCCCGGGAATGGTGCCTCTGGGGATGTGTATGATGGTGGGGTTTGTTGTAAGTAGTGTAATCCCACGACGCCGTCGTGTGGGTTGCCGTCCAGGAGATTATGCAGATGACCAAGAGAAGATAAAAAGCCGGGAGGGAGAAGCGGTTTCCTCTCCGGCTTCGGGGGCGGGGGCGGGGGCGGGGGAGGGGGAGGGGGAGGGTGTGTGGGAAGCGGCCTGGTGGCATCTTGCTTCTTACTCTTGGATGAGAAATAACAACAACAAAGTGTGGGAAATAAAATAAGAATGATTTCAGGCCTGGAAAGGGAAAAAAAAAAAATGAACCCTGACGAAAAGGTAAAAAGATAGTCGGTTGCTTTGCCCCTCCACCCCACCCCCCCAAGTCTAGAATATATGTACAAGATGAAAAAGAAAATAAACACCACCGTGAAGTGGAAAAACAATGGGACCAAATACCCTTCCGTCGCTGCGAACACACAACAGCTGTGATGAGCAAAACTCTCAGACCGACCGCACAGAAGTTGCTCTCTGCTCTGCTCTGCTCTGCTCTGCTCTGCTCTGCTCTGCTCTGCTCTGCTCTGCTCTGCTCTGCTCTGCTCTGCTCTGCTCTGCTCTGCTCTGCTCTGCTCTGCTCTGCTCTGCTCTGCTCTGCTCTGCTCTGCTCTGCTCTGCTCTGCTCTGCTCTGCTCTGCTCTGCTTACGCTCAACAAATCATCCGCCCGTCCCTGCGGCCATCTCCATGCCATGCCAGGACGACGGACGAACTGGCCAAAAAAAAAAATTCAAGACGACCTAGCGCTGTCAATGCTTTCCTCTCATGTACGTCGACATCAGACACCCGTCGAGTTCCCCTGACAGCAGCATAGTCTGAACTCGAGCTGCGTTATGCATCTACAGCCAACCCAGCCCAGCCTAGCCCAGCCCAGCCACTCAACCACCCCCATTCCCCGACCCACCTTCCGAAAAGGGAAGGAATCTACACCCCAGGAATCTACTCCCCGACTTACACACACACACACACACACACACACACACACACACACACACAACACGACCTCACGTCACGTCACGTCCAAGTTTTGCAGCTTCTGTCACAATCACGTTCGGCAACCATATGTTTTGATTTCTTCCAAATTCCCAAACAGTATCCACACAATCCTCCCATAACCGATATTCATACTACCGCATTATCAACAACGATGGCCTGAAAGCCCCCCCCAAGCGTTTTCCCTCTCTACCTCACAGCACGCAAGAAAAAAAGACAGAAAATCAAACACCAACTTGTATCTTGGTGGGTATCAAACCATCCAACTCAGCAACACAACCAAACAAAAAACACCCACGCAAACAAAAAAACAATCGTTTCCCACATGTGCACGCTCAAAATATGTGTGCGTATGTGTGTATGTGTGTGTATGTGTGTGTGTGTGTATGTGTGTGTGTGCGTGTGTATGTGTGTATGTCTGTGTGTGTATGTTGAAAACTTCATTAAGCAATACAATTCGCCAGTCCTAAGTTGAGGACCAGAAACCAAAAAAAAAGCGTAGGCCTTCTTCCCCTCCATCTAATAATAAAACATAAAATCCAAATCCTACAGACCCTTCCATGAAAAATTAAACAGCCGAATTTATATTCCCCCCTTTGCCCGAGCAGCCCCTTCCAAAAACGCCCAAACAATGTATAACTTATAAATAATGTGTAAAAGAATCAAATGCTCGTATGAATGCCCAAAACCCCCCTGGCCCCAAAAGCGAGGCTTTATATACGTTGAAATATCTGTGCTCCAAAAAAAAAACCAGAAAAAACTTTTGCGGCTTGATAATGAAACAAAAAATGCTCAAGAAAAGAACAAAAGTCGCTAAATGCTGATATGGAACAAGAAAAAAAAAGAACATCTCTCGAAAATGTGTGCTGTGTATGCACGTATGTGTTTGTGTAGATGGTGGTGGTGGTGGTGGTGGTGGTGTAAATGGCGTGAATGATCGGAAGAATGTCATATTATGGTGTGGTATTGTAGAATGGTTCAAAAAGCTGTTCAGTGCCTCGAGCCGCAATCAGTTGGATGCCGGTACAAAGCTGCCCATCTCCAGTCGCCAGACTTGTGCGGACGAGGCGACTAACCCCGCTGCCGCATCCCGAGTCCATCGACCCCAAGAATAGGAATCTCAACCTCGGCCAACCCGAGCACACCCTCGTCCCGGCGGCGGTCCACAAAGCTGTTGCATTCGTTGATGACGATCGCCCACTCGGCGAGGGCTCGGCCTGTGTACACAGCCCCTGAGGCATAAGGGCCGAGGGGCTTCTCGGCACGAATTGCTGGCGCGGGCGGCCGAGCCATCCTGATCATGTCAACCGAAGGACCACGTTCGTAGCCGTCAAAGCTCATATGACGAAGAGGAGACGGCCTGTTGTATCTCTCATCCTCACTGTCCGAGGCAACCGCCGTGACGTTGATGCTGAGGGAGTACCGGCGTTTGGAGCTCTCCATCGACTTTCGTGGTGTATCCTCCACTATGGACAATGGCCGAGCATTGCGAGCCTCACTGATAAGACCGGTTTGCAAAGCACCGCTCACACGCCTAGTGTCGGGTGGCAGGCCGGGAGAAACGGGAGGCGGGCTGTCGCTGCGATAGACAAGACTGCCGTTCTGAAAGTTACCCACGTCGTTGATCGCCGCCGAGCGAGCGCTGACTCTCGCCTGAGCAGGCGCAGGGAGTCGAGGGCGGGTCAGAATCCGGTCTCTTGTAGGACCGAGTGGCATTGGCTGCCCCCCCGGTCCAGTTTGCCATGTGAGCGCAAAGCGAAAGACATAGGTGGTGGCCTCGTAAACGGGCGCAGAACCTGTAGTAGATATGGAGTCGGTAGACAAGGTGGCATGGTGGCCAGGTCTCTTTGGCGGCGGAGGAGGTCCCTGGCGAGGTCCCATCCGCGCAGCAGCTGTCTCGCGGCGAGCTTGTTCCAGCTCCTCGTCCCAAGCGCGCTTGGGATCCACGGCCCGACCATTTTGCGAGCTGAATGGCAGTACCTTGCCCAACATTGACAGCCGCTTCTTGAAGGATGACACATCCCCATCATCCTTGATGCCACCAACGGTATCTCCGCCGTTGATCCCGAACGTACCAGCATAATCCACGAGCTGGTCTGACCCTGGGAAGGAGCTGGAAAACGAGTCGAAGCCGAGCTTCATGGACGGCTGTGGCGGCTGCACCTCGGTTCGAATGATCAAGAACCGCTTGCCAGGCGTGGGATGAGCAGGGGCCGTAGAAGGCTGGACCTTGCCCCTCATGTCGGCATCAGCCTTGAGCCAAAGGTAATGAGCCCAAAGAGTCTTGAGCCGCTGCGACACAGTCAGGAATATTTTGCTGCAGAGTCCCGTTAGTCACCTGTTGCAACGCTTGGATGGCTATCGTCTTACCTGTTGACCTCACTGGCGCTGCCTGAGTCCCTGCAGATCCGCCAGCAGAGCAGGCGCATGTAGTAAGCACGAACCATGGGGCACCAATGGTTGAAGAATTTGGCAAAGAACTCCTCCGTCAACAGCCACTCCGTGCACAAGGTCTCCTTGCGCACCGGATCAGAAGTGATGGCGTCCCACACCGAGTAGAGGAAAGAGAGGACCCTAATCTCAGACATGGTGTTGTTGGACTCGGCCATCATCTTGCCCACCTCGAGCCAGAAAGGCCAGTCAATGTAGTTGACAAAGGGGGCGGTGCTGCCAAATTCCAGGTACCGCGGCTGGCCAATCTCTTCGGCCGGGGATCCTGCAGGGCTGCCGTTCACCGTGTTCTGGAATGTATCCAGCGTGACCAGCATCTCCTCCAGAAAATCGCACAGCATGAAACACGAAGCTTGGTCGAATCGTGGTGTCCTCTTCGCTGCCGCCTTCGAGATGGCAGCAAAAGCCTCGGCAAAGGTATGCTTAATCTCGTGATTCACCCCAACAGAGCCTTCTGAGAGCACATCCTTGAGCAGGACAATGAGCCGGTTTTCATCCATCCCTTTCAGAACATTGCTGGGCACAGAGATGCCGGTCAAAGTAGCATCCGCGCCGTGAATGCTGTCAGAAATCGGAGGGCCCAGCATGGCATCGATCGAGGCCTGTCGGTGAATGGTGCTATCCAACACCGACAAGATTTGAGCGTGGACCAGGACAAAGGCAGGTGACCGCGCCTTTTCGACCAGCGGGAGTCCCTCAAAAACAAACTGCTCAGAAAGCACGTGGAAGTACTTGCAAAAGATGAAAAACAGATCCGTCTCACCACCACGCCATCTCGACACCCAAGGGCCGTGCCAGGGGATCTTGGCTGGCATCAGTGGCAGCTTAGCCGCAAGCCGCAGCTTGTCGCCCAGTGTCTTGACAGACGACCATCCCAGCTTGTGCAGATGCTCGGGGTAGAGCGCGACAATATCCTCGCTCTCGCCCTTGCTCCGCCTCGGCAGACCAAACTCATCAGCGACTCTTCGCAAAATGTCGGCATTCAAACCCCAAAGCCGCACCAGAACATCAGCGACACCGGGCACGAAGAAGAACGCATAAGCACACGCCTTGCCGCACCAGTTGACTAAGCTCAGAGGGGCGTGCCGGAGCGACATTTTCTCCACCACCAGCGCCATCTGTGTCGTCAAGTTGTTGACAAACATGGTACGCACATTGTGCTCGGCCGGCTCGGTCAACAGCGAGTCCACATCGCTGCCAACGGTGGACGATGTGTTTGACCTCGCTCGGACCTTCTCTTCGGGAGACCGCTCAGCCAAAGGCTGAAACTGGCTGGTACACGTCCTCCACTCTGGCCGCATCATGATCATGGTGGCCGCCTCGAGCAGAGTTGGCCTGTCGACACCAGCAACCGGCTGCAATACTGGAAACTGGACGCCAAGCGCAGCGATGCCGGGAGCAAGCCCGTATCCTCCCGCCAACAGCCTCGAATGCCCGGCATCCAGCATCGACAAGAGGCCATTCCACCACTTGTTCAAAACTGTGGCTCGCCGGTCAAAATCCTCGGAACTCAACACCGATCTGCTCGAATTGGAAGGGTGGTGCGAGGTACTTTTCAAGAATGGCACCAGCACACCTCGCACAACGTCCATTCGCGCCGAGGTGGTAGGCCTCGCCGCGAACCGGGCAAACTCGCCATCTAGCGTTCGGAAGGTGCCCCAAAGAGGGTCACGGGATGTCGGATGTGGCATGGTGATGTTGGTGTCTGCTGTGCCCTGGGAAGCAATTTCGGAAGAGGCGCTGGTTGTCGCAGTGGTTTCCGTGTCCAGATCCGACTCTAGTGACGAAGTCCGGTGGGAAGAGCTGCGAGATGGTGCTGCTTCGACATGGGCAAAAGCATTGTTGGTGGCAAGAGCAGCAGATCTGGGGAGGTTCGACGGGGCAAGGGTGGTTTTGGCCGGGACAGGCTTGACGCTGTGCGCGGCTGTCGCAGCACTGGCGGAATCAGAGTCATTTGATTCCGAACTCTTGACAGAAGATGGGGCGGGAAGCGAGAGCGGGGACGATGTTCTAGAAAACACACTTTGAGGTTTTTGTTTTATCCTCGTCAGATACACACTGGCACGGCTGAAGACGCGGCTTGTACTGTTGCTGCTGCTGCTGCTCTGTGGCTCGGCGGAAGCGTCCTGGGAAGAATCACAATCCGAACGTGCGCGGGTTCGCAGTGTCAACCTAGACTTGACAGGCGATTTTTTCCTTTCTGTGGAAGGCTCGCGGGTCTCATGTCGAAGCCGTTCTGGGGTCGTTGGCGGTGAAGGTGATCGTGACTTTGTCATCCAAGACTTTTTCGCAAAATTGGCAAAGGACTCGACCGTCCTCGACCTTTCAAGCTGGCTGTCCTCCACCAGATTGTCGGTCGACACAGTCACATTGTTCTTGGTCACCCGTTGGGACAGCTCATGGGTTGCCGGCACGTTGGGGGTCGACTTTGAGCTCGGCAGCCACGACAGCGGCCGGTCAATCATTGATTTGCTCCGGCTACGGCCGTGCTTCTCGGCACGCGGAGCAGCAGCCACGGTGGGCGCGGTGCTGGTGCTGTTACGGTGATAGGTGGTGGTGTCGATGTTTTTGGACGAGGTTCGGGGTGGTATTGGCTGCTTGGTGGGTTCGGCGCGAGCTTCAGTGGATGCAATGGGCAATAGCCTCGTCTCGGGAGCGGTAACGACAGTGGCGGTGGGCTTCACGGGGCGGATGGACAACGCTTCGATCTTGTCGCTGCAGAAACTGAAGGATCTCTTGAACTCGGGTGAAAATTCAAAATCGAACGAGGGAATGTCAAACGAGGGAATGTCAAACGAGGGATCGGGCATGGGCAGGCTCGGAAGTTCCTTGTTGGTGTTGGCAGGCGGGCGCGAGGTAGCATCGGGCCTGGCGAGCTTGAGCGGGGGTTGTTCTTTGCTGCTACTCCTAGCAGGTGGTGGTGGTGTAGAATGTGAGTGTTGTGAACCTTGTGAGCGCTGTGAGCGGTGAAAAGGCAATGGCGTGCTGGTGTCCACAGCGGGCGCCGTCATGGTCAGTGTCGGACCAACCATTGCTCTGTCTCAAAACAAGCCGTCGACTCTGTGGATTGCAGTGGTTCGTCAACAGGGGTGGTGTGCCGTGTATGCCGGAGAAACCTGCTGGCAGCCCTCGCAGTCAGGGAATACTGCGACTCTGTTGCCTTCGATCTGCCCCAATCCCCTTCAAAACATGGTCCTTCTTCCAATCTTCCTCAGAGCTGATCAACGGTAACGGGGTGATGACGACGCTATGCGATTTTCGAGTGTCTCTCGGTCAGACAAAGAACAGCGACGGCGATGTGTAGATGACGGGAATCCGAGCCTTGGCGGGTCGGGGCGAGCAGCTTGGACGTAACGAGAGACGTAAACGTAAAGTCGTGGTGCAGGTGCAGGCGATTGTACAACAGCAGAAAGAAGAGAGTGAAAAAAAAAAAAAATCACAGGCTGAGGATCGGCTGCGAGCGAGTGCGGGCAGGCCCCGGGCGGACAGGCGAGATCAGGGCAGACACGATTTAATATCGAAGCTGCATTTGAACAAGCTGGGCTCAGCTTGACTCGCGACTCCACGACCTCCACGGTCCAGTGGAGATTGTCAGTCGCGCGCTCAACCAGGACGGGAACTTGGCAGCTTGACAGGAGAGTGATGCAAATTGGGACGAGCAATGGGCCAGTGCGGCCAGCCTGGCGCCCACTATACCGTACTCGGGTGGCAGGCTGTTGACGTCGTCGATCTTGCAAGTTAGGAGAAGTACGTGCAGATGCGGCGGGATGGCCCCGGAACACCTCGTATGGGTAGTGTACTGAACCATTGACTTCCATTGTTGGTTGATGCTACCTCACTTCAAGATGTTCTCTCAAACAGCAAACTTGATCCAGAAACATTCAGCGGGAACACTGTGCCTGCGCTCGGATGGTTCAAGAAACACTCGAGACGAACAGGCGGTTTGAGTGAAAAAGAAGAAAATAGGACGGAGACGAGGCGGCCACACCGAGGCTACGGATACGGGTGTGCTGTTCGCTAACGACGCCCCCGTAGCCCCCGAAGAGGGGATGTTCCTGGAGGCTGCACCAAGGAGGCTGGGCGACCGATCCGTGCAGGAGACCGATGGACCTGAGCTCCAGTCGTTCGCCGAGCGCTCACCATTTCTACAAAGTCAATTCGAGGTCACCGGTTGTGTTGTTTTATCACCCAACTATTCAGACTCCCGAATCCAGAAGCATCTTTTTTCCCCAGAGCCGAGGCGGGGAACAAGGCTACCATGTACGGGCAGGTATGACAGTTTATGCCAAGGCATAAAGACCTCAGCGATGCTGGTCCAGCTGAACGAGTCGAGATGTTTGCTACCCCACCCCGAGCATGAACATCAGTCTGACACCACCACGCCTTACCACAATCGACGACCTTTATAATGCGCGGTGAAGAGTCTGTGAGAATTGTGTCGTTGAGGGCTGATAATCACAAGGTCACATCGATGCCACCGCCGGGAACCCGGCAGCTTTAATGGAGCGATGACGAAAGGCAGGATTGGGGGCCGATCAAACAAAATCCGACAGCATGGGTCGGAAACAGATATGAACACCACGTCGTAGCCCGAATTGATGATTAATCTTCCTTCTTCAACCAACATTCAACAGGATTCTCAACCGCCACGTGTGGAATCAGGGAAAATAAGCTCTTGCTAAAAGCCCAAAAACGGCCTCTAGAAACCCGGTCAAGAAGTTGACGATATAAAAAGGGGAATATTCAGCACGGCAGCTCCCGCAACCACTGAGAAGCTTCCAAGTTCTGAGACCTACATATGTATCACCAAGACTAAGACTCTTTTGTAGGCAAGCAATTAAACGCGCGACGCGTCTGTAAAAGTGCCTTGCACCTCTTTTTTGCTGCAAGAGATGCATCGACGTCACGCACCACCCGCCACATTTAGGTGTTTGACTGGCAGAGACTGGCTCCCAACCCTACATGAAAGTCTCTGGTGGCAGCTCAGCCTAGAAGCACGATGTGCTGGCCGACAGCCACGGTACTGGGTAGCTGAAAGTCATGCACCAGAGGTTACAGCGCGTCAAGTGTGTGCAGTGCAGAAGCGGTTGTGGTCATCCGTATATCGACCGCATCGCTCGACTTCGGTTTCTGAAACCGCCTTTGCGCCGTGTTCTGGAGATTCGGGAGCTGTTGTTGACAATTAGCCATTTTAGTGTGGCCTTGTCGGGTGAAAAAAGGGGGCCAAGAAAGGGGTCTCGCGTCTCCAAAAGTCTCACCACAAGACAATTAAACTGCGCGCTCCCATCCTGAAGGTGTCTTCCTGACACGCTAACCTTTTTACCAAGAGGTGTCCAGATGTTGACATCCACATTCGGGTAGCGCGCTCCTGCATTAGCCCTGCACATGCCACGCCGGCGGCAAAAAAAGATGAGAAGAGAAAAAAAAGGAAAATCTCTTGGGGGTGTGCCCAGAAAAAGAAGCGAAGAGAAAAGAAACCAACAACACACCGCCGCCCTACCATTCACGATGGACCCTCACGATAGCGCCAAAGCCACAACCAGATCCTCGGGGTCATCTTTCCGCCCGTCCGCCTGATCATGACAGACCCCCCTAGCTCGATTATCGATACGATTACCGAAAAATGTTACCTTGACATCTGGTCACCCATCACGGGCAAGTGAAAAAGAACTTGAGGCATAACGTCCTCATCTCGCTGGACACCGCATGAGCTGTAAGCGTAGAGTCCACGCCATCCTCAAAAAACTCCTCATGCAGGTTTCGGCTTGGGACTGCATCTCGTATACCCGACAACTTACCGCTCCTTTCATGTTGTGTTCCCGGGCCGTGCGTTCGGACAACCAGCCCATCTTTCGTGGGGGGGGAGGTGTAGGTAGATAGGTAGGTAGACCTATGTGCGCCCACATATCACCTACCTAGCTAATGTGAACACTCCAGGTGAGACAACCTGAAGCCCAAAAAAAACAAAAAAAAAAAAAGCCATCATCATCAACATGAGACTGAAGATACGCGCGGCCGTTCATCACAATAAACAATAAAACCGGTAACGTCCAACGGAAAACTCGGAAGAAAACTTCAGGAAAAGCAGCCATGTCTCAGGGTTTCTTTTTCTTGGCTGAGGTAACGGACTCCAACGATGGGGCGTCGTTTCACTTTGATATTACTCTCAGTCACTTTCCGTCGGGTCGTTTTTCACAAGGCTGTGTTAGACATTTCTCTTCAACTTTGTGTAGCAGGGAATTTCTCCGAGGTCTGAAGGAGGTACGGAGACACTTCACACCTCGCCTAAACCTGAAAAAAACGAATGGCTATGCCCCCATCCCGTTGTAGACAACTGCCCCTAACCGTCGACCAAGGGTGGTTTATCGGTCGTGCCGTTGTTGAGTGAGATAAAAACGGGGGGGGCAACTGACTTTGTTAGAAGTAGGTACCCGGTTCTCGCCACTGCCGGGAGGCTAGAAAGCCGTTGGGGAACAGCGGGCTACTATCAACGGACGAGAACGCTTTGACAGCCGTGACATTAGAAGAGCGCCAGAAGAAGACGGTGCCGGGAGCTAAAGTGATAGTGGCACTCCGTGAAATAATTTTGATGGGTCGACAAGTTCGTCTGATAATGTAAAGGGAGTTAGTTTATGCCGTGGTTTAGAGCAGCAAAAAGACGCGGGTGACAGCGACATGCATGAAGGCTTCATGTGTGACATACAGAACATAATCATCTGTCTGAGGACATCCCTTCTTACACCGCGCTATGAAGAGATAAGAAACGTGGATAACGCAACTCAAAAGTCTCAAGAACTTGCATTGATGTAAAAGAAAAAAAGAGAAGAAAAGAACTTTCCAAATTCTATACAAACACCACCTCTATTAAAGTAAAACGCCCATCCATCTCTGCCCAACCCTCTCACAACCCACAACCCCCACGTCCGTACAGTTTCTCAACCAAAAACATCACTAACATACCTCTCCTCCTTCATCTTCCCAAGCCACTCCTCCGCCCCCTCCCTCCCCCTATCAGGAAACTCATCCTCATAAATCCTCAAACAAACCTCCGCCGTGCTCCTCCCCAACCTCGCCGCGCTCCCACAAACAAGTATCTTGGCCCCCTGCTTAATCAACCCCTTCAACTCCTCCCTATCCTCCCAAATCAGCTCATCCACATGCCCCGTCCTCCCTCCCTCGCCCGCCCTCCTCGAAAAGGCCGCCCGTACTCTAACAACCCCCTCCTTCTCCCATTGACCCAGCTCCTCTTTGTATAGGTAATCCTCCTCAGAGTCCCTACACCCATAGTACAGCACAGCAGGACCAAGACCTGACTTGTGAAACCCCCCCCTAGCACCCGCAACAGCAGCCCGTTCCTGCAGAAAAGCCCTCATCGGCGCAACACCCGTCCCAGCAGCAACCATCACCACGGGCGTAGCCGGGTCACTCGGCAGCCGAAACGGCGCATTCGTCTTTCTCACAAAACACCGCAGTCTCGAGCCGGGCTGTAACGAGGCGAGGTAGGAAGAACTGACGCCGTTGAAGGACTTCGTCTCAGGATGCGACATCAAAGGGGAGTTGTACACATCATACGTCAACGTAGCCGTCAAGCTCGCCTTCTCCAGATCAACACCCTCCTCGCTAGACCACCCAGACCCCTGATCAGGCAGCGGTTTCTGCGCGAGCGGGGAACTGGAAATGCTATACTGCCTAGGAGACAGCGGACTCAGCATGTCAAGATACGAAGCAAAGCTCAGCTTGCAAGAGGGAAAATCCTCCAGCAGGTCCAAGACAGAAAACCTCTTTGCCAGGACAGAGGTAGGGTACTCCTCATCCGAGGCCAAAACACGAAGTTTATCTGCCTCCAGACCGGATGAGAGAGAAGCCAAGTGAGCCACCTGGCGCTGGGAAGCAGGGTTGGCGAGTTCGACTCTTGTGCCGATGAGTTCAAACACCGAAATTGGCCCCCCAGACTCAGACTTGAGGTGTTCTTTGGTGGTCCCCGAGACGGTGACGAGATCGTCGGGGTGGAGGCCGAAGCGGCTGAGCACGCGGCGGATCGAGTCCCGGGGGTTAAAGGGTTGGATGGCCAAGTAATCCCCGCTGCGGTATTGCACACCAGGAGGGAGCAGAATGTCGATTTGGCGTTTTTCCGGACCGAGACCTTTCTTGGCGAGGACTTTGTTGACCAAGACGAGACCTTGAGATAACTGCTCGCCTGCTAGCTTGGACGGCGCGGTGGGTTGGGTGATTTCCACTCGGAGCTCCTCCGTCTTGACGGCTGCCGTCACACCAACTGCTTCGCGGAGGGCGGGGAAGAGGGTCAGTTTCCACTCTTCAAGGGGACCGACAATATCCTGGCTGACGTCGACGAAACCGGTAGGGACGAGACGTGCGGCGCCGAGTTTCTCGAGGAGCTCATCAACCAACTTGGGGATGCGGTGGTAGGTCGAGGCCCAGTCTTTATTGCCAGCGCCAAAGACGGCGTATGAGACGCCCTTGAGAAGCTCGCTGTTGCTGGGGTCCTTGGCACGGGTCTCGAGCCAGGCGACAAAGTTTCGGGCGTTGTCGGGGGGGAGGCCTTCGTAAGAGGAGGTGACGATGACGAGGGGGTGATCCTTTGGCAGGTTTTCCACGGCATCATCCAGGCTCTGAACCTTAGCTGGAACGGACAGGCCGTGGTTCGCCGCGTTGGTCTCGAGATCCTCGGCAAAAGACTTGCAAGTTCCCGAGTTGCCACCATAAAAGACGGAAAACGGCTTCAAGTTGGAGTTGGCAGAAGCTCCGTTGGCTGTCTCGCTAGAAGGTGCTGGAGCAGGAGCGGCACCAGCGCTGAAGTTGAAGAGGTGGTCCTTTCCAGGCCGTCTGCGAGCCTTGATGTAGAACTCATCAGGCTTGATGGTAAGTGTAGACTTGATCTCTGGGATGTGTGTCAGCAACATTCTTCAAGTGCAAAAAGGCGACGACAACGTACTGAGCTCATAATCAGGATCAGCCATCTCAATCACGAACCGCTGCAACACCATAGCCATGGTGATAAGAACCTCCTGCTCAGCCAAATAGCGACCAATACACGAGCGAACACCAGTCCCGAAAGGCTTCCAAGAGTTGGGTGGCAGCCTTTCCCAACCACCATTGAGGAACCTTTCTGGTCTGAACTCGGCAGCGTCAGAGCCCCAAACAGCAGGGTCGTTGTGAAGACCCTTGAGATTGAACACCAGACTCTCGTTGGGAGTGACCTTGTACTTGCCGCCAATGATGGTGGTCTCCTTCGCCTGTCTCATGAAAGCCGGAATAGGACCACAGAAACGAAGAGCCTCCTTCATGGCAGCATCAATGTACTTGAGTTTGGGAATGTCCTCCAACTGCAGCTCCCTGCCTCCGAGCACAGCATCGACCTCGGCATAGCACTTCTGCAGGGCCTCGGGATGCTTGAGAAGGTTGTAGAACAAAAACATCATGGTACCAGCCGAAGTGTCGTGTCCTGCTACCAGGAAGGTAGCCATCTGGTATCGGATATTCTCATCGGTGAACCCCTTTCCAGTGACAGGGTCTTTGGCGTTGAGCATGACATTGAGAGTGTCGTCGACATCGGGGCGGGGATTGGCCTTGCGCTCTGCGACAATATCGTCGCAGACCTTCCACATGGAATGAATATTCTCCATCATCTGCCTCTTGCTGAGGAAGGCCAGAGTGTTCTGGATCTCGGGACGACTGGTCCGCTTGCCAGTCTCGATGAGAACATCACCCAGCTGCTTGGCGAACGGGATTAGCTCCTCGGAGTAGAAGGCATTGAAGCGGTAGTTGAAGGCACAGAGACCGATAACGTCAAACGCCAGACGAGTGAAATCGTCATGGGTTGAGATGCGGTAGTCTGGGCCGAAGCGATCCCAGCGGAGGATCATCTGAGAGAGGATATCCGTCATCTTGGGGAACATGGTGCGGACATGTAGCGGGCCAAAGGCCGGTAGAAGAGTTCTGTGGGCGATTCCCCATTCCTGCCAACAGGGTTAGCTAATGTTGACACGATCTCTGAGGTTGAAAATGGCTGACTTCTTCCTCGTTGTATGATGTGAATAGACCGTTTTTGACAAACACCCTGATGGCCTCCTGGGCACCAGCAACTTTCTTCTCGAATCGCTTCTCGTCGCACACCTCGTTTATCAGAGCATGACTGGACAGGACGACAATCTTTCTCTTGACGAGGTTGAGTGTGAAGATGGGACCGTAGACATCGGCAAGTCTCCATAGGGATCCCATGGAGAACTCGGGGTTGATCTCTCCCAGGTTGCCGGTAAGCCATCTCTCGGGTGGTTGAGGGATTGGCTCTCCTTCTCCGATCTCTTCCAGCGCTGGTGTTGCTGGCTTGGGTGTTGACTCTGAACGTGCTGAATGTGATGAACCCGGTGGCTTGGCAGCCCCTTCAACGTGGAAGGGACAAGACATGGTGAGTGTTGTAATAAGTCGATCCAACGTTGAGAGATAAGGCAAGGTAGGTATGTTGAAGTCGAATGTGGTCAAAGCTTCAGATGACGACACTTGCGTAATGATATCAAATTACCACCCAGCATCAGAACTCTGAAGAGGGGGAATTAACTGTATATAAATACCCCTAATCCATCTGACTCCTTCGCCTTTGTCCAGCACCATCTTGATACGAAGCTCTTGGGCCGAGGCCAAATCCGGAGGTCGCCATGAAGTCGCACCGATTGGTCATTACTTAAGTAACATTGCTGGCATGCTGCCGCACTGGTGAAGATACAGAGTACAAGGCATGACGCCTGGGCAGCCAGGGTCGGTGTGGAGTTGTGGAACTTCTCACCCGTCACAGATCAGGAAGGGTGGAAGGATGTGAGTGGAAGCATGAGGTGGGTGGTGGGCTGAGTAAGGGGCTGTCTCATCCCTTTAATTGAACCCGTCGTCATTGCTGCAACGCCAGCGAAACCGACAGGCCGAACGCCAGCGGGATTCACGTGCAACCATCCGTTGTCCGGATGGAACCGAGGAGGAAGGCGAGCGGTGCTCGTAATAAGGGCAAACAAGTTGTCAGAATGCCTCAGTTTGCTGTCACTCTTGCTTCATGAGGTTGCGTTGGCAGTTGATCTGGGGTGGAGAGTGGCTCCGCTCTTGGTGCCGTTCAACCGTCCGTTTCTCTCTTGACGGCTATCAACTGAACTCGTCACCCTTTCTAGAACTTCGACTTCATCAGATCTCCATCCAGCTTTTTTCCGATTGTGCCATGGAACACTAGAGTTCGATACGACCGCGCCAGCGATTGCCCCCGTCGCACAGCGGCAGATACCGGCAGATCAACAAAACCGCAACGGTCAGCCAAGCCCAGGAGATGGAGCTCGATTTCTTTCCGGATCCCGAACGCCGTTTGCTCACACACTCACGCCTCGGCATTTGCGAGCGGTCATATCGGCGATGAGATCACAAAGGCCATGCCCTATGCCTCTTTCTTATTATTGACGCTGCGTTCCGTGTTCTGTCCAAATCTTCGAAAAACACGAAACATTCCAGTCAAATCACTCTCTTCAGACCCTGAAGACACTGCCAAGTCCCCGAGCTGTCCAGAAACGGCAACGGTACGGTCTGTCATCGGAATGTCACTACCCTCATCTGATTGGTTGCGCAAAAGACAGAGAGAATGTCACTGCCTCGAAATGATTGGTTCAATGGCTTCGGCAGTTGTGCGTTAAGGCTGAGAACCTTGATAAACTCGATGCCAAATGGCAGCCAAGAAGAGACCATTGATATTCAGACTTTTTTTTTTCTTTTTTTTTTTGGAGTTGGGAAACTTCTTCTTGAGTCTCTTGTCATCAAGAAGAGAAAAAAACACCAATTGTTGTGAAAACACCACTCAGTTGTTCAGCTTCTTTTGCGTCTCCGTCACAACAATCATCCTTCTGTTATCTCTCCACCGGCACTTACACCTCTCATCTCAACTCCGCTCAGGAGAAAGTAAACAACAATGTCCACCACAAACCCTAACCCAGCTCCCTATCAACCCCCCGACATCACCGAAAAGCCCACCACCACCACCACCACCACCACCATCACCAGCAATGACCCCGAGAAGCAAACCCTTCCTCCCCCCCTCCCCCCATGCGCCGAACCAAAATCCACCTTCCAAGCCCTATCCTTCCTCGACCGCTTCCTAGCCCTCTGGATCTTCCTCGCCATGCTCATCGGCGTCCTCCTCGGTAACTTTGTCCCCAACACCGGCCCTGCCCTCCATCGCGGCACCTTTTTCGACGTTTCCGTCCCAATAGCAGTCGGACTCCTGGTAATGATGTATCCCATCCTCTGCAAAGTCAAATACGAGTCCCTGCACAAAGTCTTTCAAGAAAAAGAAGTCTGGGTGCAACTTGCCTTCAGCATTGTGGTGAACTGGGTGGTAGCACCGCTGTTCATGCTTGCCTTGTCGTGGGCGTTCTTGCCGGATGAGGAAGGGTTAAGGCAGGGGTTGATTCTGGTTGGTGTGGCGAGGTGTATTGCTATGGTTTTGATCTGGAATAATCTTGTAATTATCCCCTCCCGTCTGAGATCCCACACAGTGATGCTGACGATAAACAGGCCAACGGCAGCAGCGACTACTGCGCCATCCTCGTGGCGGTCAACTCCCTCCTTCAAATCGTCCTCTTCGCACCGCTGTCGTTGTTGTTCATACGAGTCTTTGACCCCAAAAGCACCACCGCCATCAGCATCTCCTACTCCACCGTCGCGACCTCTGTCGGCATCTTCCTCGGCATCCCCCTCGCTGCCGCGATCATGACCCGCTTTGCCCTCCTCTTTCTCACCTCCCCGGACTTTTACAACAAGAAGTTTATTCCAGTCATCTCCCCCCTCTCCCTCATCGGCTTGTTGTACACCATCCTCGTGCTCTTCGCGTCTCAGGGAAAGCAGGTGGTCCACCAGATTGTCTCCGTCGTGAGGGTGTCCGCGCCGTTGATTGTTTATTTCACCGTAATCTTCTTTGCTACCTTGTTCGCGTGCAGGAGGTTGGGGTATAGATACGAGTTTGGTGTTACCCAGAGTTTTACCGCGGCGAGCAACAACTTTGAGCTGGCGATTGCCGTTGCGGTGGCGGCGTTTGGGGCGGAGAGTGATCAGGCTCTTGCGGCGACGGTTGGGCCGTTGATTGAGGTGCCGGTTTTGTTGGGGTTGGTTTATGGGGTTAGGTGGGTGGTTAAGAGACGGGGGTGGGAGTGATCATCTGCGGTGGTGGATGGTCTGGAGAAGTGAGAGAGGTTCGGTTGGTGTTGTTGTTGTTGTTGTTGTTGTTGTTGTTGTTGTTGTTGTTGTTTGATGGAGTAATGTTTTTGAGAAGAAGAGGTGTATAAAGGTTATAACCAAGAGATAGATACCGTAATCAACAGGGCAAGAGAATGATGATGTCAAGTTGCAACAAACTTGTTGAAAATATCTTGACTGAGTGACGTTCAGGCTGACCGAATGACTGTGCGAGGTACCGACGACGATCATAACATGAATATCCCAGTCATGAAAACAACGGGATCACAGGATTTACCCCTGGCTAGAATAAAACCGTATCTACTACTACTTTAACATCTCTCCCTCCTAAGCGCACTGCTACCCATCATCTCCGACTACTGCATTGCTCCTTCCCTACAGATGACGGGAACGACCACCCACCACGTTGCTTCTTCCCTACAAGTGCACCATGATTTATGCATTAGGTCCCTTTTACTCCTTCCAACAGCAGCTCCAACATCTTACCAGGGCGCCCTTGTGGTATGTCTTTGTAGAATCGACTTACTAACCAGCCTTTCCACCCCCTTCCCAACAACAAGAGCAACTTGCCTGGTAGTCAATAGTATGACAATCCAACCACAGCAGGAGAGCTATAGCGAATATGATCAAAGCTGTTGTGTCTAGAATGTTATGAGCTCGAATCTCACCACAGCAGTTCTCATTGTTTGCACCCAGGGGGTTGATGTCTTTTCCTCAACTATTGCTAACCAAGGCCTGCGAAAACCTCAAGTTTCAGTCACAAACAAAACAATCAAATCAAGTCAACTAAGAATAGGTATTCCCATTCAGCTAAAAACCAGAAGCCATCATCAAGAGCACCATCACCTTTCAAGGTCAACAGCCGCCTCAACCTGATAACTTCCATCCGCTATCCCTCCACCATCATGCCAACTCCTCAAAAAAAGAGCAGCTAAAAAAAGGTGAGCAGTCAGTGTTACCCAAAAAGCCCAAAAAAGAAGATTAAGTTTCATAAGCCATTACATGATCCCCCCTCCCTCCACCCCCTCCCCCCCAAAAAACAAGACACTAATCCTCAGTACTAATCCCTCACACGTTTTCGCACACTTCCTCAAATTTTCGGTCATTAGAATCTTCCCAGGGAGTCCATCTGAGAGTTTCCCGTCATCATCAAAACTGCACCGGAATGATGCTGTTCAAACCAGGGAGGACACTTCCGATAGTGCCGAGGATGCTCTGGAGCAGACCGCTGATGGGGCTGTTGAAGATGAGACCGCCGACGGTCCCGCCGATCCCGGTGCCGCCAATCACCTCGTTGAGGAGACCGCCGCCACCAATGAACCCGCCGAGACCGCCGCGGCCGACCGGGCCACTAGACAGAAGACTGGTGAGGAGGTCAGTGACCAGCTTCAGGATGCCAGAGACGATTCCAATGGGGCCGCCGGGCCCACCACCGAGGACTCCGGTGGTGGCTTGACCGACGAGGGGGAGACCATTCAAACCGGAAACACCGGGGGGGACGAGACGGGAAACACCGACCTTGAGATCCGCGTCGAGCTGCTCGAGGGGGGCGCGGACGGCCTCGGCCTTCTCCTCGGGCGTCTTGTCGGCAGCCTCAGCCATGGCGTACTCTGGAAGAATCGGGAGGTTAGTCATGTTGCAGACAGTACAAAGAGAAAGAAGGGAGCTGCTTACTGATCTTCTCGAGGTTGTCCTGGAAGTCGGTCAACAGCTGAGTGAGAGCCTCCTGGTTGACCTGGCTGTTGAGGGCAGCGTAGTAATTGGCCACGCTCTGGGCATAGGCGGCGCTGCGCTTCTGGACGGCAGCGGCGGCGTCCTGGGGAGTAGCCTGGACAGTGGGGAAAGAAGCCCCAGCGGGAGCGGGGGTGGAAGAGAGAGGGAGGGGGGGGGGGAGAGCGGCACCGCTGCCACCACCATCGACGAGACCGCCGACGATGTGGAGACCGCCGGCAAGACCGCCGATGATGGGGAGACCGCCGAGGAGACCGCCGGCACCACCGGCGCCACCGCCGAGAAGACCGCCAACAAGGGGAAGACCCTGGAGGAGGGGTCCAAGAATGGGGAGACCACCGAGGAGAGGACCAAGGATGGGAAGACCACCACTGCCGCCACCGCCGGTAAGACCACCGAGAAGGCCGCTAAGGAGGGGTCCGAGGATCGGGATGCCGTCAAGGAGCTGGGCCTCGAGGGCGGCCTGGATCTGAGCCAACTGCTGAGCCTGCTGCTCAGCAAGCTGGGCCTGCTCCTCTGGAACAGGGACAGCGATGGCAGTGCCAGCGAGGACGAGGAGAGGGAGAGTGGCCTTCATGATGAAAGATGAAGTTACTTCTGTGTGGTCGCGGTCTGAAAGAGACGGCCTGGAGTTGGAGGTGAGTGGTGTGTTTGTGTGTGAAGGGCCGGATGGTGAGGAAAAAAGAGGTTTCAAGATCGTTCAGGTCCTGCCGTACTTATACAAAAATCGAGAGTGGTTATCAGTCCGCAGAACCACCTCCATCATTGCACAATCTGCTGTGATCGGTCCAACTCTCGGCGCGGTCTAGAGTGAGATGGTATGCTCGTTGTTGAAGATGTGCTGCAGGAACGCGGGAATCAGGGGCTGTCTCAAAACTTCCTTGTTCAAAAAGGGGGGCCTGGAATGCTGACCGGATCGTGACCCCAGAGTCAACAAAAAGCGGGGTCACATACCGTGCCCAACTTTCTTCGCGGCACTCTCCACGGATATCTGAAGAAAATATCATCAACTGTTGAAACCTAGAGCCGTTCAAGGGTTCGGTTTGGGTGAGATGGCGGGCGGGAACAGTTCCAGGTGACCAGGTTGGAAGAATGCGGGTATTGCGGGATTCGTCCCGTTCCGAGATGATCAGTCGGGTCAAAGATGGCAAGATCAACTCTGGACCGCCGTGGAAGAGGAAGGTGTGCCTGGTCTGTCGTGCTGTATTTGGTCTTGCACCTGTCTCTGTGAGGAATTAGATTTTCCTCCAACAACCAGCTCATCCTCTCCCTCACCTCAAGATCACCGCCCACCGGTCTTCAACATACCTCGATCAACGAGCCATGACAGTCGAGCCAGAAGCTCCGTCAACGACAGACGCAATAGACTCGAGGCGATGGAGGAACATGCCCGGATCGTACCCATCCCCGACTCAATCGCGGCCAGACTCTCCCGTGCCAACGTCCAACACCCCGGCCAGCGATAGTCCCTAGAGAGGTACTCCCGATGCCACAACCGACAGCAGACAATCCATCACCTTCCCGCCCCTCTCCCGAAATCCCAGCAGTTCGCCGGCCTCGATTGCCTACTTCCCACGAGCTCGCAGTGCTGCCTCGTCCCATGCCCAATTCGGGGAGCCTTCAATAGCATCCAGCTCATGCTCTGCTGCCTTTCGGCCAGCCCTCTCATGGACCACACATCAGGGCACTCCGTTCAGTTTCTTCAGCGCTACCAAGTCACCAGACCATTTCATTGTCGACTTTTCGGACCGAGCCCTCTCCTCGTTGGCAACCCCTTCGTCACCTGCACGGTCAACCGTCCCCCCATCAGGGACAGAAAAGACTACGCCATCACCACCACCACCACCCAAGAATTCCATCAAGGGTAGGGCGAAGCGGCGGAAGAGCAGGGCCCTCAGTTTCTTGGATCCAGACCTGAGATTTGCGCTTTGTCTCATCTGTGTATGGGCCTGTCTCTTCTTTTCGTTTTGCAGTCTCTTTTTGGTTGGATCTTGCTGGGGATGGTGGGGAGGTCGCAAGAACAACCCCTGGTCACCCGATCGTTCATGTATCAAGCACAAATCTCTCATGAAGCAATACGAGGACCAACGCGAGCTGAGGCAGTACGGTGTACGACAGCCAGTCATACACGCAAATGGCCATGGCGGACCTTCTAGGCCTCGTGGCTGATGGGATGGAGAACATGTGCCTTGAAAGCAGCGCTAGAGAAGTATACATCAGTAGTAAGATTAATAGTACGTACGAGAGCTTGACTCTACTCGGATTGCTCATCTTTCAGTGCCATGGCAATACAACTAAACCTCAAGTCTTGCCCACCAGACTCGTGTTCCAACTTGATTATCCTCCCCAGACCTAACTCCAACGCCTTGGGGCTTAGGACGTCTTCGTCATCCCCTAGCTCACCCCTGTCCAACGGACCCTCTCTGCTCCCTTCCAACTCCCAGAGCCGTCCGTTTGCTTTGACGTAACCGACGAAATGTTGGCCTAGCCCTACGGACCTGTCTCTTGGCTCGGCGGTATCGCCCATTGCTGCTACGGATTGGTGGGCCTCTTCAAATGCCTTGTTGTCGTACAATAATTCTGCACGTTCTTCTCTTGGCAACGGGGCTGCGTCCTTGCGAATTTGATCGAGGGTGCTGCCGGGATGGATGAGGGAGGCGGCGGGGCCGTTGATAGAGCAGTGGAGGAGGGCGTAGGAGCCGCAGGCGTCGCCGATGGTTTGTTGGAACCATATTATGGGGGCTGAGGAGGAGGGGTTGCTGTTGCCGTGGTAATAGGTTTTGGGGTCGCCGAGACGGGCGTCTTCGGATTGGCGGTCGAGGGCCCAGGAGGGGGTGAGGGGAATGATGGCTATGAGGGCGAGGCAGGGGCGGGGGATGTGGGCGAGGGCTGGGGGGGAGAAGGAGTAGATGTCGTGGAAGGTGATGGAAGGGGGGAGGCCGAGGGTGTGAGCGAGGGTGGTGAAGACTTCGGGGTGGTTTTCTGGAAGAGGTCAGTGATGAATGTTCGGGGAATAGGGAGAATATGAGGTGTGTACCGAGCATGGTGAAGTATTTCTTCTCGGTGGCCATTTTTGCTGGTTCATTCGGTTCCATTATGAAGTCTTCAATTGCACACTTATGAAACACGCTGAGGTTGCAGATTTGGTAGAAAACGAGCGATGAATTAATTGACTGCTGTTATAAGAAGTAGGGCAGGAGCGGTGTGAGCACGTCAGTCAAGACAGGAAGGAGTACGCAGGCGTCGCTGCCTGGGAAGCTCTGAAGCTCGCCCACCTATCAGTCCACCCGGCCAGCTCTCCCCCGCAGCTTCATTGCAATTTCCCTTCTCGTATAGGACTCTTCTGCCTTGTCATTAGTTTGCTTCTTGTGTGCTTGGCATCCTTTCAAATCTGGCGGACATTTATCACGGCCATTGGTTCTAGGATATGGGGAATGGAGGCATGGAAAATGGAAAAGTGACTACACCCTCATGTTTGATGTTGACAAGTTATCTCACATGGAGCTTGAGGGCCAAATCAAGTTTAGCGCACGATCTCTGGGCAAGCTCGGCAAGCTCCACCCCCGCATTTTCGGTGGACCCTGGACCCTGGCCAGTTGCCCCACATCAACGTCGATCAACGACGACGACAACGATCCATATGACATCCCAACATCCCATCAAGAGACGATGAAGGTCACGATAAGTGATATGATGTAGGCTTTAGCATTCTCAAGTCGCCCATGTCGACGTACTGTTGACAAGCTAGAGCAGCCTTTTCGTCATTGACGGTTGAGGCTGGATGAAATCTAACGATTCAATGTAGCTCAGTTACTTGGCACATTCTGTCGCCTCAGGTGCACGATTCGGCATGTCCGAGATCTCAGTCCAACTCGGCCTCCAGATCGCACCTCTCATGATCGTGCTTTGTAAGGCGCATCCAGCACGGCCATATTGATCTGATGGAAACACGCCGCACAGCGCCTACCGGCGCCGAAGACAAAGAAACTGCTGACCGGTGGTTAGTTATCCATCCATTCGCAATCCGTGGTCCTCAATTCAAGCCCCAGAGCTTTGCTTTAGGTAACCAAGTTGGAAACAGGGCGGGGTCAGACCTTCCTATGCATGTACGCAACCGTTTCCATGTACATGCATCAAAGCCCTGCTTATCACCACCACCCAAGGTAAAACTTGACAAACGATGACATGACCTCCCGGACCCTGGGAAGCTCCGTTCTACCTCTCCCGGTTCCCACACTAGTAGGCAACTGCCCCGGACAATTATTTGAAAAGAAAAAAAGAACGTTATTACTGGCTTGCATGACACCCACCCCTTCAGGGTCCAGAAAAGCGTCAAGTCCATTGATGAGATCATCATGATTAGCTCACCCCCGGTCCCAATCGCAAGGTTCCAGCCCATGATCCATGATCTGAGGCAGGTAGGTAGCTTAGCTTTCCACCTCTCTGCTGAGAGATCGTCAGGAGTGGGCAGATGATAATGCAGTCGCACGCACCCCTTCTTTCTTCTTAAACCCCGCTCCTGCCCACAAATCTTTCCAAACCTTTCTTCTGTTCCCCTCCAAGCTCAACTCGAATACAAACACATCGTGAACACAAACCAGGGCTTTTCAACGGAGAGCTCTCTCAGGATCCACCTTTGTCGATAGTGTAAAACCCGATACTCGTAACACAACATTAACCGATTCACCTACCTCGAGCTATCCAAGGAAGCTCACCCTAACCAGCCTCACCCATCACCACCACCACAACAACAACAAGACAGCATGGCCGATAACATGCCCTCCGGCCCCGAGTTCCGCACCGGCCGCGCCGATTCCACCTCTTCTACTTCCTCCACCAGCACGACCAACACCGTCAACTCCAGCTCTGAAATGCCCAAGGCACCGCCTCGCCGGGTAAGTTTATTTTCCAGCAAACCAACACCAGCAAAGTACTAACCCCCCCCAAGAGATCAAGCCACCTCTTCGAAGGTCTCGAAGCCCAAAAACGCTCCCAAGACCCGGCCGCAGTAGCAAGACGCCAGAGCATGAACGAGCAACGCCCCAAGTCGGGCTTCATCGGCAGCATGTGGAACAAGTATGTCCTTTCCCCTACCATCTCATCTTCCACCTGTCTAAGCTGACCACCTATCAGCTGGGTCCACGGCCAGTAGTAAAAACACTATACTGCTGGAGTTCATCAGAGGGCATGAAAAAGTCCCTCCTTGCTGTTGTTTCCGTTACAGGGTTTCGTTCGGGTTTGGTGTTCTTCTGATCATGGATGGCAATGCGGAAAGCACGAAAGCCTACCTACCTATTGCTGTTTTTTTGTTTTTTTTTTGCAATTAATATTTCTCTTGTCTGACACCAATGGCAAAACTGACCAAGACTGTTCTGCTTATCATACCTTACCTTACTTAATTTGATAAATGCGAAAAAAAAAAACCACAAACCTTGAATTAATTTGTTAGCTGCCCCTTTCTCATAGGGAGAGACGTTGTTTTTATATCAAACTTGGTACCTACTTTGGCCCGGCGAGTTGTGACCCCCTCTTCCCAGACGAACCTTTCATTAATCTTGTCCAAGGCTAATACTCCCACAGCATACGATATTCTTTTGAAAGACATCACTTGTTATCTCTAGTAGTCCTGACAGACACCCCCCGATAAGAACAACACCCAAGTCGATGTGAATGCCCTTGGAATTGCCCACTGAGATGGATGTATCGCATGCGCTTGAACATAACACAGCATGTTTGCCAAATTATTTCCCCCCCGGCGGTCTTGAAATCAGGAAAGGGTTGATTGCCTGAACAGGGCCTTGTTTTGATTCATATTAACTAATAATTACCCGCCTCTTGATTAAGCCACCAAGTAATACCAAAGCCGTAAAGTGCTTCAGAGGCGGTGCTTGCTAGATATTTCCAATACACAAAGAAGCATATCCTCTACAAACCACCTAGCTTGTTAACTTACACAATCTGGTGATACCGGCGTCTTCTTTTCCACATGATGGTGTTTTGCTGTGGGGAGCGTGGTGTGTTGATGAGCATTGGAACAGAATGGTGAAACTGGCTCGGATGGTGGGTGCGCAGCAAGGTAAACAACATAACTGTCAACCTGTTGCCCTACTGTTCACCAGGTAGTTAGCCGTCTGCCAGCTCACCTACATACAACAAGGGTGTTTGACCAAGGCTGGTGCTCGCAAAGATTGAGATTGGTTAGGGTCCGGGTAGGTGGGAGGAGATGGTGGTGCCGTCGGACGGGATGCGATTATGGGGTGTGTCGCTCAGGAAGAGAGATGTTGGATGCGGGCACGATCAGGAGGAGCAGGGTTGGCGTTCCGAAAGGGAACGGTGAAGGACAGAGCATGTTTGGGCAGTTCTGGGTAGTTCTGGGCAAGGCACCACAGGGAAGCGAGGCAGGGAAGCGTGCTCAAGAGGGCAGGCAGGGAAGGTGGGAAATAAAAGCGATCATTATCAAACCTCGGGTCCGTGAACTATAAATGAACAAAACCCCTCAGAAAATATTTTGCCGGGCAGAAACTGTACGAGATGCCAAAGCTTTTCCACCCTTCTCCCAACACCCCCAACGCCGTCCAAAAGTCGAAAGGAATAGGGGAATTATCGTTTGGTGCCATCGACCGGACCTGTGTTAAAAACTCGTTTCGTTCGGTTACATCCGGTGCTTTTCGTTTTCTGTGGTGGGTTAATCAATTAGTTGCTGGGCTTGAACTGGTGCTTGAGGCCTTGTTGGAGCTCACCAAGACGAGTGTAGAGCATGTATAGCGCCATCTTGTTGCATTCATCGGTACCAGTGATTGTGACAAGACGCTCGTTGCTGTTGTCTTGTGGCTCGTTAATCTTGATGACGCTGCCGCTGATCTGACGGATCTCGTTGATCTTTTGGCCACCCTTGCCGATGATGGCGCCAACCATGTCATTGGGAATGTAGATTTGTTGAGTCATAGGTCCACCGGCCGCGCCACCAGAGCCAGCTGCCTGAGGACCGTGAGGACCGGTGTGGGGCTGGGGCCCAACATGTCCGGCGTGTCCGGCATGGGGTGGCATGTGGGGGGCGGCAGGTCCGTAACCCCCAGCAGCCTGAGCACCAGCAAAGTGCATTGGGACCGCGGGGCCAGGATGTGCCGCCTGAGGATAAGCGCCATATTGAGGCGCGCCACCGTAGGCCTGGGGCGGCATGTGGTGGGCTCTAGGGTCCGGACGGCGGTTGTTGTAGTGGTCACGCTGACCAAAATTTCCACCGGCGGGTTGAGGGACGTATGGGACGACAGTCATGCCACCTGTGACGGCAGCAGGACCGCCGCTGCGGGTAGCGTAGGCAGAGGCAGCAGCCCCGCCAAAGCGCTCGTTGAGCTGTTCCAAAAGGGTGCTACCGACATAGTATGTGGCGATGTGTACAGCGTCAGCAACGCCCGTGACGACCAGAGAACGCTCCGAAGACGCGGGGAGGCAGGAGTCAGAAGCGTTCAGGCGGGCACCAGAAGCTTCTTGGATCTCCTTGATGCGAGACCCGCCTTTCCCAATGATGGAGCCGATCAGAACATGGGGGATCAGAAGACGCAGGGGATAGGTCTTGGAGTGCTGGTTGGAGGGCTCAGACAACGGCTCGTTGTTAAGGGTGCGGATAATCAAGCCAAAGGCCTGTGCAATGATGTGTTAGTTGAGCCTAGAAATCAAGACAGAATTGAAGCAGCATACCTTTGCAGCAGCATCAACAACACCGCTGACAGTCAGAATACGCTCAACGGCGCCCTTCTGATAGTCACTGACAGTGCACTTGGCTCCTGACGATTGTCTGATCTTGGACACATTCTCGCCGCCTTTCCCGATTATAGTCGCGGCTTCGGGACTTGAAATAACGGCGCGGATGTGTATCCAGGCAGTCTCATCACGAGACTCTGCAGGGGGGTTCGCCTGCGCCTCAGACGAGGCGGTATCCACCGTGGTGCTGGTGGTGGGCTTTGTTTCCGGAGCATCGGGGACGACTGTGTCACCCTGATGGTCCGTCGCCTCGGGCTTTTCGCCGTTCGTCTTCGCCGTGCCGTTGGCCTCAGGGGCCGGGACGGAGGAGGCGGTCTCGTCGTTCAAAGGAGAGATGGAGTCGGCCTTGTTGTCCTCCTGCTGCTCCTTGATGACCTTGTCCAAAGCCGGACGTTTGGCCTCGGGCTGGTCGTTGCGGGAGGGGGACGACGTGTCCTCGAGAGGACGCTTGGTGGACTGTGTTGGCTGGGGAGAGGCGGACATGGTGAAATACCTAATTAAGTGATCTCTTTTTGTTTAAGGGGGAGGAGGATGACTCTTGTTTCACTTTGAAGAGCAAGCCGTTTGCTCAATGTCGGATTCTCGAAGGTATTCAATTGAATATTTTATGTTGTTATCTACACCTGAAAGGGTTTTCGAAGAAAACGGGCTAGGTGTAGTGGCGGGGGCGGGACTGGACTGGGCCGTGAACTGAGGATAGGCTTGACTTGGGCCGGGACGGACTGAAGCTAGGGAGTTCGGGTTGGGTGATGATGGCTTGTCAAAACAAGGGGACGTTGTGGCTTGAGAGGGCGTGCAAAGATGGAGTGTGTGATCCAGTGCCAACTCAATCGGTGCTGCGCGACAAGCTACAAAGCACTGTGGCGAACTGACGGAGACTGTGATGGAGGCGCGCCGGGCTGCGGGTGAAGTGCAAGTGAAGTAGTAGAGGAGGTGTTGTGTGAGTGTGCTGATAAAGGCAGGGTGAAGCAGTAGGTGAGGCAGGTGAGGTAGGTAGGTGAGGTAGGTGGTGATGGAGGTGGTGGGTGACGGGAGTCAAGGCAGAAGGGTCGGGTGGTTCTTGCGGAAAAAAGCACCTTGAGGTATCTCAAACCTTTTGCCTGTCAAACCGGGCGCTCCGTTTCAACTTGCTCTCTCTTTGACCTTCCGTTCCCAGCTCAGCGACAGCTGTAGTGGGATGCCACGAGTGTCGATGTGTTTGGTGTGTGGAATGCGACCGATGCGCAAGGCAGCGTGCAGGATTAATATCGAAGAGGCAAACCGATCGATGCGGGAGACCGATGGATACCGTGTGAGTGGGAGACGACAGCACGGGTAGGTGACTGGTCGGGTTCTGTGGCGATGATAAGTTTTCCACGTTCAAAGGAATGAAGGAAGGAAGAGAGGGCAGGAGGAGGAAGAGGTCGGGTCGGTGTCTCGAAATAATCGAGTTTTGGCTGAGAGGGACGGAAATGGAAGCGAGACCCAGCGTTTCGCAGCCAGCCTCGCTGGGCGGTGGATGCCCTTTCACCGTGCACTCTTCTGGCCACAGCCGGCCGATGTTCTAATTTGGTGGTAATAGTGGGGCAACCATGTCGCGCTCGGCTTCGGATTGGTCCGCCAGCAAGCCAACAGTGGAACGGTAGCAACGCCTCTCTCACCAGTCCTCCATTTTAATTTACAACTCTCTTAAACGCATGCTGCCCCATGCTTTGTACGACATATTTGTTTCGTCTACCCGATTCTTCTATTGTGACATATTTATCGGCAACAAATCTATCGAGCTCCCGATGTCTTCTTGGAGGGCGGAATATGAAAGAGTAGAATTACATAAAGCTGCGGCTGAAGAAGCGTCACGAGTCTCTGCGGACCTCCACATTCACAATTCAAGATCTTCTATTTTCCATCCCACCTGTCCCGCTTCCCGTTTTGCCGCCGCCCTACGCGGAGACCTGATCCTGTTGTCCGAGCCCAATGGAGTTTGAATATGACAACCCCGCCAGGGCCCACGAGGCCGACATGGAGCGGACTATACAGGAGCTCAACAAGAGAAAGAGAGAGCTTGAGGAGGCAATTCAGGAGGTTTGTGCCGTTCCCATATGCTGTGCCTCACCCTGCTAATTCTTCTGCAGTTACGGTCATCTTCAACTGTGCCGGACACCGAGCCCTCACCAGAAGACACACTGGAGATCTTTACCAAGGCATATGAAGAAGTTGCCGAGTCCAAACCGTTCCTTCCTGCACCAGGCTCGGTTCTGCCAGCCCTGCTTGCCATCAGGAACGCACGCAACACAATAAATGAGTCCAATGAGTATCTGGAATCACAGGCGAAGTCACAGGATGAGTTGGCTCGAAAATTGGAGGCCGAAAAGACGGCTTTGCGAGAGCAACAGGCGCTGAAAACAGCTCTGGAGAACCGTATTCAATCTCTACGGGACGGGCTCGAGAACAAGCAAGAAAAGACGCCGGAGCAGATGGCCAAGGAGCGCATTGCCGAGCTCAAGCGACAAAAAAAGGAGTGGGAAAACAGAACAGCCAAATTAACCAAGGACCTTGATTGGTTCATTGAAGAGCACTTGGGGCCTATGTTGGCAGCCGAAGAGCTCGGCGGGCCGGTTGTTGGGCAGCTGACGGACATCGACCCTGAAGATCTGAGTGCTGGCTTCAGTGCTCAGGGGAAGCTGAAAAAGGCTAAAGACCAGCCAGACATTGACAAGCGACAGAGACGAATAGACGAGATCTGGGGAGCTCAGGACCAGCAAGGCGAGAGCAACAAGAGAAAACGAGAGGAGGACGAAGCATCTGCTGCGGTTGCTGACATTAGGCGTCTCATTGAGCAACTGATGAACAAGCTGGTGGAGTCACAAGGTGACAACTCGGCAAGCTACTTGAAGATATCCAAGGAGACAGCCGCGGTCCGGTTTCTCGTCCGATCCAAGGTCGCCTCATTTCATCCCAAGGATGCACAAAAGTTGCGACTTGTAGATTTCGGGAGGGATATCGATGATTAGTCATTCAGGGGTCATAGGAAGCCGTTACATGTTGCAGGCATCACAGCCACGACGATCTTCCGTTTCAATACTGTTCCCCAGTTGAATCATAATTCGCCTTTGGGAATGCGATTCATATCATCACCATCGACAGGCTCCAATGACGTTGTGGCATGCTCGTCCCAATTGACCAATGAGATGCTACATGACTCACCCAGCTCCCTCCCACCCCTTGCATTTCAATTAAGCCAACGCGACGCGTTATCCAAAACGCAAAACGCGTCTCCCACTTCCCAATTCTTCCCACTACTAATATTACTGGCAAGCCTCCAAGAAGAACATGCGAAACGCTGCATTTGCCATTTGCCAACGACTATCCAACCAATTACGACCAACCACACCTTCTCACCACCGTCATCATCCCCTGCTCTCATCCACCACCAGCATCATGACTGCCACCGTCCGCAACGATCCCATAGTCCCCACTTCCCCACCAGCAGCAAAGCGTCTCAAAACCGACACCAACGTTCCTGAGGAGGCGACCTCTTCCACTTCCACCACCACAACCGCAACAAAAGACACCACCACTACAGCAGAAGGAAACACCACGACCAATTCCGCCACCACAACCACAACAACAGTCACCACAATGGCCGCCGAACCTGCTGCCGTCCCCTCCCTCCAAGTGAAGAAGTTGTCCTCCACCGCACGGCTGCCCACACGGGGATCTGCTTTCGCGGCGGGATATGATCTTTATGCGTCAAAGGACACGACTATTCCTGCGAGGGGAAAGGCGCTGGTTGATACGGATATTAGCATTGCTGTTCCGGCTAATACATGTAAGCACCCCCAATACCCTACTCCAACCCCCCGAACTGAAACATTTTGCTAATGTGTAACAATGTAGACGGGCGCATCGCCCCCCGCTCCGGCCTGGCCGCGAAACACTTTATCGACACTGGCGCCGGTGTCATCGACGCTGACTACCGCGGTCCGGTCAAGGTTCTCTTGTTCAACCATGCCGATTCCGACTTTGAGGTCAAGGAGGGGGATCGGATCGCGCAGCTGATTGTGGAACGGATTTTTACCCCCGAGGTGGTGGAGGTTCAGGAGTTGGAGGAGAGCGTGAGGGGGGCGGGGGGGTTTGGGAGTACGGGGGGTTTTGGGGCGGCTGCTGCTCCTGTCGTTAACTAGGCGTTTGTTTTGATGATGGTTAATAACCGTTGGAGTTGGGTCTGAAAGTCATTTTGTCTTGTCAAGAAGCTGGTTAAGAATGATGGGCTCATTCAGGAATACGGCAAAATATAATCAAATTTGTAATCCAACAGAAAAAAATCATCGTGGTATATTCCCAACAGCAAAAAAGATATTCTATCGTACGCTTTCTAAGAGCTTTGCGTCGTCTAGGCCACATGCACCCTTTCTACTTGATCCCATTCAAACCCTCACTCCTATTACTCTCCTTAAACCCACATCCTATTGTTTACAACCTCCTCGCCCTAAAAACCACCTTCGGCCCCCTCAAACTATCCAAATGCCTCACCAGCTTCAGCTCGGCCGCCTTGCTCTTCAGCACCTGCATCTGCTTCTTCCCTATTCCCCCCTCCCCATTCCCATTCCCATTCCCATTCCCATTCCCATTCCCATTCCCATTCACCCCCCCTGTTTTCACCCCCCTAACCATCTCCTCCAACCGTCCCTCCAACCCCTCCGCCGTCTTGGCCAACACCTCATGCATACTCCCCAACACCCTCTCCGCCGCCCTCGCCAAAGGCAACTCCAATGCACCAACCCCATCCTCACTCAACCAGCTTCTTCTAGTATCTAACCCTGGCTCTGTCGATGTAGAAGCGTCACAAACCGCCTCCCTCATCCTCACAACCATCAACGCGGCAAACATGTCCCCCGTCCCGGAGAAGTAGCAATCAATCGCCGGAAAGGAGATCTTGAACGCTCTGGGCTGTTTTGTACTCGTCATTGACGACCCGACAACGCTGAGGGTTTTTTTGTTGCCTGGGGTGTCGGGGTCTGTGTCATCGGGAAGTGAGAGCGAGGTTATGACGATGTGTGGGACGCCGTAGCGGGAGTGGAGGACCTCAATCGCCTTGCCCAAGCTGAGCATATCCGTGATTTTCACCTCTGATAGCAGCCTGGTGTATTGTTAGCAGCCCCTTCATTCCTACCATCTCAATCCACAACCACCTCGTGCCCCCCGCCCCCCCCCTAAAAAAAAAAGAAAACACAAAGGGAAAACTCACTCAGCCTCAAACTGATTAGGCAAACACAAATCCGCCTTTCCCGCCAAGCCCCGGTACACAGGGACAACATCACCTCCGACATACAGATTCCCATTATCCCCCATCACCGGGTCCAGCACCCAAAAGAACCTCCCCTCCGCTCTGGACTTGAGTTCCTCCGCAATCCTCCCCACAGCCCCCAGCGCCTCCGCCCCAGGTACATACCCCGAGAGCATCATATCAAAGTCATCCAAAAACGACTGCTTAAGCCCCGACCACAGATCGAGGATATGCTCAGGTGTCGAGCGGGTGCCCGTCCACTGCCCGTAGCCGGTGTGGTTAGAAAAATCGACCGTGTTCAGGGCCGCGACGTCGCAGCCGAGGGATTGCATGGTGAATGTTGCTATTTTGTTGCCGACGTATCTTTCGTTCTTGGGTGTCAGCAGAGGGCCATGCGGTGGGTGAACAGGGAGAGATGGGTGTTAGTTGAGTAGTGAGTCAAGAACTCATATCTTACAACCAAACCCAAACGAAGTGGCGAAGATATATCATGGTGGCAGCGGTAGTGAGAGTGAGGGCAGAGAGGTAAAGACTCACCCAGAAACGACCTTTCATAACCATTAGCCTAGCCACTCTCTCTAATATATACCACAAAAAGAAAAAAAAATAGAAAAGAAAAAAAGATCAACACCATACATGGCTCGCAATAGCCAACACCCTCGTTTCTGGCACCGGTGGCTCTGCGCTCATCTTGAAAGGAGGTTGTTGGCGATATAATGCGCCTTTCGGATCTATACGTATGCGACAAGCCCTGGTAATGTTTGCGCGGGCACCTCAACGACAAGCACCGGAGCGGGTGACGGGGCAAAGAATCCGGGGCGGCAGCTGTATTCAAAAATCGAGCGGGTATACCGGCCGAAAATGCAAATAGTAGTTAGTGTGCAGGAATATCAAAAAAAAAAAAAAAAAGTAAAGATTTGACGTCCGTCATGTCATATAAAAAGTAATGTTCTAGAAAGAGCCGGTGACTCGACTTCTAAAACCATCCTGAAAATCCATAAGCGATATCGCCCTCTTTCCCCCAAAACCCCAGCCACGAACGCCTGATCAAAAACGTCAGCCCTTCACCGAAACCCAAGATCCTGGCATCCTACCAAGCTACTAATAAACCGGGCACATGGCGAAAAAAGGGGTTCTAGAAACAGACTGCGCTGACCCAAGCAGGGTATCTAGCTAGACTCATGCACATAGTATTTACCCCGCCATCCATGAGGCTGCCCCGCACCCATTCTCCAAAAGTGCTGAGACCGCCACAGCGATGCCCAAAAGATGGGACGAGAGGGATTCTAGACATCGAATACAAGTCTGACCAAAAAAAAAAAAAAACCGGTTATGCCAACAATGCAATATGGCACCAAGACAGACTTCATTAACCCCCCATGCACCTGCCCCAAAATCGATACCAAATGGTGGTTGACAACTATTAACATGTTGATACACACTCCCACAAAAAGTACATCTACCACACCAATCTTGCAGGTATCCATGCACAAGGTCAACTCCATCTGATTGTATACGTGACGGTCGTTATCGTTTTAGATTGCGCTTCCTCTCCATCGCGGCCGTTACTCCTCGTCGCCGATCTGTATAACCGTTAGCTTGAACTCTTCCAAGACAGAAATGGGTGGTGAAACATTACCTTTGGCGCAAGGTAGAAGCGGAGATAGCTGCCACCCTCCAGACCATACTCCACCATCAAGGGCACCTCAGCCGACAAGCAAAGCTTGACCTGGTTCGACAACGGCTGCGCCTTGCAAAAGTTGGTGAGATATTTCAGAGAAAAGGTCAGAGCAACCGACTCGCTCAACTCAATCTCGACCGCCTCGTTGGGCTTGTCAACAGGCGTGTGTTGTCTCAGAGTAATAGACCCGTTGCCGATATCACCAGTCGAAGAAAACTTGACACCGTCCTTGGTCGCCTCGATAGTAACAGACTCCGACATGGCCATGAGATCAGTCGTGATGCGCTTGAACTCGGCTGATGGCATGCTGATGGTGGCGGCATACTCGGTGTCGGGGATGCCCAAGTGCTCCTGGTCAATGTCCATGAGCTTGAGGTCGTACTCGGAGATTCTGTCCTGGGCGGTCGCCTCGAAAACCAAGTTCAGCACATCGGGGGCGTCCTCGGCCTTGAGGGTCAACGTGTCGTCACGGCCGGCCGCACGCAGCACCTTGGTAAGGGAGGTGAGGTTGACGCCGAGGGCAATGTTGCGGTCGCAGCGGAAGGGAGAGAAGGCTTCGGCCTTGAGCATCATGGAAACGAGGGCGACGTGGCTGTTGTCCATGGCCTGGAGGGCAATGCCGCTGTCATTGCAGTCGAAGTTGCAATCCTGGACGAGGTCCTTGATGGCATCGACGGCCTGTTGAGACAAGTTGTCAGTCACCAAGCAGCTCGAAGAATTAATGGCGCCAAAACTCACACTCTTGAAGAGATTCGCCGTGTCCAACCGAGCTTCAAGCATTGCTATTGGGGGATATCGTCAGCTTCTGGTGTCGGTCGAGGGGCTAGGCCGCAAGGTGCCGTGACGACAGCGGTCTGTCTGCAGGGAATTCTTACTGAATGTGGATGGGTGAAGTTAGTGGCAAAGGTAGTGATATAGGTCGAGGGTATCGAGAGCGACCAGAGCTGTGCTGCTGGAAGAAGTCGCGGCGGTTGTCGTGGAAAGATCTTGGGTCGAAATGTTGTTGAATTCTGAGTGGGAGAAGGCAAAAGAAAGTGGAACGCGACAACGCGCTTTTGGTGGTTGCCCGAAAAGACGCGACCAGGGGTTTGATTGATTCCTTGTTTTGGCCTAGCGCCTTTGGTTGCCTATGCCAGCTGTCAAATGTTGAATCATGGCCCCCCCTATCTCATAGAGCCTCACACCGACAGTTTGTTTTGGTTTTGGTTTTCCAAGCGCTCAATGACATATATTGAACTGCTCAATACCATGTCCCAATTATCTAATTACAAAAAACATGTGCTGAGTAAACACATAGAGTCCACCAACATTCCCTCCAGCAATTTTCCCTGCTGCCATCCCATAACGCCTCCCTCGATAGTCCTGTTTCCCAAAAACATTTTGAATAGTGCGAACCATTCCAGCAGAAAATATAAAGATCAAAAAGAAGGGAGAAAAAAAAATAAGCGGGAAGCGTTTCTATACAAGCCTCCATCTAGTAAAAAAACACTAGGCGATAATGCGTATGACTGACTGACCCCAAGCCTGAGCTGATCGATGCGAGGGTGAAAAGAGGAAAAAGGTGGATAGATCGTTTGTGTTGTTTTTATCGTCATAAGAATCATAATGATACGCGCGCTGGGGCGGGCATGGTGGATCGTTTGGGCCGGAGGTTGATGACCATTTCAAGCTCCTTGAGCATGCCTCGACTGGCATCGGCGTCTTGCCTGATGGACTCTCGTCTCTCCCGTTCCTCCTTCATCCTGGCGATGCGCTCTTCTCTGGTGAGCATGCTTCGAGGCCGTGTTGGTGGGAGAGAAACAGCCTCGAACACTTCGGCTTCGTCGTCACCCTTAGCGCTCCCAAAGCTCGAACTGCTCGGTGATTCGCCGGTAAGAGCCTTGAACGCTTCCAAGGCCCCACCTTCCTCGACAGTGGTGAGGCCGCTCAGAGATGTTGCCGGTGATAGCATGGTGCTGATGGAAGAGAGTCGCTTCTCGTTCCGGTCGATACCCGATGCCAGCGCTGCTTTGCCCTCCTCCCAAGCTTGTTGCAGGAGCTTGAGGTCCTGACCAATGGATTCATACTGAGCCATGAGATTTAGACCCAGCTCAGACACGTCTTCGGCCTCGTTGAGTGTTCTCTCAGACTCCTCTCGTAACAACGCGAGCTTGGCTTGAAGTCCACGGATGCCCGTGGACAAAGAGTTGAGTTTTTGAAACTGAGATCGTCGCCTCTCTCGGTTTGGTGATAATGGGAATTTGGACTCTTGAACCGTGGGGAAAGCTATTCCGTGTCAGCGAATTGCATCCAGATTCAAGCCGCGCGAAAGGCTTACTCTCTTCCTCGTCGAGGATTTGCCGGACCTTGGATAAACCCTCGTCCGTCGCCTCGGTCAGGGCACGAAGGCTCTCGACAGCCGTTGACCACCGCAAAAAGTCCGTGTTGTCTCCGGTAGCCTCCAAAGCGAGCAACGAGCACAGGAAAATCTTCCTGATGGTATGAAACCTGGCAGCTGCAATTTTCAGTGTCTTGACAGACTCTGGATCGTCAAACTCGCGATCCGAGAAACCCTGCATAGCATCCGAGATATCAAAATCGCTGATATCATAGACATCGTGGAACTTTTCGATATCCAACTGCTCTGAAAATCCCTTGATCACTGATGACACTTTGATGTACGTCTTGATCATCTCAGCCAAACGAGCCTTTAGCGTCTTCCGTAGTCTGCTACATCGGCGAGTCTGGCTTCTGTCCTCTAACCGGCTGATAGGGGGCAACGGAGCGCTTCTGAACTTGAGTTAGTTTCGGGACGTGGCAATGGGGCCGGTTCATCTTACAGCCTGTAGCCCCTTGAGACGAGCTCCACCTCTTGGATAAGGGACAGCGCCGCGCTGGAGACACCATCAAAGTCTTGCGACTTGGCCACGAATGCAGACACCTCGGCCAGTGCCTGATTCCTAAGATACCGTATCCACTGCTGGCGGATGTAGAAGTGCGCCACCAGACCGAACCCAACAAGCACCACCGTCGTGAATGCAATCTTCCCCTTTGTCAACTGGGCATATCCTCCCATGTACACCCATCGAATCACACACGCTACCACCAGGGCGCCCGTAGCCGTTATTAATATTCCCGTTGACGTTGGAACCACCACGTTCTGCGGAACATCCGACGCATCCCTATTTCGGTTGAAGTAGTTGTAGTTCCCCGTAATCGAGTGCCCAGCTAATAGTTGTGAGGCGACGATGGTGTATCTGAACTGCTCGATAAACTTGAGGTTGTCGGCCCGATCTATTCTCGATGCTACAGCCTTCTGCCAAACGAACAAATCGTTAGCGACGTCACCATGCAGTGCGCTGCGGCAACAGCAAAAGAAAAGGAAAAAAAGAGGCAAAAGCGGCTTACCGAGTATGAAAGATGTAGCGACCCCAGCCTGCTCGTCCTGTTCCGCGGGACATCTAGCCGCAGCGGGTCCGGAATCTTACTCCGGAAGCGCTTCTTGATGGTCGGACGTCCTACCGGAGCAAAGGACGGGCTCGATGGCGGCGACACATCGTGCTCTGAGACCTCGGGCGTGCTCCAGTCCAGCTGTTTGTCGCCTTGGTCTGTGATGAATAGGGGTATCAGTATTGCCCAGGATGCCATCTTCTTTGTTGTGGCCGGAAGAGTAAAAAGATGGACTGACCGTGCAGATATTCGTCGAGGGGAGAGTGGTCCTGAATAACGGTCTCCATCAAAGCAAAGTGTCGCGATGCCAGTTCCCCATCTGCCCGCCACTGCGCACCCCTAGAGACCCGACCGTTTTGTTTCGCAATCCCTCCCGATATTTGGTGTCGCACAAAGGGGCTCGCAGACGTCACACGATGCGGTCACACGTAAGTGGTTCCGGGTGGTTGTCGTGGGACAAGAAAGGGAGGCCGTCGGGTGGTGGTGGTTGGTGGTGTGGTGTGTACTGTAAAGGAGTGGCGGCGACAAGTCGTTTAGCGCTAGGGGTGGCCGGTTGTGGTTGTGGTGGTGGTGGGCTTTACGAATAGCCGCTGTGCATGTTTCTATCGTGGTCGCGGCCAGTGACTGGAAGATGTGTGTATATCGGGGACGGGTGTCAAGACGGAGACCGGGCGACCTCTTGGGGTGAGTGGGTGATGCTTGAGAGTCAGGGAACAGGTGGACAGGAAGCTAGAGCTGCAATCGAAGGAGTCGATGGCCGAAAATAACAACAAACGCACTGGGAAGGTCGCTAAAGGCTCTCATTAAAAGTTGGGGGTTAGCTGCGAAGCTTCTGGTGGATTGAGCATCCCTGTCACGTAGCCTTCATTTAAGAAGCACAATGCGGAAATAATGTCCAGGGTCTGGCTTCCTTTACATCATCTCGGTGCACTCGGCCCGTCATAGGAGCATGTCTTGAATTCTGCAGTCGGTCTATCCTGTCCTCGGTAGCAGCCTATGGCAGCTTCAGATGCAGCTGCAAGATATTCAACTCGAAGCATCATCTTGAAATACCTGCTCACACCCAAGTAGGTTCAGTGAGATAATGCCACAGGGCAGTGCAGCAGGGGAACGGCATCTTTTATTCCCAGCGGACAATTGCCCAATCTCGGCCCTCCAAAAACGGTCATTACCGTACCTACCGTATCGATACAGGACCCGTGCTCCGGGGCCCCACACAAGCTGACCCCTGGCCCATGTTCATTTCCAACTGGCGGACCCAAACAGCCCGTTTGAGCGGGTGGGTCCTCCCAAGAGGCGCTGCATTGAGCCTCAGCGATCGTGATAATCATCACTTCCAGCATCACCCATATCAAAAACAACCACCAGTCAAACCTCCGCCGATTGTCATTCGCCCCGCGCAGACTAGCACACCCCATCTCACGGAAGTTTCCATTCCCTCTACTCCGTACCAACCACTTGGCTCTGTCCTGCGCCCCAGATCTGTCACCGCACCCAACCGCGGCCGCAACACCAAACCCTCCCCCCAAACCCATAAACCAACCACGATGCCCTCCCAGCAAGAACTCGACTTTCAAATCTCCCCACTAGTTCAAGAATCACTAGTCCACAACACCAGAGTACGTCCCCCCGAACCCAACCAAAAACCACGACCCACTAACTGACCTACCCCCCATAGACCCTCCACAACCTCCAATCCCTCACAGCCTCCCTCTTCGGCGTCGGCGCCGGCATTTTAGGTCTAGAGTCCTACTCCGGCTTCCTCTTCTACCTCGTCTTCTCCCTCATCACAACCCTCCTCTTCTACGCTCTGAGAATAGCTCCCACGGCGACATCCTCCCCCTCTTCTTCTTCTTCTTCCTCCACCACCTCAAAAGGAGGCGTCCTGTCCCGGTATTTCAGGAGTCCGCTCGATTTCTGGACAGCGGGGCTCACGAACGGGCTGGCGGGGTTTATTCTGACTTGGACGCTGTTTTATGGGTTGGTGAGGGCATGAGGGTGGGAAGGGCCTTTGGGACTGACGGATGATGTGTAGATATTGACGGGCGGGGGTATGGAAAAGAAAATACATCAAAGACTTTTGGGTTTTTTCGACCATGATGGTGGGATTGACAAGGAGGGTGATATCACACTTCTTTTCATTTACCTATCTATTGGTCAGCCAAACACAAATAACAATCATCAACTAGATAAATGCCCGAATTCATACACACCTATCTATCTAACCTATACTATTCGTTTCGGTATTTAAATATCTAGGCGACAGACACACCAGCATGTCTACCTACCTTGTCTTTTCGTGCTATTATTCAACAACAACAACAACAACAACACCCCAAAACAACATCAAAAGCCTTCCTTTAAACACGCCAAAAACCTAAATAAAACAAAAAAAAGTCCCAGAAGCAAGCAAAAGCAGATACCAAAAAAAAACACCATAATTCCAGACACCATCAACCATCGAAAAGAACAAGCTCAAGAAAAAAAAAGAAAAAAACTAAAAACAAAAAGAGGTATCATATTCACAAAGAGTTACAAAACTCAAAGTCCTCCCCCCTCAAGATAATTCCTCCCAATCCTTTACCCCCTCCCCCCATCCCAATATCCTAGCCCTTTCAATCCCTTCATCATCTTCATCACTCATACCCCATTTTCTCCCACCCCCTTTACTGCGTCCTATAAAACTTTTTATAAACCAAATGCAACAGCAAGTTCACATTCAGCTTCAAGCAACCCCCTTCAAACAGCTGCATAAACTGATGCGCCTCAAACTGCGCCTGCAGCAAGTCCTCAATCGGCACCAGCGCGCTCGCGCCAGGAATCTGGATGTGTCCCCTGCTCCCCTCCAGGCTAAAAACGCCAACCTCGTCGCATGAGATGGTCAGGTTGATCTGCCCCCACTCCCTCTCCGGTATCCCCGCCCACGAGACCAACACCCCCTTGTCGTTGAGCGCGCGGGCGGAATACTTGTACGACCCAAACTTGGGCACCCGGCCGGACCGCTCCAGCTCCCGTTGGTGGTTGTACTGTTTTGTGAAGGGGAGGAGGAAGCGTTTTTTCCTGTTGCGAACAAAGTTAGCTTGTGTGTCAACACCGAGGTATAGAAAGGAGGAAAAACATACCCTTTCTTGTTCTGCAGCGTAGCCATGGCTTGCTCAATGTAGTCGTCGTATGACTTCCTCTGCTGCTCCAAATACCTCGCCTTCTCGTGCAAGTTACTCAACGTCATCCTCACCCCCTCCAGCTCCCTCTGCCTCTGCACCCTCCTCCTGCTTTTCGTCCTGATGTCCAGGGCAATCGCATTCAGAATATCCTGATAGTAATTATGCCTCGATATCCTCCCAATCTGCTCCAACCTCATCACGTTCTCCAGCGCCATCCTCTTCAGCTCGTAATAGCTCATGCGCGTAACATCAACCATGTTCGCATCCGAGTACGCGCCCTTGGTGTTGCTCCCGTTGGAAAAGTCATCCCTCAGCAGCATCTGCCACTTGTGCTCGTCGTCCTGCGTGATGGGCTTCACCAAGATCTCCATGAGGTTTGTGCCAGTTTGAACGCGAATGATGTACAAGATGCACCTCTTGGTCTCCATAAACAGCGCCTTGACTTCCGCGTCAGGGTCCGCCACATCGTGCAGCTTGGGCGTCAGAAACATTTGAATGTCGGTCGACCCGGCAGCCGTCATCTCGCTCTCGTTGTGCTTGGCGCTTCCCAAATCTTGCATGATCTCCCGAAGCATATCATCCCTGTTCGGGCAGAGATGAATCAGCTCCGACGCGATCAAGTTGTGAATCGCAAAGATATCCGCCATCTTGATGTACAACGTCGGCTTGTTCTTCGCGTAAAGATCGTTGTACTCATCAATATCAAACGTCCTCTCCGCATCCGGCACCGCAATCAACGCCTCCGTCAACCCCGTCAACCGCTCAATGCTCTCCGCAACGAACGCATTCAACGGCTGGAGATAGACGTTATCCCCACCAAACTGCCTCCCCGAAGCCATCTGGCTGAGCACCTTGGCCACCTCGCCCAGATTCCTCTTCTGGAGCGGGCTAAGCTGCTTCTCAACCACACCGACATTCTCCGGCGCCGTCAGCGCAGGTTGCAGATAGAACTTCCACAGCCAGTTCATCACCACGTTCAACAACCTGACCGGGTCCTCCCTCTGAAACCTCTGCCTCAACGCCTCGAAGATCTGCTTGCAAACAAACCGCAGCCCATACGGCATCCTCGGCAGCAGATCCTCCAACGCGAACAAAAACTGATCGCAAATCTCCCTCAAGTCGCGCAGGTGATCAATAAAGACTTGTTTGGTCTCCGGATCCTTGATCGCAAGCTCTCGGGGAATGTCCAAAGGGCGACTGCTCGGCCGACCAGTCCTCAGCTCTTCGTTGTTGATGGCAGACCGGTAAATCTGCATAGGATCGCTCTCCAGATCCAGCTCCGGGTCCTCGATGATATTGTCGCGGATCAAAGGACCAAGCAGATCCCGCAGGTACTTCCTATCCCGCGGCGATCTGGTGTAGTTCTGCAGCAGCTTCGACCAGAAAAAGTTGCCCCTGAGGTAATCCTGCAAACTATTGCAAGCATCCACCTCCTCCCCAATCGCCCTCCCAATAAGCTTCAGGAGATAATACTCCTCCCTCCTCTTCTGCGCATACCCAAACAGGCTCATCATCAGCAACTCAATCCTCTTGCACTCCTTCTCCGCCGTCCCCACCTCCCTCAGCCGCTTAAACAGCCTAGCCAGATACTGCGGCTGCGTCTGCAGCGCAAAAAACAGCTGCTGATACGACTCCAGCTTCTTCCTCGACCCCTTGTTCAGTGCCTTCAAATCAAACTGGTTGGCGCTCGACATGGAGCTATTCGCCAGCAGCGTCCCCGTATGGCCGCCATAGTTATGCTGATGCTTGACAACCTCATCCAGCGTGATCTTGTTCTTGACCAGCAGCGCAATCTTGATATCGAGCTGGTCAATGTACTGCTCCAGCATCTCATTCTGGCGAACCTGCTGCACCACCGTCTTGCGCAGCCTTTCAAACTCCACCTCCTCGTTGAAGTCAAAGTCGCTGTCGTTCAACAGGTGGACAAAGTTCTTGACCGCATTGACCGGTGGGTTCTTCCCGCCGGTAAGACTCTTGTAGGCGTCGCCCTGCAGCTTGGCGCGGACCAAGCTCTGGATCTTTACCACCTTTTGCATGTTCTCGTTGAAGAACTTTTTCTTTTCTTCAAACTTGGCCCTGACGATGAACGCCTTTGCCGCAGCCTGGACTTCGGCAACGACGGCTTCGTTCTCATCCAGTTCGTCAAGAACCTCAGCAACGCTGCCGCGGAGAAGCATAGCCCTGGCAAGACCCTGCAACGAGGCAATCTCCATCTCGTTCGTCTCGAGCTGGTCGAGAATCTCGCCTTGCTTCTGTCTGCAGAGCATCCCGCGCACCTGAGCCTGAAGCAGAGTAATCGACTCCTCCTGTTCAGCGAGCGCGTCGAGGAGGTCCGCAACGCGATTGCGCTCCAGCATGCCTCTGATCTGGGACTGCAAAGAGATGATATTCTCCTCCTCCTCACCCAGGGCCTCAAGCTGTTTCGAGATCTCCCTCCGCACGGCACCAGCCCTAACATGCGCCTGAAGCAAGCCCAGGCTTGGCTCCTGTTCCTTAAGCTCAGCCTCAATCCCCTTCACAGTGCTCCTAGCGACCTTGCCCCGGGTGGCAGCCTGCAGTGTCGTGAAAACCGGCTCAAAACTCTCCAGCGCCTCAAGCTGATCGGCAACACGGCTCCTTTCCAGCGCCGCCCTCGCAGCAGCTTGGATCCCAGTAATAGCCGGCATCGCCTCCTCCAGCGCAATCAGATCCCTCTCCACCTCCCTCCTAAGCAACATGCCCCTAACAGCAGCCTGCAACTTCTCCACCGGCGCCTCGCTCTGCCTCACCTCCCTCTGCTGCACCTCCATCTTCTTCCTCGCCAAAAACCCCCTCACCGTCGCCTGGATATCCCTAACCGGCCCCTCCTCCACATCCAACTGCCCAAGCTGCTCCTGTATCCTCCTCCTCTCCAAAAACCCCCTAAACGTCGCCTGAATATCCCTCACCACACCACCCGCCATATCCAGCTCGTCCAACTTCTCCCTCACCTCCCTCCTCGCCCTCACCGCCCTAAAAGCACTCTGCAGCTTCACCACCGCCGGCTCCGCCCTCTTGACCTCCCGTTCCCTCATCTCCCTCCCATTTCTAACCAACCACCCCCTAGCAGCAGCCTGCAGTTGCCTAACCACCCGCTCCCGCTCCAACTTCCACTCCACCACCTCTCTCATCATCCCCCCCCTAACCCTACTCTGCAAATCAACCAACCACTCCTCCTCCTCCCACAACCTCTCCATCATCTCCCCCAACCTCATCCTCGCCACCGCCCCCCTAACCTGCGCCTGCAACTCCCTCACACTCTCCTCCGCCTCCCCCAACTCCCTCTCCACCCTTTCCTCCTCCGTCTCCTCCTCCACCACCTCCTCCACCACCCCAAAATCAGCCCCCATATTCCCAAAACTAGGCATCGCCCCCCCCAGCTTATCCAACCCCCTCTGCATTTTCTCCAGCTCGCTATCCTCAAACTCCAACTGCCCAACCAAATTCCCAATCCTGAACCCCACCACCCCCTTCCGAAACAACAACCAGCTCAGCGCATGGATGCAGTGAATCACCTTGGGAATGTTCTTCTTCTCGTACAAATCAATCAACTCAAACCTAAACAAGTCCGGCAGCTCAATCTCATCCAGATACCGAAAAAAAATCGCAATATTGTCGCTGTGCCGGTACTGCAGTTTCGGGTTCCGAAAAATCTTGAACCTCCTCTCCGGGTTTAACGCCTCCACCACTTCCGCCAGAGTAACTCCATCCCGCAGGGCTTCCTCCAATTCCACAATCGGCGGGATCGCCCGCTGGATGATATCCTCGATCCACTCTTTTGCTTCGCCAATGTGGCAGAGGTATTCGTACGCCTGCAGAAACTGCCTCTGCTTGTCCATCCAGTTTCTGTTTTCCCAGCCAGACTTGGCCGCGGGCCGGTTTGATTTCAAACGGCGACGACCTCTCAACCCGACAACCTCTTGCGTGGCAGAAGTGATGGTATTGAAATCGTCCGATTTGGCCAGCTTGGACAATGTTCGTAGTTCACTGGTCGAGGATCGCCCCAAACTTTCCAGATCCGGCCTAAGAATCGGTGCTACTGTGTGGGCGCTCAGCAGAGGGGGGGGCATGATACCGACGTCGCTAGGTCGACGGGGTGCCATGACGGTGTCGGATCGAGTCAGAAGCATCGAAGTAGGACGGACGACCGAGGGCCGGTGGTTGCCATGACCTGGGGGTGTTGGTGGGTTTGCCGCGCCCGGCGAGGTTGCTGGTACGAGGGAGCCGCGGCGGGGTGGTGTTGGAGGTTGTGGTGAGGTTGGCGGGGTTCGTTCGCGAGGTGATGATAGCGACAGGCTGGCCATATCTAACCTGCCGACGTCGACGCTGCGGCCTCGGGAGTGGTGGTTGGGGACGGCATCAACATTCTGACCCCGATCATAGCGACTGTTACCGATGTCTACACTATAGCCTCGGTCACGGTGGCTGGGAGCGCGGGGTGGTGGTGTTAATGTCGTCGAAGAAGAAGTACCTGGTGGCACCTGGGGGAGTGGTCGGAGCGATTGACGAGCAGCCGAATAGATATTATCCGGTGTTGGTGTGGTGGGCGTAGAGGAATAACTATGAGAAGAACGAAGACTTGGAACCAAGTGGCTGGCCTCGCTTTGCCCTCTCTTGTGGCCGTATCCCGGGTTCGTGGTCGAGTAAACACTGGACGCGGCGGACATGGCGCTGGGGGCTCGACTTAGAGTCAGATCGAAAGAAGCAGAAGACACATGGGAATAGCCCGACGAGGCAGATGAGGATGCTGTCGAGGGCTGGCGGTAAATATCGGAAGAGCGATAGTCGGCTGTGTGCGACTGGCGCAACGGGTGCGGCCTGTGCGACGACGACGACGGCATTGTGTGTGTGCTACTACCGTTGCTGTTGTTGTTTTGGCTCAAATTTCGGGTTGCACGGGATGGCAGTCGTCGACAACATTAGATCGCTGAATAGAACAGCTTCTTCTCCCTTGCTCAGAGTGCCAAGCAATGACGATGGGGGATCCTCTTTGGAGGGGTTGGGGTGAGGGGAGGGTTGGTTATGTGCCGGGTTGGTCGGTGTCTGATGGATGTCGATAATGTCTAGCGCCGAGCGAGCGCAAACACGTTCTGCTCTGCTCTGTCTAGTCCTTAAACAAACAGTACACGAAGTAAAAGGCAGAAAGAATCCTTGCCAATGCCAACGCCGGCGCACAGCGCAAAAAAAGTTCGAATGATGAATTGGTGGTTTAAAGAAGGGTCATTCCATACCAGTTGAGACTCGAGAGCCGCATGGAGAGCATGGAGGGGATGGATGATATTATCGAAGGTGTGGGAGGGCCAATGACCAGGGGTGTCGGCCAGGTTTAGTGGTTGCGGCCTGAGAGGGGAACTGCCTTGTTTACATTTACCGGAGGGCGCCAGGGCAACGGGCTGACGGGACTTCATGTGTGTGGCTCGGTCCTATAAAATCCCGTTCCGCCCTGCGTCTACGGGTCCCCTGTGCCGTGTAGATTAAGGGCATCTTGGGAACTGTTGTAGCACCAATTGTTTGGAAGCGAGACACGTGGTTGACCCGAAAAGTAAACAAGAAGGACTTAGAGATATCATGGAGCAATTGCTCTGTTATTTCAAGAGCTCTCATCTGAAGACGCATGACCGAGAATATGTGAGCTGCCCCGGAGCATCAAGTTGAAGGAGTTCCAAGTCTAGCCAGGCCCGTGCGCCTAGAGCAGCGCCGATGCTCCACCCCTGACACATTCACCGCCCGGCAATTGCCCCGCATCCCACCCACTCTAAAAATTTCTGGTGGCATAAAAAGATTTTCAGAGGCGACTCTGAGATTTTCTTTTCCTCTTCTCTTGGGGGGGAACAGTTGGCTGATTCTCAAAGGACCTGTCCTTTCTGTCTCCCCCCTCGCTCGCATCAACAATCTCTTGCTTCACAACCACCAGTCTATCCCACAGATCTCAGTCAACGCGCAGAAATGTCGTCCGACCAAGTTCTTGACTGGCGCAAGGCCGAGGAGGTGCTCAACGAGTACAAGAGTCGCGATGGCCTCAGTGTCCATGAGCTCATGGACGCCAAGGCCCATGGCGGTCTCACCTACAACGACTTCCTTGTTCTCCCCGGCTACATTGGCTTCCCTGCCTCTGCCGTCACTCTCGACTCCAAGATCACCAAGAAGATCACCCTGAAGACCCCTCTCGTGTCCTCGCCCATGGACACCGTCACCGAGCACGAGATGGCCATCCACATGGCCCTTCAGGGTGGTCTCGGTGTCATCCACCACAACTGCTCTCCCCAGGCCCAGGCCGACTTTGTCCGCAAGGTCAAGCGCTATGAGAACGGTTTTATCCTCGACCCCGTTGTCATCAGCCGTGAGACCACCGTCGGCGAGGCCAAGGCCCTCAAGGAGAAGTGGGGATTCGGTGGTTTCCCCGTCACAGGTTAGTTTTTTGCTCTCCCCAAATCTCCCTGCCATATGATTACAAACCTTACTTTCGTTCCACCAAATCGACCTATGTGTCATGAGGACTCAATATCACTGAAAATTATGATCGTGGCACCATTCTATCACTTTCTAAGCTCTGCAGCTCGTCAAGGATTGCACGCTAACAAACTGTGATTACAGAGTCCGGCAAGCTCGGTTCCAAGCTTTTGGGTATCGTTACCAACCGTGACATCCAGTTCGAAGAGGACTTTGAGAAGCCCATCTCCGAGGTCATGGTGACCGATCTCATCACGGCCCACGACGGTGTTGACCTCCTCGAGGCCAACAAGATCCTTGCTGCTTCCAAGAAGGGCAAGCTCCCAATCGTTGATTCCGATGGAAACCTCGTTTCAATGATTTCCCGCTCCGATTTGACTAAGAACCTTCACTTCCCCCTCGCTTCCAAGGCTGCCGACTCCAAGCAGCTCATCTGCGCCGCCGCCATCGGTACCCGTCCCGAGGACAAGGCCCGTCTTGCCGGCCTTGTTGAGGCTGGCCTCGACATTGTCATCCTGGACTCGTCTCAGGGTAACTCGATGTACCAGATCGAGATGATCAAGTGGATCAAGAACGAGTACCCTGACCTCGAGGTCATTGGTGGCAACGTTGTCACCCGTGAGCAGGCTGCTGCTCTCATCGCCGCCGGTGTCGACGGTCTCCGTATTGGTATGGGCTCCGGCTCTGCCTGCATCACCCAGGAGGTCATGGCCGTCGGTCGTCCCCAGGCTACCTCCGTCTACAATGTTGCTGCTTTCGCCGCCAGATTCGGTGTTCCCTGCATTGCCGACGGTGGTGTCCAGAATGTTGGCCATATTGTCAAGGGCATTGCCCTTGGTGCCTCCACCGTCATGATGGGCGGTCTCCTTGCTGGTACCACTGAGTCTCCCGGTACTTCCTTCGTCTCCCGCGAGGGTAAGCTCGTCAAGGCCTACCGCGGCATGGGTTCCATCGACGCCATGCAGGACAAGAAGGCTGGTGGTGGTGGCAAGGACAGCCAGAAGAGCAATGCTGGCACTGCCCGCTACTTCTCCGAGGGCGACTCCGTCCTTGTTGCTCAGGGTGTCTCTGGTGCCGTTGCCCACCGTGGCTCCGTCAGCAAGTTCGTCCCTTACCTCGCTGCCGGTCTCAAGCACTCCCTCCAGGACATGGGCATGACCAGCGTCGAGGAGCTCCACAAGCAGGTCGAGGCCGGCATTGTCCGCTTCGAGATTCGCACCCCCAGCGCTCAGCTCGAGGGCGGTGTGAACATGGAGTCCTATGAGAAGAAGCTCTATGCTTAAATGACAAAATCTTTTATGGAGAAATGATGATACCAGGCGGACAAGAAATTGGGAATGGGACAGGAGGGCAGTGTTGGTTGGGATTCAAAACGGCGTTTACGTGGGAAAGGGAAAAAAAATGGGTGCATTGATCACGGACACGATTCCTCTCGTAATATTGAGGATCGGTCGAGTGGAGAGCGGGAGTGTGGTTGCTCCTTTTTTTTCTATCCATTATTTTAGCGTTCTTTGCTCTCCGGATAGTATATAGAGTCTAGCACCGATTTGATTTCAAATAGATCGATATTGAGTGTCCACTTTTGACTTTCGTCTGATTGTGAATTCTCGATCTCAGATGAATATGTTGAGATTTAGGTGGCAGCTTTTTTCTTTTTCCATTGTGATGTCTATATCGTCATTTGACTGCTTCCCGGGCCCGACGTTCATCTGATCCTTCCGCCAAATCATAACTTTTTTTGTGCATCTCCTTGTGGTGTGCATCATCCCAATTTGGCTCATCATCTATTCTGTTCCGCTTTTTTGCCTCTATCTCATCTATGATTCTTTTTCTCTGTCTACTTCTCCAACGCACTCGCAGGCAACGTGGCAACCTTTTCATCAAACAGCTTCTTGGCCCTAGCCCACACAGGCGAGTTTTGCCAGTCGTTGAGGGTGAGCAGCGAGGGCAAGAGGTCATCTATTTTTGTTTTGTCAGCATCACCCATGTGGTGTTAAGGAGGGTGGGGGGGGAACTTGCGGCTGAAAGCCTCAGACGCCTCCCTTGGCAAAAGAGAAGGGAGGTGGTCAATAGAAATCACCGAAAGCGCAGGTCCAGAAGAGAGGCTCTCGACGGGAACGGTGGGCTTGTCGAATGTAGTCGCGACGGTGTAGATTGGCACTGGGGTAAAGGGGGAGGTGGTGTCGGCTGAGACGTCGCAGACGACGGAGAGTTTTCTGTCGGGGACCTGGAGGGAGTCGAGGTTGACAAAGTTTGGGATTTTGGAGGTGAGGTAGATGCAGTTTACGAAGATGTCGGAGTCGGTGATTTCCTCTAAGGGGGTGTTAGTATGATATTTCGGAGGGAATAGGGAGAAATGGTGCCGGTTTCTTGAGATATATCAGGGGGTAAAGCTTCGGGGGTAACGTACTGAAAGGACCACCCTTGGCGGTTTCGGCCATATCCCACTTGAGGATGTTCTCCTCTGGGACACCAGCCTTGCGGAGGGCGTCAACAGCGCCGGAACCGCACCTACCCAAGGCGCCGATAACGATGACGCGGGGGGGACGGCCGGCGGCGGCGGTGCCGGTGGCGAGGGCCTTCTTGACGTTGGTGATCAGGGCGTCTTCGTTGGGGTAGGAGGCTACGCCGGGGAAGGGGGAGGAGGGGGGATGGGTGAGTTGGTGGGCCCAGACTTCGAGGGCGAGCGCGGCGCCGGCGAATCCGGCGTGGAAGCCAAAGGCTGCTACGCGGCGGCCGCGTTCGTCGACGAGAAATTCGAGGTCGAGGAGGGTGCCGCCTCCTCGGGGGAACCTGGCGAGGACGTTTTCCCAGCCGGCTTGGTGCTTGTAGCAGTGGGCGAATTGGACGTGGACGTGCTTGAGGGGGACTAGGGGAGGGGGAGGGGGGAGGTGTTAGATATCTGGGATGTTATGAGATTGGATTTGTGTTATGAAAGCACTTACACTCCTTCTCCTCGAGCTCCTTGAGACCAACAATGATGTGCTCCTTGGGAACCTCCTCCCAGCTGCCCTCGGGAACGAGGGTGGCGCCGACGGCCTCGAACTCGCTGTCGTCAAAGATTCTCTCTGGGGAACGCTCGACGTTGACGACGTAGCCGGCCTTGATGAGGGCGGCGGTGGTTGTGGGGGTGAGGGCAGATCTGTGCTCGAGGGGCTTGGTCTCACTGCGGAGGTGAAGCACCGTGGGAGCCATCTTTAATGTGGGATGAGTGTAAGTGTAAGTGGAGGGGTATCTCAAAGTCAAGGTCTTGAAGAGGAAAGGCGTGAAGCAACAGAAGTTCCAAAAAAAAAAAAAGTATGCAGTAAGACAGAGCACAGCCCAACACAGGGTCTGTAGTATCTCTCAATTTATGTATCAATTTCGGGGGGGGGGCGTCTCTGCTTGAGTCACCGACTGGAGATGTGGAATGGGGTCCCCTCTTCTGGTGTACGCCGACTGCGGTGAGTGAAAAAACGAAAAACCCTGCTCTTGGGGAGACACCTGCAGGTACGACACCAGCAACCCCGCGGTCGCTAATTGGCTGGCTTGGGGCCTGAAGTGGCCTGAAGTATCAGTGTTTCGCCATTGCACGGGATCTCCCATGCTGTCCTGTTTGCCGGGAGACTCCACTAGTGACGACGGATTACGGAATCCACATGGGCAAGACTGGTTGCTTGATTTGATCATTTGAGGTTGGTTCTGTCTGTCTTTTCATATTCGCTACAAATGTTTTTGGAGGAATCCCTCGAATGATGATTTGTCCCTCCTTTGGACTGATAACTGATAACAAGCAGATAAGGACGCGCCTAACCCCCATCGGGTATCAACCCAGGACTCGGCCCGCAGCGGGAATACTTGATCCTTCTTTGTCCCCGAAAACGCCAGTCACGTGCAGGCGGTAGCATTCACAGCCCTCTTTCTTTGGCAATAGGCAGCGCAATATGGCCCCATTGCAGCCGAGCGTGCACGGCAGACGGCAGATTGGGGTTAAAGGGCTGGAAGGCGAATAAAAGACTTCCCGGAGTAAGGTCCGACTATGATTAGCTAGCTCAACAGCTGCCGCCCGTGGGAAAGGGTGTGGAGTGGCACAGCGACCCGAGATGGGAGCATTGGGAACAATGACCCCAGCCCACCACGCCCACGCCGACCCATTGATCCTCGATACCACCACCGCCCCAGGCTGACACCAAAAAACCTGTTCTGGCCGCCATCATGTCGAGCTCCAGATCGACTTCGCCATTTGACAAGCTGTCGTACGGCACCAGCACCAGCTCGCTACGCCGACTGCTCCCTGCATCGAACGATGAAGCAGCGAGTGAGGCTTCGGTGAATCTCGAAACCAGCCCGACCCCGGGGTCCTCGGCCGCGGGGACTGGGCAGGCTGCTCCGCGGAGAAGGAGGCAAGCTACCACGGCTGCGTGTCGGGCCTGTCGAAAGAGAAAGTCAAAGGTGTGAAGGCTCAATACACATCTTTCATATAACATTGTTGAACCATGGCTGATATGTCTTGTTGTCTTGCAGTGTGATGGTGCACGCCCAACATGTTCAGTATGTCGTGACCGGAAAACAAAGTGCGAGTTTGATACGATTGCCGCGACCGAGACCCATACCCAAGCCCTGAAGCGCAAGTACACCGAGCTTCTGCAACAAAAGAGCACATTCGAACAGATCTATGAGGTCCTTCGGTCCAGACCGGAAAAGGAAGCCGAAGAAATCTTCCAACGGATACGGAGGGGCGCAGAGGCCAGCTCCATACTAAGACATGTCAACTATGGCGACGTGCTTGTGCAGATGGCCCTCGTGCCGGAAACGCGGTTTCGATACGAGTTTCCCTACCTGCCGGATATGCCCATCTACCTTCAAAGACACGACAACCCATACCTCGACTCAGAGGTCTTTGACTGTGCTTTGCGGGGGGCTGTCAAGCAACCGCAACCACAGCAGCAACGGGCCTTGCCTAGCGTGAACGACATGTTGGGTTCTCCCCGTGACGCCTTGGACCAGCGGGATCCATACCTGAAGCCGTATTCCTCTGCCATTGTGGTGGACCCCTGGCTGGACTCGCTCACGCCGTCAAACTGGACGTTGGTGAGCAGTGATGACAATTTCATGCGTCAGGTTATTCACGATTATTTTCTGTACGACTATGATTGGTTTACTTTTTTCCACAAGGACTACTTTCTGCAGGATATGGCGAGTGACCGACCACGGCACTGCTCAAGGTTATTGGTCAATGCCGTCCTGTGCATAGGATGTGTAAGTGCTTTGTGACCACACGTCTTAGTCATTCTGTCCCACTAACAACCGCTCCAGTATTGTCATCGAAAGCTGCCAGGTCGCTCCGAGTCATGGAACCCCCAAAATATCGGGAACCAGTTCCTCGCCGAGGCCAAGAGGCTCTTTGAGGTTGAAGCCGAGGTGCCAAGACCGTCTATGCTTGATCCAGAATGGCAGCAAAAGTATCACGACTGGGAGTGCCGCAGGTTAACCACCGTTCAGGCGGCGCTCCTGCTCAATGTTATCTACAACCTGAATGGCTCTGACAGGCTAGGATGGCGGTATACGATCCGGGCTGTGGAAATGGCACACGAAATACGGCTCTTCCAAGCAGTTCCGTCTCATGTCAGCAGCGACATTCGGTGCGCCAGGGAGTTCACAGCGTGGTGTCTGTTCACCTGGCAAAGTCTCAGCTCCTATCACTACCTCAAGCCACCCTTGATGGCCCGGCCGCCGGAAACACCTTTGCCAGATCCGTCCAAGAACCCCCAGTGGTGGGGAGAGCTGTGGATACGATATCCCCAAACGCCAGCTCGTCTACCCACTCACCACGGCCACCTCGCCAAGGCCAGAGCAGACTTTTGGACCATCATGAACGATTTTTCGCTGTTGAGCTTCTCGCAACCTCACGTCAAGATGCCGCTTGATCAGGTTGTGGGGTTCTACAATCGACTCCGCGGATGGCTACAGAATCTACCTGAGCCATTGACACCCAAACGGCTTGTGCTACCGCATCACCTAAAGGTTCACATGCATTACAACTGCGTCCTGATCGACCTGCTGAAACCACTGCTCGGTCTGAACTGGAGCGACACCACCCAGCCAAACAAGACACTTGACGACGCGCACCACGAAGCGGCTATTCACCTCGAGACGTTGCTCCGGCTGTACTACCTCCGGCACGGCTTCGAGGCCTTTGACGGTTTTTTGCTGCACTTTCTCGGCAGTTTGAACTTTATCAAGATCAACACGAGGGAGGCGCAGGATAATTCCTTGTTTCTCGAGTCGCACCGCTCGACGATGCTGCTGCTTATGAAGGGGATTAGGGACCAGAGCCAGTGTCATACGGTGGCGAAGATGGTGCTACGGCTGCAGGCGCATCTGATGAGGTCGGATGATGTGGCTTTGCTGAAGAGGTTTGTGGATATTGAGACGGCTAGGTTGGCGTGTGGGCCGGAGAGTCCGAGATTGGTGGAGGAGGAGGTGATTTTGAGTGACTGGCCGGCGTATGAGATTGGGTTGGAGGCGAAGGCGGAGCAGAAGAGTAGGGGGGTGGATTTTGCGAGTATGGTCAGTTCGGTGACGGCGGAGGGGGGGGGTGGTGGGTATGGGGAGAGCACGAGTGGGAGTAGGTCTTCTGCTTCTTCGGGGTAGGGGGGGATGGGATGGGATGGGAGGGTAAAATAATAAACGACAAGTCGACGGACGGAGGGATTCCGCTGTATATGTTTTTCGCTGGTGAAGGACGGATTTTGTTCCGCGGTGGAAGGGCACGAAGGGGTAATATATGTGTGTCTGAGAACATGAATGAGATTGTACACTTTCTAGAGATTTTGCTTGGATGATGAGATGGTGCTTTAGGAGTGATTGCCTTGTGTGGGATGGGGTTGTTTATGCAGGACTTTTGGCTGCCAACGAGTGCGGAATGGTTCCGCAAGAGAAAGAGAGAGAGAGACGACATGTGCACAGACCATTACCTGATTAGGAAGTTTCCTTGCTGTGTAACAGGGGAAATGTTTGCTCATGCTCAAGTTCACGATGTGTGGATTGGGTGATGATGGGAGTTGATGGGGTAGTTGGATGTGCCTAGGATAGGATTCTTCTGTCTACATAAGAACAGGTTCACTCAGTCATGTCGCTACAGTTTACTCATTCTCACTATCCTTTCTCAACCTTGTACTGAACACAGTCAATTTCCAAGCCCACAGCACCAACCATGGATGAGATCGAAGACGTCGTGAGTAAATCTTTCCCCTGATTGAAAATTCCTCACAGATTGGAATCTGACATCTCTCTCACCCAGTCCTACGCCTGCTCCGTAGCGAGCTTCGAGAACATTGGACATCCTACACCAGCAACCAACCCCGCCGATGAAAAGGACAATGCTGTTGTTTACACCACCATCGCAATCAACGAACACGGCAAAATAACCTCCAGTTCGTCCCCCTTCCGCTTCCCTCCCCTTTCTTACTCAACCAACTAATGTACTTCCCAGCCCACAACGGCAAACCCCCTCCCCCTTCCCCCCCTCCTACCAACCATCTTGATCCCACCGCCCCCGTCGTGGAAATCCTCACCACAATCACCACCCCCTCCCCCCACAACAACCGCCAGCAAGCAATGATGATGAACCTCCACCGCCCGCAATCCTACCCCTACCGAACCCCCGACATGGAAGACGAAGACAACGACCTCCCCCCCCCGGACCTCATCCCCTCCATGATGGGCGACCTGCCTAACAATGCTTTTGGTTTTGGTAAGAAGAAAGAAATGGTAATCCACTCCCCTTACCTCCGGTCTGCGCTTTCGGCTGTGGTGCAATACTACCCCGGTTTTGAGGTCATCCAACGGGGGACCGTGCTGAGGATAGCGGAGCCTTACCAGGTGCTTGCGCATCACTGGGGGGAGTTGGAGGAATATAAAACATCTCAGCCGGACTGCCATGACGGGAGGTATGCAGCCACTACGGCGGCACATATTGATGTCCTCCTCACCTTCCTCGCCGATCTCTACGGCCCCGGCTTAGATGACGAGAAAAAACGCTGGGAAAAAGGCCGGGCGACATACAGCCGCTTCTGGTGCCTCCTCAAGCCGGGGAGTGTGGTGTACCGCGAGAAGGATGGGGAGTGGACGGGGTGCGTGGTTTCTGGGATTAACTTTCTACGAGCGGCTGGTTCGGTGGAAGGGGTGGGGAGTGATGGGATGTTGGTTTACATGTGGGGGATTGCCTACAAGAAGGGGCTGATGAGACGGGAGATGATACAGAGGATTATTTGGCCTTGGGGTGGGGAGAGGGATATCACTTCCTTACCTGTGGTGCCTGAGAGATGGGTGAAGGGTGGGGTGAGGGGACAGAGGGTCGAGATGGGGAGACGGTATTGGGGGTTGGCTGGGGGGGTTAGTTATAGGGAGTACGAAGGGTACTTGGGAGGGGGGAGGACGAAGGAGATGGTGAGTTTTCTTAATGGTTTGGGGAAAGAATTGGGGGGCTGACTTGAACGTGATAGATCAAAGGGAAGGTTATTGTCGATCCGGAGGGGTACGAGCGGTTTTCTGAGCAGTCGCCTCATCACCGCATTGCGACGCCCAAGTTTGCCCCTCGCTGGGATCAGCAGCACACCCCGGCGAGACAGGACAGGTTACCGCAGATGTTGTCACGGTGCAGCTGTGCTGTTTGCAACAGTAGCCGGGGGAAGCAAGAGCCTAGTCCCTGGGCAGGGTTTGACGACCTCGACCCGAGATCCTCACCCCTGCCCCGAAACGAGGAGATATATTTCATGGTCATTGGGCCCTTGATCCCAGCTTTTATCCTCAAAGAACGCCGCTGGGGTAAGTTCCCCCTTTACCCCTTCTTCCCTCCCAACTAACCTCCCACCCCCTCCCCCCAAGCGCACATCCGAACCTCCTCCCTGCACCACATAACCCCCTCCCCCACCCCCTTCAACCACCTCGTCCTCGACCCAGCGACAAAACAAACCCTCAAAGCCGTGATAACCCCCTTCTCCTCCCCCCCTTCTTCCCCTTCCCAAATCTACCCCTGGCCAAGTGACATAATCCCCGACAAAGGCCTCGGCAGGATCTTCCTCCTCCACGGCCCCCCAGGCGTGGGGAAAACCCTCACAGCAGAAGTCTCCTCCCTCCTCACCCGCCGCCCATTACTCCCCCTCACCCCCGCCGACCTCCCCCCTTCCCCTTCGGAAATCGAAACCTCGTTGTCATACTACCTCACCCTGTCGGAACGCTTCGGCGCCCTAGTCCTCATCGACGAGGCAGACGTCTACCTTGAGCGTCGCCAATCCAAAGATCTCCGTCGTAACAGTCTTGTGTCGGTATTCCTGCGGGCGCTGGAGTATTACAAGGGGGTGATGATGCTCACGACGAACAGAGTGGAGATGTTTGATGATGCTTTTACCAGTCGGATTCACGTCGCGTTGCACTATAAAGAACTGGATGAGGAGCAGAGGGGGCGGGTCTGGGAGGTGGGGTTTGATAGACTGGAACGGGAGAGTAATGGGCGGGTGGTGGTTCACACAGCGGCGAGGGAGTGGGTTAAGGGGAAAGAGATGAGGGAGTTGGGGTGGAACGGACGGGAGATCAGGAACGGGCTTCAGACTGCTGTTGCGCTGGCGGAGTTTGAGGCAAACGAAAAGGGGGTGGTGGGACGGGTGGTGGTGAAAGAGGGGCATTTGAAAACGGTGGGGGGGTTGAGTAGGGGGTTTAGGGAGTATATGAGGGAGAGGAAGGGAGGGTTGGAAAAGTAGGTTAGTCTTTTTTTAATTCTCTTTTTATTTTTTAATTTTTTTTATTTTTATATATATATTTTACTTGGTGGTGATGGTGTTCTGGTAGGAGAAGAATGCTGATTTCTTTGTGCAGCAGAGAAGACAAAGACGAAGGCGAAGATGAAGAGGACGAGGAAGAGGAAGAGGAAGAGGAAGAGAAAGAGGGCGATCCCATCCAAAAACTACCAATCGACCACCCCCTCCGACAGCCCGAGTACCAGTTCCAACTCTACCTTTTAGAACAGCAATCTGTCAGGACACAGTGGCGGATAAAGTTGGATAAGTCAAAAAACTCTCCCGCGATGCTCAACGGGAGGGTGTATGACGACTGGGAAGAGGAGTATCACCATCGTTAGCCCTCAGACCTGAGAGACAGGCTTCACTACCATCTTTGACCTCTTCCAAATGTTTCACAGATCATAAGTACTATCCAAGTAGCTCCAAAGCATCACCTTGCTCTACTCGCGCCGATTCATCTCTATAAAATAGCGCTTTCCCTTGCTATTGATTTCATTAGTCCGTTTCTCTCGCTCCTGGTTCAAAACCATGCCCGCAAATGACTAGTATATATATTTCCCTTGCCGACTCCCAACTCCTTGCTAAATATCCCATCCACAAAAGAAAAAGCCGACCCCAGTCCCAATCCCAATCCCAAAATAATCGAGTACCCCTACGCCTACCCAGCCTCCCCTCACACACAAAAAAAAACCCTCATCCACCCCCAGCCCCCCTCCCGTTACTCATCGAATTCACATTACTCGCATGCGCCAACAAAAACTTGCAGCACGTCAACGTCAACTTGCAAGCCTTTGTCCACCCATCATCCTGCGCAATCCCCAGCTTGATGCTCACATCCATAATCTTGTCCCCCTCGATCCTGTACGGCAGCGCGAGCGGCGTCCCCTCCCTCGCCGTCTGCTTCTGCACAAAGTCGCCCAGCTGCCTCACCAGCTCCAGAAACGCCACCATCGCCTGGTCAAACTTCCTATGCATGATTGTGATGCCAAATGGCATGTCCCCGCTAGAGAACAGCTCCAAAACATGACGCTTCGGCGCGGGTGGAGGGGCGCTCCTGGCTGAGCCGTACCGGCTCGAGGAGGGGGATTGGTATTCCAACTTGATGATTCGGGAGCAAGACCCCATGGGCTGGGGCTCATAGCCGTCAAAGTGGTAGTTGAGCTTCTCGGCGACTGTCACGATGAGCAAGAGGGCGTGGCCCCAGGCGGCATTGATCTCGGGCCAGTCGACCGGGCGGGCGTGCAAACGGCCTAGGCGGAGGCCGTTGATGGTGGCAAAGGTTCCGTCGTGGCTGATGCAGAATGTGTCGTTGTATACGTTGCTGCGTTGGAGCTTCTCGAGCTGGCGGGAATCGTGGTCAAAGGTGCTGTTAATGCTGTCGCGTTCGTCTTGAAAATGGGCTAGTCGAGAGGCGAAGGCGTTGCGTTCCCTCCAAAAGACGTCTTCTTGAGCGTCAACCTTCTCGGCCTCTTCTTCGAGTGCAAGGAGCTCGAGATCTAGTTTGGCCCTTTCCTCCTCTAGCTGCTCGATTTCTCTGCGGCGCTCGGCCACGGCTTGGCTGGCCCTCCGGAGGGCTTCGTCCTGGGCTCGAATCTCGTCGTCTGTGGGTGCGCTGGCCTGTATCTCTTTGAGGCAAGCGACGTACGCGTCCCGCTCACGGTTTGTCGCCTCGAGTCTTTTCTGTAATTCCTCCAATAAAAGCTCGGTGCACTCGACGCACACTGGGTGGTCTATATCGGATCGCGCTGACAGGATCTCGAACAGTTTGGCGATGCGCTCCATCTCATAAGACTTGTCGTCGTCTGGTGGCCCATCATTTCCTCCATTCGCCGGTTGCGCCGAGGAAGCATCTTGTTGCTTTGGTTGTTGGCTTCTGTGTGGTGTGATCTGAGACTCAGTCAGGAAGATAAATGACATGGAACTGTCGCTGGCTCGTGGGGGTCCTCCATGTCTCTTGAACATGGGTTGACCGGCCTGTCGAACAGCCTTCTCATAAGTGGACTTGCGCGCCCTGTCCTGGGAGTGTAGAGTTCGCGATGCGGCTGGGGGTTTCTTGGGTGGTTGCTGTGAGTGTGTCGCCACGAGGAGATCATAGGCAGCCGGATTGAGGTCATCCAGAGAGCCGTCGAGCTTCAGAGGGCCGCGGCATTTCTGGCAAAACATCTTGTGCCGGAGATCTAAAGAGTCTCGAGGTGTAGCTGATAGAGATTAAAGGTAGATAAATAGATGATCTGGCGGGGAGGTAGGCACCAGTCGCTCTAGGTGGGCTGGACAGTGGACGTCACAGTCGAACAACACCCCTGTCCCCGGCACGCAAGCACCCCCGCCCGCATGCGACTCAGCGGCCGGCTGGCCGGGGGGTTAAGGGTGACCTCCCCAGGCTGTCATGTGCGTGCCAGCCACTGGCCCGTGCTTGCATGTCGTAGTCGCAGTTGTCGTCGCCGCAACCAACCCAGCCAACCTGGAACTTTGACTTTGACAAACATCAATCAACAAGTAAATACCAACGACTGGCCGGGGCGTTCAGGTCTCAGCCCAAAACTGCCATCACCATGTCCAACCTCCTCGACACCGACGCCGGCACCGAGCTCTTCAAGCACTACGAATCAGAATACCTGCTCGTCCGCGCCGACCTGACCCAGAAACTCGACCAAATCAATGAGTTATCCGGCGAGCCCAGAAAGGCCGCCCTCAGCGCGGCAGAGCGGGCGCTGGAGGAAACCGACGAGCTAGTGGGCCAGATGCAGATGGAGAAGCAAAACGTCCCCTCGTCTCAGCGCACAGCAATCAACAGACGGATCCGCGACTACAAGAGCGATGTCGATGGATACAGGCGAAAGCTGCGGACTCTGGCCGAGGACAGGAGTGCGCTTTTTGGGGGACGGTACACGGACAATCCCGGTGGTGCTTCTGGGGATGCGCAGCTGGAGCAGAGGCAGCAGTTGCTGTCTGGTAGGTTTCTAGGAAGCCAAAGGAAGGGGAATCTGAAGCTGATTGATGATAAAGGAACCGATCGTTTGGACCGCAGCACTCAGCGCCTGAAGGCTAGTCAACAGCTGGCGAACGAGACCGAGTCCATCGGTGCCAACACTCTGGCCACGCTGCAGCAGCAGCGCGAGACGATCGAGCACACCACGCGCGTTATGTACGAGAGCGAGGGTTATGTCGATCGCAGTTTGAAGAGCATCAAGGGCATTGCCCGTAGGTATGACGTTTGCTGCGCACCCCTTTTGGGACTCTCAAAATCACATACTTACTTGTTATCTGTCCAGGATGGCTACCAATCGGATAATCACCATCGCCATCATTACCGTCTTGGTTTTGCTCATCTTTGCTGTCATCTTTAGCAAGTTCAAATGATTGATGTGTGAATTGTTGGTTCTACAGGCTGGCGAAACGGTTAGAAGGAGTTATTCATTGGCTGTACTAGGGTTATGGATGGGTCAGCATGATTTGAGTTGCTTGTAAAACACGGTCTTTTTTCCTCCCTCTCTCTCACTGCTCTTATCTCGGCTTCTTTTGGCTGTGTGTTGTTGTGTAAATGTACATACTGCCACTTGCGTAATAAATGGAGCTTCTCTTATCAGTTGGTTAATGCGGGGTTATCGCCCACCCACCCACCACGACCATGATCCCGGCGCCGGAGGGGGGACTCATAAACAAACGGGGGGTGGTGGCATATCTTTTGATAATTCCTCCGAGTTTGTCCTGGGATTTTAGGAAAGTCAATTTTTCAATTTCGTCCAGTTTGAACCTTTTTTCCTTGTCTGTGAGACGAGAGACACAACGTTGGGCAAAGATGCTTCTTGTACCGAGAGAGGTTAGTCAGTCAGTCACACATACCGTGCCCAGCCAGTCCCTCACCCCCAACCCATTTGACATGCAGCCGTGGTGTTCATCCCATCTTCTTCTTTTCACCAACTGAAATTGACGAAAACGAAAGCTCGACAAGCTCACAATCTCCCACCTCGGCTTCCTCGCCCAGCGGCGTCTCGCCCGCGGCTTGAAGCTGAACCACTCTGAGGCTGTAGCGCTCATCTCGTCCAACATCCAGGAGCTGATCCGCGACGGGAACCATGTCGTCTCTGACCTCATGTCCCTCGGGTCGACGATGCTAGGTCGACGGCACGTCCTGCCGAGCGTGCTGTCGACGCTGCATGAGATACAGATCGAGGGGACGTTTCCTAGCGGTACTTACCTCGTCACGGTGCACAACCCCATCTCCTCTGATGACGGTAACCTCGACAGGGCGTTGTATGGGAGTTTTCTGCCTGTGCCGAGCAATGATGCGTTTCCGGTGCCACCGGCAGAAGAATACGCGCCTGAAGCCCAACCCGGAGCGGTGGTTTGCGTCAAGGATGCGGTGGTGAGGCTGAATGAAGGGAGGAGGAGGATCAAGCTCCAGGTGACGAGCAAGGGGGATAGGCCGGTGCAGGTCGGGTCTCATTATCACTTTGTGGAAGTCAACCCCGAATTGGAATTTGATCGGATTGCGGCGGTAGGGTACAGGTTGGATATCGCTGCCGGGACGTCTGTTCGGTTTGAGCCGGGGGACAAAAAGACCGTCACGCTGGTTGAGATTGGGGGGCATAAGGTTATTAGAGGGGGGAACAGAATCGCGAACGGGGTGGTGGAGGAGACGAGGAAGAATCCTGACGAGATTGTCAAACGGCTGTTGGATATGGGCTTTGCTCACACGCCGCAGAAGGATGTCGTTGAGTTTATGGAGGGGTTTACGATGGATAGGCGGGCGTATAATACCATGTTTGGGCCGACAACCGGAGATCTTGTGAGGCTGGGGGCGACGGATCTGTGGATCAAGGTTGAGAAGGATTATACGGTTTATGGCGAGGAGTGTAAGTTTGGTGGTGGCAAGACGCTTCGGGAGGGGATGGGGCAGGCGACCGGGCGGTCGGATAGGGATACGCTTGATCTGGTGGTGACGAATGCGTTGGTTGTGGACTGGACGGGGATTTACAAGGCGGACATTGGGGTTAAGGAGGGGTTTATTGTCGGGATTGGCAAGGCAGGGAATCCGGATGTGATGGATGGGGTGACGGAGGGGATGGTGGTGGGAAGCTGTACGGATGTTATTGCTGGTGAGGGCAAGATTATCACTGCGGGTGGGATTGATACGCATATTCACTTCATCTGCCCTCAACAGGTGGAGGAAGCTCTCGCCTCTGGAGTCACTACTTTCCTTGGTGGTGGTACAGGTCCCAGGTAAGCAGCCAGCCCCCCCCCCCTTTTTTTTTTTTTTTTTCCGTTAACCCCCTATCCTACCACATCACTAACCCAGCCCCCTTTTCCAGCGCCGGCACCAACGCAACGACCTGCACCCCCGGCGCGCACTACATGAAACAAATGCTCCAGGCAACCGACTCCCTCCCCATCAACATCGGCATCACAGGCAAAGGCAACGACTCGGACCCCCTCGCAATCAGAGAACAAATCGCTGCCGGCGCCTGCGGCCTCAAACTCCACGAAGACTGGGGGACCACCCCGGCCGCCATCGACACTTGTCTTTCCGTCTGCGACGAAATGGACGTCCAGTGCATGATCCACACCGACACCCTCAACGAAGCCGGCTTCGTCGAAACCGCCGTCGCCGCCTTTGCCAACCGCACAATCCACACCTACCACACCGAAGGCGCCGGCGGGGGCCACGCCCCAGACATCATCTCTGTGGTCGAACACCCCAACGTGCTACCCTCCTCCACGAACCCAACCCGCCCCTTCACCCTCAACACTCTGGACGAACACCTCGACATGTTGATGGTCTGCCACCACCTAAGCAAAAACATCCCCGAAGACGTCGCGTTTGCCGAGTCCCGCATCAGAGCCGAGACCATCGCCGCAGAGGATGTCCTTCACGACCTCGGCGCGATCAGCATGATGTCCTCCGACTCCCAAGCCATGGGCCGTTGCGGGGAGGTCATTCTCAGAACGTGGAACACCGCCCACAAGAATAAACTTCAACGCGGCCCGTTGCCCGAAGATGCCCCCACCGGCTGCGACAATGTCAGGGTTAAACGATATGTGTCAAAGTATACCATCAACCCCGCCATCGCCCAAGGCTTCTCCCACCTGATCGGGAGCATCGAAGTCGGCAAACTAGCCGATTTTGTCGTCTGGGATCCGGCCTGGTTTGGGACGAAGCCGAGCTTGGTGGTGAAATCGGGCTTGATTGCGGTGGCCATGATGGGGGATCCGAATGCCAGCATACCGACCATTCAGCCGGTGGTTGCGAGGCAGATGTTTGCTAGGGATTTGCCCGGTGCGAGTGTGGTTTTTGTGAGCAAGGAGAGTGTTGAGAACGGGAATATAAAGAGTTATGGGCTGAGGAAGAGGGTGAGCGCGGTGAGGGGGTGTAGGGGGATTGGGAAGAGGGATATGAAGTGGAATGATAGGATGCCGAGGATGAGGGTTGATCCTGAGAGGTATGTGGTTGAGGCGGACGGGAAGAGGTGTGAGGCGGAGCCGAGTGAGAAACTGCCGTTGACGCAGGGGTATTTTGTTTATTAAGATCGGGGGTATAATGGTTGGTTTTTTTTTTTTTCTGGTTTTTTTTTTGCTTGTGTGTGATATGGTAGTTAACACGTAAGGCAAGCGGGATCTCTACACATTTGAATTTGAAACTAAAGCTTGAGACTGGCTGAGGGTGGTGAAAAATTGCTCTGTGAACATGACAAGAAGGAGCCTGTCAGTTTTGATGGCGCATAGGTCTTCAGCAAGGCCTCATGGTGCTCGAAAAAGGGGCTTGTCAGTTAGCAAAACTCGACCCCTATTCCTCGTTAAACAGTGTCGTTTAAAAACAGGGTGTGTGCTGGGGCCCTGGAATAGGGCTTTCGAGGTCCCGTTGTGGGGAGGGAGGAGTGCTCCAAGTCGGGGCGTTAGTTGGGACCGTCCCGCCTGTGCTCTGACCTCGACTTCGGACCCAACACTTCTGTAGGGTTCTGAAAGCGTATCAGTGGTAGCTTGAGAAAGCCAGAGCACTCACAATCAAGAAGCAGTTGTTCTACAAAGGCTGAGAGCTATCAGCAGAGAAGATGGTCCGATATATAGCCCCCATAATCCTCCTGGCGACAGTATGCTTGGAACACAAGGCTGGCGGCTCTCAAGATAATAGGTTCTAGAAACTATCCAGAAAAAACAACCTTTGATAAGAGATCCGAAGAGTTAACAGAAACACCCACCTGGTGCAGACTTGATCACTTGGTCTCTATCACAACATGTCACACAACGTAACACAAGTGTACTTATTGAAGTTTCATTTCACCAAGCCCCCGAGCTCACTCGATACCTACATGCAGAACGGCGACGCACTCACTGACCCAGGCCCCAAGACGACTACATACATCCGACAAGACTCCATACAAAAGCCATTTCTGCGTCTTTTCCCCTTCCTCCGCTCCCACCTGAATAGCAAAGCAAAACGAGAACTGACCCGCCAATATTCCCCAGTTCATACCCATACAAATAATACAAAAACGCGCGACCGCCTGCTTCAACTGTTGCGGCAAAAAGCGATCAGAGATGGAGAAAAATATCATGCCCGCGTTGTTCAAAACCCAGCTGCCTTTGCTCCCAAAGCATAAAGAAAAGATGCCGCCCCAGTCAGTGCAGAGAGGCAACGCAAGAGAGGCGCCAGAGGTATCATCAAGATTGGAAACGAACCGACCTAAACCAGACCCAGAGTATAACGCGCAAAAGAGAGACAAGGAGACGAGCACAATTAGTTCTTGGTCTTCTTACGAGCAGACTTCTTGGGCTCCTCCACAATCTCGGCCGCCTTGGACGTTCTCTTCCTCTTCTTGGCCTCCGGGCTCGCCGGAGTGGCGGCGGGCTCTGGCTTGGGAGGCTCGGGGACAGCGGGAGTGGCAGCCGTGCTCTTCCGCTTGCGGGTCACGGCCTTCTTGTTGGGGGTTTTGGCTGGCGGCGCGGGCTCCTCCTCGGAGACCTCGGCGGGAGGGGACTCGACAGCGGCCGTCTGGTGAAGCTGCTCGGCGATGGCATCCTGCTCATCGGCGGGGAACTCCTCCACCTGGGCGAGGTTGGAAACGTCAATGTTGTAGAGCTCAGCATAAGCACGAGCCTCATCATCCGACATGTTCTTGGCGTCCATGTTGCCGGCCTTGTAGGAGTGGACGCGAGCCTGGTAGAGGCGGAGGTTGTACTTGTAAGCCGTGTTCCAACCCGCCTTCTCACCAGGGGCCATGACCGCCCAGCGACGCTGGCCCTCTTCCTGGACAGCACCCTTGGGAGCTCCCTCACCAAGGTCGCTCGCAATGATGGGACGAGCAGTCTGCATGTAGAGGAAGTAGGGGGTCAGGGGACGCTTGGGGGCGTTGGGGTCATGAGTGCGCTTCTTGCGCTCCTTCTTCTCCTCAACGACGGGCATGGGGGCAGCAAGGGCAGCGGGCATCAGGCCGCCGAGAGCGCCGTTGAGATGGTCAAGAGTCTCCTGTCCATTCTCGAGGCTGGTACCCTCGCCAATGAGAAGGTTCGTCTGACGCAAATAATCGGCAGAAAAACTCCTAATCAAATCCTGGATAGTTTGCAGACGGTTGTACACCTTGGAGGACGGTCAGCAAGTGTGAAAGGTGTCTGGGTGGCCATAGCTTATCGGGGTGCGGTTGCCAGAACCAAGCAGGTACAAGTAAAGAAAAGGAGTGGGTGGGTTGTGCCTTGCACCTAGCCCAGCTCGAGGCAAGAGGTGGCGGGGGTGGGTGGAAGTGGAAGTGCAAAGCCAATGCTTACAGAGTCTCTGACGCGAATAAACTGCGCGACATCGATGACGGGAGGGCCGCCGGGGATCTGGGCAACAGGGAGTTGTTGTTGCTGGATGGGGTTGATGATGGCTGGCGCGACTGGCGCAGGCGAGGGGGCGACCTCAGCGACCTTCTTGGGTGGGCGCGGCATATTTGCGACTTTTTGGGTTTTGGGGTCTGTTAAGAATGACTTTGTTGTTGTTGTTGTTGCTGTTGCTGTTGCTGTTGCTGTTGTAAGATAATAGCGGGATGGCGGCGCTGGTGCTGCGAATGCGACGGCGCGATGGTGGATTGCGCTGTGGTTTGGGGAGGGCAAAGCGCTGAGCGGAGGTGCTGGAAAATGAAGGGAGAGATCAAGAGGAAATTTTTGGGCGGGAGGTTTGGGGGGAGTGGCGGGGTCCCCAAAATATACGCCGAGCCGCTGGGGGAAGAGCCAGCGCTGATTTACCTGCTGAAAATTGGCGGGTCGTGAAAAAAATTGTGCGCTGCCTGGGGGTGGAAGGGGGGCTGCCCGATTTTGGGCGAAATCAGTCACGGCACCAGGGCACCCCGCTCCGGGGAAGCTTCAGCGTCCTGCCCGCAAGGCTCCCAACAACAACACGCCTGTCGACACATTTCAGGTCCGCCTACTACCAACCGCTACCTATTCCTGACTATCCCACTACAAATAGACAACACCGTACATCCCGTCCTTCATTAGGTACTCCGTCTCTTGCAGCCTTTGTTTTCTGCATCTTCTATCGGTTACCCCCCAAAAGCGCAAAGCTCCGCAGTCGCACCTGCCCAGCCAGCTCCAGAGCCTCGTGTACAGCGAACCCGGGCACCTCAGTTTGGTGCAACAACATGTTACCTAACCCGACGCGCCAACAAACCCCACTGGGGCCTGCAGTCAAACCTCTCCACCACAACATCCTCGCAGTCACTGATTTCTGGTCGCTGCTGTTCTTCTCTATGATGGCGCTGGACTAACGACCAATATTTTTATTTGCTGTCGTGGAGGTGTGCCATTGATCATGGCTGATATCGACAAGGCTGGTTTTCGCAAATCGATTCGCCATGTCTGCATGCTCGGTGCACCGCTGTAGGCGTCCAGCGAGCCGCCGGCGACTTGGGTCGCTGTTCTTCAGCTACGCGATGCAGCTATCTCGAAGGCCCTTTAGGTACTTCGGGGGCGCTCTTCCAGCGGTTGGCGGAAGATCGAGTGGTCTTACGCGAGGCCTTCCACTGTCCAATTGGGGCTCGCTGTTGTCTTTGAGACACCGCAGCGCTGTCCTCCCGTCCCCTCCCAAAGCGACAGGGGGTCTTCGTCAGCACCGGGGTGATTTTTTTCTTTGCTGATTGATTTTGAAGCTGCTGTGGAGCGCCCCCCCGGGTCTCTCTGATTTTCTCTGCCCAGGCCCGCCCAAGCTTCTCTTCTTCAGTTCTTCACAGCCTGAGGTGATCGCTTTCCCCCTCACTTCCCATTCTTCGAACCAGCTTCTGTCGCAACGGTTTGCTTCTCTTGGTTAGGGGCATTGTACACCACTATTGCACCAGGAATTTGGGGAACCTTTTACTTCTCTGCTATAGCCTTCCGCCACTGGCATGGCACAGAGTCTCTGGAGAGGAGCATACAGCAGCTTAGGCCGGCGCTGTCTGTCAGTTCTTCATCTCAGCCTACAGCCTCGCACTTTGCTTCCTGCTCTGAAATGATATATGATTTTCTAAGTTCTTTCCATGCCGGCATCAATCTTCGTCAAAGGAAGGCGTACCTAGAGCACTACACCGACGCGCTATCCAAAAGCACTATTTTATGTAAATTATGCAACATGTCTTCGAAATACAAATTGAAGACTACGGGACTTGACTTGATACCGTTAACGAAGCCCAACCCGTTGGAAACGCATTGTCGGTGCAAGACGACCCAAGACGACCCAGGACAGGCGAGCTCGTTGCGCGACAGTTGGATCATATCGATCGAACAAAGACGCCCAGTTGCAGCTGGCAGCGACATCACTGTTGCCCTGCCGCACCTCGCTCGCTGGCGGTGTGCTCGTCACATTCAGTTATTCACGCTTTTCTGCTTCTGAACTTCTTCTCGAGGTCTAGACGTTCTGAATTTTTCATAGCGCGGGAATGCTGAGACGGGCATAGGCGGCGCGGACGGCCGGATGGCCAACCCCGCCTGAACTTCCGCCGCTTTCTCGTCAACATCCACAGCACCAACGCGCCAGCCACACCCCGCTGATGCCATTGCGCGTTTGATTCCGACTCAGTCTAGGTACTGAACAGCGCTCTCTTTCGTGTCAGTCTCGAGCAATAGTGTAGATAAACAAATGAAGCCATCTCCAGAGTGTCGTGTCCCGGGTCCCAAAGCAAGATCTTGGCTTCGGTTGGGCTCAAGCGCCCAGTCTGTGATGGGTACGAGGGTACCAACCCGATGACGATGATGCTGCTACCGTTTACCTCTCCGTGAGCTATCGACCCCACCCCGCTTTGCCAGAGGGCAACCCCGCTCCGCCAGTCAACCCCTCCCTGTGCCCCGCGAACGACGCAAGCTGAATGGTTGGCTTGGCAGTGTTTCTGATTGCCTGAAACTCGGGTTTTTGGCTGTGATATGGCATGGCCGATGCAATGGTGTGAGCCGCGCTGATGTTCAAGCAGCCCGAAGCAGGATATGAGCTCCTGCTTTGTTTCCAAGTTGATAATGGAGGGTGATGCTCAAGTTTATATTTAGGGAATTGGTATCCTCATTCTCGTCCCCCTCTCTCTCCCTCTCCCTCTCCCTCTCTATCTCTCTCGTGCTGACCCTCTTTCTTGCCACACCTCCAACAAATAGAGCTTATCCATCCCATCTCCAAAGCCCGAACCCACCGAGCTGAGCTCACCGGCAAACAGGGGTTTTTGTTTTCCTGTCTTGCTCTCTGCGAGCTTCTGCCCCGCACTTGGTTCCCTCTTCTTCCAAGACTTTTGAAATATCTCGCCCATTGATACCCTCTACCTAAAACTCATCTTACACCCAACTACCGTTGTTATTTTCTGCGACTTTAAACTACTACAAAGCATCATAGCGATAAAGCAATTCATATTCAACCATGGCTTACTCAAGGGAGTACCCGACCATCTTGCTCGGGGTCATCCTCCTGTTTTGGTTTGTGAAGCCTACCCTCGCCTTTGGCGCTGGTAACATTGCCGGGATTTCTAGCATCGAGGGCCAGAACTGTGAGTTGATTCCTCCTACCATTTACGGCACATCACCAGGCTGATCGGGCGCTTTGTCACAATCACAGGGCGCCACGGTGACATCGAAGATGCCCTCCTCAAAGTCATGATGGCTCGCGCCGTCGGCGGCAAGAGATTCGACAAGCTGATGGTCTCCCGCGTCTACTTTGGCAACTGGCTCCGCGACTACTCCCAAGCCATCGACGTCGGCACCGTCAAGAGCGTCTCTGCCGAGGCCATCAGGCTCCTTCTCTGCGTGCTCGGATTCATTACTTTCGGCTACGGCAGCAAGGAGTTCGAGGTGACGGCCGACCGTCTGGGGTGCTACCGTCCCGAGGACCACATCGACAACCCAAAGGACTATGCCGAGAACGAGGACGCCAGGCAGTACCACCGCGCTCTTCGCGGCCCGGTCAACGAGGAGGTCGAGCTGGCGATCGACCCCGAGACGGGCATGAAGAATTACATTGCTAATGAGAACATCGGGATCATGACGTCGGCTGCGCACTGCAGGAAGCTGTTCACGGATGCGATTGAGCTTGGGAGGAGGTATGGGAGGAGTGGGAACAAGGATGATTTGTATGAGTGCCTGAGATTGATCGGGACTGGGTTGCACTGTCTCGAGGGCATGTTTCTCTCGTCGTTATATCTTACAGGACAAGGTTCGAAACTAACATGAATGCAGACTACTTCGCCCACAGCAACTACATCGAACTCGCCCTCATCGAAATGGGCGAGCAAGACGTCTTCCCCCACGTGGGCCGCAACACAAAGATCTCCCTGGAGGGCGCCAACGACGAAGTCTACCCCATCGTCACCGGCACCTTTGGCGGCGTCGACTTCTTGCACTCGGTCACGGGCGAGGTCTCGGACAAGCTCATCCAGAGTGAAATCCAAGACCTGGAGAACACGCTCGAACAGTCCAAAAACTCGGACCTGTCCTACCTCCGCGAGCTCCTCGACAAGATCCCCGATGGGCTCATCGGCGGCGACAAGAAGAACAAGGTCAACGAGATCCAGGACAATGCCAACGCCGCCCAGATGGAGCAGACGAGCATCTCGCCCAAGGAGACGGAGGAGTTTACCCGCCAGGTCCAGGACATCTTCCGGCAGATCATGCCCGCGATCGAGTACCACGACGACTTGCTCAAGAGCATCTCGGAGGCGGTGTCTAGGATCCCGATTCTCCCCAAGATTATCGAGCAGCTCGAGGAGCAGCTTTCGTTGTTTGTGTTTCAGGTCATCGCCCCGTTTGTGATTCCGGTTATCGAGCAGATCAAGAACGAGCTCGCGACGGGCGCGACGGAGATTATCGAGTCGAGCAAGAACGAGCAGCACATTGTTTTCGAGGACGATGACGCTTCTGATCCTACGCACTCGATGCTGTCGAAGGATCATTTTACCAACATTCTCAACGAGGTTGCTGGGCGGGCGGCGTCGAAGGTTGTTTCCTGGTCTGTGCCGCAGCTCATGGAGGCTATCGATGACGAGGGGGTGGATGTCGATCGGGTTCTCAACAAAATTATCTATGGTGTGCTCCACCACCCTGCGCAGCGGAACATGGGGCCTAACGGGGCTGATGAGGGCCGGAGGCTGATTTATGGGATTGTGGAGGAGTGGTGGAATGATATGGGGCGGGGTCAGCAGGAGGATTATAGGCGGAAGCTGAGCAGGGAGGGGGTGGAGAATGGGGAGAATCATAGGGAGGGGGAGAAGGATTGTGGGCATGGGTGTGGGGGGGGCGGGTTGAAGGTGAAGAAGAATTATGCTAATGCTGCGCCGGAGACAATGGAGGATCGGATTGCCGAGGCGGCGGCCGGGCATATCGTTGCGGGGGTGAAGCAAAGCTTTAAGCAGGCGGCCGAGAATGCGGGGACTGGGGAGGGGGGTGGAGGGTTGGGTGGCTTCTTGAGTAGTGTGGCGGGCAATATTTTTAACTCTGCTAGGCAGGAGAGGGAGAGGGAGAGGAGTGAGCAGCAGGAGGAGACGCCTAGCTATGGGGGTGGTGGGTATAGGAGACAGGAGGAGGAGGAGAGGCCTAGCTACGGCGGCGGCGGTGGTTATGGTGAGGCTGCCAGCTACGGCCGTCGTGAGGAGGAAAGCTCCGGTTATGGCGGTGGCTACGGCCGTCGTGAGGAGGAAAGCTCTGGATACGGCGGTGGCTACGGTCGTCGTGAGGAGGAGAGCTCTGGATACGGCGGTGGCTATGGTCGTCGTGAGGAGGAGAGCTCTGGATACGGCGGTGGCTATGGTCGTCGTGAGGAGGAGAGCTCTGGATACGGCGGTGGCTATGGTCGTCGTGAGGAGGAGAGTTCAGGTTATGGCGGCGGCTATGGCCGTCGTGAAGAGGAAAGCTCTGGTGGCTATGGCGGTGGCGAAGCTGCTAGTTACGGTCGTGGTGACTATGGCGGCTACGGTGAATCTAACACCTACAGTGGTTACGGTCGCCGGAGAGATGACGACGAGGAGGAGGATGAGGGACGTCGCCGGTGGTAAACACTGGGCGGGTTTGTCTCGGGCATTCTTGGCTGACATGGTGGAATCAGAAGATGAGGCACTAGGTTTGTGATGGGTGAAATGGCTAGATGAGTTATATGATATCAAAAGACTTTTGCGTGTTGTATCCTAAACGCTGTGAGATGATTGCTGGCCGTGAATAATCATCTCCCCTTTTTAACCACGGGCCTCTCCTTACCCTTCCCCGTCCTCTCAATATTCAAGGAGTCCAAGTAGGAACCGTACTCGGCCCAGTAGGCGTCTGATCAATAACATCCCTCTGCCTCACACACTGACTCTTGGCCGTAATCGCCGCCGGGCAGGCAACCTGTCTGAACCTCACATCAGGGTTATCCGCCCCCATAAACCAGTCAAACCTCCAATTACATCCCGCCTTGAGCTTGTCCGGAAAACTCTCGCAAGCACTCTTGCTCCCCACACCGCCATACCTCTCCCCCCAACCATTAGGCGGCGCACCATATTGCTGGGTGCACGCATTGAAGATCCCGACACCACCCCCCGGCATGGCAATGTCAAAGTGATTGTTTCCCAGGTCGCCGCCGGTGTTGGTGGCCTGGACGATCATCTTCTTGCCCGAGACGGGGCCGGAGGTGAAGGTGAGCTCGTAGCAGGAGCAGCACCAGGAGGCCTCGTTGCTGCCGGCGATGTTGACGGCCGCCCAGCCGTAGGCGACGGTCTCGTTGACCGCCCACGGGGATTGGTTGCTGCACATGAAGGCTGACCCGCCCGAGTCGCACCCGGAGCGGGTGGACCCGCGGTCGTTGAGGGGGTTGTCGTTGCGGTCGCAGGTCAGGACGGGGGTGGAGGCGGTTGACTTGCCGGGCCAGGCGCAGGAGGGCTTGCAGCAGTCCCAGTAGCGGGTTGTTTTGCCTGCGCCTTGGGCTCCCTGGGCGGAGGCGAGGCCGCCGAAGGCCAGGATTGTGAGGGCGAGCTGCATGACTGGGTTGCAGATAGGGGTAGACCGTTGCAAGTAAACAAAGCTGGAGGTGACAAGGCAACCACAGAAGAACAAGACAAAACACAATTCACAGGGAGGAGGCGAGAAAATATATACAACAAGATCAACACGGAGCCCAACCCCAGATCGTCACCTCTATATTGCCTTCCCCGCAAATATGCCATCAACAAATACAACAGTCGATCCCACCAATCGACCCCCATCCCCCTAGGTACTCATCTCCAGCATCACAGACACATTGAAAGGATGCTCAATTGTCCCAGGTAATACCCGTCCATCCAAATTGCGTGATTACTTGTCCCGGGAATTTATTCCACCCCATCGTCCCTGGCCAATATGAGGCGTCCTATGACGGAGAAGAAGATAGACAACGGCAGTGGCTTCCGAGATGGATATAGTACATAGATGAACATGTCATGTCAGTTACATATTCCCCTGTTTCTGGAATTTCTGGAGGTAGATACAGAGGCGTGAGAGATATGCGATCGGCGTGGCTCGGAGAGGCGGGTGGTATATTAACCGCTGCAAGCTTGCTTGGCCCCTTGTTGTATGGCCCCCGCACTGGCAAGGAGATAAATAGGGGTTCGTCATCGTTGTCGTAGCTGCAGGCTGACCCCCTTGTGCAAGATCTAGATAATAGAGAGAGAGAGAGAGAGAGAGAGAGAGAGAGAATGAGCTAGTTAGTTAGTTAAGATGAGCTCTTTGTTTCCAAGTTTTTTTGGCTGTGAAATATCACGAGAACCTTTTTACAGAATAAGGTGTTAGATAACAATTCATTTTTACTTATCATTCAACCAGGTAGTGGAGCTTCATCTTGCCATGCATCTCTGACAGAGTAGTGCTTTTGTCTGTCTATCTGCTTTAAGCCAAAACAAAAAAAGTCAAAAACATTCTACCAAGTTCCAAAGTAGCAAAGTAAGCCAACTCGCTGTTGTTTTCTTCACCCCAGTCATAACCCACCCCATCACGGTAACCTCAACTCCTCCCTCCCCTCCACCTCAACACTATACTCCTTATACCCCCACAAATACCTCACCCTCAACACCTTCCCCTGCTGCCCCGCCATCGGGTTCGGATCCCAAAACCCAAGCAACTTCCCCTTCTTCACCCCCCTCGGAATATGCAACCGTCCCCAATCATCCACCAACGCCGCCAGCGCAATCGTCACATCCGCCACCTCCTCCGGCGGCGCATTCCTAACCCCGTACTTCGCCGACAAAATCACCAACCCCCCCTTTTGTCGTTCTTCCCTCTGCCTCCCCTCCGCTCCCGTGGCCAGAATAACAGTCAGCTCATCCGCCTCGGTCCTCCTCTTGTTAATATACTGCCTCAGCGCCGCAGGATTGATCCCCGGCCCCCTCGCCTTCGCCACCGCCCTCCTCTGCCTCTGCCTCTGCTTATAAAGCTCACACGCCGCCAAAGCAGCAAACGGAAACACGGTACTCCAAAACAGGACCTTCATCCCCAGCTTCGACCTCCCCGCCCCGCTCGCCATGAGAAAAGGCAGCGAGAACCTCTGCCCGAGCCTGGACCAGTAGAGCGAAAGATGGAGATTGAACGGCGACAGCCCGACCTCCAACCCTGCTTTGCTGAACCGACCAAACGACTTTAGCGCTCGGAACGCGAGGTAAAAGTCTTTTTGGACGGTGCCCGCTAGCTCGACCTCCCCGCGGATGCCGCCCTTTGCTCTGCCGGGGAGGTAAGAGGAAAAAAAATCCCTGCCGTAGCGGAGGTAGGCTGCTATGTTCCCCGGGGTGAAGCCGGTGGAAATTGTCCAGCTGCCGGGTTTGTTCTCGTCGAGGTCGGCGTCGAGGACGGAGAGGCCACGGGCCGAGGGTCTGGTGAGGGATTTGCCTTGGTGGATTCCGAGGTCGGGCTGGGCGAAGGAGTAGCCTACTTCTAGGGTTGGGGGGTTGGTGAAGGAGGCTAGCGAGCGGGAGCCAAAGGTCCGGGAGAAGTGCGTCATGTCGGCGCATTCGTTTGGCCGTGACGATGCGAGGTTGAAGAGGGAGAAGTCGCCCGAGTCGGCGATGAGGAAGGCGGTTCCGTTCGAGTCTGCGCCGACTCGCTTGTGGGCGGCGAGGCCAAAGTTGGTGATGTTGTGGGACCAGATTTTGGAGGCGAAGAGCTCCACGTTGATGGGGGCTGTTGGGTCGTGGAGGAGGGGGATGGTGTGGCCTACTCGGAGGGAGGTTGTGGGGTGAGGGAGGGGAGATACGTCTGTCTCGAGGATGAGGTCAGGGATTTGAGGGTGCTGGGGGGTCCTCGGGTCGCGCCAGGCCATCTCTTGGCGGAAGGAGAGGTTCAAGGCTGGCAAGAAACGGGAGGATAGAAGCTGGTCAAGACGGCGGCGGCTGTGAATGGATGGGCCTGGGGGCTGGTAGTGGTCCAGAACCAGTGGGGCGAGTCTGATAGGGTCATCGAGGAGACCGTGGACTGAGCCGGTGATGGTGAGGGTTGGGTCAGTGAACCGGATGGGAGGCTTGGTTGATGTCTTCTTTTGCTGCTGCTGCTCCGGAAGAGGTGCCTTCTTTTCTCCCTCTTCTGAATCTTCAAAGAAGTCTTTCAAGACCTTCACAAGAGTTACTGAGGCTTCCTCGAACGGCTCTTTGAATCCTGGCAAGGCCACGGTGGCAGACTTTTGCAGCGAGAAATCCAGCACTTCCACTCCAGGGTTTCCACGCTTCGCAAGTTCCTCAGAAGACGCAAGTAGAGGCGAAGCATTCACCCTGAATCCCAAGTCTGTAGTCGCCCGGGCATCCCGGCGAGTGAGGAGGATATACTGATCTTGGATCTTGCTCTCATAAGTGGTCTGCTTCTCTGCACCAAGAAGGGCAACATCAAGCTCGGCCTCGTCATCCTCCGAGTCATACCCCTCGATGGTCGACAAGTCGTAACCAATTCTTCGTGATGGGTCGGCCAAGACTTCATATGCTGCTTGAACCATCCCCAGATAGAAACCTGCCGGGCTCTGCAGAGGTCCTGACTGCCTCTCCACAGCAAGCACTTGAACGAGGCGGTTATATGCAGCCTGAACCTCCTCTCGCCTTAGTGCCGGCCCCTTCTTGGGAAGACACATAAGCTCATAGTAGCTTCTGTCCAGAGGGCCGTCTGCGAATAGCTTCCTGATGACTTCTCGCTCGGCGGCAACCTTTTCATCATCATCCTGGTCCTCTCCGCCCAAGTGCTCAGACGCCAGGGTCGAACCCACAAAGGAGGAAGCGTCGTCAAAATCAAACTCTAGCATGCTCCTGGTTGCTGCAAAGTGTTCACGAAGGGAATAGCGATCTGTTTCAGTAGCAGGTGGGCGCAGTGACTGGCGATCAGCCTCGGCTGGACGTGCCGCCCTCTGGGAGCCATGGTTAGCCGGGGCTCTGGATCGCTGGGAGCGGATAGAACGCGTGTCCTCGTAGGTGGAGGGAGGTCTATTCGTCCTTCGCGACATGATTAGAGAGCCGAGAGTGACGACGCCGAGAAGAAACCAAAAGAGGCGTGTTGAAAGAAGACAAAAAGAATGGTTCGAGAATATCCCTTGATAGAGAATCGGGTTAGCTATCGCGGGGCTCAATGCAGGAAGATGAGTGGTTCACCGCCGCCTGATGGGTAGCGGATAGGTGCCGAGCCTTCTGATGCGACATGGCGACAGGGGGACTCGGCTGCTAGCTCGTTTGAGGAACTACAATAAAAGAAGCCGACGTGCCACTTGCCAGTCAGGTATTCAAGAATCAAGATGGAGAGCAGCTTTTTCATTACGAGATATATCGGGGACATATTTCCAGCTGCCCAGAAGTGCTAAAGAAACGGACGCGTAAGGTTCACTCCCGGCGGGCACCTGTAGTTGGCCAGTTCTCACAGGACCAAGATGCTAACAGTTGTTAAAAATGGCAAGATGGAGAATAGGGCTTAAACTGCGCCTCAACCGGACGCCTTTCCACCTGGAAGGGAGACACCAGAGGAGACACTGTACAGGATACAAGTAGCACCCAACTCAGTGCAGATCTCACATTTTGAAGTTGTACAACAGAGAGACGGGGAAGAAAAAAAAAAGGACCTGACCTGAAAGCGGCAGGCAACTGGAAGGCAAGGTCACCGCGATAACCACCCTTATCGGCTGCAAGCAACTGGACTGGTCTGGGTGGGTTGCCAGGCAAGGCATCCCTGCAAAGCTACGCTAAACGGCAAGCGCAGCGAAACGCGCGCCTGGTCAAAGGACTCTTCTCAAAAAGATGCTGGCCGTGTGCCCCTCACTCTGTCTGCTGACATTGGGCGCTCTCTCGCCCACACCACCACCAATTTGCAACATCGATCCCGCACCCCCAGCGACCGCGCAAACGAGCGCACCCGTCTCCAGAATGGCCAGAGTCTATGCCGATGTCAATCAGAACATGCCCAGGAGCTACTGGGACTATGATTCTGTCAATATCAGCTGGGGCGCTCTCGAAAACTACGAAGTTGTTCGCAAGATCGGTCAGTCATTTTAACCCTCCTTCCAAACAACGATTCGCTGACCCCCCACACTCCCCCCTCCCCAGGCCGCGGCAAGTACTCGGAGGTCTTCGAGGGAATAAACGTCGTCAACTATCAAAAATGCGTCATCAAGGTGCTCAAGCCCGTAAAAAAGAAGAAGATCAAGCGCGAGATCAAGATCCTGCAGAACCTGGCAGGCGGCCCCAACATCGTCGCCCTGCTCGACGTGGTTAGGGACTCGCAGAGCAAAACCCCATCGCTCATCTTCGAGTTTGTCAACAATACCGACTTCCGAACCCTCTACCCCAAGTTTGTCGACATCGACGTCCGCTACTACATCTACGAGCTCCTCAAGGCCCTCGACTACTGCCACAGCAAGGGCATCATGCACCGCGACGTGAAGCCTCATAACGTTATGATCGATCATGAGAACAGAAAGGCACGACCACCATCAATCAAAACACCTCTGGCTCTCTCTCTAACCTGACCACTACTGACACTTCTCTCAATAGTTGCGCCTCATCGATTGGGGTCTCGCCGAATTCTACCACCCCGGCACCGAGTACAACGTGCGCGTCGCCTCGCGCTACTTCAAGGGTCCCGAGCTTCTCGTCGACTACCAGGAATACGATTACAGCCTGGACATGTGGAGCCTGGGCGCCATGTTCGCCTCCATGATCTTCCGCAAGGAGCCGTTTTTCCACGGCCAGAGCAACGCCGATCAGCTCGTCAAGATCGCCAAGGTGCTCGGCACCGACGACCTGTTTGACTACCTAGACAAGTACGAGATCGAGCTGGACACACAGTACGATGACATTCTGGGCCGTTTCCAAAAGAAGCCCTGGCACAGCTTTGTTAATGCAGACAATCAACGATTCGTCTCGAACGAGGCGATTGATTTCCTCGACAAGCTGCTTCGATACGACCATGCGGTAGGTTTTGTTTACCGTAATGAGATGTCATCCGATGCTAATGGTAAAATAAAGGAACGTCTCACCGCCAAGGAAGCCATGGCCCACCCCTACTTTGCGCCAATTCGCGATGAGGGCATCCTCCAGCGCTATCTCGCCGGCGAAGCAATCTAGTTGATACGTAAGGACGATCCGGTCAGAAAATTCTGGTCACCTGCCATCCCGGACGCGAATGACTCGTGGGCTTGCTGAGGAGTGGAAAGCGGCTGGAAGGAAGGCAGGACATCCTCCCCAAGTAGCAGCCAAGCGCAGAGAGGAAATTTGATTTTGATACCAGGGCTGCTGCTGCTGGAGTCGGGACCGGGGGAGGGGGACATGCCGAGGTTGGGGGGAGGGGGGGAAAGTGACTGTGGGTGGGTGTGAGGAGATGGGAGATTGAGGAGAATGAAGAGAGAGAGAGAGAGAGAGAGAAACACAACTTGAATAAAGTAGTTAGTGAAATATCGGTTGGTGCGATTAGAAATGGCAAGGAGTATGGGATTCGTGGTTCTTTTTTTTTTTTTTTTTTTTTTTTTTTTTTTTTTTTTTTTTTTTTTTTTTTGATTTGGGGGTGTGGTAATCCTTTCCTCTATATGTGAGGCGAGGGAGTGTGGAGGAAGGATAGGGTAGGGTAGCGAATGGATGTGTTGGTTTATTTCAGGCACTGTTGACACTCCTGAGCTGTGTCATGTTGCATTTACAACAAGGTATATTTACCACCCTGAACTACCTATCAGGTTTGACTCTCTGTCTGTCCTTTGAATACCAGCCCTAAATCACAGCACAACCTGGTTCTACGAGCCTAGAAGGGCCAGGCTTGTGGCCGAGTCGGGACCAAGAAATATGCAAAGGCGCTGTGGTAAAAGAGCTATGAGCTCATGGAAGATGTGAAGTAAGTTTATAACTGGACTGTGGGGTGAGTCGTGGGGTGGTAATTAGCTGTGAGATATCAGCTGTGAAATATCAGCTGTGAAATATCAACTCTGAAATATCGGCTTTGAAATTTTGGCTGCGAAATGATAGCTGTGAAATAATTACTGGGAAAAGTGAATGGTGGATTGAGAGGTGTGAAAAAAGGGGTTATGAAAAAGCTGGTTTGAAAAATTACTAGGGAAAAAGTAATTGTGAAAGACTACGGTGGAAAGAGCAGTAATAAAGAACCATCATAAAAGATTGCTATAAAGAATTGATGTGAGATAGTGGCTACCTGTAGCTGTACATATGAAGTGTTGAATGGAACCGAGAGCCAAATGCTGTGAAGTGATTCCTCTGGTAAGGTAGTTGAACATCAAGTGTGGTGACAGTATCTACTACGACTGTGTGAAAAGGGAGGGGTTCAAATAATTATTGCTTCCAAACAAGAGGTGTTTGATGGTTGCAAAATAGAGCAGTGAACTATTAGCTGTGAATGAAGAAGGTGTGAATTGAAAGCTGCGAAATAAATGGCTGTGAAGTAAGAGGTGTGAGAGAATAGCTGTCAAGTAAGCAGCTGGAATGGATAGAATGAGAACCCAGGAGATAAAACAAGACTTGCGAAATTACAAAACCGCAAGCAGCTTATCTCTCTGATTCTCCAATTCGTAATGCTGTATCCAGCCCATAGACAGCTGTAGGGTAGGCAAAGTCACTTTCTCTTATAGTTCAGATCAATTTAAACCATCACCTATGTTCGCTCATCAACACTTATCTCTCCACACCCCTCTCAATATCGCACCATTACGCCTCAATCCCCCTCGCAGCATTCAAAATCCTACTCTCAATAATATCAACCCACCTCTCCGCATTCGTCCAATCCTCCTGATCAATGCTCTCCATCAAACCCGGGAACACCGCCCCGGAGTACCCCGTCCACAATCCCGGAGCAAACACCACGTGTTTGAACCAGGGCCTGTTGTCCAGCCCTTCCTCATACAAGAAGCTACGCTCGAGGTACTTATATTTGGTGTTGGCCTTACGAACCGCGCAATGATGGCGGATCTTACGAGGCAGATCCCACCAGGGGATTTCGTCGTTTTCTGAGATGTGTCGAAGCTGATCGGCTAGGAGATCAAGATGGTAGGCGTGGTAGGTGAGGGTTTGAAGGGCTTCATGGAGGCGAGTAAGGGATTTGCGGAAGGTTTTGGGGGTGTGTTTGGATGTGGTGGAAACAGAAACAGGGGAGGAAATGTTGCGGGTGGAGGAGCGAAGTTCAAACATTTCTTCGTCGGTTACGCTTGCCGAAAGGACTTCGGCTGGGGGGATGAGGTAGGCGTCCAGCTTGTCTTCGACCTTGTGGACGTATTCGGCCAGAGCCTTGGCGTAGTCTTCAGCACCAAAGGGGATGACAGGGAGGTTGGCGATTTCCGCTACTAGAATACCAAGAACCTGGGCCATGGTTCTGTGGTAAAGAAAGTCAGGATCCCCAAACTTTTGCATCCAGTGGAAGCTGTCGTAGTTGGAGTGATAATGGTACACAGGGCTGTCGCGGTCATTGTCGAACCCAATGTCGATGGAGGGAATGCCAGCAAAGTCTTGGAAGGCAGTGAAGTCGCTGCCACTTCCCATTGTTTTGATTTTCTTGTCCCAGAGATCATACACGGTCTGGCCGGGGCGTGTTTGGTTGGCTGATCCAACAAGGGAAGTGGCTGTACAGATGACCTTGTTGAGGATAGGAGAGGCCGCGACGGCGAGGCGCTTGCCTCTCACGCCGACATCGGTGTTCTGTCAAGGGTTAGCATTCGTACAACACAGAACACAACGAACTGATCAGCATACCACATAGGCGACACTCGCGTGCTTGAGCCAGGGGAGGTATTCCTCCACCCACTCCGTTGAGCCAACCAAACCATACTCCTCACCGTCCCAGCTAGCAAAGACAACAGTCCGGCGAGGTTTCCAGCCACGCTTGAGTGCTTCTCCAAAAGCACGCATGGCCTCGTTCAAGACTGCCGATCCACTGTTCGGATCGCCGGCGCCTCCTGCAACCCAAGCATCACGATGATTTCCAACAACAACAACCTCATCGGGAATGGTACCATTAATCACACCAATGACATTCCAGATCGGGGTGTACACGTATTCTTGCTCGTTGTAGAGGTTTACAACGACGTCATCTGGAGTAGGTCCGATGTTGTACTCCACGCCCTTGTACCCTAGGCCAGTGTTACGTGTCCACCACTGGTTGAAGTCCTTCGCTTTCGGACCATGACCGTTGAGGGCCTTGAGAATGGGAAGGGCATCGGCGTAAGAGATCGGGAGGGACGGAATGCTGGGGATGGCTGTTTCGACCGGTCTGCGAGGAGCCTCTGGCTTTGACGGATACCCAGGGGTAGTTGGATCACCCGGGGCGACACTGAGAAACTGGGTGCTGCCTCGTTGAACACTGCTGGGTTGGCGTGCCGGTCCTTCAGGGTATGTAGGAACCCCTTTTTCGTCGGTGACTTCTCCATCATCCCCAGGATCGCTGTACAAAATAACGCCAATCATTCCGAGCTCCTGGGCACGCTTGACCTTGAGCCCTCTGAAAATTCCACCATAACGGGCAATGGCAATCTTTCCCTCGAGTGTGATGTTGGCAGCAAGAAGGTCCTCGAAATCTTGGTATGTGCCGTAGTTGACATAGACGACTGGTGCAGTGACGTTTCCCGAAGCAGAGTATCCGTGAAAGGTTGGCACACTGTTGGCAAGCCCACTAGTGGGATCCTCCTCGATGACATCCTCAACCAGCGAGGCTTCGTACGTCACTTCGTATTCCTTTTCTCCATCCTGTTCCTCCTTCTCCTTTCCCTTCAAAAGGGCGAGTCTGTGGTCGAGAGGGTAGTTGATGTAGACAACATACTCATTGATCTCAGACTTGATGCCCCACTCTTCCCACTTTTGTTTGGTCGACAGAGCCTGCGAATAGTTTTTACCGGCGAGGTGAGGTCCTGAGGTGTAATAGCGGCTCCATTGCATGGCGCTTTCGCTGCTGGGAACGTCGCGAAGGATTTGCCTCAACTCGTCCTGGTCGACCTGGTTGCGTCCAGGCCAGGTTTGTCCATCCTGTCCATCCCGCCCCGAGATATACCAGTTACCGGACAGGATGGATCCCAAAGGCGCTATGAGAGTCCATATGAGGGTTGAGGCGAGGGCTATAGTGCAGAAACGGCGAAGCACCGAGCGAGGCTGAGGCCGTGGGCGTGGCGGTACGTAGATGTAATTATCGGGAAATGGATGGACACTTCGTGTCTTGTTCATCTTGAGCGGCTCGTTTTCGGACTCCATGATAGTAGTTCTGTTTTCATGATGAGACTTGATCTATGAGAAAGGCTGACATTTGGCAGTCACTTACAATTCAACTTAACGCCAAGACAGCAGATGCATCTCACCGACAGATATCGAGTATGGAGTGGTAAACAAAAGAGATGGAAGCAGACGTTGAATTAAACACTGATGAGCAAACCCTGTGGCGAGCTCTGATCGCGTGTCTCATCCCAGCTGTGAATGGTGGCTGATCAATCACTCAATGCTGCTGTCGAGGCAGTCGTTGACGCAACCACGGGAGCTGCCGGTGTGATTGGAGTATACAGTGTAGAACGACTTTCGCAGACTGTGCCTAGACTTGATGGGTCGGGGGGACTCCCGCTTCCGAACGGCTCGCTAGTTTTCCATGTTCAACATCGACATTCAAGTTGACTTATTCTTCTCACTGACGCTTAATAGGCACTTGCTCGGTTCCTGTATCCTGTAGCGCTGTACAAGGACCGCTGTATGTCCCCTCAACAGGTCTCAAGCAATTTTCTGGCTGCCATCTCATGTGTTGTCTCTCATCCCCGCCTCTCACCAAAACATCTTCCAACATCAAGAAACTTCTGCGGTTAGCGGCGGAAGGCGCACTGAAGGTTCCCCGGTTGTACTGCGGCCGCCCCCCATGCAGTGAGCTGGTTCGGTGTGCGAGATGTCAAAAAACGCCCCGTTTCTGTCTCGACGGTGTGTTACCCCTCTTTATTTTTTATGTCCGCTGACCATTTGCACCAACCTGTCTCACCGGGGCATCAATTGAATGATATCGCTGGTTCGGTACCTACGCAGTAAGGTACTCTGTTGTAAGTGCCATCTTCTTGAGTTCGTCTTGGATGACGAAGGTGGAACCGTCAGTGGCGAATGAGGGTTCATCCCAGCCCGTCCGATCACGGAGTGGGGCGTCGACCGGTGCCATTCCGGTCATCCTCTCAATGCTCTTTGTTCCAGCGGCCTTTGACACCGTAAAATGCCCATGCCACCATTTTTTTCCCGCCTTCCGCAGGTCATTGATATCCGTTGCTGCAGAACTTGATCCTCCTGCCTAAAGCACGCCCTGCAGAATGCCACCCTAGACCTCCTAACCTCCTCGTCTCGAACAGCCAACGGCCTCTCTTCCTACCATCTGGGCCGAGCTCACACTCGCCGGCCATCCGACTCAACCAGCCTCTCCCCGACCGCCGGTTTACTGATCTAGGACTAGTCATCTGCCCGGATCCGCTCCCGCTTCGAAACTGTGTTTGTCAGCCTTCCCACCCTTGCCTCAGTTCTCGGATAAGGCAAATCAAGGCCTGCAGAGTCACTCGCCGTCTCTTCCTCTCATACATAAAACTATTTTGTGCCCCCCTGCCTTCTGCAGTCTTTCCCCCATTTGTTTTGTTCCTTTCACGGGACTTTTTGTATACCAATTCCTCTCATTTGGAGAGCATAGACTTAGTTTCAAGAGAGTCTTATTTTGCCTCCCGATCCGTGGCATACGTCTTACACACATCAGTGGAGCCAACTGTGACATCTCGAGGCCACTGCCTCTCAGAAACTCAGAACTCAACTCCGTCGTTCTTCTGATCTACTAGGCATAATCGTACACCATGACTAGTCATAAGAATGATGGGCCAAAGCTGCCTGTGCAGCAGCTGGCCATTCTCGGTAAGTCACTTGCCCTTCTAGATCTTTACATGTCGTTCACCGGCCTAGAGTAGTGGAGCAAGAGGGCCCGTTGCCCAATAATACCCTCCGAGTCAGCTAGGCTTGGCAGACATCAACAACTGCTGCTTGACGATCACTGTTCATCTCATAGCCGGGTACCGCTTCCGCTCTCTTCATAGTATGCTGACATTCATCATATAGCCATTGCCAGGTTCGCCGAGCCCCTTGCACTCACCTCAGTCTTCCCCTATCTTCCAGAGATGATCGCCAGCTTTGGGGTAGAGAAGAATGAGGTTGCGAGATGGGCAGGTCTTACCGGTGCCATATTCTCTATAAGTCAGAGCTGTACGGCTGTGGCATGGGGACGGGCGTCAGATAAATTTGGAAGGAAACCCATCATCCTGATAGGGTTGCTCAGCACGATGATTTGCTTTCTTGTCTGGGGTATGTCGACAAGCTTGCCCATGGCCATCACCGCAAGAGCTATCATGGGAAGCGGCAACGGCAATGGTAAGTACCTACACCCAGTTCTGAGTTTTCTGTCACACCACTAACAACGTCACCAGTTGGCATCATCAGAACCATGGTAGCCGAAATGGTGCCGGAAAGAGTTCTTCAGCCCAAAGCCTTCTCACTCATGCCCCTTGTGTGGTCAATAGGCTCTGTCTTTGGGCCTGCCTTTGGTGGCTTCTTTGCTCAGCCTGCCAAGCAGTTTCCCAACGTTTTTGGAAACATTGAGTTCTTCAAGACTTACCCCTTTGCTTTGCCAAATATCATGGCATGCTGTGTATTTTTCATTTCTTTCATGACCGGATTGTTGTTCCTCAAGGTTCGTCTCATTGCCCCTTTCAAATCACCACATAGACTAACAGCCACAACAGGAAACACTCGAAAGCAAACGCAACAAACGCGACTGGGGCCTCGAGCTCGGCGAGAAACTAACTCGTCCTTTCCACCGCTCCAAGCGTACCAAGAATCTCAGAAGGCGCTCCTTTGTTGACAGCGAGGCATCTGCCCCTCTGCTTGCCCAGTCCGCCATGTCAAGCAGCTCTTCGCACTTGGAATCCAAGCACTCCGATCCAGTATCGATGAAGGACATTTTCGCCCCTCAGACGTCGATAAACCTCATCTGCTACACCTTCTTGGCTCTTCACTCAGTAGCGTACGACCAAGTCCTGCCTGTGTTCCTCAACTACCCCCGTGTGATCCCTGACGAGCACAACACCTCCCTCCCGTTCAAGTTCACCGGCGGCTTCGGCCTCAGCTCGGACAAAATCGGCACAATCTACACGGTCTATGGCATCTCCTGTGGAGTGATTCAGTTTTTCCTGTTTCCCAAGCTGTGTGCCATGTTTGGTGTGCTGGGAATCTACCGCTTTGCCAGTAAGCACCCTATTATTTCTCCCTTCCCTAGTCCTTTCGTAGTTACTGACTTCTTGCATAGCCGTCGTATTCCCTATAATATACTTCTTGACGCCCTACACAGTTCTCGTCCAGGATACCACCGCTCGGCACATCTTCTTCTTGACCATCATGCTGGTCAAAGGATTTGTCGTTATCGTCGCCTTCCCTTGCACCACCATCCTCCTGACCAACTCTGCTACCTCCCTCCGGATCCTTGGGACCTTGAACGGAGTAGCGACGACCTTTTCCGGACTAGGGAGAGCTGCGGGGCCCGCCGCTGCCGGTGCGGTCTTCAGCTGGGGCGTGCAGAGAGGATACGTGATTGCAGCGTGGTGGTTTCTGGGGTTAATCGCCTTGATGGGGACGATCCCGCCTTGGTTTATTATCGAAGGTGATGGCCCTACCGCTTCCTCGACAGCCACATCAACTTCCACCTCTGACGGGGAAGAAGAGAGCCTGCTCCAGCGTGACGACGATGACGATAGCAGCGTTGACGGGTACGACGAAGTAGCTGTTTTAGAAGCATTGGAGGGCGAGGACTCAGAATCGGAGACTGAGCCCGGGAAGGAAAGGAAAAAGAGGACAACGAACGGGAGTTATGGAACAATGAATAATGGGACAGCGAGTTGAATGAAATATCATGATGGATGAAGAGACGGGAAAAGAAACGATAGAGCATACGACGGAAAGAAGGTCATGACTGAACGGGTGTGTGTTTCTTTTGGCTGATGATACCAGATCTCTTTTTTTTCTTTCGGCATATCCATCAAGCATATGACATATCACCTGGGCGGTGTTTTGGGGTTTTGGGGATAAGGAGTTTAAAAAGTTTTGCTGTTTTGGTTGTTTGAATAGAAGGAATGAATTGTCTTTCCACCATAACTCATCCTGGTCCCTTACCGACCACAACCACCACCAGCTTGCTCCTTCCTTAACAGCAGGAGCAACAACAATGGTTTATGTATTAGGTCAACCATGCAATATTCAACAGGACAGCAGCACATTCTGGCGTAGCCAAGCGGTCAGCCTGCTGGCCGAGGGCAAGCCCTCTCCACCCCCCCCCCTCTCGGCTTCGCTCAGCCCCAGAGCTTCCTGTTCGAATCCTCGTAAAATCAAATGGTTTTCGGCACCAGAACACCACAATCAAATAAAGTGTGGATTTTCGCGAGCTTCTTGATTTTTTTGATCACTAGTGAAAGATAGGATAACGAGCTGTTTTTTCTTTTGAGTGATGTTTCTATATCACTTGTTTTTGAAATTGATTTTTTCATGACTGTTGGGTTGTACGGACAGATGCATCCAGCGGTTTGGTACGCTGTGTGATGGGATTGGAACCACAATCAACTACTCGGCAGGTCGGTAGATAACCGGTGAAGGAATGAAGCAAGAGGATAGATATCTCGATATTCAAGATAAATAACCTGTGATATCACATGGACAGCTTCTACGACCGAGTATCTCCTAATCTACCGCCTAACCAAAACCACTCGCTCAAGCTATGTTACAAACCCCTTCCCCCAAAAAGAAAATCTACACACATTTTCCCCCCAAAGGTGATGTATGTAATGTGTTCCCCATCTAGATATCTCTCCCATCTACCCACCATCTGTCAGCCACCCAATCTAAAAATACCGACATTATACAATCCCCATCCCCTCATTATCTACCCCTGCCTTTCCCCCCATCAATCATCACCTCCCCACTCCCCCCCAACAAGGAAACCCTAACCGTAACCCCCTCCTTAGGCCTCAAAACCAACCTCCACATCTTCCACTCCTCCGGATCAGCCGTCTCATAATCCCTCCCAAACTCAAACTCGCTCAGCAGCACACACAACAAAATCTTCATCTCCGTCTCGGCAAACTTCCGCCCAATACACCCCCTCGGCCCCTGCAAAAAAGTCATAAACGCGTTCGGCACCACACTCGGCGGCAAATCATCCCACCTGTCCGGGTCAAACTCATCCGCCGTATCCCCCCAGTAGCACGGAAGCCGGTTGATCGTGTTGGCAAGCACGTAGATCACAGTCCCACCCGGGACTTTGTACTGACCCAAAGTGTCGTCCGCGATGGACTGCCTTACTGTCATGGGGATCGGGGGGATGTATCTCAGTGATTCCCTGCAGACATTGTCCATGAAGGGGAGCTTATCCGGGTCTACGGACGCCAAAAGACGAGGATCGTGGCGGGTGGAGGCGTCAAACAAAAAGGGCATGTGCTCCCGGATTTCCTCACGGAGTTTGCTCTGAATTTCAGGGTGCGTCGACAAAAGGTGAACAGTCCACGCCACCGCCGTGGCAGTGGTGTCATGCCCCGCCCCCAGAAACGTCATGATCTGATCCCGCATCGTGTCAAATGACAGCCCCTCCTCCCCGTTCTCCTTGAGCTTCTTGTTCTCTTTCGCAATCAGAGCAAGGATGTCCTTCTTGCCGATGTTGTTCTCCGCCTCGTCGAGCTTGGTGGTGATGATCTCGGTTGCTTTGTCGAGGATGATACCTCGGGAGGTTTCCATGTCGCGATTCATCTTGGAGGGGATGTGCTTCGAGGCAGGGATGAAAGCTTGCATTCCGTGGAGGAGGCGAGAAAAGAGGTCAAAGGCGAAGACGAGACGGTAGGCCTCGCGGATGGGGACGTCAGGGTCCTCGAGGGAGTTGATGTCGTACCCGAAACCGGCCTTGCCGATGATGTCGAGGGTGCAGCGGTTCAGCCATTCCAACGCCTCGAACGATTTGACCCTGAGGTGGGAGGTGGTCATCTCCTCCTTCCAGAGCTTGGCCATGATGAGGGACTTTTCCCAAAAGATGGGCGTGAGCGAGCGGATAGCGCCGATGGAGAAGCCGGCTGTGAGGGCCTTGCGCTGGACGACGTGGTCGGTGCCTTCGGCGAGGAGGATGCCCTCACCAAGAATGCGGACCATCCAGAGCTTGGCCCGAACGGGCTTGGGGTAATTGTACGGGTTTTTCACCGTCATGTGCTTGAGGGCTTCGTCGTCGGCGACGGACAGTCTCTCGGCGCCAAAGGGAAAGTAGTAGCGGATGATGGGACCGAGCTCCTTGTGCCAGCGACGCTGGGGGACGCCGCACTCCTCGGTGATGATGGTGAAGAACTGCCCTATGAGAGGGTTACCCGGGACAGTGGGAACGTGTCTCAGCTCCGAGAAGTAGATTGGGTAAAGATAGCTCAGCCAGACGAAAAGGTAGAAGGGGATGGCTGCTGCCAACGCTGTCCCGACAGTCTGGGCCAGAGGCAGGTCGAATTTCTTCGCGACACCGATGGATGCTGCTGTGGTTACCGCCAGCATGGGGCCGAGAGCGACTTTTGAGGCCATGGTTACCGAAGCGACATTCGGTGTTCAACGGCCGAGAGATGGAGTATCGGAACTGGAAGAACTGAAGCGAAGCATAGAGTTGAACGCCGGTTAGGTCCAAACCCCCAGAAGATCAGATACACTGCGAGGTTGTGATACCGAAACCAGGATTCCAACGGTAACGGGCATACCGTTATATACATCATGCCTGCTGGCCTTCAGAATCCAGGAGCTTGGTTCGCCGTGGCGACGTTCAAGATTGAGGGCTTTCCATGGCGCTAGGCGAAGCCGGTGTATGCCGCAAGTTTGACCTGAAGGATCTATTTACATGCCGTTACCCAAAAGCATGGCCTAGAACAGACCTAGAGCAGTATTGTCTGAATCATGTCCGCCAGAGTCAGTGTCAACGCCGGTGTTGGAGTCTGTGTGCTAGTGGGCTAGGTTGAGCGTTCTCGTACGACGGAATCCGGTATAACCGTTGGTTTAGACTTGAGCCGATGACCTGTGTGTCGGTACTGAAGTTGACATGCGGGCTCCTTGATTACCCCTGAAAGCAGTCATTCAGTTACAGTCAGGCATCATGAGCTGAACCTGGGGTTCTGCGTGTGCGCTGTGTTCTTCGAAACAAGGTGGCACTTTAAAGACAGCCCTTGAATATTCTCATCGTCGTTTCTGTTGAACTGCCTGCAGGCTTGGTAAGGGTTGACGGTTATTCAGCCGTCGAGTGGCGCACCTAGTCTAGGCGATCCCCTGTGGCCGCTCCCAACGAAAAAAAGCCGTTGTCGACCGAAAATACCGGCCTCCTAGACTGACGAGAGCTTTATCGACATGGAAAGCGACCATACCTGCTGCCTCTGGTAGCTTCTCCGGGGTCAGATCTCAGGATTTGAAAGAGGTCGAAAACATGACCCATGACCAGAGTTTCCGGCTCCTGAACGTCGAGTGAATCTTGACTGTTTCACTCAACCCCCGAGTCCCTTCTCCTCCTCATGATGGCTTCTCTGAGTAACGTTCTTCATATCATCATGTGCTTTCGAAAGCGCCAGCCCTCTCATGATGAGAGCCCAATACCAGACATCCCCCCCGAGATTCCTATGCCGGCATGTCGAGACAGCAACCGCCCCAGCAGCTTTGGCGGCCTAGTCAGCCAACACAACCTCCAAAGAATCGGCATCCCACCCCTCAAAACCGAGTCCATCACCAACAATGACAAGCTCTCAGCCGTCTCACGCGTGTCCGGTGCGACCCGGAATCCCCCACCGATTCGCACGCCACAGGAGATGGCCAACGTGCCCAGGAACGTGCTCCTAGAAGAAGTCCTTGGCGGCCTGCGGCAACTAGCCGCGTCCCCGACCCCCTTGACACCTACCAGTGTTCGACGAAAGTACCCGATTTCCATGACTGAGCAGCGACATCCAGGGAAACCTGACGCAAAAATCCATTGGAGCACAAAGCCATTTGAGGTTCCGAGGGACGCAGTGACCCCAGAACTTCCCATGTCGGAGGAGGGTGACCCTCTGGCAGAGGCCCGTTATGTCTCTGGTATTCCTCTGGCGTGCCTGATGGCTGGGCTGATGTTTGCGGTGTTTTTGACTTCGATTGATAGAACGATTATATCAACGGTGGGTGGAACATGATGCTATCTAGTATTTTCTTCCTCTACTGACCTTTGTAGGCTATTCCGAATATTACCGAGGAGTTCAAGTCGACGCCGGATATTGGCTGGTACGGCTCAGCATATATGCTCACAGCCTGTGCCTTTCAGCCCATGTTTGGTCGCATCTATACGATTTTCTCTGTTAAAGTCTCATATCTGGTAGCCGTGTTTCTCTTTGAACTGGGATCGTTACTCTGCGGTATATCAAAGACGTCCATGACTTTGATCATCGGGCGAGCCATTGCAGGGCTGGGGTGTGCAGGCATCCTCACTGGGAGTTTCGTTGTCGTTTCAACCACGATTCCGTTGCATTTGCGGCCTGTTTTCATTGCTATTGTTGGGCTAATGTAAGTGATCATCACCACTATGTTCTCTTCGCTGCTCATCTGACCCTATTCAGGTTTGGGATCGGTGCTTCCCTTGGACCCCTGCTGGGTGGTGTTTTTACAGACTTGGTGGTGAGTATCCGGCAACCGATGTATTTGTCGAGAAGATACTGACAACTCGAGACATGGCGATGGTGCTTCTACATCAACCTCCCCGTTGGCGGTGCCACCGCCGCAGCCATGATGATTTTCTTTCATCCAGCAAAGAACAAGGGAGCCAACCGGCCATTCTGGCAACGTATCTTGGCCTTGGATATCCTTGGAAATGCGCTTCTCCTGGCGGCGTCCATCATGCTCTTCCTGGCGCTTGAGTACACAACCCAGGGGGTGGCCTGGTCAAGTGCAGAGGTTATCGGACTCTTGGCTGGGTGTGGCGTCGTGGCCGTCATCTTCATGGCGTGGCAATGGTGGAAAGGAGATGAGGCGCTGATGCCGCCTCGGATTGTCACTCAGCGTACGGTGGCTGCTTCTTGCGGCATGGCGTTCATGACCTATGGTGCGCTCATCAACCTGACCTTCTTTTTGCCCATCTGGTTCCAAGCAATCAAGGATGACAGCGCTATTGGTTCGGGTGTCAACATGATCCCCTACTTTTTGGTAAACGCCTTCTTTTCGCTCTTGGCTGGCATATTTGTCACCAGGATCGGTTACGTCACGCCTCCAGCCGTGATCGGAAGTGCTATCGGTACTATTGGTCTTGGATTGCTGACGCTCTTGAATCCGCGCACCACGACAGGGCAGTGGGTGGGCTACGAGATGGTGTGCAGTGTAGGGTTTGGCATGTCGATCCAACAGGGATTCACAGCTGTTCAGACGGTACTTGCGGAGGACGACATGGCGGTTGGAACAGCAGCGGTGGTGGCGTCGCAGTCGTTGGGAGGCGCTATCATCCTATCGATCGGAAACAGCGTGTTTCAACACCAGCTCTTGAAGGCATCAGAGGCTAATATCCTGCCCGGAGTCGACATCAAGAAGCTTATCGATGTGGGCGCGGCTTCATTCCATAATCTTGTACTGGATGATGAGCTGCCATTAATGTTGGAGGTGTACAATGCTGCACTGCGATTGGTGTTTATTGTGGGCATCCCCATGGGTGCAATGGCTGCCATCATTTCATGCTTCCTCGAGTTCAAGTCAGTCAAGGCGAACAAGGACGGTGATGTGGCGAAAACTCGTGCCGAGGATGTTGCGCAAAAAGCGTAAGAAAACAATAATATGAGGGAATTCGTGTATGTGTATGATCAGGTATTTCATGAATAGGAAAGCTCAAGATTCACTGCACGAGGGAAACGCGATATCACGTGTGGCCGGCTGTGCTCCGGAATGGGTGCAGCTGTCAGCTCTTGGCATCTGCAAGGTCGCTCTCTTGGGTGGATCAAGGAAGCTGGGCCGGTGGGGCTCTCTTTTTATCGATATCAACCGGGCAAGGCTACGATTACCTTTCTGGAAGCTCCGTCACCTTTCCAAACTAAAGCCAATTCACCCGATCCGCGACAGCTTCATCACACTCTCCCACACCACAATATCCACGATGGACGACCGATCGCTTACCAAGCGCATCCAGACGCTGCACAAGGCTGCTGCGAAAGAGCCTCCATCCGTGGTCCTCCAGTTGCTGGAGGAGTTGAAGAAGGAGCCTGCCCCGACTGAAGAGCAGCTTCGTGTAAGACCTCTCTCCTGTCCCTGCCGCGGCGGGCGGGCGGGTTGACTTTTTTGGCCACTCTGTTGATCATATTGCCCGCAGTCCACCAAAGCCGGCGTCGTCGTCGGTAAAATGCGATCAAACACCAACAAAGACATCGCGAGATTGGCTACCGAGATCGTGTCCAAGTGGAGGAAGAACGTCGACTCGGCCAAGGACAAGCGCAAGGTTGAACTCGCCAAGGACTCACCCACCCCGAAGAGTGTCAGCTCGCCTCTCCCTCCATCATCATCTTCCAACAAGCCATACGAGGGCGATACCGAGAGACGGCATTTCAAGACGGACAAGGTAGATCTCAAGCGCACCGGCCATCAAGCTCGCGACGGCTGTATTGGCGTTCTTTACAACGGCTTGGCATACAGGGCCACAGAGTCTGTCGAGGAGGTTGTCAGACTCGCCATGGAGGTGGAGGCTGCCGCTTTCAGAGTTTTCAAGGGCGATACGCCAGAGTATCGCCAAAAGATTCGCGGCCTCATGACCAGTCTGAAGCGCAAGGACAACCCTGCCTTGGGAAAGCGCGTGCGATCCGGAGCCATCACGCCGGACACGTTTGTCAAGATGACGGACGTTGAGCTTGCCTCGGATGCCCAGCGTGCCGAGGACGAGAAGCTGCAGCAGGAGAACATGAAGAAGGCGCAGGTGCCCATGGCGGAGAAGTCGATCAGTGATGCTCTCAAGTGTGGCAAGTGCGGGCAGAAGAAGGTATCGTACAGCCAGGCTCAGACTAGGTCTGCTGATGAGCCGATGACGACATTTTGCGAATGCACTGTGTGCGGTAACAGGTGGAAGGTAAGTTTTCACTTCGACAGCCTTGCGTCAAGTGGTTCTCGCGTGCTAACAGATGGTAACAGTTCTCCTAGCGAGCAAGGCGTTTTCCTACTTTTTGTCGTGTTTTGGTTGGGGTTTGGCGTTTGGGGAACGCGCACCATTTTCGTCTTTTGCTGCGTTTTTGCATGATACCCGAGCAGCGGCCAGGCAGTACTTGAGGCTCTGTCTCGGGGATGGGAGAGGTGGCTGGAGGATCCGGAGGAGGTATTTACATATTTCTATTGAACTCTAGATTTAGAGCACAGGCTGTACTATACGCAATTTCACGAGAGGCCGATGACAGTGAAGCATGTCTGGGACTTTTGGGACATGATTAGCTTGGACAGTTCACAGGTCAAAACTACGCTCGCCAGCGATCCCGACAAGGGGGATTTGCCGGACGTTTCTTACGAGCATACATATATCGATAGTTGACATAACAACCGTGAGTGGGTCGACTCACTGTCCCTTTTCTCGAGCTTTTCCGTATCGATGGCATGCCAACGTATAATGCAGCGATGTTTCATTTTCGCTCACAGTGTGCGGTTTATAATTCATCACTCCTTCAACGTATCAACATATCAAACAATCTCCCAATTAATTCCTATCTCACTATATATAATCACCACTCCAACACCCTCCCCCCATCCCACTAACCACCCCGCCCCCGGCATCCACCTCCCCCCCACTATGATTCCCCCCTCCTCACACACCCAAAGCAAAAAACCTTCCCACACCCCCTTCACACCTCCCCCCCTTTCCCTTATCCTCACCCCCCCCTTTCACCCTCTTCACCTGCCTCTTAACAGCAACTCTCGCCATAAAACTCTCCTTTTTATCCCCCTTCCTTGCCGAGCCCTCTGGCTTTTTGACCAAGTATGTCCCCCTCGGCGTACCACTCACCCTCGAAAACAACCTCACATGATTCGAAGCAGGAGAAGACCTCATAATGGGCGTCACAGACGAAACAGACGGCGACAAGACAGCTAACTCGTCGTCTTCCGAGTCGGAGAGCAGAGACAGCACCCCCGAGCGACGTTTCCTTTTGGCGGTGGGGGTAATTGAGGATGAAACGGGGGGTGGTTTTGAGGTGGGGTCCTTGGTTGGTTTAGTCGAGGGTGCTGGTCGTTTTGATGTGGGCGTTTTGGTCGGTTTGGTGACGGTTGGTGTTGTTGTTGGCTTGACGGTGGTGGGTGGTGGTTTTGGGGCTGGGGTTTTAGCTGGTTCGGCGGCGGTTGGTGTGTTTGATATGGTGGATAATGGTGTGGTTGCTGGTATGGTGGGTGGTGTTGGTTTTGCCTTTGGGGGCCGGCCACGCGGTCTCCTCGGTGGTGTTGTAAGATACGAGGGCGTGGAAGGCCTGAGGTGAAAATCCCCTTTCCGTTGGGCTGGTTTGGATATAAATGGTGAAGATGTAATGGCGATGCTTTCTAGCGTCATATTGTTAATATTGTCGTGGGGGGTACCTGGCAGTGGTGACGATGTCGTGTCCGTGGCGGCCCCGTCCTGAGACTGGGACGACAGAGCCGGGACAGGGTCTGATATTTCGGCTGGCCCCGGAGAAGATGCAATGGAGGCAAAGTCCAACATCTCAGTATCTTGAGGCTGTAAAGATAGAGAAGCGATCGGTCCCAGCATCTCATCATCGGGGGCGCAGGATGACAGAGTTGGCGACGGAACCGTGTGATTTCGCGGGGTTTCTTCCTCCACAATTCCCATCTCACTTGACGGTTCAATATAAGAATCTGGTATTTCCAGCGTTGTCTCTTCGTCTCCATTAAACGACAGACTTGACGATGGTGGCCTTACATCGTCGTCGAGATTTTCCTGGGTCGAGAAACCGCCAATGGGATCAGAGTCTGGGATTTCGCCTCGCGGGTCTCTACCCCTGAAGGATGGTCTCCCTCTGCGTCTGTTTGGCCATGGCGTCTCCTCGCTGCCGATTGTGTAGATAACTTCTGTTCTTTGGGGCGGCCGAACCATAATGCTTGGTATCGATGATTCTGTATCAATAATAGGTGGTGCTAGTTGCGGTGACGATTCTTTCAACTCTACCGCGACCCGTTCATCTTCACGGTTAGCCTGATTCTCCAGGCTCGAATCTTTTGGATTAAGATTTCCAGCGTCAGGCATCGGCACATCGTGTGGTTTGTCCGACGTATTTGTGTCGGAAGCCACGATGCCAAGTGGCTTGCGTAAAGTTTTCCGTAACAGACCTTCGTCCTTTTTGCGGCTTGCTCCTGCCTGCTTTTGTGGCTGCCGTTGCGTCTTCTGCATGGGCTGATCTTCGTCAGACAGGTCGTATTCTGCATCCACTACATGCCGAGTAAATAGTTCTCCTGGCGGCTCCGGCTGGCCATTGGCTTCTATTTCACTTTCAACAGCCGGGGGTCTGGTTGAGTGGTTTGTTTCTTTCTCCTCGGGCGCCAGAGGTATCATTGTTACTGGTGGAACATTTTCCTCCCCATCCTTTTCCTGTGGAATAGGATGGTCACCCTCGCTTTGCTCAGGCGTAACAGCCCTGAACGAGGAGATATCCAGTGGAGTTTTGGCCACAATCTCCACCCGTAGACTCTGATTTCGCGGTTTCCTAGCGGACTTGTGCTCTGAATCAGACACGTAGATATAGACATCTGGATCCTCGGCAGGTACTGAATCTTGAACTGGTGGTGGTCGCGACCGAACAGCCATCACCGTAGGCTTCTGTTCTGGAGTCTTCGGGCTCTCGGTTTCTACAAGCGTTGCAGTCGGTTCCGGTTCAGTTGTTGGAGAACTGATGTCGGCCGTCACAATCTCAACATCTGGCTGAACTCCGTCCGTCTTCGAAGGAGTACTCTCCGCTTCAGCCATCGCAACACCGTCCCGTGGCGGCGAAGGCGCTTTCGCCACATCCTTTTCCGCATCTTTATGCGCTGATTTTTTGGGTGTATCCGATCCAACCTTGGACTTTCTTTTTCCAAGTCCCCTCTTCTTCTTTTCCGGCCCCGTATCAGGCGGCGGCTTCGGCAACAGCAACTTCTGCTTTATCGGCGTCTCCGTCGTCTCCATACCCTTATTCTTCGTAAAAACTCCCAGCAAAACATCGTCCTCATTATCGCCCTGCTCATCCCTCGGCGCAGCAAGTGAAATCCGCTTCTTCTTCACCTGAGGCGCATCCGTCATCGCTGCAGGCCGGTACATAAACGAAGGCGGCAGCGCCGGCGCCTGCCAAGTCGGATCGCTGGTCTGTAGATCGATCGGCAGTCCATATTCCACCGGCCACCCACTAAACCCTTCCATCTGTCCCGGAAACATCATACCCCCCTCCATCTGTCCAGAAAACATCACACCCGGCCCCATCTGCCCCTCAAATCCCATATTCGACAACCCCATCTGTCCCATCATCCCAGGCCACCCCTCAAACCCACCCCCCATCGCCAATTCCGACTGCCCCATCATCTGTGGAAGCATCACCCCCCCTCCCATATTCATCCCCATCATCTGCGGCAGCATCACATCCTGCCCCAACCTACTCAGTCCTTGAGCATCTCCCACACCCTGAAGAAGCCTCTCCTCCTCATTATATTCCTTCCCCCCATTGCCTCCCCCATTCTCCCCCTCCCCATCCCCCTCATCCTCACTCTCGCCAACCAAGAGGTCACTCCCCCTCATCCCCTCAATATGCCCATTATTAACCACTATCCTCCCAGTTCTCAAATCAACCTCGTCCCCCACCCCCTCAAAATCCCTCCCGTACTTCTCAAAGATGCTCTCAAACGCCGTCTTGAGCTTGTTCACCGCCCGCTGTCTCGACCGTTCCAGCCTCGCATTCGGATCTCGTCTCGCGTTGACTTCTGACGGCAGCGACAAGAGTTCGTCTTCTAGTGGATCCTCCTCTACTTCTAGGGGGTTGTTGTTCAACGAAAGGCGGGGGCGCTTGCTCGGAGGGGGGCACTCCATCGTGGTAGTCGCATATCGTGGTGGACGCTAGGGTCGGGTGTGGTGGTGTCGCAGAGTGGAATTGGCTGATTGGTAGTCACGGATCTTAGGTTGCCATATCCGAGAAGGGGACGTCTCGCGCGCGCTGCAGCCACCCGTCGAGTCGTCGGTCGCGAAATTTAAACTTCAGTTAACTGCTCCTCGAAACCTTGAAAGTGACATGCTGCTCAGCGAAAATCAATTGGGAATTGATTGCTAACCGAGCAACGGGTGGGGCAAGTAATGGTCAGTGCGCGCTGAGCTTAATCCAGCACGGCCCCCCTTTTTGCTATTCATACAAGACTTTTTATACAGTAAACATCACAGTAGCATTCTTATACCACGTCAACAGCGGATTCTCCCCGCTCTTCGTCTCCGTCTCCTCCAAATACGCCCACCTCCGCATGAACTCCTCGTGAGACAACGACCGCGTCAGTTTGCCCGTAATAGCCTGGTACATCGCTTCCGACGTCTGAAAGTCAGTAGGAAACATGATGTCAAAGTACCCTTGATGAACCTAGAAACGCATCAGTATGTTTTGCCTGTCGTCAAACTGAACAGCACATCACTCACCAAAGGCGTCGAAACCGGCACCGGCCTCCTCTGATACCTCGTCTGCACAATCGGCGCATTCAACCCCTTGATCGCCCCCGGCAACCAGTGAAAATCACTCGTCAGCAGCCGATGCGCAGGGAAATACTTCCCCAACACGTCAAAAAACTGCATCAACCTCGTCGGGATGTACTCCTGCTCGCTCAAGTTCCCAGGCAAGGGCCTCTGCTGAGACAGCCACTTGCCCAACCTGCTTGTGGGGAACGGCACCTTGTACCTCCCGTCCGTAGCCACATCCCTCACGCGGAAGAAGCGGGCCGTGACTGGGTCCAAGTTGCGACTGTAGAACTCGTAGTAGTCTCCCTTCCCATCGATCAAGACGGTTCCTTGAAGGGGAGCTTCGGTGGCCATGTCATACCGGACAACATCATGCGCAAAGTTGTCGAACACTTCAAAGGCGAGGAAGAAACATGGCGACGGCACTTTGGTCTTCCAGTCAAAGATGGACTGGTTGATGATTTCGACTTTTTGGGCGTGTCCACGAGCGTGGCTGTTTTTCAAGAGGTGGTTGTTTTGAATCGTGGCGAGCTGGGTGGAAATTTCAATGATTTTATACTGAGTGCGAGCATAGACGGCCGGGTCCACATCGCGAATGTAGTCTAGGATGTTGAGCATCAGGGTACCACGACCGGCACCCATTTCGTAAATGATCAAATCATGGTAGGGATAGGTGGTGAGTTTGTAGTTTGCGATCAGGTACCGGGCGATCGCTTCACCATAGTAAGGGCGGAAGAGTTCGGTAGGGGTATACCACAGCTGGCGTGTATCGGTTGGAGAGACGGCGTCGAGGGCGTCTTCGAATTCGACGTAGCGTTTCGAAAGAATAGTTTGGAAATCGATTTCGTCATGGAGGGAGGGGAAGTTGAAGGGCTCGCCGGGGGAGAAGATGACAACTTGTTTGGAGAAGTAACCGTAGTTGGGGTTGTACAGACTGTCTGGAGGATATGTCAGCTGTGCACAAACAGATGTAGGTACTTTCCCAATAGAACCAACCTTCAACAAAGTCCCGCATCAGCATCTTTACCCGGCGTGGCCGTTCCTTTCTGCTTCGGAGCTCATCGGCAGTGACCAGAGGGTAGCTCTCGAACTCCTTGGACATGTCCTCCTGAAACACCTCGCTCCGTTGTTGCCAGTTACTTTCATTGTGTGGATTCTTTGACGATTCTCCTCCACTACCGCGAGCCACATAGTTTCGGTGTTGTTGTTGTTGTTGTTGTTGTTGTTGTTGTTGTTGCCGTGGCGCACGGCAATGTTGGTAATGTTGTTGAAGCTCCTGAGCTTGAAGCCGCTGACGTCTCACATTCCGCAGAGCTGTGGCCAGGGTCGCCAAGTTCCTTCGCGATTGGCAGGCAGGGTGATGTCTAAATAGCTGTCTAAATAAGTGAGTAACTGCAGGCGAGTCCATTGTTCCGGAGTCGACCCCTAGAGGTCTGGTTGTGGCGTCAGTGGTGTCGTCGAGGGGTTTGGCGAGCTGTCCTGGACATTGAACTCCATCCCTCCTTTGACAAGCAGCACCCGCACAGTTCCCATTTTCGGGGGTCAACTTTTTGCGTTGGCCCGAGCTCCCATCATCAGCAGGGGTCTTCGGCCTTCAACGGCCTGGATCTGGCGGGGTTTAAAAAAGCGGCCCCCACTGAATCTCACGACATTGGAACGTTGGACCAGGGTTGAGAATTGGCTTCTTGGCGACGAAGCTTGAAAGCTCTCAATGACATCAACTCTATTTTTCTCTTTTCACGGTAACATTTGCAATTAGCTCTGGAGCTTCTTTTCATTTTGGTTCCTGAAGCCCTTGAGCTTCTGGTTTCTCGTGTTTTCTCTTCGAGGATGTCTTTATAATCTGCTTCCTCCTCATCATTTCATGACCCTCTCATGAAGCAATGAGATAGATATCCCAAGTCAAAATGTCTCTAAGCGACCACCCAAAAGCCTACGGCACCGCCGCCCTGACAGTAGCCTTCATAACTGGCATCTTCGTCACCCTCGGCTTCAAAGACCTCTACCCCGAACTCGAAAACCGCTACCAGCAACGTCTCAAACGCAACCGCCATGCCCGCAACTCGCTCGCCCGCTCCTCCACCGTCTCCTCCCGACGAGACTCCTTCCTCTTCAGCGGCCCCGTCTCCCTCGAAGACCGGGAATCCACCTTCACCACCATCGACCGCGGCCTCGGCATAGTCGACGGCATAGCCGGCACGATAGGCAACACCCCCCTGGTCAAAATCCGCTCCCTCTCCGAAGCAACCGGGTGCGTCATCCTCGCCAAAGCAGAGTTCCTCAACGGCGCGGGTAACTCCCCCAAGGACCGTGTAGCCTTAAACATGATCGAAGTCGCTGAGCAGCAAGGCCTTTTGGTCCCCAACAGAGGTGACACCATCTACGAAGGCACAGTAGGATCAACCGGTATCTCCCTCGCCGTCCTGGCCAGGGCGAAAGGGTACAAATGCCATATCTGCATGCCCTCCGACGTGGCGATTGAGAAATCTGAGCTCCTCCACCACTTGGGAGCTACGGTGGAACGTGTCACTCCTGCGCCCATCACGGACCCAAAACACTTTGTCAACCTCGCCCGCCAGAGAGCAAAAGAACACACGTTGCGGACTGACACGGAAAGCCGCGGGTTTTTTGCCGATCAGTTTGAGTCGTTGGCTAACTACACGGCCCACATGAAGACCACGGGCCCGGAAATCTACGAGCAGACGGGCGGGCTTATTGATGCGTTTGTTGCTGGTGCTGGAACGGGGGGGACCATTTCGGGGGTGACGAAGTATTTAAAGGAAGAGAAGAAGCTGACGAACCTCAAGGTTGTGCTTGCGGATCCTCAAGGGAGTGGGCTGTACAATAAGATTAGACATGGGGTGATGTACTCGCCCACGGAGAAGGAAGGGACGAGGAGGAGACAGCAGGTTGATACCATGGTGGAGGGGATTGGGATTAACAGGATTACCGAAAACTTTGAGTCTGCCAGATCGCTCATCGACGACGCCGTAAGGGTGACGGATATCCAAGCTCTTAAAATGGCGAGGTGGTTGGTGGAGCATGATGGGATTTTTGTCGGGAGTTCGAGCGCGGTCAACTGTGTTGCGGCGGTGATGACGGCGCTGAAGATGCCGAAGGGGAGTCAGGTTGTGACTATTTTGTGTGATAGTGGGAGTAGGCATTTGAGCAAGTTTTGGAAGAGCGTGGGGGAGTTGGGGTTGGAGGTTAATGGGGAGGATGAGGAAAGGGGGGGTGAGGGGGAGGGTGACATTGTTGAGGTTTTGGGGTTGGGGAAGGGGAGGCAGTAAGTAGAAAATGGGTGTATGTGAGGGATGCAGATGTGAGAATGATGATACCCCTTGTTCATTGTGTGTGTATATGTGGCACAACGTTGACTGTGACCAGAAAGATGAATAAAAAAAGTACGACTGTTGTTCTTCAGTCATTGGCTAGGCATTAGTTCTCAAAACTCTCAGCCTCACCACAAATATCATCAGTAATACTCCCGGCTTTCTCTTCAACATTAACCATTATATTATTCCTTTCTATTTCTCAATATATATTCTTAAAATAATCCACAGTAATCTACAGAATCATGCCACCCAACTTTGTACAAGGACGACACCACCCAAAAATGCATTTTTGCCCCCCATTTATTTTCACTCAACATAGTTTCCCTTGTGATCCCTATGACCGCTTTGACGATGTCTTCCCTCATGATCCATCCACACATGGAAAGGTTCGTTATCATGCTGTTTCCTTCCGTGATTGGGCTCCCTGTGATGAGCGTTGTTTCTTTGCGTCTGCTGATAATCTCCACCATGACGGCTGCCATTGTTGAATCCCTCACGATGATGCCACCTGTTGCCACTACGGTCGTCGTCATACCGCTGCTGGCCATAACCATGGCGACCGTTGCTGTTGTAACCTTTCTCACCGAAGTGGTAGCCGTTGTCTCCACCGCGATTTCCTCCGCGGTTATTGCCATATCCACCAGGAAGCTCACCGCTGGGTAGGAAGCCGGGTTGTACTCTAGGACGATCAGATTGCTGCTGCTGCTGCTGAGGGCGGCGGTGGTAATCAGGACGAGGTTGTGCATATTGAGCTTCGCGGTGAGGACGTTGAGGTTGGTGTTGCTGTCCCTGCTGTCCCTGCTGTCCCTGTTGCCCCTGCTGCCCCTGACGTCCACGATACTCCCCCTCCTCATACCTCTGAGACCCGTAATTTGGTCTAGGCCAATACCCAGAAAACTTCGGCCTCCCCTGACGCCTCGTCTCCCCTTCCTCCTCCTCCTCCTCCTGCTCCTCCTCCTTCTTCTTTTTCCCCTCAGGCTTTTTCTTCCTCTCCTTCCCTCCCCACCTCCACTTCTTTGCTTCCTCCTTCCCACCTTTCCACTTCCACTCCTTCTCGCCCCATTTCCACCCCTTCCCCTTTTTTACTCCCTCCTCCTCCTCCTCCCTCTCCTCCTTCTCCTCCTCCTTTTTCTTCCCCTGCCTATGCACACTATGATCACTCTTATCAACTGTGATTGGATCACAAACACTGATCCCGATACAAATGATATTTTGCGGTTTCTGGTTGTCATTCTTCTTCTGGCCGCTGTTCTTGCTGTTGGCTGCCCGCTCGGCTAGACGGTCGATGAGCCGGTCGATGAGGGCGTCTAGGTTTGGGTCTTCCATGTTCTTGTCCTCCAAGACTTTTATTTTTGTGAGGAGGGATTGGATTTCGGAATCAAAGGCCGGGTCGGGGGGGAGGTTTTGGGAGTGGTAGTTTGAGATGGCTCGGGAGGCGGTTAAGGAAGGGGAGAGGGCGATGGGGGTGGCGAGGATGGGGAGGGGGAGGAGGAGGGTGAGGAGGGTTTGGGTGCGCATGGTTGGGGAATGGGTGGTGTGGTGAGTCGGGGTGGGCTGGTGGTTTGAAAGCTGCTGGAGATGTATTATACTGACATCTTTGATCTGTGCTCTGGGAATGTTCTGTTTTAACATCTGAATGTCATCTCCGGGCGTTTAGACACCTATCTTCAACGGCTTCTCAACCTCCATCTCCGTTGTCAACGCCAGTAACGGCAAAGCCGCCTTCACCGTGTCGCGAGCATGACATCTCCAGAGCTAACGGTTGTCGTGACCTTTTGATAACGATTCAACGGTCATCCCAACGTCCCCAACAGTCGTCCCGTTGCCAGGCGACCACAACCTTGGGCCGGAAAGGCGAGGGCACTGAATCGAGGTGATTACCAAGCGAGCAAGATTCTGAAATGGTTGCCGGACAAAAGTCAAATTTATTTCTGGTCCTGGCGCCAGAATAAGGTGAAGAAAATGGCTCAACTCTTGACTGATAGATGTGACAGATCACTGGGGAAGAATCCTCGCCGGTGTGGACTATGTATGCTCAGGGACTCATGCCAAGCCGTTCGCTCTTGCCAAACATGTCTTACCCCTTCACAAGGCATGTGGAGAAAGGATAGCGGTCCTGGGCGGTTCTAATCGAGGCAGGAGCGGTCCGTATGCAGATCTATAGACAGACGTTCATGATGACACCTGCACTCTAGCAACACTTATTCATCTTGCAAAGACACTTGTCAACTGTCATCTTGACGGACATCCCTTTTGAGAGCTCCGTCTCATATTCTGGCATGTGGCCATTCTTTCAATACGAGCTGTTGTATCGCCCTGTTGGTGATGATTAGGGACGGACTCCTCGTTCAACCCAGTTAGACCAGTTTTTGAGTCATACCAGATGTCCCAGATCATCGATGCTCTCGACTGTAAGCTCACCCACCTTTCACCGTCCCAGACCCGTTCAGTCCCGGACTCTCACCCAACGATTCAGCCCCCGCCGTTCACATACTAACATGATTCGAGAAGCGTGCTATTCCCCTGAATCGGTCTTGATCATCGTTGACCAAAAACGGTGAAGACCATGATTATGATGAGGCAAAAACGTTGCAACCCCGTAGCCCATTGATGTATAAAGTGAAAGTTGACACCCTCTCAATCAGCAGCACCCTCTCAACTCATTCACCGGCTTCCATCCGCCTTCGTTCCCTAAAGACAAGAAAACACGCTCATTAGCTTCCATCTTCGATATGCATATCAGAAAGATCTCCGCCATCATCGCCCAGGCCAGCCTGACGTCGGCCAGTGTTCTGGCTGGACACGACATGGGGTAAGCTCACTTACAATCACCATAACACCCGTCACATACTGACCCACCCCCTCAGCAAGCGCGACAGCTGGGAAGACGCCAAAGCATTCGCACTCCCTAAGGCAAGCGAGACAGCGGCCAAGTTCAACGCCGCCCCCGAGGCCATGATCACCCCCTCCCCTGTTGTTTCCAAGCGCCAGTTCTTCGGCGGCATCCCTCCAGACGCCGGGTTCGAAATCGGCCGCCAGCAAGGTCTCGCCGCTGCCCAGGCCGCCCAGGAGCGCGTCGACAGGCTCACCAATGACTTCAACTCGCGCTTCCCTCCCTTGTTTCCCGGGTTCCGCAACAGCGGCTACAACAACAAGCGTGGCGACGATATGGACCAGGGCCAGCAGTACAATGATGACCCTGACCGGTGGGATGACAACAATGGGGTTTACCATTCGTATTACTCTGGGGCTGCTGCGGGTTATGCCTCTGCTGCCAACGACGGTGCTTACAAGGACGCCACCCAGGCTCAGCAGGGCTGGCAGCGTGGTGCGCCTGACTGGCAGGCTCATGCCTCGAGCTGGGCTGGTTATGGGGATTATGTTGCTGCTTCTGCTCATGGTCTGGCTAGTGAGGCAGTTGCTTCTGCGAATGGTGTTGCTGCTACTGCTGCTGCCGGGTATGGTGATGGGGACTGGGAGGGGGATGTTGCTTCTGCGCATGGCGTGGCTAGTGGTTATCAGTCTGAGTATTACCAGGGGGGTGTTGCTAGCCCTTCTGGGGTGCAGCCCACGGCTTCTGCTTCGCATGGTACGCAGATGGTGCAGGTTAATGAGGGGGCGGCTGGGGTGTCGGGGGGGAGGGCGGTGGGGTTCGTTGTTGGGGTGGCGGGGGTTGTTTTTGGGATGTTGTAAGCTCTGGGACGGGGGTCGTTCTGTCAAGGGGAAGAGGAGGAGCTTCGATACCCCTAGGTGGTGGCTTCTCTCTTTCGTTGGGAGGGGGGTTGGTGGGGGAAGTAGGCACGTATGTGTGTCCTTCGCTTTTTTCTGTGCTGGATATTTTTTCTCCGTGATCCCAGCTGTATAGAAAGTTGGTGACATAGAGCGGGAAATAAGATTGGGTTTAGTTTGGGGTAATAATTGGTGGGGATTTTATAGACTTGTAAAGTAGCTTGGTGGTGAAGAGTAGGGTGGTAACACTTTTGTGTTTCGAATCCTTTCTCATCTGCATCCAACAGTGGTGAAAGGGATCTTCTATGATTGGAGTGTACAAGATATCTTACATCTGTTTCCACCTTATCCAATACCTTTTCTCATTCCTTCTTCTTCTCCTCCTTGGGTCTAAAAGCCAAATGATACGTCCCCAACTCCTCACTAGTAATCTTGCCCGGCGACCTGACCATCAAATCCTCCCCTTTCATACTCTTTGGAAAAGCAATCACATCCCTTACTGAGTCTGTCCCTGTGAGCACCGCACAGAGCCGATCAAACCCCAACGCGAACCCTGCGTGTGGCGGACACCCCGCTCTTAACGCTTCGAGTAGATGAGAGAATTGCTTGACACCCTTGTCGGACATTTTGAGAATCTGCCTAAAGACATACTCCTGCATTTTCGCCGTGTGGATCCTTCTCGACCCACCACCTAGCTCAACCCCGTTGAGGACGAGGTCGTAGTGGTCTGCTCTTGCGGCTAGGGGGTTGGTAACCATCAGCTCGACGTCTGCGTCGGTTAGGGGGGCAGTGAAGGGGTGGTGTGTTGCGCTGAAGCCTGATTGGCCTCCTTGGCCCGGGTCGGTTTCGGTGTTGGGTGTGAACATGGGGAAGTTTTGGACCCAGAGGAAGTTAAACTGATGAGAGGGGGGGAGGAAGCCAGAGGTGACGGCGGAGGAGTATAAAAGGGTGCGGATTTGGCCTAGGACGGTGGAACCACCTGAAAAGGGGGTGGGAGGTCGGGCTTGGAAAAAGATGACGTCGCCTGAGGTGAGGGAGGGGTAGAGGTTGGTTATTGTTTCGAAGCCGGAGTGGGAGAGGGGGGAGAGACCCATTAGGGGTTTGGAGGTGTCGATTATTAGGGCGGCGGGTTGGCCGTTGGGGTTGAGGGAGAAGAGGGCGGGGGGGAGGGTGGAGAGGAAGGTGTGGATGAAGGTTGTTGTGTCCCGAATGGAGGGGGAGGTGGTCGGGGTGAAGACGAAGGTGTCGATTGTGGGGGAGGGGAGGGGGGAGATCATGGAGGTGAAGGATTCGGGGAGGGGGACGTTGGGGGTTATTTCAAAGGGGATGCGGGTGTCGGGCTTGTCAACGCCGAAGCGGGACATGGCTTCTTCATAGGTGATTCGGGGGAACGGTTTGTCTGATACAGGCCAGGGGTTGGGGAATGGGTCGGAGGAGGGGGGGGTGCGTCTGGGGACGGGGTAGCGCTCGTTGGTGTCGGATTGGACGAGTTCGAATTGGGAGTTGAGGGACTTCATGAGGTCTTTCATGATGGACTCGACTGTGCGCATGACGTCTTGGCCGGTGGCGAAGGACATTTCGAGATCCAACTGTCAAGGGGGCATTAGATGGTGTTGTGGTCAAGTCAAGTCTGCGGAATTCACCTGGGTAAACTCGGGCTGTCTGTCGGCTCTGAGGTCTTCGTCACGGAAGCATCTCGCAAACTGGTAGTACCCACGGATACCGCTGGACATGAGAATCTGCTTGTACTGCTGAGGGCTCTGGGGAAGGGCGTATGCTAAACCAGCCCGTCGTGTTGGAACTAAGAACTCGCGAGCCCCCTCAGGCGTAGACTTGAAGAGGATTGGTGTTTCCACCTCGGTAAAGTTAAGATCGGTGAGGGACTTGCGCAGTTCATGGCCGATCTTTGGGCGTGCACGAATACGAGCCTGGAGAGCCTCATCGAAGCGGATCTGAAGGTGCCGGGCCGAGGGCGGGAACTGCACCCCCTTGGACACGATGATATCCTTGGGGAAAGCATTAAGAGGCTGAATATTCTGCAGAGAAATCTCGAGATGTGTGACGCCTTTGGGAAAAGAGCCAGGAACATCTCTTTGAGAGGAGGCAGACAAGTCTCGGTCGCCTTTTTGAGATACGACAGTTCCGGTCACTGCGACTGGACTGTGGAGAGGCAGAGCCCTAAGAGCGAGATGGGCCTCGTGTCCAGGAGGGGGGTTAGATTCATCACCGGGCTCGGAGTGGGATACAACCTGGATAGACGGCCCATTGTCGACTTGCACATTGGCAAAGATGAGCTTCTTGGACGATATCCTTCTCTGGGAGAGAAAGCCATGTACTGTGACTGTCTGGCCATTCACAAACTGGTTGGCACTGGACGCCTGGGGAAAATGATCTTTATTCTACATCAGCCGAGGAACTATGAATTCTGGAACAGATATCTCTCCATACTATAGCTCGACCATTCTTCCCGAAGCTGCTGTGTGATATCACTATGAGTGAACCGTTGAGGTACCCACGAGACACCTGATGGCCGGCGGATGAGTCGAGGCTGGAGAAAACTGGTGCACGGTCTGAAATTTGAGGGTCTCAAGCTGGTGAGACGCCTCATGGAAGGCCGTGAGAGGGCCATGCTCTGTATAGAAAGTCGAAAGTTGCAACTTGTGCACACCAGAACTTGGGCCAATTCACTACCAAATTCACTGGCAGCAGTCTCATGGGGGGAGCTTCAGAGCTGCGAGCCTGCCGACAGCCGGCAGGCAACGGCAGGCAACGGCAGGCCCCACTCTTGCTCGGCTGATGTTTGGCCCGAGCACTCTGTGGTGGGGCCCTCTGGCAGAGCTGGCCGCGACCTACAAAAGTTTTGCGGCTCGATCCATTTTGGAATTTTCCTCTTTTCTTCTTCATGACCCTCTCATTCAATACAAAGTGAGTAGCACCCACCACCACCACCAATTTTTACCGCAAATATCACCAGCTAACAGTTGTTTATCCAGATGATGAAAGCCAGCGTGTTCCATATGATAAAGCTTCCGCTTCTTCAAACTTCCAAACTCCCCCCTCACGGGGCTTAGGTGGTTTGGTTGGGAGATGGAGTTGGAATTATGAAATAAGCGTTCGGCACACCGACCTTGTTACTTATCGGACGCAATAACGGCATCTCTGATTACACTGAATGAGAAGGGGTTGACTCTGGGGCTTTGTTTCTGGTCGTTTTTGTGACCTTTCGTATCGCTGAAGGCATCCTCGATGGGCATAGGGTTGCGTTCACGACAGGGCCAGTCACCAAGTTAAGGTGCTTGGAGACTCTGCCTGGTGGTGTACTGTCACTTGATGTTTGGAGATGATGCCCTCGGCGACAAGTTTGTTGCGAGTAAGTTGGTCGCGGACACGAGCGGAACTGTATCTTGAAAATGTTGACTGGGACAAGTGTTCCACATCGTCTTCATGTTCGGATACGCCTGTAGCACTAGTTTACCTGTCCACAATATCACGTTTGGATGATTGAACACAAATATAATGCACATGTCTCGGATACATGAAATCAAGCGGGAACCCGCAAAGGCGGCCCCTCGATTTCCGTCCCGTTGACCCATGTCACTGGGAGAGACCCGCCTACCCGACTGCCCATCCACACACGGCAGCACGGCAGGTTCCTTTTGACGTGGGTTTCCCAGTTACATTTGCTGTCCTGCATTGCAGAGAGTATCAACCTATCAACCTATCAACTTCGCCCGCAGACCGTTCCCAGCTTGCCCGCCTTGCGGCCCCTAATGCACGCTTAGGTCACCTCACCTCGCCGCCTAGGAACCGTTCACTGTCCGCTGCCCGACCTGCCCCATCTCACCATCATCCCCCAGGCCATCTCCGCTATCACTGGACACCCGCTCCAAGTCCCTGTCGCGAGCCATCACACGCCATCAACACATTGAGCTTGGAGGGCGCTTTTTGCAGCAGCGTAGCCCCGTGCCAGTTCAACGACATCCCCATCTCCAGCAGTCATGGCGAGCTCCTTTGAAAAGTCCGTCAAGGGCGCGACCAAGATCAAGGTCCGTAGACTTCCCCCCCCACCTTGTGTCCGCGAGAATTGTCGGCTTGTTTTTATCGTTGTCCGGGCCTGACCAACTGTATCGCTCACAGGCCGCGCCTCCGAAAACAAAATACATCGAGCACATTCTAGTTGCGACACATTCGGGCGAGGCGGGTGTGGGCGAGGTATTCCGGGCGCTCCACCACCGGTTGCGCGACTCAACATGGACCGTCGTCTTCAAGAGTTTGATCACTGTTCACCTCATGATCCGCGAGGGCTCGGCAGATGTCACCTTGGCGTATCTTGCGAAACACCGGAACATGATTGCTATCAGCATGTTTTCTGATGGTAGGTAGCCCCGGCCTCCCCAATTCACTCGAGATACCGACGGGTCACTGACAGTCTCTTCGTATACAGCGCAAACTCAGGGGCGAAACATACGACATTACCACAGTTATCTTGCAGAAAGAGCGCGAGCGTACCGAGAAACAAAGGTCGACTGGGTGCGGTCGAAGGATTCGAGGCTGGAGAAACTGTCCATCGACAAGGGTTTGCTTCGGGAGACGGAAATTGTTCAGCACCAACTCACGGCCTTGCTGAAATGCGACGTGAGTTTATCACCTAAAACATCCCTCGACTGTATGCTGACACACAATAGGTGATGGAGAATGAGCCTGAAAATGAAATCACCATCACTGTGTTTCGGCTCCTTGTCCTGGACTTGCTGGCTCTTTTCCAAGCCCTGAACCAGGGACTGATCAACATCCTCGGTCACTTCTTCGAGCTGTCCAAGACTGATGCCGAAAGAGCTATGGATATCTACCGGACATTTACCAGGCAGACTGACTACGTTGTACAGTATCTCAGCACGGCCAGACAATATGAGCATCACACCAGGGTGGAGGTTCCTAAGCTGAAGCACGCCCCTGTTAATCTCGGGCGCCAGCTCGAGGAGTATCTGAAGGATCCCGATTTTGAGATTCACCGGAGGCAGTACCTGGCCGAGCTTGAGGCCAAAAAGTCATCCAAGGGCGGGTCATCAGGAGCTTCGAAGTTGCCCAAGTTTGATGCCTTTGAGACCAAAGCATCATCCAGCACAAGCGCACCTGCTTCTCAGCCAGCCCAGACTTCTCAGGCTGCGGCACCAGCAAAAGGACCCGACGTCAATCTGATCGACTTCTTTGAGTCCATTGAACAAAACCAGACGACACTGGCTGTCCAAGGCCAGACGCAGCAGGCACAAGCACAGCCTCAGTTACAACAACAACAACAACAACAACAACAACAACAACAACAACAAACGCAGATGCAGATGGGCATGTCTCCTTGGGGGCCTGCCCCATTCCAACCTCAACAACCTCTTCAGCAGCAACAGCAATTTCCCCAGAACGGATTTGTCGCCTCTCCCGTTCACCAGTTCCAGACGGGTGTTCCCTTCCAACAGCAGGGGCAGCCAGCATTTTCGCCACAGCAAACTGCGCAGCCAGTACAGCAGGCCTTTACTGGCGTCGGCTTCGGCGGGTTCTCTCCGCAACCCCAGGTTGGCTTCCAGCCCGGTTCTCTCGCCCCGATACAGCAGGATACCGTCGCGAATTTCCAGACAGGCGCGCCCACTTTCCAAGGAGGCCTTCAGGCGCCTCAACAAAACACCAACCCTTTCCGCCAGTCCATGCTCATGAACCAACAACAAACAGGCTCACCCTTTGCGCAGCAGCAACCTGTTCAGGAGGTCGCTTCTCCTCAGCAACGCCCCATGACAAGCCAGTCTACCAACCCCTTTGCTCGCTCCTCACCGCAAGGGACACAGCCATTTGCTGCACCAACGTCCAACTCACCTTTTCAATCCCAGGCGCCACAGCAGCCCACTCAACAACAAATGCAGCCCATGCCGACGGGCACGAACCCGTTCGCCAAGAACTTTGGACAGGCTCAGCAAGCGCAGCCTACTCAGCAGCAACAGCGACCTGTCACTGCGGGGGGAATATTGTCCCAGCCGACGGGGACGAATCCGTTTAGGCAGGGAGCCTTCGTGAATCATCAGACGGGACTGGGGTGGCAGCATAACCAGCAGGCTATTGGGGGTGGGTTGGATCAGGTTGAGACTGTGCCTGTGTTTCCTAGGCCGGCGGCTCAGACGCCGTGGCAGCAGCAGTGAGGGAGGGGTGGTTTGTGTGTGATATAAACTTGCTAGGGAGGCCAGAGAATATGGGGGGAGGTTTGGGGCTGCAGAAAGGTTTACTTTTTTTGCTAGGAGGAGCGGCGGCGCTGGGATTCATCCAGCGAGAGCACAGATAACATTCGTTTGGCAAAGAAGCATTCAAGCGCGGCGTTTGTGAAATAGGCTGTTGACACTTTTTTTTTGGTGGGGGGGAGGGGGGTTTCCTTCCTTAGTCCCCCCCCCCCATTGTTGCTTGTTTGTTTTTGGAAGACATGGTGTGGTGGGGGGTCGGTTGAGATGGTATAGGGGGTGTTGTTTTGAGGGGGTAGTGAGTGGTAGTAGTAAGATTCATTGTATACTTTAATTTTATATCATTTTTGGCATTTGAAACACAGACCTTGAGCTGTTGTATATCCAACATCGTCACGGTGGGTCAAGATAATAAGACCAAGAAGTCGTCTATTTTGATCATGTCCTTCTTTCCCTGCGTAATATCCTTTTTGTACCTACCTATCTTGTCCCAATATCTAAAACCTTACCAAGCCTTCCCTCCAAAAACGCCAGCGCTATGCCCATAAATCACACCCAATATCAAACAAATGGCCAATAAAATGATAGCCCCCCCTAATCCAACTCCATCTTCAACCCCGGCCCATCCCCCCCAACAGCAGCCAGCGCAGCCCCCATGCCCACAACCTCACTCGCCACCAGTCCCACCCCCACGTCTCTCTCGTCCTCAATAAACACCCCCAACCCAGCAAACGCCTCAAACATGGCCCTAGAGGTGTATTCATCGAAGCTATACCCCCCCGTCACATGCGCCTTGTCCGACCTGTACTTTTCCACATTCGGATGCGACAGCCCCCCGTGAATCTTGTACCGACTAGGAGTGAGATCCAACCCCCCAAACGGGTCATACGGCCCCTCCGGCCTCGGCTCCTTCTTCTTTTCTTTGAGCCCCCGGATGGAAAGTTTACCCACTGCGTCCGCTGTTGATGATGACCCAGCGACGAGGTTGGTAACCGCTTCAGCAGCCTTGTTCCCCCTCCGTTTCAGCTGAACCCGTTGTTGATCCGGGAGGGGTTGTCCCCGTTCCAGACTATCAATCTCCATTTCCTTGATTTTGATCTTTTCCATCTTTTCCTCTTCCGCCTCCTTTATCGCGTCAAGTCTGCGTTGTCGGGCGGCAGCCTGCTCCGCTGCTAGCCTCCGACGTGACTGCTCATCCTGTTCCTTGCCTGCGCGCCTATTCCTCTCAATCTCAGTTTTATGCTCTGCCTCCCACTGCTGGAGTTGGGCCTCTGCTTTCCGCTTGGTAGGTTCGTCGCCGTGGACGAGGTCAAAGGTTAGGTCTTCGACCATTTGGAGGTAGTTGTTGTAGTCACGGAGCGTGTTGAAGTCGTCTTCGACTTGGTTGAAGACTTGGTTCACCCTGCGCCGGATGTCGACTTCGCGTTCTACCGAAAGGTCGCCAAAAAAGGGGGAGCGGAAGCCTTTGCGGCGGAGGGTGCGGTGGCAGCCGGCGTAGGGGCATTGCTGAGGGCCTTCGTTGAAGAGGCGGTTGACGCAGGAGGAGCACATGGAGTGGTAGCATTCGGGGTTGATGAGGAATTCCATATCGCGGTTGAGGTAGCGGATTGTTTTGCAGACGGGGCACATATCGTCGCTGTCGGGTTTGGGGAGGCCGTCGGGGGCGAGGGAGGAGACGGCTGTGACGCCTCCGGGGCGGGGGGCTGAGGTGGGGGGGCGTTGAGGGGGCATTTTTTTTTCTTTTTTTCTTTTTCTGTCTGGTGTGTTTGAACTGTCCGGTGGACGATAGTTGTTGTTGTGGTGGTGGTGAGTGGTGGTGCTTGCTGGTGGTGAAGTGGGATGTTTGTGGTCGCGAAACCGTTTGCAAAAGGCTACAGTCGGAATTAATACAAGGCTGAGGTTGGTAAGCCACCACTTGACGCGAACCGCCCCTGTAGGATATGTGGGGCCCGCCATGTGGGGTACCTTTCACCTGGGAAGTGCGGGGTCCCCAAGCTTTCCAAAGAGCTCCCTTTTGCCCCCACCATGAGCTCAGCGGCCAGCCAGTGTTCCATCGCTTTCTATTGTCAGTTTCCAAACTCCCATATCAACAAACCCCCTTTTCTCAGCATTCCCAACTATCACCACCAACAACACTACAGCCAAACCCCTTCAAAATGGCCGACACCGGTACGTGTTAACCCCCCTTCCCGCTCATCCCGCCCATCTAACAACCCTCCCCGCCTCTAGACCCCACCACCGAAGCCGCCGCGCTCGCCCGCGAAAAAGCTGAACAAGCCTCCCTCCCCTACACCTGGACCCAAACCCTCCCCGACCTAACCCTCACCTTCCCCATCCCCGCCTCCCTCAAGGCCCGCGACCTCTCCATCTCCCTCACCAAAACCACCATTTCCGCCGGCATAAAAGGTCAAACACCCATCATCTCGGGTCAATTCCCCCACCCCATCCACGTCGACGACTCCACCTGGACAATCACCACATCCCCAGACAACAGCTCCAAAACAGTCGAGATCCTCCTCGACAAGGTCAACAAGCAAGAGTGGTGGGCTCACGTTGTCACCACCGCCCCCAAGATCGACGTCACAAAGATTGTTCCCGATAACTCCAAACTCTCAGACCTGGACGGGGAGACGAGGGGTCTGGTGGAGAAAATGATGTATGACCAGCGGCAGAAAGAGCAAGGGCTGCCGACGAGTGACGAGCAAAAGAAGATGGAGATTCTCAAAAAGTTTCAGGAGCAGCATCCTGAGATGGATTTTAGTAATGCCAAGATTCAATAGGAAGGTGGGGGGGGGGAGTAATGTTACCAAAAACCAATGTTGGAAGGGGTGAGTGACATCACGAATTTTATGAAATAATTTTATACAATGGAAGGTTCAATTGAGTTCTATTTTGGTCATGAAAATTCATGAAAACTGGCTGGAGATCATATTTTACCTCTGCTGCTGAAAGTTTTCGAATACGGTCAATATGGGATCAAGATTGGGGGGGGGGAAATGTGAGGAGTGAAACGAATCGCTCAAGACCGCTGATTTTCAAGTCACCAAAGAAGCAACTGGTCAAGGCGTCAGAGAGCTCCTCTTGATCTGATCTTGGAATCGCTAGTAATGATAAGCAGATTGAAGATGCTGCAAACCATCAATTGTCAGATTGAAAGCGTTCCGTGGAAGATTGGTGGTCACCGCAAAGAGTTATGTCATGCCAGAAAGGGATGGAAAACCGTGATACACCACATCACAGGGAAACAAAAAAAAAAAAAAAAAAAAAGAAAAGAGATGCAATAGTTCGATTTCTAAACCATCGACCCTATGGCCTCACCATTACTGTATCTTGTTCAACCTCGCCTGCTTAAACCTGCTCAGCTTCTTCGGCCCGTCAGTATTCGCAATCAACCCGTCCTCATTCAGCGGCGGGTCCTCAATAAACCCTCCCTGCTTTTGGATCAGCTGGTTCCTCATGCGGTTATACTCCACCGCAGCGGCTTGATACAACATCGCCTCGTCCATGTCATCTGGTTCGACGGCTGTAGCGGGGGTGGGTCTCTCAACAACGGTGGGAGCAATGGTTGTATCCTCTGGCGGTGTCGGCTCGGGTGGCGGTGCGGCAGCTTTGTGGATAAACGTTGCAGGCAGCTGGTGTGGCCCTGGTGGGAGGCCACCGGTGGCGCGCTCTTTCTTGAAGCGCGAGACACGCTTGGGTGGTTCCTCTGGTTCGTCGTCTTGCATGGTCAAATCTGTGACCTTTTCCACAATGTCGACGACGGGATTGATCTTGGGGGCTGCCGGTGCATCTGGCCGGGTGGTGGTGGTAGTAGGAGCAATATCCAGCTCTGTCGCAAAGCTGACGCTCTTCTCCTCCTTGGGTGCTTTCGCCTTCTCCTTGGGAATCTTCGTCGCTGCCTTGGGTGCCGATTCCTTGACGACCGAGATCCTCCCCATACCCTCATCAGGTACCGTTCGTTCATGCTGAACAGGAGCGCTAAACGCAGATTTCACTCCGAGTTTCTTTTCGAGCTCCTGCATGCGTTGGATGTAGTCAGAAGACAAAACGCTGTGCTTGGATCTCCCCAAATCGTCCTCGTCATCGTCTTCCTCATCATCATCCATATCCCAGTCCTCGTCATCACTAAACTCGCCCTCTTCCAAGGTGAGTTCAGCGACTACAGGACCGATTTCCGACATGCTATACTCGAGCATCTCCCGCCGCAGCTTGGCATCCTCCTCCGGCTCATCCTCCGGAACAACAGCCTTGGACATATCCATGGCCTGCGACTCCTGAGCAATCTTGATGACGTGCTCCAATTGCTGCTGCGCAAACGTCTTCTCCAACTTTTCCCCTTCCGCATGTCCAGGCTTCGTACCCTCAGCAAAGGTAACCGTCTTTTTGGCGACCATCGACTCCCCATCGGCCAGACCCCCCTTCGGTTCACCCTTTCGCTCGACAGCCTTTGGCGTGGCCTTCTTCTCCTCTTGTTCCTCCCCCTCCTCAACCCCCCTCACAATCTCCCCCCTCGCCCTCCCTCCCTCCTCCTCCGTCTCCGCCAACATCCCCCCCGCCTTCTCAAAAACCTCCATCAACCTCCCCGCCGCCTCCCCCCCACTCCGCACCCCCGCATCAACCACATTCCCCTCCTCATCCAACCACTCAACAATATCCATAATCGGCAACCCACTCTCCTCATCCCTCGGCACATCCGGGCTCGCCACCACCTCCGCCGCCGCCAGCCGATTCTCCTCCTGCTCTAGCATTTTGCCCACAGTATTGATGTTCCCCTCTACGTAATCAATCCTGTGAGTCAACAAGCTGAGCATTTGATCCACCTCTCGAAAATCAGTCTTTCCCATTATCTCGTTGATTTCCTTTTGGGTGAGGACCTTGCCCGAGAAGTCGCGGCGGATGCGGCGGAGGGATTCAACTGGGGTGGGGGTGGTCGAGGGGAGGAGGGAGATTTCTTCTTTGAGGGACGAGTATTCGAGGTACCATTGCTGCCAGTGGGAGAGGGAGGCGCGGAGTTGGGTGACTTTTTGGGTGAGGGTGGTTATGTGGGTGGAGAGAGTGGTGAGGTGGTCTTTTGGTGGTTGGGATGACATGGTGGGCGGCGTGGTTTGTTGTCGTCGTGTTGGTTGGCTGACGACAGATTTTATGTATGTTGAAGGTTGGGAGGAAAATGAACGGGGCAAATTTTGGAAGGGTTTGGAATTGACGTCGAAAGGTTACCGAAAAAAACGGTCCAGACAATCTGCGACGGGGTGGACACTGTGTTAAACACTGTGTGGGGGTCTGACCCCCTGTGACGGAACTTGGGACGACCAGGCATTGGGAACAAGTAAAGCCAGCCAGGTAACTAATTAATTAAAGTGAAATATTCAACTCACAGTGTATTCCCACCGCCAAACCCAAACTAGTAATTACAGTTACATGAGAGCAAAACTATGTATGCCGATATGCTCCGCTCCCTACCTATGCAAAGATTTTGTTCCTTATCCATCCTTTCTTCTCTCCCATCCAAAAAAGATCAAGTCAAAAACTCTCTATCAATACACACCACCCCATCCCCTAATGCCTCCTAATACCCCTGTCTACTATACTGACTGGGCGCATACCCATTCGCCGGCCTATCAATCCTCCTCCCGTCCAAAAACTTGGGGCTGTTCTGCGCCTGTCCCGCATACGGATCGTTCCCCATCTGCTCCCGCCTCCTCTGCTCAAAAGCCGCCCTCTCCTCCTCGTCCAGACTGAACGCCTTCTTCAACCACCCAAACGCGCTCCTCTTCTTCTTCAGCCCCGCTCCCCCTTTCGAGTTGGCTGTTTCGGTCGTCATTGTTGTCCCGTTGCTCATCACTGACATGCCCATCGCGGATGGGATATTCCTTGAGGGGATCGGCGGGTGCGGGAAGTTGAACTGCTGCACTCCGCCGACGGTACCGGAGGTGTGTGGGCGTTGCTGGAGAGGGGAGTAAGGGTTCGCTTGGACGGGACGGAAAAACTGCCTGTCTGAGTGCGGGGAAGGGATGAGGCCCGGGGCGATGAAGGATGGCGGGGGAGAAAAGTCGGCTAGGGAGGAGGAGATAGAGGTTATGGAGTTTACGGGAGGACGTTCCATGTCCGAGCCGGAGCCGTAGGCTGAATCTGGGGCTTGGAAGGTTTGGTAGCTGTTTTGTTGCTGGAGGTGGTTATGGTAGGCCACTCGGGCAGAGGTTGAGTAATTTTGGTGTTGCTGAACGGCATGGTGGTGGGTGTCAGGTGGGGGCACGTGGATGGACCCTGGGGGATTCATCTTCAGGGAGATGCGATCCCGAAGAGAGGTGCGGTTGTTGTTTGTGGGGTACATATCCACCTCAAGATCTGCGTCTGGAACAACCTCTGGTGCGTTCCCTGGGTCACGAAGAGATTCCGTTCGCATGGAATCGGATCCGAGAGAATCCGTCCCGAATGAATCCGTCCTCCTGGTAGAGGTTGTTTGGAAGGAGTCGGTTCTGGTGGAAGATGGCCTCGGCTCATATCTAGAGTCGGGGAGAACATCTCGCTTGGTGGCCGCCGCTCGATTCCTCGCTCCAATCTCGACAACCTTTGGGCCTCGCACTTCGATCACCTTGGGCTTGGGGATTTCGACCACCTTCGGCCTCGGGTTCTCCACGATCCTTGCTCGGGGAGATTCAACAATCTGGGCCCTAGACGTCTGTGGCCTGTGGGTTTGCTCACGGGGCTTGGGAGAGGCAGTCCCTGGCTTAGGGATCGAGTCGGCCGGTGAGGGAAAGTCGAGCTTGGCACTAGGGACATTCTCTCTTGGCTTGGGACGCTCAGCAACGATCCTGGGCGAAGGCTGGGGGGATGGTCGTGGAGAAGGACGAGGTGATGGTCGCGGTGATGGCTGAGGGGTGTAGACTGTGGGCTGTAAGAGATACAGAGTGCTCTCCTCAGCTCGGTTTTCCTCCTCCTTGTGCACTTCCAGTTTTGGAGCCTCGAGCAGAACATTGGGTCGTTCAGAAAGCCGTCGAGGATTTCGAGCAGGCGGTGGCGGCGACTCGGGAGGTGATTCGGCTGGTGCTTGCGGTTGCGGTGATGGTTTTGGTCGCGGTGGTTGTGCTCGTGTAGGTGGTTGATAAACTGCAGAGGTTAAAAGTTGCGGGGGTGATTGAGGAGGCGGTGATGATGACTGGGGTAGTGATTTGGGAGGCGACAGCGGAGTATCTTTGGTCTCTGTTTCCTCCTGAATGGTCGGCACAGGTGCTTGCGGCGGAGTGGCCGGCCGTTCCTCCGGGGCAGGCTCAGGTTCTTCGGGTAGCGAAAAGTTCAAGAATGACGACGGTCTAGATGCTGTAAGCGCATTGATCGTGCTCAGGCGTAAAGACAACCGGGGAGGCGAGTTGGGGATCTTCCTCGGTGGTGATGTCGGGGGCGTTGTGATAGTTGTGGCAGACGCATCTGATGGCTTGGGACTGTGCTTCGGAGATGTGTAAGTGGCAGCACTCAGCTGCTGCGACCTGACTCTGCGGCTGACCTCGCCAGCTCTCCGGTCCATTTCCGAGACCATGCCAGCCAGTCTCACCACCAACGCGTTCAGTGAACTACCCTTGTGCTGCAAATCCATAAAGGCGTTGAACCAGCCATCTGTGTTGCCCTTCATAGCATCGAAGATGTCAATGACATCAGGGCGCTCCTGTCGCCATGGCCCGTGGTGCTGCTCGGCCAAATAAATGGTAAAATCTCTGGTCGCCGCAAGACCTTCAGCCAGGTCTTGCGTGGTTTGCTTGAGAGCAATCTGAGTGCGTGCCAGGATATGCTCAATCTTTTCGTTGCCCTCCAAAATGGTCATCCGGTAGTTCTGATCCTCCAGCATGCGTTCAAACACATCAATATTGTCCATGGGCAACCGCAGGTGCTCAATCCTGAGCTTCACATCTTTCATGGCCAGATCCATATCCTCCAGTGTCGTTTCCAGAAACTCGTCCACCTCGTCGATGTGCCCTTGCAAGATGGAGACAACCAGAATCTGGCTGTTGGCCATGCCGTTGAGCAGTAAATAGACACCAAAAGAGATCTGGGCCATCAACCGCCGAAGCTCGTGTGCCTGTTGTCCAGGTCGAAACCGCCACAACGCTGCTGGGTGAGGGTCAGAGTGCTCACCATCGAGCAGCTCCTCACGACGAGCTTTGGCATCGCCAGTCCTCAGCTTGGGCTTCCCCGAGTTTTCACCTTCGGTGGCCTCGACCAGAGACTCGGCAAAGGCATCCTGCATGGAAGGGATCGGGTGCTGTGGTGCTGATGATGCTGCGGACGAAGACGGCACCGGGGGTCCCGGCCGCGGCTTTTCCTCGGGTCTCCCTCGTGAATCCAGCTTGAGATCTGACCCCATGTCCCTGATGTCGTCGTCATCGGCGATTAACATTATTGGTAGCTGCACATCGGATATCCGCGATGATGGGTGGCGTGGGAAGGCCATGATTAGGTGGCCGACCCTGACGGCTTCGATACGTTGTTGACAGCTTCGACGGGCCCGAAGATTCGGCAACCATTGGCCTGCCGATCAACCCGGCGATCGGCAGGAACGGTGGGACGGTGTGGTTCGTTCGCGGGTGGGGCCGGATGTTGTGCGTTCTGTTCCACGGGAGCCCGCAGTTTGATGGCGGGACGCGGTGCGACGATGGATTTTGGCAGCGCAACAGAGACACCGCCACACGTCTGAAATGGAGAAACAAAAAAGAACAGCGGTCGATAAAGATTGAATCCGGTAGCCGGGTCAGATACAGGTAGGTAAACAATTGCTTGTCATGGATATCCCTCGAGATGAAACATAATTGGTTCTGGATGGACCCCAAGAGCGCCGCGGCGGTGGGAAGACGGTGAGGAGGGATGTCGGGCGGTGACTCTCACCAGGCTGGCGACGGAAGCGAGCGCCGAATGATCCAAATTCCGTCGACGAGCTGCACGGGCAGACTGTCAAACACTCGCCAGCAGAGAGCTTTCTCGTGATACCAGGCTCGGTCCGGGGAAGGGTGTCGCACGATGCTGATCCAGGCGCGCTCTTCGTTTCTAGGGGGGGGGCCCAGGGGTTGAAACAAAGTCCAATGTTTCCTGTTTGCTCAGCACGGGGGTGTGTCTGCTGTCGTTATCGTGAACTTCCAGGTGGGGATGGATAGAAATTGCCTGAATAATGAGAAATACCCAAAGAGAAAACACCACCGTCCTCCGGTATACAAGAAGGGAAACGGAGAGATAATGATGGAGAAAGCAAAGAGAAAAGAAGACCACCGACTGGGCGGTTTTCGAGAGAGGAAGAACAGCAAACTCAGCGTTGCGTTCCGCTCCACTCGCGCACTATTGACAGGCGGCGCATTTGCTCAGTGCTTCTGGTTCCTGACTGGGAGACCAGGCGTGCCCTGCACCGGCGTGGCACACACACTCACCCCGACGCTACCCACGGGCGCCATCGAGGGCCCCTGCGATGCCATCTCATCTTCCCCCATTGTTGACTATTTCTCCGTACAGTCCCCATTTGTCATTTCAATTCCTCGCTGATATGTAAAGGCCTCGACTTGGCTTCTCGTGGGGAATTGGCAGGGGAAAACCTGGATCTGGCTCGTTTGCGCACCGTACCGTCCATCTCCGTAAATTGCAATTCTTATTTTCTCTGGAAAAACCCGGTTGCACTCTCGGGCCCTGGACTGTGTGCCACTGGGAGGGATTCCGTCATGCGAGCCGACGTTGAAATGAACCGTTTTCGGCCCACAACCGATCCAACACAGAGCGGACGGTAGCTACCTAGCAATTGACGAAGAGAGGGGCCACGGAGAGACGGGGTTTGGCGTGAGAAGAATATCTGACTGCTCATCATCACCTCGGCTGCGCAAAAACGATCCTTCTTCTTCTTCTTCATCACAGTCCAGAAGAAAAGATCCAGATGCGGGACATGGCGTCTGCTAGTTGGTCTTGGCACGCAGCTGCTGCTCTGTGCCATCGCTAAGACGGAACGGAAACCCCACATATCCAGCAACGTCCCTTGTCCACATTTTCCTCTATCAACCATACATATATAAAAGGGGGTCATTAATTGTACATAGAATTGCAGAGTCTCAGGGTAAATCTACAACACCATGAAGAAAACTGACGATAGCTGCTCTAGAGACGGACATGTTGACTCAGCGGCCTGATTATCTCTCTACATGTGACCTTTGTACACACACACGGACCTGAACTGGCCAAAAAATCAATACATGGATTGGAACCTGCAGGCCATCTGCAGCTTCCCCTTTCCAGCACGTGTTGCTCGATTAGCCGTAAAAATCGCTTCTGCTCGGCTATGTCTGTGCGTGCGGCGAGCATCTTGTGAAATGGAAAGGGATCCCCAGCTTTGATCTCATAGAGAACTTCAACCTTGACCATTCTCCCATCGTCCCAACTCTCTCAGAGAAAGCATCATGACCTCCCAAACTCTAATTCCGCTCCCGCTCCCGCTCCCGGTGGTGATGATCAGCAAGCCGCCACGTCCACGAAGCCATCTGTGTCTAGTGCCAGCTTGATTGATTCATTGGTCACTGGATGCTACTCACTGCACATATGCTTCCACGAGGCGTCGATATTACCTTGAACATTCGACAAGGCATTCCAACCAGTCAGCTCCCGACTCGGGCTTTGCTATAAGGTCCAACACCGCTCAGCACTGCTTTTCATTGCAGCGTTGTACCTTGAACGCAACAGTGGTGGCTTGCGATGCTGACAAGGAAGATGTAGGCTGACCATCAGCTGTATCCGAAATGATTCCCCGGGCAAAGGAAGCGCTAGCAGACGTTATCGTGAGAACAAAGGAACGTCATCGGCATGGGCAACCCCGACGGGAGAAATGGGCCTTTTCCACCTCCCAAGAAACGCTACCTACCCTACGGCGGCGTGGCCTGTGGGTTGTGGGCTGTGGGCTACGTTATCGTTGGTGGTTCAGCTGACCGAGACAGACTTCCTGCCACCTCACGGCAGTTGTGGGCTCCTTCCTTCGCTCCTTCGTGTGCATAACCCGCCAAGACACGGAGTCTTTAGACTCAGCCTTGCAAATCGAAGACCCTGAGTTCCAGGTTGCCATTCTTGTTTTGTGTTTCGTTGTCGTTCTTTTTCCTTTCCTCCTTTCTTCTCTGCATCTACCGTCCGGCACCTGATCTGCAACCTAACCTGCAGGCAAGCTTCACCTCTAGCCTGATCCTACTCACCTCTGCCGCAGCCGCCCAAAAAAAAAACAACCCATGGCTCGCAATCCCTTCAAGTTCGGCACCGACCTCTGGGATCCGTCCCATCGGTTCGAAACCTCGTGGATTCTATCTCCCTGGGCCCTCTTCTTTTGCCGCGCGCTCATTGTAAGTTAAGTTCCCACGTTTTCCCCAGCATTTTCCCCACGAAAATCTACAGCTTCCATCCCGGACACGCATGGATCAAACTGACTCGCAATTCCACTTCGATTTAATAGTCCCTCTACGCCTTCACAACCCTCATCTTCGTCCTCGCCTACCAGTGCATCAACTCGCCCAACCACTGCGGCGCCTCCCAAGCCCAATTCAGCTACTTCACCTCGCTCACCTACTGGGGCATAGCCTTTTACTTTTTGTTCGCCGCCATCCACACCTTCACCTACGCCCGCACCGGCCGCCCCTTGCTCGACCGCTTCCCTCGATTCTTGCAGGCGCTCCACTCGGCCTTTTACACCACCATTGTCGTCTACCCTTTTGTCGTCACTATTGTCTACTGGGCCCGTTTGTTCGACGGCCGTTGGTACAAACTCGCCTATGAAGGCTGGTCCAACATCTCGCAGCACGCGTTGAACAGCGTGTTTGCCTTTTTTGAGATTGTCATCCCGAGAACCGACACCCCGCCGCCGCTGCACATCCTGTGGCTGATTTTTGTGCTGGCGCTGTATCTGGCGCTGGCCTATGTGACGGAGGCGACCAAGGGGTTTTACACCTATGATTTCTTGGACCCGGAGAAGCAGAAGGGGTGGGTGGCGGTGTATGTCTTCGGGATCGCGATTGGGTGTGTGATTTTGTTTGGGGTTGCTTGGGGGTTGATCAGGCTGAGAAAATGGGTTGCTGAGACGAAACTGGGGATGGAGGGCAAGTTTGCGGGGGTGAAGAGGGAGAAGGGGTTGGTGGAGAGGGAGATTGAGGGGAAGGAGGCTATTGCTTTGAGGGAGGATGTGTAATCTTGGAGGTATGGTTACCTAGGCTAGAAAAAGGGTTTCTAGCCATCCTTTCATGTCTCTCTTATTGGCTGGTCTGGGAACGGGGGTTGTTTGGTCATTATCGGTCTCTTTCTCCATCATTGAAGGTGTTTTGATTGTTACTGCGTGTGTGATGGTATGGGGAAGGAAAACGGGAGATACCCTCTTTTGTGTGTTGCATATATGTGTATGATCCCTGGGTGGACATGAGTTAGATATCAATGTGTGGTAATTTATTTACGACAGGAATGAGTTGTTGTTGGTGAGGACTGCAGCCTTGTCATATGTTTGTGATGTGCTCGGAGGGGGTGTGAGTACAGCATGTGGCTGGCGAGCACTTGCACAGCAACAACAAGGGTGGGCAAGACATTGATATTTCTCGGAACCAATTTCCGACGCCGTTACGGTGTAACGAGCAGGCTGGCTGTTGTGTACGTGCATGACGTGGGTAAGTGCCGGGCTTGACTTGACCGATCACCCGGGGCAAACTTGTTCTCTTTGTACGATATCACAAGGTCGTAGTTTCCCACGCTCGGTGAGCATTCAAACTGGCACCTGTCCAAGTCAAATATGTCAATATCTTACAGCCTCCAATTCAAGACCAGCTTTGTATACACAAACCAAAACCTCATCCGGGAATTACAACAACGCTATACTTTTGAACGACCCACCCCCTTGTGACGCGTCCTCAATCAACACTTCAAGTTGATCCCCCGTCTCAGCTCCCCCTGCCTAATCTCAAACATGACCTGTATCCCCACAAACAGCGCCGTACACGCCGTGACCAAAAACACCAGTCCTATATCTTTTGTCAGCATCCCATTTCCCCATCATAACATGTGTCACATACCAGAATAATCCCTAAAAACCCCACTGATAATCGCCTTGAGCCCATCCTACACACACACACACACACACATCAGTTAGCATCCCCTCTATCATCCCAAACAAAATCACAACAAAGTACTCACCAACCCAACCGCAAACCCCACCAAATTCGCCGAAATCATCATCAGCACATTGCCCACCCCCCCCAACCCACAAAGCCACCTATAAGTCCTCTCCCTTCCTTTAAAATCTTCCTTCCTCACCAGCAGTCCCGCCACAATCTCCGGTATAAAAAACAACACCACCAACCACCCCCAAATCAGCAAATTCAGCTTGATGTCATGCCACAGCGCCACAAACGTAAAAACAACCAAATACGTCACCACCGTTCTCACCCCCTGCCCCAAAGACCTGAAGCTTGACCCCCCCAGCGGAATATAAATATACCGCAGCAGCCACCGATAATAACTCCTATGCCACCCCCGCCAAAACGACAAGGCCGAATAATTATTCGACATGCACCTCAGCATGTTCTCCGGTGGATCAATCCCATCAACCAACGACCAGAGTCGAAAGAATCTCCAGGGAAGGAGGAGCTTAAGCCAGACGATGTGCAGGTTGAAGTATGACAACAGAGAGATCTGAGCGGGCGTGTAAGTCGACCATTCAGGGCGTGACTTGCTTATCGCGCCGACATAGTCGTAGTGAAGCACCAGCTCCATGCAGAGCAGCACCAGCAGAAACCGAACCGCATACTTCCACGTTCGTGCCGAAGAAATCGTCGCTGATCGGTACCGCGACTGCGAGATGTAATCGTTGAACGTAATAATCGGACCCGTCAGATACAGCGGCGCATAAACCGCATACCCGACATAGTTTCTGAAGCTGTAATCACCCTTTTGAGCCGGCAGGGCAATCCGGTCTCGCTCAGAGAGGTTGGACAGGTCGAGGTTCTTCTTCTTATGCGTGTCAGCATCTCTCTAACAGGGTGAACACAACGAACAAAACATACCTCAACCACCCCCCCCGCCGTAATCCTACCATCCAAACTCCAGTAATAATCCAAACTAAAACTAACCAGCCTCAAAACCGTGATATTAAACAAAATCTCCCACCTCCCCATCAACCCCCCAAACCCATCCATCCACTCCCCCAACCTCACCACCGCCGGCAGGTCAACAACCATATTCTTCCTGTCAATCCCCAACGTGCCCGTCACCAGTCGGGCAACATACCCAAACCTATACCCTGAACAAACTTCATTTGCAAACAAGGTACATATATTAAAAACCCACGTCCCAACCGGCACATACCTCCGCGGCAACCCCTTCGCAATCGCATAATTCCCCGCCAGTATCACCAACACCTTGATCGCCGAGAAACCATGCAAAATCACCAAAAAAACCAGCGCAAACACAAAATCAAACGATGTACGCTGACGAAACCGCATTTCCACCCCTTCGGCACTGTTTTCTTTTACGTCACCCCTTGTGGTGACCATGTTGTACACTCTCCTGAGTAAAGGGTGGAAAAGTAACAATGCAGCCATGGCAGGGAGGTTCCGCCTGAATGTTCTGTATTGAGCGTCTGAATTGTCGATTTTGCGGCCTGGGATCCAGCCTTCTGACAGAAAACGCTCGAACTTGGGGTAGCGGGGGTCTGAGGGGCGGGAGACGGAGTAGGCGACGTAGAACATGGAGGGGACGGCGAGGAGGAAGACGAGGTAGTAGAGGTAGAATTCGGGGGTTTTCCACTTGGGGGGTGAGGCTCCATTGGTGGGGGGTTTGGGGGAGGTTGAGTCCCGTCGTTTATCGGGGGAACGGGCTTCGAGGGGGCGGTAGGGGACGCCCGAGGGGGTGGTGAAGCGGGTGTCGAGGGTGTCGAGGGTGTAGATGTTTCGGAGGAGGGCCAGCGGGCCGGTGCCGCTGCCGGTGCCGCCGTTCGGCGCCATGGTTGCGGTCACGGTTGGAGGGGATCGTTTGTTGTCGTCGAGTGGTGATGGGGGATGGAGGTGGTGGTTATATCATTTCCGCCCTTTGATTCGGAATCTCAAAGGCGTAAAATGCCAATGGCAACTAAAGTAAACGACTGTGCTGAAGAAGATTGATGGATTTTTCAAAAGAAAAAAGAGTGGCTGTAGTCGGTTAAGGTAAAAAGTGTCGAGAAATGGTGGTCAGAAAGGACATTCGTCTCGAGTTGCCCAGCTCCGTGTCTGTTCACAGGGGCGTGGTTGATGGTGTCAGCTGGAGCCCGCCAACGGTGGAACCGTGGTCCAGCCGTTGTGTTACGGTTTGTGGGGTCGGTTGCCGCCGGCTGTGTTGAGCTGGGGGCGCACTGACCACTTTTTGACCCCTTTCTTGATGTTGCCCCTGAGCCCCTTTTTTGTTTTGGTGATGGTGAGGTTGTTATGGAACAGGCGGCGCGAAAAAAAAAAAAAAAAAAAAAGGTGAAAATATCTGGGATATTTTGGTGTTTTGGACTGTTTGGTTGGGGAAAATGTTTTTGGTCGGTGTTGGTGGGCAAATGTTGCGATGTTTTGAAATGGGCAGCTGTGGAAGTGGATGTATGGGTCGGAGTGGTGAATAACATAACTTCAAGCTGGGATTTGTTATTTTGTTGGTTATTTGGGATATAAAGTTGAGCACCAAAAGTGTTTAGTGTTGGAAGGTGCATGAGCTGGCTTTGCTACACCTGAAGCCCAGGAAGTGAGCGCCCCCAGCAGTGCAAGAGCATGTGTGAAAGTTGAAGCGGCAGTATATAACCTCGGTTTACTGAGTCAACAATTGCTCCTCGTGTCTGATTCACAATCATATCGCACGATGGCCGATGGCCATGTGGTCTTCGACGTGATCGTGAACCAGATACGAGGAGTGTTTTGCTTGGAATCTCACCTCAAACCGTCGGGAGTTCCAGCGCAGACTCGTTTCTTTTTCTTTTTCTGCATCAGTATCATGACCGGCGTATGCCAAAGAAAGAGCACGAAGGATACAGTCCCCTATCTCAAACAAGAAGGTATTCTCTGCATAGGGTTAAAAGGCGCAGTTGTACACGAAGACGCATCTTTTAACCCCATGCAGAGAATGTTTTGCTCTTCCCACCAGAACCCCAATGTCTAGTCGATGGGTTCGAAACGTCGACCGATCATCATCTGTCCATTTTTATGCCCTCGAGTCTTTGCTTCGGGCTTAAGAGCACCCCCGCCCCGCCATATAGCCTTCGTTTCCTGCCCAATTACTATCATTCCGTGCATTTGGTTTATGGCCAAGTAGCACAACCAAATGCCGGGGTGTGTTTTTTGTCGATTTTGAAGACTGCTCTGCTAATCCGATCGTGTTCAAAACGTTCGCTGAGCGCTGTTCCTTTTTTCCTCCACACAGCTCGGACATACTCCCACATCTTTATTATGCACCAGCACAGTTAGGTATCGTTAGTCACATCAGCTCCTTTTCCTGCACCTCAAAGCCACCAACAATCACCTACTCCACCCCCACAGCAACAAGGCCTTTCAACCAAATAATTTCATTCATTCTTCCCTTCATATACTCATCAATCATACTATTTACACCACCCCGTCTCCCCATCCCTCTACGCCCCCATAACCCCATAACTCCTCACCCTCGAAAAGAAAAAAGGCTTATCATTCCTCAGCGTAAACTCAGCCCAATCATCCGTCAGCCTATTCCAGCTATAAAACCCCCTCCAAGCCAATTTATTATTCCTCGCACCCTTCCCCGCGCTCTTCAGCGTCAGATCCAACCTGTACACATACTTACTCACCCCCTCCGTCTCCACCATCACATCCCCTTCAACCTCGCTCAGACTAGCCCCCGGGTTATCCCCCGCCCTCGCCAACCTCCACCTCCCCTTTAGCGCTGACTCCATTACATGCCCCGAATGGTGGGAGGCATAAGTCTCACGGGTAAGGTGGTGAACCACATCGTTTGGTTCCGCTGTAGTCAACAGTGACAAACAAGTCCCGTCCCGGAAAAATCGTAGGTACCGGTAGTACGTCACGACATGAATCGGTGCCCCCCAAGTGATACTGTTCGAATTAGCCATCCCGCTCCGGACGTAGTTCACAGTGCTGATATAACACCCATTAAACCTCAACCTCGGACGAAGACGAAACATCCGTTGCCAACTCGACCCGTAAAGGCTGTTGAAAAACGCCAGCGTATTGGCTGTCGATTCATCAGCCAACCTCTCCGCCCGTTTCTCCAGGTCAAAAACTGGCACAACAAAACCATCTTCTTGTTCAGTCTCCGTTGGCGAAGTCGCACCGCTGCTCTGCGTAAACGCCTCCGCAGCAGCCGCCTCCTCAGCCGCCTCCCGCTCGAGATCCTCCTCGGCAAGCGGCTCCCAAGTGATCTGCCTCTGCCAGTGGTAGTGCATCCCCCCAAAACCAAACTCCACCCCCAAACAAATCCGCCGCCATATCCTATCCTCCGTCACGACCAAAAACGCAAGCCGCTTGCATACCTGCGCAAGACGAACAAAGTCACCCACATCTGCGACAGCAACGTCACGGAGTATGTGAACAAGTATCTCATCAGGCAGGTTCGAAATCGGGCAGGGAGGCTGAGGCATGCCCTCGATTTCTGGCGGCACCGGCTCAATAGTCAAACCCGCAAAACTGGCGATGAGCTCCTTCATAGTCTGAGGCTGGTCGGCTTTTGCATCCCCCGGTGCCGCAGCCGTAGAGGAATCCCCCGACTTTGGTGCTGCCATCTTTTGGGGAAATTTCGCCCTGGGGAAGTGCTTCGCTTTGTAGTTTTGATCGACTTGGTCGTCCATCTGAATGTTGGGTCAGCAGTCAGTTCCAGTTAGAATGTAGGGGGAGCAAGACATACCCTAAACGCCTTTCTATACAGCCTCAAACTATCCCCCAGATTCCCCGCCGCCTCCCTTTCCACAGCCTTCTCATAATGCTCGAGAGCGGTGATTGGCTCCTTCTTAGTGGGCACAGCGGCAACTCCTGTAATTGTGGCCGGCTGTCCGGGTTCATCAAACACCTTTGTAGGTACATAATCCTCCTCATACTCCTTGGCGATCGGCTTCTTCGTAGGAGGCGGCTTCCTCGACCCCGTCGATGGTCCAGCCGTAGTATGTTGATCCTGACGGGGGCGGTGTGACTGCTGATGTCTAGCCCTGACCTCAGCCCTCCACTGCTCCCTAAACGACTCAAGATCAGGGTTTGTCTCTGAAGATTCCATTTTGTTCAACAAATGTGATGATGAGTGAGACTTGCAAATGCCGAGAGGTCCGTCCGTGTGGCGATTGTGATGTCGACGACTTGGTCGGTTGAATTGAGGAAAATGCAACCGGAAGAGAATCCAGTCTTGTAATATAATAGGTAACTCAAACTAAAGACGGGCTCGTTCACCGCAAAATAATTCAGTCATCAATTCAACGAAAGCGGTGATGTGCATATTTACGAGGAGGAGGTTGTGTCATTCGGCGAGCGGATGGGGATAAGAGTTCCGGCCGGCGCGATAAGCAAGCTTGGGCCACCCACTGAAGATCGGAGTTAACACGCACTGTGACGTTCTGCCAAGCCTCCCGAGTTCTTTTGCGTCTTTGAATATCTTCAAAACAATGTCGCGGCTTTTGAAGAGCATGATGGCTGTTTTCCACATAAACCATCACATATGACCATAGTCAGGTGCGGAGACATTCATTACTCATCATAAGTGACACAACCAGACAGCACCCCGCAGCCTTCTCTCCGAGTGTGACTCTTATATCTCGGAGGACAAAAGGCAAAGGCACCCATGTGCTCTCCAGCATGCGCCCGCCGCACCGAGTAAGCAAGTAGGTAAGTTGGTTGGAAGATCACACGTCAAGATAGACTGTCCAATGAACGCCAGGCAAAATGAACTAACCCTGAATCGCATGGCTCTCACAGGAAAAGAATTCGCTTCACCTTTTGCTGACACAGCTTCAGTAGCCCCTATTTACCCCTGAGCCAGATTCGTGTACAAGATTGTCCATCGACACTAAGCCAACCAATCATACAGATCCTGAAGGTAACCTTGGCTTACGGAGAGCCTCGTGCTCCCCTTGGAATTTGTTGTGTTTGGGAAACAATTGCTGTCAGAGGGTGATCAGAATGCCATCGACTTTTGCCTCAACGCGGCGCCTCCGACCCCCGTCGGCAAGTGCTTCTACCGGCACCTCACGCACTTGCTTGTCAACGAATCGGAAGCGGCCATCATGTCGGGCCGGGATAGGGACGAGGTCAACCAAGACAGCTGGTCGACTATCGCACGCGAGTTTCTAGACCGTGGCGTGAAGAATGTGGTCATCACGCTGGCCGCCAAGGGCGCGTTCTACGCCAATGCCGATGGCAGAGCTCATTGCCCTGCGTATGACGTTGTCGTCAAGGACACCACCGGAGCAGGGTCAAGCTGGAACCCTTACAGGCACTGAGCTGCCTCCAGTTGTTCTGTATGAGCGCTAATAGGAACAGGGATACCTTTACCGGGGCTTGTTCCTCAGACTACCTACGCCAAAAGGCCAAAGGGACTTGGGACATCAGAAGCGCTGTCGTTTGTGCAAACAAAGCTGCGGCAATGACCATCATGAATGTCGGAGCGCAGGATGGCATCCCGTGGTCGGACGAGATAGATAGATTTGATGCTCCTCACAGTGAGGCTTCTATTTGAGCGGGCAACAGACCAGAGCCGAGTGGTGCAAAAGTGAATGAGGGAGAAACCGGGGACCAGAAACCGTTCAAAATATAGTTGGATGAATCCTTCAGTTATTTCAGCTTCTGGACTTAGATTTTGCTAGAGCTCCCCCATTATTTGCTCAATAACCTCTGCAGCACGCCGCTGTGTCCTCAAATCCTGCCAGTCCTTCCACGGGCGCACCGGGTGTACAAAGTCGTAGCCATCCCTCCGCTCCGCCACCTTCCGGAAAACGGCCTGCATCCCTTGTTTTACGGCAAGGAGGTGCCGGATTTCCACACATCCTTGCCTTTCCACTTGCAGGGAACGGCGACGCCTAGCGTGGCAAAGTTTTTCTCCGTTGTGTGACGGTTGCGGTATCCATCTTGAGCTCACAGGAGAGCTAGTTTCTTTGTTCAACATCGCCCCTTTCAACAACAGCATCAAACAACAGCATCAAACAACAGCATCAAACAACAGCATCAAACAACAGCATCAAACAACAGCATCAAACAACAGCATCAAACAACAGCATCAAACAACAGCATCAAACAACAGCATCAAACAACAGCAGAAATGTCTGGAGAATCCAACTTGAGAATAACCAGTCAAACGTACACCTACTCGTTCTTCATGGGAATAGCATGCTTCACAGCACATATCGGACCTTTTAAGTAAGACCAAGAAACCAAGACTGTGACAAGCATCCTGTAACCGCATCTTAGAAGTATATTCTCCTCATCTTTGAATGCCGAGCTAGTACTCAGATGGGTGACCACTGTGGAATCCTCAGTGTTGTGTGTTTTTGTTCTTTTTTGCTTTCTATCTTCTCTTCCATATAAACCTGATATTAGGGAGGTGAGAGAAGTAAACCTGAGATGGACCTCTTTTGCTTGCTACAGTCAGCAATTGCAACACAGCCTTCAGCCAGAAATATGAACTTGACAATGCCTATTGTACATAGAAAAATCCAGAAAGCAGAAGAAAAAAGTATACGGTCATAAAGGGAATCTATAGAGCAAGGCTTTTAGGTACTTTTATCGTGATTTCAAAACTACCAACACCACACGCCATGCCGATCCCGTTAGCTCATTGATTATTTCACTTTGAAAACAACAGTCTCAAAGGCTAAGCTCCTTCATCTTCTCCTCCAACCATTGTTGAGCCTTGGTGACGGCCTCATCAAGCTTCTCAGGGTTGGAACCAGCACCCTGGCGACTGGGCTCCTTACCGCCCGTCTTACCGCCAATCTACTCGATCTCATTAGCTTTCGTCTTTTGTTGGTCATTTATACTCGGGGCAAACTCACAATCTCGGTAACAGCAGCAGTCCACTGCTCAGCGGTAACACCCTTCAAGTCGGTACCGACATAAACACCATGTACGACGGCCTCATCCTTGCTCCCAGCAAACAGATACACACTCTTGGCCTTGTCCTTACTCTTGTAGTAAGTCATCACCTCAGAGATGGCCTTGGCATTGGCAGAGATGGGCAAGTGCCCAACGAACGCCTTGACGTCCTTGTTCTTCTCATCGGCAAAGAACTTTTGAACGGTAGACAGAGCAGTCCCGCTCTCAGCCTTTTGCCTCTTCTTTTGCTCGTCAAGGACTGACTTCTGAATGGTGGAAAACTTCTTACGCAACTCTTCCTTGGTCAAGACGGAGATGACGAGAGCATCGAGATCGACGGACGCAGCCTTGACCAACGAAACCTTCTCGGGGCCAAACTCCAAGGCAGCGATGTGATCGAGTCTGTCGCTGAAGTCCTTGGCATCTTGCTGAGCCTGGTGGGCACCGGCGCCCGTGTAGGCGACGATACGTCTGATACCCTTGGCAATACCGCTTTCCTCAACAATGATCAGGTCCTTGATGAGGCCAGTGGCGTCAACGTGAGTACCACCGCAGAACTCAACGCTGAACTGGCGCCACTCAGGGTTCTTGGGGTCCTTGAGCATCTCCTCAACAGAGGCACCGACGGACACCACTCTGACAGGGTCAGGGTACGTCTCACCAAAGACGGCACGAAGGCCGTTGATTTCTCTAGCCTCGGCCAGGGCAACATCCTTGGCGTACACCTTGAGGTTCTTGCGGATATCGGCGTTGGAGAGCTCCTCAATGCGCTTGATCTCGGGCAGTGTCACCTGCGTCTTGTGGCTGAAATCGAAGCGCAGCTTGTCCTGATCGACGAGTGAGCCGGCCTGGTTGACCGTATCGCCGAGCACTTCTCTCAGGGCATGGTTGAGGACGTGAGTGCCGGTGTGGTTGTTGCGGATGGGTTGGCGACGGAGCTCGTCAAATTCGCACTTGACGACATCACCAGCCTTCAAGTTGCCGTACTCGAGGAAACCGGAGTGAACGACGTAACCACCGAATTCTTGAGTATCGAGGACCTTGAACTCAGCTTCATCGTCAATGATGATCCGACCAGTGTCGGCAACCTGACCACCGGATTCAGCGTAGAAGTTGGTCTTGTCGAGGATGATGCCCAGGGGCGTCTTTGGTGGCACATCCTTGCTGTTCTCGATAAATTCGGAACCGTTGAAGATGAGCTGGATTTTACCTTCGCTGCTCTGCGCAGAGTATTTTGCCTCCGAGTCCGTCCGGGGGATGTTCCGGTCATTCTCCAACTCGGAAATGTGATGAACCGTGAGCTTGGGAAAGGTGGTGACGGCTTCCTTGACCGCCTTGGAAGCCTCGCGAGCCTTCTCCTGGGCAACCTTGACCTCCTCTTCGTCGATGGTAAGGCCGCGCTCCTCGGCCATCAACTTAGTGAGATCCACTGGGAAACCAAAGGTATCGTACAGACGCCAAACATCGGCACCGGAAAGCTTCTTCTCGCCAGCCTTGGTCGCAGCAGCGGCATACTTCTCAAACATGGCCTCACCACGGTCGAGGGTAACAGCGAAAGCAACCTCCTCCTCATCAAGGATTTCTTTGATATCGGCCTCCTTCTTCTTGAGCTCGGGAAATTGCTCGCCCATCTGTTCGACCAAAGCAGGAAGAATCTGGGAGAAGAAAGAACCAATGTTGGCATTGAGGTACTTCCTGGCGTAGCGGACACCTCTGCGGAGAACACGGCGAACGACGTAACCGCGGCCGATGTTGCCGGGAACAGCACCATCAGCGATGGAGAAGGAGAGGAGACGAATGTGGTCGGCAACAACACGGAGCGCGGTATCGACACCATCGACGTCGTCCTTGCCGTACTTGTCGCTGTATGGGCGGGAACCACTGACTTCGACGATCTTGGCGAACAGAGGGGCGAAAACATCGGTATCATAGTTGGAAGACTTGTGCTGGAGGGCAGATACCAGACGCTCAAAACCCATACCGGTATCAATGTGCTTTGCGGGAAGAGGCTTGAGGCTCCTGTCCTTTTGCCTGTCGTATTGCATGAAGACGTTGTTCCAGATCTCTACCACGAGAGGGTCGTCCTGGTTGACGAGATGCGCAGCATTTCGCCCACCAACCTTGTCGTAATGAACCTCGGAGCACGGCCCGCATGGCCCTTGGTCGCCCATTTCCCAGAAATTGTCCTTCATGTTGCCGGGAAGGATGTGGTCCTCTGGTACTCCTTGGTCGAGCCAGAGCTGCTTGGCCTCGAGATCTGGGTCCAGGCCCATGGCTTCGTTGCCCTCGAAGTAGGTCACATAGAGGCGATTAGGGTCGAGACCGTACACCTTGGTGAGCAACTCCCATGTCCACCCAATAGCCTCCCTCTTGAAGTAGTCGCCAAACGACCAGTTGCCAAGCATCTCGAAGAAGGTGTGATGGTAGGAATCCTTGCCTACGTCGTCAAGGTCGTTGTGCTTTCCACCGGCACGGATGCACTTTTGTGTGTCGGCAGCACGCTTGAGCGCAGCCATGGGCTCAGTCTTGCCTACTGTTCCCAGGAACAGAGGCTTGAACTGGGCCATGCCCGAGTTGATGAAGAGCAGTGTCGGGTCATTGTGAGGCACGACCGACGACGATGGGACTGAGGTGTGAGGTTAGCACAGGCTGTTGTAGAAGAGAAGCTAGACTAGATTGAAGCGCATAGCTGGTGCGAATACATGGCTCGAAGGATGATTTTTTTGCAAAAGTGTGTGGCGATATCAACCCCACCAAGGTCAACTTGATCTTGGTGGTTATGATAAGACTGATGAGGCTTGTTGGACCACTGCTACAATCATTGTGATTGTTTTCTGCAAGACATGCAACTCTCTTTGAGCAGAGAAATAGAGAAATATCCAGCTTTGAATAAGGGCCTCTTTGCTGTGGTCATCCTTCGGCCTGTGTAACCAGCAGCCAGCATATTTCGATACAGCGTGCATGGAGGGGTAATAGTGTATCGATATCACATACCGATGGTGTGGCCCCGCTCTTCAAAGAACTTCAAAAACGTCTCCCGGACGCGGGGGCCTGTCCACTGGGGTTCCGTCATGGTGTGGTGTAGGCGTTTGAGGTGCGAAGGGAGATGATGACGGGTTCGATAGTAATCCAACAAGGCAGAGGCAGCGTAGTAGGAAGCCGGGGCTGCAGTCCGGAGGGCGGAGGTGGGTGCTCGAAAGTTCGAGAGTGTTGAAGATGGCGGGGTCAAACGGGTTTTGTGGTGGAAGGTTCGCGAGCAATGACTCAAATTCACCACAAAAGCCGATTGATAGCGCGTGCCGCCCCAGCTCCTGGACCGCTCGCGGCAAGACCACCGTAACCACAACGCCTTCTCCATCCGTCCTTTTCTTACAACCTTCCTCTCTCTCTTTCTCTCTCTCTCTCTAAAACCTCTTCGCGATATCGGCCTTTTCCCTTTATCTCGAACCAGTCCCAATCAATCTCCCAATCTCCTGTCCTAAAGTTCCCGAATCCCACCTTGATTGGCGCGCATTCCGACACCTCACCTAAGGCAATTGGCGAAACAGAGTTACAGGGAAGAGGGAGAAATAAATGCTGGCAAACCCTGCGCCGCGACTGGCCACCCACCACCATATCATGGAGATGGGGAGCTTCCCACCCGCTGTGGGCATGGACCACCACTATCAACATGGATACCTCAATCACAGCCCTTTCCAACAGCAACAAGTTCAGCTTCAACAACAACCACAACCACAACCACCGACATCTCGCCTCTCCCGTAAGCGCAAACCAGATGCCCCCCCAGAGAACAATGAGCGCCTCTCCAAGCGCATGAGCCTGCTGAATCTCGGTATGTACGGTGTGGTGCACAGTCCCCCTCAACGTCATCGCCGCATTCCAGCCCTCCCACTAACACCCGCCCTCTTCTCCACAGAACACTCTGGACCCAAACTCTACGTCCCCGTTGAACAAGGTGACAGCCACAACCAATCCTTACCCGATCTCAATGCCATCCATCATCAACAACAACTCCAATCCCAGCGCCGTAGCCATGGCCAGCACAAACACACCCCCATGGATGACTCCATGATGCAGCTCGACGACACAAAGCACAAAGTCTACATTTACAACCTCGACGACGAGCTCTCGTCCGACAATGAGACTGACGACGGGAAACTCATCTTCCTCCCCGACATTGAGAAGCACCTCAAGTCCCACCGTATCCCTCCAAACATCCTCGCTTCCCCCTCGCCACAAGAGATGGCCGATAGACAACTTGTTTTGTACCGGGTACCTTCTTCTATCACGGTACCAGAAGAGCAAGACAGCGTGCGCAAGGCTATCATCGAGGCGAGACAACGGATGAGGGAGAAGCAGGAGGCTGAGAGGGCTGCTGCCGCGACGAGGGAGGTTCCAGTGGATAGCACGGTCATGTTTTCCGCGCCACAGGCTTCGTCGTCATCAGCAGAGGATCCAGATGCCATGGAGCTCGACTAGGATCGAGATGCCACGCGGCACCGCGACTGGGATCCGACCCCATGGCGCACGACTAGTGCTCAGATGACGTGAAGCTCGACTACGGTCCAGACGAAATGATGGAGCTCGAATAGAATCGACTTCTATGGATCTCGGCTAGATTTCGGATCCCACCAAGGTCCGCTGAGATATGGTTGTCATATCGTTCGGCTGTGATTCGGATGCTATGGATCCCGACTGAAATACAGCAAGGCGGCCGTCTTTTTCTTTGTTTCGTGGGTTGGTCGGTTCAAAGGCTATCAGGGGTTTTGAGGTTCCCATACCTTCACACACGGCGCATTCACGGTATTCCTGTGGCTATCTAGGCGCACGGCAACAAATATTGACTTGGGTTGAAATTTAGCGAGGTGTTTTACAGGCAGCGTGCATTTATTCTACAAAGCGGACATAGGGACCGGTATCACAGGACATGGCTCCCATCAGGCAGGAGTCCGTTATCTTACATAGCGGGCATCCTTCACAATTCTTGATAGGACACCATTAGCTACACAATAACAGAAACATGATTGAAGAAAACAAAAGGCCCTTGCGCTGCTTGTAATATTAGGTGTATTTAGGCATGTTTGCAATGAATGCTATAACGTAGGTAATTCCAGAGTGAACCCTACTCGTGAGAGCTGCTGGGTGTTCCGCGCCCTTCTCCTTCTCAATCGAGAAACCCCATTAATGCCCACAGGTTGAGCACTGAGCATGGTCAAGCTTTCCCTCCTTTATTCTGTTCCGTGGTCCTTTCCCACCAGGGGATCAATCATATATACAAATTACGCCCACTCCTCATCCTATTCCAAAACCCTACCCTGCTACCTGCCTTCCCAATCCGATACCGTCTCTTCTAGCTCCTGAACGGGTTGTTGGTATTCCCCGTTCCTTGAGGTTGTAGTGTGAATGGTGGTGGCCCAGGGGGAGGGGCATACTGCTCATTTAAGCTGCTACTTGGCACTGGCGCGACCACTGCTGGTGGTGGTGGTCCTGGTGGTGGGGAGTAGATATACCCATTATCCTGCGGTGGTGGTGGTGTCGTCCCATTCCCATTACCCTCCCCATATTTAGAGATTCCAGCAGGCGGTTCGTAAACCGGCGGCCGTGGCGCGTTGGGATCGTAGACTGGTGGTGGTGGCATCCCTTGCATGTTGTAGTATTGATACCCGTCCCCGTTGTGGTTGTAAGGGGTGAAGGTGGATTGGGGGTATCGATACCGGGGGTCGACTTGGGCGAGGGTGGCGCGGTTGACGAGGAAGCGGTGGTATCCCAGCGGGGGGAGGCCGGAGCGGACGCGTTTCCGCGCGTGGAAGTAGCCTATTAGGAGGTAGAGGGTGAGGGAGAGGAGGATGGCGAGGAAGAGGGACCATTTGACTATTACGCCGGCCTATGGGAGAGGGGGGGGCGGGAATGTTAGACTGGGAAGGTAGGGGTTGTAGGTGGGTGGGGGGGGGAGGACGTACCTTTGTGTTCCAGAAGGAGATGTAGCAGTTTTCGTCGCTGATGAGAAAGCCATCTTCGTCTCGGGTGCAGTTGCGGTAGTAGTAGGTTTGCCTGGGTAGAAGCGTGGCGATGGCCATTGTTTGTGTTGTTTTTTTGTGTGGTGACCGGATGGGATGGGATGGGGAATGTCCGAGGTCCAGAGTTCCAGGAACTCGGATAGGCTGGGTGGCTGCTGCGATGAATTTGATGCACCTGGGTTGAGTTCTATATCGGGAGATGAATAGACTCGATCAAAGAGGGGGACGATAACTTGATCGATCTGGATGAAGGTCGCAAGTTGGTTTTGTACAGATGAGTTTGCCTGAACTCTTTCGATGTGCAGAGGTGAAAGGGAAGGAGCACTGTCGCATAAACAAAGAACTGGAAAAAGCACGAGCGAGGGAGAGAGAGAGACGGAAGGGAGATTGCTGGCCAGTTGTGCCAAGCCTGCCCAGGCCAAAGCGATGATTCCGCGCCGAGAATGAGAGATTCTTCGAAGGTGTTCTTATCACGGACAAAACCACCACAACTTTGCCGATCAAGAAAACGGGCACTCTTTCCGGCTTGGTAGCACGCGCTTGCCGCTGTACCCCGCAGATTATTTAGAGGCTGGTCCCCTGAACCCTGGGGGCGGGTTGAACGCTAAAAAGGCCGGCAGCCACTTGTTTATCGCGATGGCGAGTGGCGCTGATGAGAATGGGTAGCTCTGGGTTTCATCGTTGTCTTTGGCGTTTCAGTTCTCCGGGAGGCCGAAGGATGGAATCTTGGAAGACGCAGATTTATTTATGATATTCTGCGGCAATCAAGAAATGAATAATGAGAGTCAACTCTGAAGCAATGGACTATCAAGATGCAATCGGTGATTGCTAAGATGAGGTAGGATATATAGTCAAGGCCTTCTCGTGATATTGGACGAAAATTGTCAAGGCTATTCTTGGCTACCTCCATCAGGGTCATGGTGTCTCAACTTTGACAACCATTGCCACTTGTCTAGGTATTGGACAGTGTAGCTCATTGGTATTTCTTTGACGAACGGTTAGCCTGGACGTCCGTCACTTTGCCAATGGAAGATTGAAATGATAGACGACAGGCTTCCGTCCGATGCTCAGTAATCATATCCGCTAGTCTTTCATATAAGTGATAGGTAGTAGACTTCATTAGCCTAGTCCTGAGACTCCAGATATCTGAAGAATATCAAGATTCTGTAGCGCATGGCACCGAGCTTGCAAGAAGTGGCGTTGATCCTAAGCTGGCGGGAGGACGGGATGACTTTTAGGTCGGTACTCGCCTAGGTATCCAAGACGTGTTGAGTGAAATATTGTAACAGTCGGAGTGTTCCTGGAGAGTGACATGATCAAACCAAGATCAAATGTTTAAGATATCGGAGATCAAGAAGATGTAAGTGACAGAATCGGACTAGCTTACCCGGCAGGCAACCGACAGCACCAGCACGGGCCGCACCCACTGAATGCCGGTTCCAACCGCCGGATCGGAGTGGGGGCGACCGAGACCGACCGATTCTCCACAACGGCTGCATCAAATTTCAAGATGGGCATCTTCGGTGCGGAAACGCAGGGTGACATAATGTCAACACGCCTCCGCAGAGCCTCAATCGGCACCGACGAGAAAAAAGCGAAACACCGACCAGTCTAGCCCGGCCCCAGCAAAGTCGACGTACAAGCTAGCTTGCTCTCCCACCACCACGACGGCGGATCCTTAGTTTTCTCGAACGGACCTTCAACACACCGCCAGCCAGCCACACTCTCCAGCGCACCAAACCGTTCGTGATGTTCTAGCAATAGAGTATCGCCCACCCAAACTCGCTCTCTCTTTCTCTCCAACCCCTCTGGAGACCTGGCGGCGGGGTAGCAGCGCACCTTGACGAACCGGCTTTGAATCGGAGGCTAATTTCACCACTGAGCAACAAACGAGCAACATCAACCCTTCCCTTTTTCCTTATTGTTACTCCTACTGTTACCCACTGTCGAATCAGCGCCCAATTCAAAAAAAGACTCGGTTCATCTCCGGTTATTTCCCCCAACTACCACCACCAAAGATGGTCGCGACAATTAGCGCGACCCGCGCGCTTCGACTCCCCTACCGATCAGCCTCCCTCCGACTTCTCACCCCTCCGACGACAACACCGTCCCCCTACCGATCGAGCCTCCGCGCCGCCTCAACATTCACAACCCGCAAGCAAAAACCCCCATCAAAACAGCCCAACACCCCAGGGCAACCACCAACAACCCCAATGAAACCAACCAACGCCCTCCTCTTCTCAACCTGCCCCGCAACCATGCTCGGCCCCTCCTCTTCATCACCACAACAATGCCCCAGCACCAAATATCACTACCACCTCGCAGCCTCCTACATAGCCAAATCCCGGCCCTTCGATCCCCAAACCCACCTCTTCCAATTCAACCCCTACAACCGCCTCTCCCAACCGCCCAAATCCCCCAAACGTCCCAAATCCTCCCGGCCAGAATCAGGTCAGGACGCGTTTTTCATCAGTCAGCTAGGTGCCTCCCCCTCCAGCGGGGAAGTCGCCCTAGGAGTGGCAGACGGCGTAGGAGGGTGGATGGATAGCGGAGTCGACCCAGCCGACTTCTCCCATGCGTTCTGCGACTACATGGCCGCCAACGCATCATCATCCGACCCGCCGTCAACAGCACGGGAGCTCATGCAAAGGGGCTACGAGGCTGTCTGTCATGATGAGAGCATCAAAGCCGGGGGTAGCACCGCCATTGTTGGCTTGTTGACCTCCAACGGGAAGATGGAAGTCGCCAATTTGGGGGATAGCGGGTTTATACTTCTCAGAAGGGGGGGCGTCCACGCGAGCAGCGAACCGCAGACTCATGCGTTTAACACGCCGTATCAGCTCAGCGTTGTGCCGCCTTCTATGCTGTTGCGGGCGGCGGCTTTTGGGGGCGCGCAGTTGATGGATCAGCCTAGGGATGCCGAGGTCACGAGACATGGGCTGAGGCATGGGGATGTGGTTGTTTTTGCTAGTGATGGGCTCTGGGATAATCTGTTTGAGGGGGATATTTTGAGGATTGTGAGCTCGGTTATGAGGGAGAGGGGGGTTTGGAGGGTTAATGGGGAGAGGGGGTGTGTGGTGGAGGAGGATATCAAGAGTGTGACTGAGGGGAAGACGACGTTGCAGGGGAGGCTGGCTACGGAGATTGTTAGGCAGGCGAAAATTGCGAGTGTGGATCCGAAGCTGGATGGGCCGTTTGCGAAGGAGGTGAAGAAGTATTACCCGCATGAGGTTTGGAGGGGGGGAAAGGAGGATGATATTTGTGTGGTGGTGGTTGTTGTTGAGGAGGAGGGTGGGGCGGGGAGTGTGAAGGCGAAGTTGTAAGGGATGTGGGTGGGAAGGATATGGGAGGCGTTGCGAATGATATTTTGCATTTTGGGAGCATGAAACGGTTTTTGGGATAGATGGCGGTGCAAGTGGTTCGAAGATGGGAACCATGTATCAAAACAGTCAGAAAGGAATCAAAGCCAGCGTTATTTGCTGATGGCTGAAAAAGAAAACAACCCGTGTGATGTTTAGGGGAGGGGGTATATAGTTTCTAGATTATGTATATAAGGCTGGCTGGCTTTCAGAGCCGAATTGGGAATCATATATATAACCTGATATCTGACAGTTGGTGTCTTTTGCTTAGTGTCCGCAAGCTAGCACTTGTTTATGGTATTACATCCGGCGCCTCTAAGCCTTCTGCGGCAGCAACTCTCTTCGTTCTCCTGTTCTCCGACATCGCTGCTGACTACACCCTCAAGGAAACAGAGCAGGTTACACAACTCAGACATCAGACTATCAGTCATCCCCGTCAGCGGTATGGTCTGACAAGCCTTATCATCGGCCCTCTAACACAGCAAAAACACAAACATGGGATGAAAAATGTCGTGTAAACACAGTGCTTATCTCACCCTCAATTCAAACCCCTAATTGGCCACAACATGTCCTCTCTGCATTGTCACTCGCATAACGCTCCTCATACTTACTTGCATCTGCATATGTGGTCCCCCCGTACACAACGTCACTATACCTAGCTCTCACACCGTTCTTCGTCCTAACCCGACCGACCAGCAAACCGGCCGAACAACGGGTAGAGGCATATGCCACCATCCGACCCACGTTGAACGAACCCTGACTCCAACAATTCAATTCGTCAATCCCCGAACTCCCCAACTCCTGTCCCAGCGGCCATCTAAACCGCAGCGGTGTCACCCCTAGCTTCACCAATCTGTCAACTTTGACACCTCGCCTATCAACCCTAACAACTGCAAGTCTCAAACCTTTTCACAACTTCACCTCTTTCCCATCTCCAATCTCATATCACATCAGCACACACAAGTCATCAAGTTAATCATAAAATATAATCCATTACATCCTAACATTCATCTGTCTTCTCCCTCCCTATCCTACTCCGCGTTAACCAATCACCCCCATCTTTGTTAATCATAAACAAGAAGACAACACCCACCTCCCTTCCCCTCAGCCAATTAACCAATTACAGCTAGCCTTCCCTTCACGAAAAAAAAGGTACCAACCTATGTACGAGAAGTAAAAAACCCTCACAAAAAACACCCGACAAGAAAAGAAAAAAAAACAAGAAACCAACAACCACCCAAACAAACAAGCCCGGGGTATTATTAGCCAAGTTTTTGGTGACTGTTAAACGCCAGAAAATCTCAACTCAAAACAGCAGCAACAACCCTCATGGTATCAACTTAGTTAAAGAAGACAAGGGCGGCAACAGTACCGAGGACGAGCGCGAGCGAGGAAGCAAAGCGCTGGCCGTTGTTGGTGTTGGGGGGAGCAGTCTCGGTTTCTTGGGCGCGGCGAGTGCTGGTGGGTGGGGCAGTGGTGGTGGTCTCGAGAGCTGAAAGGGGGGGGGGTTAGCACATTAGTTTACACTTGAAACTAGAAGTTGGGAGAACATACTGGTAGCAGTGGTGGACTCGGTGGAGGTCTCAGTCTCAGTAGAAGACTCGGTGGAGGTCTCGGTGGAGGACTCAGCAGTGCTGGTGATGGTGGTCAGAGAGGTGGTGGCAGAGGTGACGACCTCGGTACCCTCAAGAGGGAAAGCTGGGCTGAAGTTGCGGGGGTCCTCGCTCTCGTCCTCAATGACAAAGGCATAGTCGCCGTTCAAGCTGTCGGTGGGAGTGTAGGTGAAGGAGCCGCTAGCGCCGGAGGTGGCTGATATCGAAAGTCAGTCCAAATGTTTCGCAGGTGCCGGTCGATAGCCAGAAGATACTCACTAGTAAGGACCTCGACGGGCTTGAAGCTGTTCTCATCTCCGGCCGTGCCCTTGTAGAGCGAAATCTTGACATTGCCCTCGGCAGAGTCCCACCTGAGAGTGAAAGGCTCGCCGACGACAACATCGTAGTTGGAGTTCGTGAACTTGGGCCTGGCGAGAGCGGCGGTCGCAAGAGCGAGAACGGTGGCGAAAGAGTACTTCATTTTGACTGATTGATGGTGATGGATGTTGTTCTGGATTATACAGAGTAAACGATGGTGGTGGTGAGTGAGATGAAGTACAACTGCGAGTTTGAGCGAACAAGAGGTCAGCTGATGCGACTGTAAATAAGCTTTTGGGATGTGAAGAAAACAGAATTGGCGGTGGGAGGAAAACCGAGGTCGCGGTCGAGGTGGAAACGTCGGGGGAGGATGGATATGGGTGGATCGATCCGAAGAAAGGCGCGCAATCTCGTTGCTGGGGGCACGATCATGTACTTACCACTTGTGGAATGTTGAACGACTCGGTTGAGCTGGTGGTTGGAATGGAAAAACGAAGAGTTTAAAAAACGACTGTGGTGAACGTGTAATTATTATGATGTAAATATGGGCAGTCCCGAGACAAGTCACAGAGATATGTGAGTAGTGGTGGTGGTGGGAAAAGGAAAGACAGGCAGGAAGGAGAGGAGGAAGAAGAGCTCTCTCAAAAGAGGAAGAGAGGAAAGAGGCGCAGGGGCCAAAATAGCTAAACGGCCAAGAACGCGTCCTGGAGTTCCAATCTCGTTTGGCGAATGGGGAGGCGTTGACACAACGATTTTACCAGTTGGCGGATCCACCCCCAGAAAAAGACGCCGCGAATGGGGAAAAGCTTTTTTGGCACGGCAAGGCTGGACAGGCACAGACAGGGGAAGGCACAGGGTCTGGGTTTGGGCGGGAAGGGAAGAACCCCAGATCCCGTTCTCTCAAGAGGAACACATGATGGAGGCACAGAGAGGGAGGGAGTGAGTCGCATGATCCCCGCGGCAGTGAAACCGAGCACTATTATTCCCTATTCCTCCTCTCTGCCACGCAGTTTGTGTCCTCTACGACACTCCTTCGTGACGGTGCCCGCGGTGCGGACGAGAAGAAATCACAGCGCCAACAACCACCATGTGGAAATTACTCCTAAATCCAGAATTGCGCCAATTCGGGCTACGACGCTGTTGGTTTCCTGGATCCTTTCCCTGTCATGCGATGTTACACACATTCTTGCCTAGCAGTGACTGACTGCTGGCTTTTGGCTGTCACTTAATCACTGCTGTCAGACGGCATTGTATGCGCTACGGAAAGTCATTCTTCTCTTGTTGCTCTATCTTCAAGATGACGGAATGCACGTGGGACAGTGGAATGCGATGTGTGCTGTGGACCTCATCTCGCTGCGCTGCATCAGATCGACCCGCTTCAAATGGTTGCGACCCCTTCAGGGTTTTTTGGTTCCTTGCAGAGCTGCAGACCAGATTGTCGTCATTGCACATCACTGCCCCTTCCAGAACCCTTCACCATGTCTCGAATCTGGAATCCGGAAAAACAATGTCTGGATTTCGGGACCATTTTCTGGTATTTCTTCAATGCCTGGCAACGCAACCGAAGGCCAACCGAGAGGTTATGATGTCGATGCGAGTTACAGAGATATTGCATGTCACAGCATGACGAAGCCCGACGTCTAGAACGGGGGCATATGGCTCACATGCCACTCCTGCCGAGCAGTTTGGTTTGTGCATTGCGGGGTCAAAAGGCACACACGACGGCCACGGCAGCCTGCATCTGGACGTTCGCAACCATGGATATGATGGCGAACTGGTGACCTATGCAGCCAGACGTTACACGGAGATCGCGCCGCCATCCCAACTTACACATATTCAAAGTCTTAGCGCCATAGTAACACGAGAATGCGAGTGACGCTACAGGCCGCTTGAACGCGGGTCAGCGTGGTCACACCAGAATATATTAAAGGAATACATCAGATACCTACTCTGTTAGTGCGGTCAAAAATTGAGTCTCCTCGAGGCTGGGTGGGTGTGGCTGCGCCTGCGATTGAGTGCGTGGCCGGTTTGCCTCCTGACGATAGTCACCAGGCAAGATCAGACAGTCAGGTAGTATTCCAAGCGTCTCTCAACAAAATTTTCGCAGAATGGCAAAGCCCCAGGAAGTATTGAGGGTGAGACTAGTCTGCGAAAGATACACCAATCAAAACTTCGATTGACTGATAATTGTATGCTGAGGCTTTGTGCCACCTTGGTATACATGCCATCGTGGCGTTGAATCACCATCAAAGTCACGGGGGTTCCTTGTGCTCCTGGATGTTCGTATGCGATAGCTCTGTACGGCGAAACGGGTTCGAGTTGCAAGTTGCTGTCACCGAATAGGTTTTCAACGGCATCATTCCGTGTTTGTGAGATCAGGCGGCTCTGTCGGAAACAATTCGCTGGCGGATAAACCGTGTAACCTCCGGCAACACACAACCGGATGCCTCAGCTAGATTCTGAATCACCTCCGGGAAGAAAAATCCTGGAACATCATTCGACCTCGGCTTCCAACTTCCCGTGTGAGGATATCCCAAGTTGAATTTTCAACGTGGCCGAGTTGATCAAACAGGAGATATCCAGGTTCAGAATTCAGTGACTTCTATCCAACCGACGTTTCGTACTCCCAAATGTCGGCAGTCATGAGAGCTGGCAGTCGACGACGCCTCTGACAACACCAATGCGTTCCTCAAACAGGTTGTTCACTGTTGTCCCAAGGCCCCTCATCTTTTCTACAAAATCATCCAGCGAGCCTCCAACGCCAAAGTAAAGCTTCTTTGCGCCAATGACAGCTCTGGCAGAACCGCTTGGTCTGTTTTTCCGCTCTCGCTCAAGAATCAGAAGAAGAGTCTCGCCGAACCTTTCAAGGGCAAAAGGAGAGTAAATAGTCTCCGAACCAAGCACAAGAGTCTTGGTGTTGTCCGCAAAACTTGGGGCATCCGGTGAGCTGTAGAGAGTATCCACAAACTCTGGTGACCAAGCACCAGAAAGAAATCTCAAAGTGATCTGGTTGGAAACCAGAGAGTCCTTGAAAGCCGCGATAATCTCCGGTGTCAGATCGAGTTCTGCGTCGGGTGTAAAAGCCTCTTCGACGAGCGCTACTCGGCTTCGTTGCTGAAGAGCCCAGGCCAAGATGAGATTGGGCAACGTCACCAGATAGAGCACAGAGGGGTTATAGTCTGCAAGCGTGAGAACCAACGGGTGTCTCGGTTGTGATTTTCTTTCGCTCAAGGCCCAGTGAAAGAGTGCGAGAGAGGGCAAGGCCGTGCCGCAGCCGAGCTGTACACATTGGTCAGCAATTCGTTTCTCGGCAGGAGGTTTAGGGACGTCAGATATTTCGCCGCACCTCGATCAAGACACACGGCTCTTGATTCAAAAAATCGGCCGGCTTTTCCGATGCCAAGACCTTGACCATATCAACACTGCTCTCCCAGCTCTTGAAGCCACCCTCATAAATGCCCGTCTTGACGTCGTGCTCCCCAAGACCAGCCTCTGACTCAGATGGGTTCTCCCCATCATCCTCAGCCATCAGCTGAGCTCGCACATCCCAGAGCTCACGCCTTGGTATTTGGAGTGTGCTACCATCCTGAAGATCGACACCGAGCAGGTTGAAGGCTATCTTGGAGGGTAGCTTCGAAAGCATGTCCTCGAGATCATGGCTGGCTGGTGGCAATTGGGACTTGCCCTGAACTGGAAATGCACCGGCCCCCGCGGGCGAGGCCACAGCTGACTTCTTGACTTGGGGTGGAGGGGTGAGCGGACGACCATCGTCTTCTATATCATCGCCGGCGAACGAGAATGAAAAGGCCATGGTTCAGACTGGTGGTGGGGATCTGATATATGTCGGTTATGCCCAAACAGCAGCTGACTAAACCGGGTTCCAAATTTCTCACGTGAAGCAGCGAATGATATCGATGTCTCTTACTACAGTTTTCAGGAATGTGAGTCTCTTTCAGCTGAGGTCGTCCTGGTGGTGGTGGCGGTGGTGGTAGGGTTGGGTAGGATTTGAACGGTAGTGGGGCAGCAAACGGTGGTTGTTTGAGGCATGTGGTCCGTGTGCTGTCAGCTTTCAGCCCCCAATTTCAATTCCAACCAAGCTGAAGAGAAAGCGGAGTTTTTCCGCTTGAAATGCTCCGAAGGCTTGCAATTGGGGCCACATTTTAACCGTTGCAACTTGCACTTGCAGCCCGCCGCTGTCTCTCTGTCAGCATCGAGGAGGCACGTTCAGCAGGAAGCACAGCGCAGACGGGAAGGTGCCGTTAGGAAAAGCCCCCCACTTCTTACTGGCCCTCGGCTGAGCATGCAATTCGCTGCTCACCGGCATGTGTCGATAACGGCTGTGGTTGGACAGCATACGACAGGACCGGCCATCCCAAGCATCTCTCACATTCACGCGGGTCTCTTTCTCTTCGTTGGAACAGGCTAGCCATCACTTTCCCGGTTCGGGGGACGGATCAAACAAACCCAATATGCGGCAGCCTTGAAGCCGATAACCCCATTGGATCTCGAGATCCTCTTCAGTGAGGGCTTCCAACAGCCCCCGCGCCGACAGCGGGGATACATGCAGGGCCCTTCTTCTTCTTCGATATCTTTTCGTCTCTTCTTGCTTGAAGGAATTATCGGCCGGAGTAAATGGACGGGAACCGTAAATCAGCCAACTATGGATCGCACCCGTCGGGAGATACCCCTCTGTTTGGGGTTAGGTTGAGCTCGTGGCCGTCGATTGTCTCATGGGGCTGGATCGTCATATACTAGGAGGCTCCTTCTCTTCCATCCTAGTTTGGGATACCCACAATACTCTGTTTGCTGACAGCGCCTGCCTTGTCTTGGAGAGGGGAACCGTATTCCTCATTCTGAGGCACTTGCCCAACCGGGAAGAGCAAATCAAGGTCAGGGTACGGAGTGTTGCTCGTTTGCTGCATACCACTTGAATTACATCAACGAAGCCTGGCAAGCCATTGGCTGCGTTTACTACCTGCTTTTCGCCTTCGGTTACTGATATAAGTACCAAGGCCTCGAAGCATCTTCTGAGAGTCTCTACTTGGCTTCTCAGAACACCTCTGGCTCTTCTCCCACACACTCTTCACCATGGTAATGGACTCTTGCGGCGACAGATACCCGGATCGACTTGGTCGTGATGGCGCCACTCTCAACTTCCCTTCCCTCAATGTCTCCTACACTGTCCGGGAACAACCTCTCGGCACGGCACGGCCGATTCGTATTGTCGGCATTGGAGCTGGAGCGAGCGGGCTAAACGTCATCCGTACCTTGCGGCTGAATCTCACCAACTACGAAGTCGTGGTATACGAAAAGAACATCGACGTCGGTGGAACATGGTTCGAGAATCAATACCCTGGATGTCGATGCGATGTACCAAGCCACAGTTACCAGTTCTCATGGCGACCAAAAAAGGATTGGACCAACTTCTTTTCTAGTGCCGAGGAAATTGAGGACTATCTTTGCCAGGTTGCCGACGAGGAGGGGCTGAGAGGGTCTATCAAGACCTCTCATGAGGTGGTCTCTGCTGTTTGGAACGAAGGCGACGGTCAATGGGAGCTGAGGATACGGAACCTTGAGAATGGACAGGAATTTGAGGACTATGCTACCTTTCTACTGAATGGTTCGGGCATACTGAAGTAAGCAGTTTACACGTCTTCGCTGGCACGGCATCAGCTAACATTCAAACCATCAGCAACTGGAAGTGGCCTGATGTTCAAGACCTCACCGCTTTCAAAGGCACATTGATACACACGGCTCGTTGGCCAAAGGATTTCGACCACACAGGCAAGACGATAGCGATCATTGGCAATGGTTCAACAGGAGTTCAAGTATTGCCAGCTCTCCAGCCCGGCGCCGCCAAAATTCACCACATCTTCCGGACACCCAGTTGGGTCATACCACCAAGGATACACGCCTGGAAAGTCATGGGTCAAGCAACAGAGGTCTGGGATAAGATACAGCTCGACGCCGAGGAAAACTTCTCGGAAGAAACTATTGAAAAGTTTAAGTCGGACCCGGAGTTCTACCGGGATTTTGTCAAGAGGATTGAGGTTGAGGTCAACAGTGCTTTCCCAGTGGTAGGGTTCTCTCTTTCGATTTTCCATTAAGGAGATGGCTAACACCCGCAGGTCCTTGCCAAAAGCCCAGTTCAAGCCTTCGCCCGCGCGAAGGTAGCGGAGTACATGACAGCCATGCTCGGTGGGAACGAGCAGCTCTGCAAAGCTCTCATTCCAGACTTTCCACTAGGATGCCGAAGAATGACGCCTGGCCATGGATATCTCCAAGCCCTGACAAAACCGAATGTTGAAGTCAGGAGAACGGACATGAAGCGCTTTGTACCGGAAGGCATCGAGCTTGCTTCAGGAGAGATCCTCAAAGTTGACGCCATAATCTGTGCCACGGGCTTCGAAACATCCTTTTGCCCACGATTTCCTATCATTGGACGTGATGGCGCAAACCTGCAAGATCGATGGAGACAAGAGATCCCGAAGGCGTATATGTCTTGTGCTGTTCCAAGCCTCCCAAATTACTTCAGTAAGCCTGCCCTCTTCATTCTTCAGACGTGGTCCAGGATGTGCTAATAAGAAGCAGTGTTCCTTGGCCCCAACGCACCCATTGGTCACGGCTCAGTCTTCACCCTCTCGGAACACATCGCCAAGTACATCACCACCATCATCAAAAAGGTCCAAACCGAAGGAATCAAATCCATCGCCCCTTCCCAAGCAGCAGTAGATGACTACTTTGAGCACATTACCCACTTCATGCCAGCCACCACTTGGGCGGCGCCGGGGAGATCATGGTTCAAGATGGGAAGAGAGGAAGGACCGGTGGTGGCGCTTCATCCGGGGAGCAGGATTCATTTCTTTCATATGCTGGAACGGTTTAGAGGGGAGGATTGGGAGTATGAGTGGGATAATGCGAGGGGGAACAGGTTTGGGTACTTGGGAAATGGGTTCTCGACGCGGGAGGTGGGGGATGAGAAGGGGGATTTGGCTTGGTATTTGGACGAGCCGGCTACGATATCGTAGATGGGGTGTGGGTATCATGGTAGACACGGCTGGGAAGGGGAGGTATTATTTTTGTTGAGCTGGTGGGTGGCTTCATGCAACACATGGAGTTAGGAACGGTTGACGTATGGATAGATAATGCATACACATCATTTTTCATTTTCAACTTTTGTCGGGACCGGGGGGGGGAGGCAGTGCTCACGGGATGATGGGCATGGCATCATAACTCTCAAGATACGGCCCGATGGCAGTCGAATGTTGCGGACCATCCCGTCCGGGTGGTGAGTGTGCCTCAGCGGGTGCCTTCAGGCGCCAGGCCACCGGACCATGCCTAAAGAAAGAGGCCGGTTTGGCTTCCGCGGCAGCGCCCCACTCACAGCCACGGCGGTAATGGCGGTTGACCAGTGGGAGTTGTGCTTCTGTCCCGACAGTTTGGGACGGGGTTCTTAGCGGTTCCATGATGGTCTTGGGAGCGTTGTAGTGGCACCCTCGGTGTGACCGAAAGGCTAAACATTATAAAAAAAAAAAAAAAAAAAAAAAAACACGAGCAAATGGAGCCAGCGCATATTTCTCAACAACTGGTGATTCTGATAGCGACTGTGAATCACCACCGGCCCGCGGAGGATATAAATATCGCTTCCCCGCGGACATCTAACTGGGTAGACCGCACAACCACCTCACCAACTGCAACCCCAGACAGAATACAAAAGACTCCCCGTGAGGAGGGGGAGGTGCGCTTCTGTCTTGGCCACTATTCAGGTATATAATTCTCATTGTGTGTAGCTAAAAGAGATATCACTATTTTGTTTTCGCCAACATGATTTCGTTAACCAAAGATGATTTTCTGTTCTTGATTCCTCTTGTGATAACTCGATTTCCCCCCCTCTTTTTCGATCAATTGTGGGGCAATGTTTGAATATACATGTATAAAACATTGCCACGCTGTTAGTTGGGCTTGGATAGTGCTGGATGATGATGATGATGATGATGTTGTTGTTGTTGTTCCCTAGCAGAGCAGCGATCGTGGTCACCTACCTACCCTATCTCCGAACACATTGTTGGCGACTTGGTATGTTGTTCGGTGGTTGAGTTGCATAGCCACTATCAACTACCTACTTGCATACTTTGATTAATCACATATTTGCTCGATTCTCACCTGCGAGAATAGGGAGGAGGGACATGCCGCTAATGACGATTAGGGGGTGGATTAGGGGGGGTTGGATTAGGGGGGTGGCTTAGGTGGGGTGGATGTACAGGTACTACAGTGCGATGAAACCCTGGTCAGGCTTCACCTGAATACCTGCAGTGCCTGCATACTGGACGATTGGCGCTTATTTGAGTGGTGGTCATTGGAGCGGGGTACAGACCGGTTGCCTTTCGAGACCCAAGTTGGGGTTTTTGGGTTTGAAGGCTGAGTTCCCTTGATGTTGGGATGGGAGAGGAGTTGTGTGATATTTCTATTCTTATTCTTATTTTGTTTGTTTTGATTGAGAGATGTTGAATATGGGGTCCTGAACGAAAGATGATGAGCCGGTTAATCTTCTGTCGCTGGGTAAGTTCATCTACACTTCGGGCTAGGGGATGAGCAGCTAATCAGTTGTGGTTTTAGATGGTGGAGGTGTACGAGGTGTTTCGTCGTTGGTGATTCTGGATCGGATTATGGAAAAGATTCAAAGGAGGGATGGACTGGAGGAGATACCGGAGCCTTGTGCCTATTTTGATATGATTGCTGGGACGAGTACAGGCGGGTGAGTATCTTTTGTGATTTTGTGTAGTGACCTAGACTGACGAGCGGTTGGTTTAGGCTTATCGCAGTCATGGTGGGGAGGCTAAGGGTGTCTACTACTGAGGCCTTGAAGGCATACGACGATTGTGCTGCGAGTATCTTCAACAAGAAGAACAGGAAGACGGGGCAGGTGTCGGACAAGTACAAGTCCACTGCACTGAAGGAAGCTGTTCAGAAGTTGGTCAAGGAGAGGGGAATGGGGGAGATGATGAGGAACCCGGAAAATCCCAAGAAGGGGAAGGTGATTGTATGTGTGATGCCTGCAGATTCTGTTGCGACGGGGGAGACGAGGCTGGTTCGCTCTTTTCAGGGTGAGGATGATTGGGATAGTGAGATCAGGATCTGGGAGGCTTGCCGAGCGACGACTGCTGCTTCGAAATATTTCAAGCCGCAGGAGCTGGGTGCAGGTGTGCGCAAGGGGTTATTCATTGACGCGGCAGTTGGCTTCAACAATCCGGCAAATTATCTTTTGAAGGAGGCGCTGGATGAGTTTGGATCTCGCCGCCGCTTTGGATATTTGATCAGTATTGGTACGGGTACGAAATCGACCGAGACTGTGAGGGTGAAGACTGGATTCACGAACTACACGAAGGCCTGGGGCCAGCTTCAAGGTCTTATTGGGATGGTCAAGAATGTGGTTACCGACGCGGAGACGTCACATAAGCAGATTCATGACAGGTTTTCACGCTTTCCTGGGTCGTATCATCGGTTCAATGTACCGGATGGTGCCAAGGAGGTTGGGCTGGATGAATATAGGAAGATTCCGCAGCTCAAGGCCTTGACTAGGGATTACCTCGGTGGGGATAGTGTAGGTCGACAAATACGTGAGGTGGTGGAGGGCTTGGGGGCTCGTGGCAGGTTCAAGCATGGGTTGACTTTGGGCCATGCCTGTAAGAAGCAACCGACTCACAAACTAGGTCTTGTTTGGGTATGCTAACAATGTTCCAGACTCTCCGGATAGTGACCAGCTATTTCTCTCAGACAGATCCAAGGCGATGGGAATACCGAGCAGCTTCTTCGTAGGGAGACAAGATGTGCTGAACAAAATTGATCAAGTGTTTTGCGAGCGCGACGCAGGAGGAGTTCCAAGGAGGGAATTTCTTCTGTGGGGGATAGGATGCGTTGGGAAAAGTGAAGTTGCCCTCAAGGCGGCAAAGAACCTGGATGGAAGGTGGGCACAGTTTCCATCACTTTATGTCCCTGGGCCGGTTACTGACAAAACAAAGATTCAAATATATCTTTTACGTCGATGGGTCAGAAAGATCTACGATTATTCATTCGTATGCCAAGATTTCTAAACGATACAACTTGGGCGGTACCAATCCAGAAACAATGTTCTACATGGCACTGGAATGGATGGGGCGCTTGGCAGACGAATGGCTCTTGATTTTCGACGACTGCAACTTGAGTGAGCGCGCCGGTTGCATACCGGGCAGAGGAAAGGGCAACATCATCTACACATCACGCTTCAGTGGCCTTGAGCACAACTTCCCGGCACACCTTGTCTACCACGTTGAACCTCTGGCCGAGAGGGACGCCGTTGAACTTCTTTTGGGAGCTTCTGGTCTCTTGGATGTGTACAAGAAATTCATCCCTAGGGCCGTGGATGTCTATGGATATCACGACCCGAAAGTCCTGAAGATGATGCGGCGAATGGCGGAGGCGGCCTTGTCTACCGACAGGCTGGATGATGCCGTCTTCATTGCGCGAGCAATGTCTCTTGCGGACAGAAGATGTTTACCAGCCGTCACATATGGAGGTGATACTGGCCACGAAGCTACTTGCCAAAGCCCTTGGTAAGCAACGACCTGGAAGTGACAAGGAGGCGGAGGATATGTTTCGGTTTGCTCTGAACCGTGCGCAGTCCAGTCTTCCGAAGAATCACCCCGTCACTGAACGAATCAAGATAGAGTTTGATTCTTTCAAGCACCCACAGGAGCGTTCATACCTGACAGGTGCCAAGAGTCTGGAAGAGAGGTGGCTTGATCTCAAGGCTGATGTGAAGGCTCACTTTGCGGAGCTTGGGATGCTCAATGAGTACGCCTTAAGAAATTATGATTTCAAGGGCTTACAGCCATGGAGATCCGAAGAGGAGTACCAGCGAAGATTGAGCAAGTTTTCGGTGCTGACGCGTGCTCCTGGGAAGCTATTAGGCATCAAAAAGCCGGTAATCGAAGGGCTATCCACCACCATAACGAGAAACGACCATGGAATTCAGCCTGAGGGAGGAGCCTCTCGGAAATCATCAACATCAAAGGGAAGGGTGTCGATAGGGCGACAACGATTTCAATGCTGCGAACACACCGATTAGAGTATAGCATAGTTTGAGGTTTTTCATTTATTTTGCATTTCACTTTATACACAGCATGGGCACTGGGGAAATACGATATCATTTTTATTGCACACAGCTCAGACCACACATTATCTGCTTTACACATTATTCAAGGATCATTTTAGCGGCCCCCTTTTACACCCCCTATCAGCCCTAGTTTTGTATACGGCCACAGTCTAGCCGCACTGTACGGGCTGCACCCAACCGGGCGCTTAAACATGACCTCGCCATTGGAGTGCATCGCCAAGGGCTAAGCATGCTGAGCCACCTCGGACAATAAAGGCACACAGCTAGCTCACTTTGTACAAATGTACCACGCTGCTGCCCTCAGTGAAAATGGGTTCCCAGGAAACTCAGTGTTAACACCCGATCAACTGGCACTCGGGTCTCAAACTTGAGCAGGGGTTTAATGTGCCAAGCTTCCCAATGTCAACAGACGATGAAGCAATCAATCTGCTGTCTTTTGGTAAGATAAAGCATCTGTATCAGAGTGGTGAGGGTAAGAGAACTAACATCATACAGATGGCGGAGGTGTCCGAGGTGTCACATCACTGCTTATTATCCACGAAATCATGATCAAAATCAAGGAAAGACACGGATTAGCTGAAATACCCAAGCCTTGCGATGTCTTCCACATGATAGCCGGGACCAGCACGGGAGGGTGAGTACTCGATCCAGCAGGATGGTCTCTCTACAACTAACACCTGACCCAGCCTCATTGCCATCATGCTCGGCCGGCTTCGAATGTCCACCGAGGAAGCCTTACGCCAGTACGACGTCTGTGCCGAGAATATCTTCTCGTCCAAGAAGTGGGCGAACATCACAGAAAAGTTTCGTAGCACCCCGATGATAAATATTATCCAGAAACTCGTGGCGGAGAAGGACATGGGGGAAATGATGCGCGATCCTGCAAAGCCAGCAAAGGGTAAGGCGGTGGTTTGTGCTATGCCGCGGAAGAGGGCGAATCCGAAGAATGTTCGGCGGATTCGTTCCTTTTCACCAGAAAAGGATAACTGGTAGGCTTTGTGCTGTTTGAAGTTTGGTTATTTGCATCGGGTGCGCTGACATTCTGGAATTAATTAGGGACAAATATGTGAAGATATGGGAGGCTGCCAGGGCCACAACGGCTGCTACCTTTTACTTCAAACCACAACCACTCACAGTCTCGACACCTCAGGGTGGCTCGAAAATCGAAGACTACATTGACGCTGCTTTTGGTGTTAATAACCCTACCAACGAGCTCATCAAGGAAGCGGTTGCCGAATTTGGGCCCAGTCGACGGCTTGGTTGCTTGATCAGCATTGGGACTGGGACTAAACAGGAGCGTGTAATTTCCAGAGCTGCAAGTGGGTTGAGGAACGTCTGTGATATGTGGGGGAGTATATTTGATGTCGGGATGGCCATGAAGGACATGGTTACCAATGCCGAACTCGTGCATTTCGACCTGGAAATGCGACTGAGACGAACACCGGATGCCTACTTTCGCTTCAACGTTCCTCTTGCGGCAGACGAAGTCAGTCTGGCCCAGTATGGCAAGATAGGAAAGCTCAAATCGATGACCGCTAAATACCTCTGCGAACCGGAGGTTGTTGGCAACATTGAGAGGGCGGCTGATATTTTGGAAACCGAGAATGCTGAACACCACCTGAACCTCGGAGCCCTATGTGAGTAGAAGGAGGTTGCTCTGAAGAATTCATTGCTGACGGGAGCCATAGCTGAACCAAGCGAAACAAGGCCTGACGAAAACCTAAAAGCAAACCTGATGGGTGAGGCAAGCCGGTACTTCACGGGAAGAAACCACATCATGGGGATACTGAATACATTCTTCTCCGATCGAGAAGACGAGACTGTTCCTCGAAGAGAGTTCTGCCTCCACGGCCTTGGCGGTGTTGGGAAAACACAGATTGCGTTGAAGGCAGCCAACATATTCCGTCATGGGGATCCCGAGCTGGGCATACCGAGGAAGCGAAGGTTCCCGCATATTCTATATGTGGACGGCACCGACAAGACAACCATCAGCCAAAGTTATGCAAGCATTGCAAGAGATGAATTTGGCATCGAGGCCAGTGGCAACTCTGACCAGTTGATGAGACAAGCTCTTCAGAAAATGGAACGGCTTGACGAGGATTGGTTTCTGATTTACGACAACTGCAACCAGGAAGACCGCCGAGAGTTGCTACCGAAGGGGGACACAGGCAATGTTCTATTCACCACGAGAAACCGGGTGGTGCGAAACCAGATGCGAGATGAATGCGTCTATGATGTCGAGGTGTTAGAGGAACTAGACGCTATCCGGCTTCTCCTGACAGCCTCGGGATCAAAATACGCTGATCTGAACGCATGGGACCAGTCAATAGGCAAGGAAATCGTCGAGGAACTTGGCTATCTGCCCCTCGCCATCGACCAGGCAGCTGCGTACATCAGAGAAGCTCCATGTCCCCTTGATGGCTACTTGGAAGTATTCCGCAAGCAAAGGGTCGAACTACTCCGAAACCCAAAGTTCAAAGGCTCGCTCGCACAGAACCAGGCCGTTTACACCACATTCGAAGCATCTTACAAAGCCATCGCCCAGCTTGAACTGCACAACAAGAACACGCTTGGTAGAAACGCCGGTCTTGCTCTCCGAGCTCTCGATCTGGTATGTTTCTGGCACAACGAGAACATTCCAGTCAAAGTTGCTTGGTGGGGAGGCGTATCCTGGAAGAATCGACTCGACATGGGCAAGGACATGCCCGCGCTGGAAGAGCACTTGGCACAACTCACCGGGGACGAAACGATGACCTGGCGGAAGTTCTTCTTCCAGTTGAGCGAATCTCGGGATGGAGAATTCCCAAGCGCCCTCGACATCCTCGAACGGTACTCAATACTTACAGTGAAGGAACGGGAACTCGCCTCAATGCACGTCTTGGTTCACTCCTGGGCACGGGACCGGATGAAGGCTGAACACAGAGCACGACAAGCCCTTGTGTCAAAAGTCCTACTGTTGGACTCGATTGGCGACACACTCACCGCCACCTACGCACGTTCCTATCTCCATTCGATTTACCCCCATGTTCGGGCGTGTCTTGAACACTCCACATGGGGATCTAGATCCCTTTATCTACCGTATGAGCTCGTCTTGAGAGGCAAATACGCACACATCCTCACCTTTCAGAAGCGTTTTGGTGAGGCCGAAGCCGAATATCTCGATATCATTCACTTGAGCAAATTGTCTATCGGGCCTACCACTTGGGCGGTTCAGCGGCCCCTCTGCTCTCTAGGGAAGCTCTACCATGAAATGGGTCGTTTGCGCGAAGCTGAGTTGACGTATCTCGAATGCATTGATCGCTGCATCTTGGAGAAGGAAGCAAATCGGATGGAGATAGAGGGGCGTGTAAAGGCACAACTTGCGCAACTGCGTGCCGTTCCCAGGCGAAAAAAGCAGAATAAGAATGACGAATCGGACGAGGACAGACCGCCATCACCGCAGCTGAGCGAAGAGGGGATTGCCCAAGCAGCTCGCTGGTTCGTACCCGACTGGAATAGCACAGATAGCTGGCAGCTTCAGATTTCCAACATCGAAGAGAACCTTGCCAGGGTTTACTACGACCAGGCAAACGCTGAAGATGATCTCATCTATTCCGCAGATCTTTTGGCCAGCGCGCTGCACCGACGAAAGAAGATACTCCACCCTGAAAATATGGAACTCTGGAGGACCGAAGATGAGTATCGAAGCAGAACCCAGCATCGGGATGTGAAGTACTGGCTGTTTCGGTTCGAAGCGGCAATGAAGACGTTCAAGTCTGAAGAGGACCAAGTCGCTTTCATTACAGGAGAATACCACGGCCGCCTTGTCCAGAATATGGCTAACAGCATGGTTGCCATGCGGCAATGTGTCAAGTATCACAAAGGCGAGGATTACTGGGCAGAAGACTTGAAGTGGATGTGGGAACAAGCCCACAAATACTACGGGACGATACTCTGGAATGGATTTATCAAGTGGTTCGGAGAGTCCGACTACAGGTGTCTCGAGGTGATGCGGCGGATGGTCAAGTGCCTCATTGGCTTGAAAAGATATGAAGAAGCTGAAGCACTCGCGAGAAGGTGCCTGGCGTCGAGCATTGTGGGCTATGGAGAATGTCACCAGCAAACGATCCTATCCCTGGAAAAATTGCACGAGGCTATTGCTTGTCGACTGGGGGGTTATGATCTCGAGTCGGTTTATGTTATCAAGGAGGCTTTTCACAGGGCAGACGCCGTTTTCGGAGTAGACCACCGGCTCACGAAACGCACAGGCAGGAAAACCACCCGCGCCATGGAGAACTACCAAGAGAATCTCTCCGACTGGGCGCCAATGAGCCAAAACATCTTGACTGATGCTCACTGGGAGTATGGGGCAATGGAAGACCAGGAGACGAGAGAGGTGCTACTCGGTGAACGCGCAAAGCATCACCTCGTATCGTACACGATACCTGACCCAAATTTCGACGCACGCCTTCGTAAGATGGCAGAAGCAAACGCAAAAGCGGTCTTGGAAGAGACGATGATGGAGGTTGAGTCAGAGGCGGCTCCAACAACAACAACAACAACAACACATACTCACTCAAGACATGTTGACATAACACCAGCACCCACAAGCGAACCACCATCGCAAAGCACTTCAAAATCACTTGGTCACCACCACAACCACGAGTCGTTTGGCGACTCACAAGCGTCTACACTTTTCTCCCAAGCTCGAGAAGAGCAATACACATCTGACAGCAGCAGCGGGGATAGGAAAAGAAGTGATGTAAACGATATCAAGGGAAAGTCAGTGGCAGAATAGGTATATATACAGAGGCTTGAGGCTGGATACTAGTACACAAATGAATTAGAGGTTCTCATTCCATCGTTCACACCTACGACTCATTCCCCTCCGTCCCCTTCTTTTGTATCGCCTGCATAAGCTCATACAACTGCCCGATTTGCTCATCTGTTCACCAAGTCAGCATTTCTCTGTAAACAAACCCCCAACAAACTCTCAAAAACAAAAACATACCACTCATCTTCTGAATCTTCCCCTCATCCAACTTCTCCCCCCTCCAAGCATCCCCCTCAACCTTCTGCGCGTACAGCTGCCACTCCGTGAGAAAGCCGATCTACTCCCAACATCAGTCTTCCATCCTCTCCTCAGACCCATCCCACATCACTCCTTGATGTTCAAGTCCCCCTTTATCTCTCCGCCCTGCCAGAAATCCTGTATCCTCAAAAAAAAACAAAAAAAACAATACTCACCAAATGAACCGGATTCTCCACGCTCCTGTGCGCCCTAAACTCCGCCTTGACATACTCATCCCCCAACAACCTCATCTCCGCCGGCAGGTGCTTCCTGTGCGCCCTCAGCAACCGCCGGTACAAATAAATCGGGGGCAGCAGAGCCATCGGTGTCGGCTTGAGGCTGTTTGCCGATTGCATGGCCGCTGCCATGAGCGCTCTGACTGTTGGTCTCATTGTTTCCTTTGTGGGTGTGCTTCAGAATGACGAGACCAAGGTTGTACTTTATGAGGCCTCTTTCTTGTTGTTGTTGATTTTGATGTTTTTCCAGTATTAAATTGCTGGTTTCTTCAACGTTGCAAAACATGATGCTGCCGAGCTGGTGGTGACGGGCCCACACAGTGTCCGTGGGTTGAGGTTTGAACGGTGCGCCGAGTGAAAAGTCAGGGGTTCAAGGGGGGTCAAGCATAAAGTCACTTCAATGTTGGGAGTCCGAGTATTCGTGAAAAGGCACCAAGACTGATCTGATACGGTCCATATTTACAAAAGAACCATGCCACCAATACTTAAACTACGCCTTCCTTGTTGTATTATTATATACACGTCCTACTACCATTCAAGTAGAGTCTCCTTCTTGCTCAAACATGCCTCCTTCGCCATGTTATCACACCCCTTTCACCATCCAAGCAGGACCTCCTTCCGGTCAAACACGCCTTCACCCCGACCTATCCACCGCCTCCACAATCCACTGCGCCTCTATGGCGCTCACCTTCTTCGCATAATTCTTTTGCGTATACACATGCTCCAAAAACATAACCGCCTCCTTCTTCTGCCCGTGGAGCACACTAGCCGGGTGAACAGCCACCACATGCTTCCCATGCGCCGTCACATAACTGTTATCCGGCGCCAGAATCGCCGTCTTGAGCGCAAAACCCCTCAGGAAACACTTCAATATCACAGCGGATCTCTCTGGCGTGATAGGGTAGAAAGGCTGCGGATCCGCAGGCGGATGTTCCATCATCTTTTGCCTAACACAAAGCTGCCTCAGCTGTTTCCGAATATTCATCGCTTGCTTCATATTCCTGGTGTTGATCTTCCTGTCCTTGCACCAGCGTGCTCTATCGGCGTTCTCGGCGCTGTATTTCTGGATCGTGGTCAGGTACGTGATGAGATCACCTTCTCTCCTCCGCAACTCTTTCCTGAACTCCTCGGCTTCTTCCTTGGTCTCCTCTGACTGGATCTGAAGGAAAATGTCGTCACCTGCCGTGATGCACGAGATGATGTCGATGACCTCTAGCAGGCAGTCGTATTTTGGGGTTGCTGCTGCGATCAGAACACGAGCATATGGCGGTGGGACGGGGAACATGACCATCTTGCGCCCGATATCCGTGATAGACCCATCATCTGCCAGCGCGCCGAGAATATGAAGATGGAGCAAAGCTTTTTCCACCGACTCAAATTCTGGGGGGTCCATGAGGGGAAAAGCCAGTACATCGTCAATTCCTCTCGCCTTCATCGTCAGCACAGCGTTGAGCACATCCGTCCGGAGAATTTCGGGGAGGTCTGTCTTCTCAAGCGATTCGTAAGTCTCCTCTGTGTAGAGTCTGAAACACTTTCCAGGACCTTCTCTGCCAGCACGACCAGTCCTCTGAATGGCTGAAGATTTGGAGATCGGCTTGGCCAAGAGTGATTCCATGCCCAATCGAGGTCTGTATTGCTTCACCTTCGCCTTACCACAGTCTACCACAAATCGCACACCGGGAACTGTGACTGAGGTTTCGGCGATGTTGGTAGCCAACACGATCTTCCTGGTGTTCTTGTCCTTGGTAGGTTGGAAAGCTTTGTGCTGCGCCTCCATGGAAAGCTGGCCGAAAAGAGGCAAGACCACAACCTTGGGGACGCCAGCTGGCAATGTTTCCGCATGTTCTTCGATCAAGCGCTGGGCAGCTTCAATCTCCTCTTGACCAGTGAGGAAGGCTAGGATGTCTTTCCTTCCATGTTTGTCGAAGAGGGACTCCTGCTTGTGAATCTTGAATAGTGTGCTCAGGAGGGCTTCCTGGATATCTGGGACTGGTTTTGGCGTATGTGTGATCTCAACCGGAAACTGACGGCCTTCGATCTGGAGGAAATCCACGGAAGTTTTGAGTCTTGTCGCAGGAGAGGCAGATTCTTCAGACCCTTCCGGATCGACGTCGGAAAAGAACTTCTTGATGCTGCCGACATTCGCCGTAGCACTCATGATGACGACTTTGAGCGGGATGCCGCCGCGACCAGCCTTGTCGCCAGAGAGGATCTGCTTCAGAAAACCAGATAGCAGATCAACATCGACGCTACGCTCGTGGATTTCATCCACGATGATTGCGCTGTACTGTCGGAGGTGCGGGTCGCGAAGAAGCTCTTGAAGCAGCATGCCTTCTGTGACATATTTGATCCTGGTGCCTTTTGGAACGCGGTGGTCGAAACGAACTGAATAGCCTACAATGCCGTCCGAAAGTGGGCCGTGTCTCTCCGTGTCCTTCTTCTTCCCGGGGATGTTGGCCTCCTTGGCCACGCGGTGCGCCAAGGTGGTTGCAGCGACTCGACGTGGTTGCGTGACTGCGATCATACCTCCCACAGCCATTTCCTGCACGCCCCCATCTCCCTTGATTTTGGCCTTCTTCCTTTGACACCAGTCCTCTTGGATCAGAAATTGAGGCACCTGGGTACTCTTTCCGGAACCCGTCTCGCCGACAAGAACCAAGACATCGTTTTGACGCAGCCTTTGTCGAATATCATCTTGCCGTGACCAAAGCGGGAGTGCTTGACGAGCGTCGAAATATTTTGGGTTGCCGACTGGTTTCAAACGCCCGCCTGCCTTGGGGTCTTTGCTTGTTGTCGATATTCCTTCCTTTGAGTCTGAGAGGCCCTCATTTATTGTCGACACGCCCTCTTTTGCTAGTGTGAGGGCGTCAGTTGAAGATTGCGAGGCCTCAAGCTTGGGCCTTTTCGTTAAATAACCACTCAAGTCGAGGATTTTTCCCCCCACGCGAATACCGTCGCCGTCGTTTTTCCTTTTCTTGGCCATTTTGTCGAGTGATTTGAGGTTGTCTGAAGAGGTTCAAGACACAAGAGTTGTGAGACTAAGATTTCTGAAGTGGTCGAATGTGATGTGATTGGCCAGACAGCTGGAGTAGGTGGGGCACCCAGTTCCGTTCTTGATGCCAAATAGGTTTGAAAATTACAGTTTTATGCTTCTATGAAGGCCTTTTCAACATGGAGACATGAGAAAATTTGAACAGCACCAACAATACTTGAGAACCCGAAAAAGCATTCTGTGTTGCAACCTTAACCCAGCCCCGATTATCAACAAGTGCAAGACAATATCGCATACCTGAAAACAACGTCAGGACAAATTTAGAACGAGGGTTTATGCTGCCCATCATACTTTTCGCCGGGGCTCCTTTTTTAACTGCTTACATACTGCAAATTTGTTCGGACAGGATCGCTGTCTTGGTTTTACTGTGCGATCAGCGTCAATAGTCACAAGGGGTCAAGATGTAAAGTCGTACACACACTTAGATGAAGCCAGCGAGGCAGGCTTCCCGGATGTCATGATTTGATACCCGGAATACAAACACTCGAAGCCTAAACTGGGTTCTATGATGATTGCTTAGATATTAAAGATGCTAGGTTGTGAAAGTATTGAATGATCATACATCAAGTGAAGTTTCATCCAAGCCAAACGCCATGAGAAATGGAAAACCACAACCAGAAGCAATGTACGTCTTGGTCTTATGTACGTTCAGACTCCAAGCTGGCAGAAATGCAACATGATAACTAGAATCACATATAAAATCACAAATTAACCAGACCGAAAACGTGAAACAAACATCATTTAGCAGACTCTACAAGGAAAACTAAACCCGAAATATAAGCATCAGGCAACAGAAACTATGCATGAGCCAACTGCATTTTAGGGAGAGTATTCCGCTTTCATGCGATTGTTCTGCACACGAACTTTGTCCCTGGCAGCCTCGGACTATTAAATTTTGTTAGCATGTTGATACATTCATCATGAGGAAATCGTCGACTCACCTTCTCCGTTAGCCTGGTCACCTGGTTGGTCTGTGCATCCGTCCGCACAGAGAATCCCTTGGCCAGCATATTTATAGTCGAGACACTCTGTTCAATCGCTGTCAGATCATCATCAATCTGATTGTTGAGTTCCTCTTGCTCTCCGCCCGTATCCTCAAAGGTGTACTTTGAGCGATCGGCTTTCTTAAAGCCTAGGGTTGGCCGTCCCACTTGAGCAGTGGCGGCCTCCAGCTCTCGCTTCCGCAAAGCCTGCTCCTCCCGGAGCGCATCTCTATCAATCTCCCTCTCTCGCTCAGACTGAGCCTTCCTCGCTGAACGCTCGGCAAGCTTTCCTTTGCTATTTGCGGCCAAGTTGAAAAGTGACGAGTTGGCAGCGTCCAGATTGTCGAGGTGTGCGTGCGCCAAGCGAGCCTGATGCTCTGCAACTTTGAGTTAGCATCGAGCACGAGTAAACCATAACGACATAGAACTGGAAAGCTTACTTGATTCATCGAGTTGCTGCTCAACCTTGTTGAGAATAGCCTCATCTCTGTCATACATCTGGTGCATGCCCACCATACGCTCCACTCCTTCAGCAGCCATCAGCCGGGCGCGAGCTGAGCTCTGGGCTGTCTCTCGAATGGTGTGGATGATTTCTCCCTTCTTGGTTTCTGCCTCGTAATCATCCTTCTCTTCTGCCGTCATGTTCTCATAATTGTCGGGAATCTCTGGACGAGGAGGTGGTGCCACTGCCGAATAGGGATCTCTCTGTTGACGCCCATCGAACAGGGGGTTTGGTTTACTCAAACCACCGTATCCTTCTTGCCTCGGGGGGGGAGCCTGAACGTTGTTGTTCTGGCCATAGCCGGCAACATTATCGTATCTGTTGCCGCCATATCCGCTGGGGGCGCCAGGCCGATCATTCCCATATCCTATCGAAGGGCTGGATGCAGCCGAATCATATCTCTTCTTGCTGTCTGCAAAGGCGGCATCATTCTGAGCGGAGTAAGGCGGTGGGGCGGAGCTTCCAGGACGAGGACCAGATGGTAAGCCGCTGCCGTAGCCACCGGGACGAGGACCGGACGGCAGTCCTGAAGGGACTCCGCGATTTCCGCCGTATGCAGGAGCGGACGAGTATGCGTCGCTGGACGGCGGTTGTTGCGCATAAGGGTTCACAGGTGTCTCGTTGGGCTTGTCTTTATCCGACTTGCTGCGGAATAGAGAGCTGAACTTGCCCATGATGGGATGCTGTGAATGGTTTAGTAAAATAAACAAGACAAAAGGTTGAGTCGTCTGATGACAACGAGATGGTAAAACAAGTGTTGACAGGATGAAAAGGAAGGAAAGTATGTGATGTTAGGTGTTCAGGGGGCGTTTTGGCGTAAAGACCCCCTAACAGCTGGCGGGGCTTTGGGTGGAGCTCTACGGCGGCGGGACGGTGGGATCCAGACGAGCTTGTGTCTTGAGACTGTTCCAGGCTGTGACCCATTCGGTAAAAGAGGAAAGCCCCTGCCTCGCAATGCTGACGACCACTTGCTTGACCGCAGTTAAGCAGTTGGGGGTCGCTGTCCTAATCAACCGCCAGATCGTGACCGCCATGCAGCCACTTGGCGCTCCGCCACCAGGGATGATGCTTCAAAAGAAGGCTTCTGGAATCCATTTTCAGCTTGTTTCTTTTCTTACCTTGTCAACCGCAGACTCCATCTTGACTTTGTGTTCATCGTCTGTTTCTTGGTCTCCTTTGAAACAGCCTGACTTCCACTCTTCCTGCGAATCTGTCAACCCTGAAAATTGCGGCCCTTTGAGTTTCTCAGGGTCCTGTATCTCGCTGGATTGATGCAAGTCCAGTGGTGGGGGGCGCCGACGTTGCGACTGGTCCACTGCCATCTTGGCTTCGGGCTGGGGGTTTCGTCCGCTCCTATCGCTGTCGCTGGGGGGTTTGCTGGAATTACTGGAATCACTGCCCAGTGGTTCGCTGGAATAACTGAAATCGCTGCCTCGTGGCGAGAGGGGCTCCAGCTGGAGTTCTTTGATCAGCGAAGGATCCATGATGGTTCTAGATTGACCATTGAATGTTCATGGAACAAGCTGAGCGAAGTGGCTCCTTAATACAGTGAAAGCCGTTCATTGAGAGAGGGTGGTGGCTTGCAAGAGCAACGAAAAGTCCATCTGATAAGAAGAAAATAGGACAGTACCTCAATTCAGTCGCCTTTTGCGCCTGAATAAAGGTACTGCCGTAATACGAAGCTAACGGAGAACAGGCCTTGTCACCTGGTCTCTGTTGCTGGCGACTGCCCAGTCACAGCGCGAATGCCATCCCAGGCCGCTTGCTCATCGACTGCACTTGGACCTTACATAAGTTCCCCAAATCTTGATGTGTCACTTTCCTCGGCGCGAGAGTCTCCTTTTTTTTTTTTCGTTGACGACAAATTCAAGGTGTTTGATAAGAACACCTGAATTGATTCATCCCCTCCCATTGTTGACAGTACACCGAGTCACGAGTATCTTTATAACCCACTATCAAAATGTTTTCTTCTATTTAGATCGCCGTGATTCCCTTGCAGGCGCAGTCGAGTCCTCGTCCTTCAAGCCCTTTGCCTTAACATTGACCTGAAGCACACATCTTCCGAGTTCAAGATGACACCACGAATACACCTACACCTACACCGAATATATTTACTAGAAATGTCGATCAACCATACAATAGCATATCTACTCACCTAAACACGCCTAACTCGCAGCATTTCACAACAGCCACCCACAGATCTTACAAGGAATCGCCCCTAAAACCCAGCTCCAATGTCTGTCTTTACTTTCGACCCTCTAGGGTCCGATCCAGCACGAGCGTCCTCTCCATGGCTTAAACCAACCGATCCTCACAAGAAGTCTAGTCTCCCTGCGGATCATCCGCCAACGCGGAAAGGAACCATTGGGTCAGGCCTCTTATCAGACTACGGCGTCACCAAACTGGAGCCAGAGCCGCAAGAAGGCCCAACCGAGTACAAACTGCACCTCCTGCTGAGGTCTCGGAGGAGATATGAGCATATCAGCACCGCAACACGAATATCTGGCTCCATCAACCGCCCTTCAGTCGAATCCAGAACTTCCAAGCCAGCACCAGCCCTCCCAGGCTGTTCCACCACTGCACAAACTCGACAGGACCGCCTCGAGCACCTCACTACTCAGCTCCTATGGAGGCTGCAACAGTCATGTCCGTATCACTCTGGAACTGCCACCACAGTCCCGGTGATACCGCAGCTCCCTGACGAGAACTTCGTTCGGGACGCCCCGATCAAGCTGGGAAAACTGTTGCCGGGCCTGGAAGCTTCGAGAGGAGCTCTGTACGAGATCGGAGTTGCAGATGACGGCACGCTTGCTGGTCTCACCAAGGATGAGCTTGACGAAAGTCTCAACACACTTCGCATCATGGCTGCCAGCTTGGGATGCAACATGAAGGTGCTCCGCAAGGTTGCGGTTGGTGACTGCGAATGGATTGACTCATCCGACTCTGAAGAAGGGTCGTGCTCAGGACCAAAAGGTCAACGGCGACAGGCCAGGTTGTGGGTGGCCGAGGCCCTGGTTACACCCAATCTTCGACCTAGAGATGCCAGTCATACAGGTGCGGCACGTTCAACCAGGCTCCCTGACCCGACACACGGCCCGCTATCTACGGACCAGCTGCGGGTCACACTTACAGGGCCGACGACCTCTGGAAAATCAACACTTCTCGGCGCTCTCTCGACCGGGACGCTGGATAATGGGCGTGGGAAAGGTCGGCTTGGGTTGCTCAAGCACCTGCATGAGGTGGCCTCGGGTATCACGTCGTCTGTCACTCAGGAGCTTGTGGGATATGATGGTGACAGGATTGTCCACTATGGCCATCAAGATGTTGAGTCCTGGATTGACATTCACAACTACACCAAATCAGGGCGGCTTGTCTATCTGGTGGACTCTGCAGGACACCCAAAATACCGGCGTACTATTCTTCGAGGCATTGTAGGATGGGCACCGCACTGGACTCTTCTCTGCATAGCAGCCAACAGTTACGACATCCCCACGCTTGTTGAGCCCGCAGCGGATGCCTATGGCCCGGAACAGAGCATGGAATTGGCATCAGCCCACCTCGACCTTTGTCTACGGCTTCGGCTTCCCTTGGTTGTGGCTATGACAAAACTGGATTTGGCAAGCGTAACCATCAAGAAAACTCTCAGCAGGATCTTGTCAAGCATCAAAAAGGCCGGCCGAGTCCCCATGTTAATCAAAAGTGGACCAGCAGGGCATAGCGACCTCAGCATTGTCTCGGATCAAGACGCAGCTCTCATCAAAGACGTTGCCGAAGCGCTTCGTACAAACGACGACCCATCGGCTATCGTCCCTATCATCCTCACCAGCGCAGTAGACGGCCGAGGAATCGGCACACTCCACGCCTTACTCCAGAGCCTACCTGTCCCCCCTACCCCAACGTCACACGACTACATCGGTGCAGCCTTGAACCCGGAACAGCCCGCCTGCCTGTTCCACGTCGAAGATAAATACAGCCTCCCCGCCTCCTGCGCTCTTGCCACCAGCGACGCGGATCAGCAAACCGATCTAGGAACGGTAGTCGCGGGGTATCTAAGGTTTGGCAGCCTGTCGATCGGGGATAAGATCGTGGTTGGCCCTTTTCCTTCCGAGGATGCTGCCGGCTCACCACCGCGTGACCAGTCCCCAGCGGGAAGTTATGGGCTTTCTTTGTCGCATCCGTCGTCTAATGAGCTGAGCCGGATTGCTGCTAGGAATGCGGTTTCTGCTTCGGCGATTAAAGGGGAGTGGCACACTGCGAGTATTGTGAGCATTCATAACTTGAGGCTGCCGGTGCAGACGCTTGAGGCGGGGCAGGTTGGGTCTATTGGGATTATTTTTGATCAGGTCAGGGGTGAGGATGGGGGGGTTCCTATGGGGACGCCGAGGTTGAGGAAGGGGATGGTGTTGGCGGTGCCGAGCCAGCATATGGTTTCTTCCGGGCTGTCGCTTCAGGCTGCTAGTGGGTTGACGGCGGTGTTTGACGGTGATAATGCTTCTGTTAGCGAGCTGACGGTGGGGAGTTTGGTGAATATCTATGTTGCTAGTGTGAGGACCGCGGCGAGGGTGTCACGGGTGTCGAGAGTGCAAGCTCCAGGAAGGAGCGACGAGGGGAGGTCGCCAACGGATGATATGGATGACGTATTTGGCCTGGGGGGAGATGACAACGCCGCTCAGCAAGGACAGTCGGAGGTGGGGGTTGGGGTTGGGAATGGGGAGGTGGAGGTTCAGCTGGATTTGATGAATACACGGGAGTGGGTTGAGCTTGGGAGTAAGATTTTGGTGCTGGAGGGGAGGAATAGGGATCGGTCGGGGCTGGAGGGGTTCGTAGGGAAGGTGGTTGAGATTTCGGAGTGATGTAGGAGATGGGGGAGGGGGTTAGCTGAGATTTTGGATATTCGTGTCGGGCTATCTGGTTTTTTGGCTTGTTTGTTTTGGATGATGATTAGGTTTTTCTTTTTTGGAGGAGAGATGATTGGTATGGCATATTTGGTTACTAGATATGTCTAGAGTAGTGTATACATTTATATTGTTGTTGTTTTGAGATTTCATTTTCCAGCCGTTGGCGAGGAGGATTGTGGTTCACAAGAACTAGAAGCAGACACCACATTTTCATAGTTTGGATAAATCATACATGAATTAAAACTATAAAAAACATGATGACTTTCTCACCCATATACCAGTTTAACCTAGCGCAAGAAGCCAGATGAGCAAGTTGTGTAAGTACCTGGGCAAAGAGAGGTTAAAAAGGCCAAAAACATACAACACCGAGGATTCCCCAGTGGTCACCCACCTGAGTACTAGTTCGGCGTTCAGTTATTTGACGGGGGCAGAGCGGACGGGATGCCGTATTTTCAACTGACTATGGTCGTATGTGATGGTTGACGTTGAAACCAATCATTATAACTTCCGAAAGTCTTGTGGTGCTGGGTTCTGAACGTAGTAGAAGCTATCACGGCTTTCGGGACCGTGGGGGGCGATGAAAACGGTTCGAGGAAACTCCCTATAGTAGGAAGAAAATAAACGTGTTGCATCATAACACCTACCTATTTATTGCCTTTGACTTTCCTTAATATATATATCCACTCGAGACTCGAGCAGCAGCAATCTAACAAAAGCAAAACCATCATCAGAGCCTTGATTCCCAAATGGGAGAAAACACACACACGCACACACACAAACACACACACACACACACACATACACACACATACACACACCCCGACAAAAAAAAAGCTCACCAGCCTACACAGAAGTGTAGACCAGCTACGAGAAACCTTGTTCTTACCTTGCTTGACGACTGCTCGACTCCCCACATATGCGAGCAACGCCGATGGCAGTGGGGCAGTACAGCAAGAGAACAATTTTTTTTCTCCCCCGCTCGCTCGAGGAATTGAACTCCAGTGCTGTGCTACAGTCAATCAGATGTAGGCAAGAGAATTTCTGACCCCCCTTCTTGTGGCCGGGAGGGGAAGGGAAAAGGCGGGTTTATATAGCTCTCTGTTGCCAAGCGGAATGGAAACTGGCAACACATTGTACTCAAGGTATATACAGCTCTGCATATATACACCTAGGGTTGACAGCCACGTCTACTCATGAGCAGCAACCCTCTCCCCCACCCAAGCCCTCAGCTCCTCGGGTCCCATTGTCACCCTCTTCCTCGACCCAGTAACAGCAGACATGTCAACACTGAGAGATTTACCCTCCACCTCTGAAGCCCCAATAGTAACCACCACACTCACTCCCGCACTAACAGCCTCTGCCTTCTTGACAGCAATCGGTCTCGCGCTGGTATCAAGATCAACCGCAAAATGCGTCGGAGTAACATCCCCATCTGCGATCCCCAACAGCCTCTCCCTCACCCGAGTGGCCCACTCCACCACCGGCTCGGTATCATTCAAAGTAATAATCTTGATCTGATTTGGGTTCAACCACAACGGGTACCTACCATCATAGTGCTCAATCAACAACGCCATCAACCTCTCCACAGACCCCAGCACCGCCCGGTGTATCATCACCGGTCTCACCGGCCCAAAGCTCGCCAGCAACTCCGGGTCAGTAGTCGTCTCCCCCTTTTGTTCCAGCTCCGGCGCGGGAGCGATATACTCCAACTCAAACCTCTTAGGCAGCTGGAAATCAAGTTGTATCGTCGCAGTCTGGTGCTCCTTCCCATGACTATCCCTCAAGACAATATCAATCTTTGGTCCATAAAACGCCCCATCTCCCTCATTAACCGTCCAGTCCGTCCCGCTCTTGTCCAACGCCCTTTTCAAGGCATTCTCTGCATTTTCCCAATCTTCCAGTGAACCAATGTATTGTTCTGGTCGGGTAGACAACGCCAACCGATACGGCCCCAATCCAAGGGTGGCATAAGTATGCTTGACAAACTCCAGCGACTTTTTAATCTCCTCCTCTATTTGAACGGGACGACAGAAAATATGCCCATCATCCTGGTGGAACCTCCTCACACGAGTGAGGCCGGTGAGGGAGCCCGTGTTTTCGTTTCGGTGGAGAGGGGAGAAGTCGGCGTAGCGGATGGGGAGGTCGCGAAAGGAGCGTTTCTGACTGGAAAAGATGAGGCAGTGGCCGGGGCAGTTCATGGGTTTGAGGCCATATTCGCGGTCGGTTTCTTCGGTTTCTTCCGAAGATGCGTGGCGGGCGCCGGTGACGGTGTACATGTCCTGGGCATAGTTTTCGAGGTGGCCCGACTTGGCCCAGAGGTCTTTTTTGTAGATGAGGGGGGTGATTACTTCTTCGAAGCCGTAGCGGACGTATTGGTTGCGGAGGAAGGAGACGAGGCGGTTGAAGATGCGGGTGCCCGAGGGGAGGAAGAAGGCGGAGCCGGGGGAGTAGATGGAGGTGGTGAAGAGTTTTTGGTGGAGGCCGAGGGTTCGGTGGTCTGGGGGTGTTTTTTCTGGTGCTGGTGGTGGTGGTGGTGGTGTTTTCTTGAATGGTTTGTTGGATGGTGGGGTGGTGGTTTGGCTGGCGGCGGGGGTGGTAGCTTCACATGTCGAGCAGCTTCGGAGCTGAAGCTGGAGCTGGAGCTGGAGTTGTCGGGTGGGTAGTGGTGCTTTTTGTGATGGTCTGAGGTTCCTCGTTAGGGAATGAGTTGGCCATCTGGCTACCCTCTGTGGAAGCATCTTGCCGGCCGGGCGACCGTTTTACTCCAACAAGGCTTTGACGTCGTCTCGACTTCTGTTCACTCGACGACGGAACAATTCGAAATGCCCAGCCCAGATTGGCGCTTGGGTTTTCGAGATGCACAGGCCACCTCGTCGATCACGGTGGACAACTGGCGGCGGGCCATTCCTCTATTGGCTAGCCCACCCCCCGGAAGCTAGGGATTTATGGGGATGCTGCAGGGGTGACCTGGCGTGGCAGTGGAGAAGCGAGACAGCGCATCCATCCAAATGATGCTCCCCCACATCCGAGCAACAACAACATCCTCTTGCTTCAACACTACCTATTGCATTGGGCACCTAACTGCATTTTTTGCCCCGATTGCAGCATCACCATGTTCGTTCTAGTTTTTTAGTTTTTTGAAACCTGCATATAACAATCATTATTTACTGGCATCAAGCGCCCATCGTTATCCTCTTGGTTCTGCTGTTGCCTTGTCGTGACTCACTTATTAACCACGCTATCGTTCCCCTTCTGATTTGAAGCAATATCGGGTAGCGACAGACTACCGAATCATCCCTGCGCCCGAGTGACGTACATATAGGCCTGCCACGTCGCGTCTGCCTTTTAATTATTTTTCTTCCCCTCCAGGCGACACCGCGTTTGTTCCCCTCGCCCAACGCGACAAACAATCATGGCCATCACTCGAAAGCAGGAGCGCGAGGGTTCGTACCGACCTGAAAGTTCATGGCGTATGGTGGAGGGCAGCGAGACGGGCAGCTTTGCCTACGACGAAGAGATTGTTCCCTCCAACAGCGACCCGTCCACCTCGTTTGATTCACAGCCTGTCAGCATTGGAGCCTCACAGCCATGGAGCATTGGTGGCTCGCAGGACGAGAGCATCGAGACATATCTCAGCAAAGCCGAGAACGATGAGCAATTTATCCTCAAGTCGCCCTTTCGCCCGTCGGTGCCACAATCTGTGAGGCATTCTTCGAAGGAACAACACCGTGAACCAGGGCCCGAGTTTGTCATGCCCAAGGTTGAGGTCGAGAGTCCAACTGAAGAGGGGGGCAGCGCCTGGTCCTCGACAACTATTAAATCTCCAAAGAGACCAACACCACCACCCGGGCTACGGAAGCGTCTTGGCATGGTCAAGGAAAGTCCTAGAGTTCGAGGCCGACGACGAAGTATGAGACAGTCAGGGGAACTGGAACGCCCCGTCCCGAGTGATGGCATTCTCGGTTCAGTATTCTCCTGGATGCTCGACGTGATTGGGCTTGCGTTTTGGGCCATCAAGTATCCGATCGGTTTCCTGCTGGCCGTCTATGTTTTATCTGGCACCACAATCATCGCCAAGAACATGGTCACCAAGTCGCTCGCAGTGTCTCTTTCACCGCTGTGCCGACTCCCTGGTGTCTCTTACCTGAACGTACCTTTTTGCGGACCCACCAAGTCTGAAGACGACAAGCCCGCAAACGTCGACTTTGACAGCTTGGTCGACGCCCAAAGCCTTCTGGAGCAGGTACTGGAAAGGACCGTGGAAGGCGTCACGCTCCCACTCGACATCAAGCGTTCCGAAGCCACCATTCGTGATTTGCGCACCATCGTCCGGCACAGCAACCTCAAGGGGAAGCAAGAGCTCGTTCTTGAATTTGACGGCTACATTGACACTGTTCGTTCGGTTGTCCACGAGCTCAGCAGCTTCAACGTCCACGTTGGGTCTACCGTTGACTCGGTCATCAGCATGAACCGCTGGACAGCCCGCCAGCTCGACACCTTGGAGGGAGACAATGTCCTCAAACCCAGGATTGAGAACAACGACCCCTGGCTCAGCCAAATGGTTGAGTGGGTTTTGTCTCCTTTCCAACCTGTGGTCTTTACGGAAGACCACCTGAAGGTTACCTACCTCCGCCACGCCTCCCACGTCCAAGACAGAATCGCCAGCCTCATTCTCGAAGCTCAGACCGTCTTGTCGTCTCTTACCAAGGCGGAGGACCACCTTGAAATCATCCATGAGGTCGCCCACCGCAGCACAGAGGAGGTCAAGACCTCGCGTCAGGATATCTTGTACACGCTCTGGACTCTGGTCGGGGCGAATAATCAGAAACTAAAGGACTTCAAGTCGCAGTTGAGTGTTCTTGGTCAAATTGAGACGCAGAGGTTAAAGGCGGTGAAGCAGGTTACGGGGCTGGTGTCGGATCTGATCAAAATACAGGCTGAGATTCAGGGGTTGAGGGATGATGTTTCGGCGGCGGAGCTGGTGCCGAGCGTACCGTTGAGTGTGCACATTGCGACGATTAACAGTGGGGTTGAGAGGTTGGATAGTGCGCGGGCGAGGTTGAAGGCTATTGAGGCGGAGAGGGTTAGGGAGGTGGTGGGGCGGGGGAGGGAGGGGGGGGAGAAGTTGATTGATAGTAAGAGGTGGTGAGGGGGGAGGGGGTGAGAAGGATGGGTTTTCGGACTTGGTCGGTTTGGGAGGGGGCGGCGTCGGTTGGGTTATTATGGGTAAAGGGATATGGGGGGATATGGGATGGGATTTTTGGAATTGAAGACCTCCCAGAGGATCGGGATAGGGAAATTCAGAACAGAACCGTATGGGATGGAATTTTGGATGGTATGATAGGAGAGGGAGGGGATATAACAGATACCCGAAATTTATTGTGGCTTGTTTGTAACTTTTTGGGTAGAATGTTTTCTAGTTTTGCTTGTGCTTAGTTTAAGGGAACATGGCGAATGTTTATGAATATCTACTCAAAGACTGCAAAATTATATCTCGAAATGGGTTTCGACTCTGTTGGGTGCATGTTTGTATATTGAGAAGTATACCCGATGTGACTGATCTAGGTATAGAAGGAGAATGGTCTTTGAGTTCTTCTCTTGAAACTGGTTATAGACGACCTTCGCCTGACAAGAGGCGTTCGCGGTGTTGAGAGGCAACGGCGATCGAATGGTGTTGTTCGCGCCGGTAGCTCATCCTGTTTGTGTTAGGTTGCTTACTGTATCTCGCTATGGGACTTCGTTTGAGGTGTTGTTGACTGATGGTAATGATGGTGTGGTCGCTGACTGGGCATTCATGGGCGTCATAGGTGGGTACCAGGCGATGGTTTTAACCAATCTTGTAGGTGTGCTTTTGGCTAATAATATCTAATGGACGGGAGAGAGGAAGGTGGAAGGCTGCTGATGGGAAGGCGGGTCGGTGTCGGGATGGTCGGCTTGAGGGACTGTTTTCTCTCGCGGTGGTGACGAGAAGGGTTATCAAGCCGGAGATGTGATTGCCTTCGGGGAGGCACCTAGGCGAAGATGGGAGGTTGAACAGAAAATAGAACACCCACGACCCGGAGACATGGTTCTTGAACAGTGGGGCACTAGCGGCAGCCACGGGGGTTGGGCCATGAGATATTTTTGGATAGGCCTAGCTAGGTAGTAGGTAGTTGGGCGTTTGAAATAGTGTGAACTAGCGGGCCTTTTTTTCAGATGGCATGATCAGTGATGTTTTAGGACGTGGGTTCCATTGGAAGGAGGGCAGCAAACGAGCTTCGTCGACAACCGTCTATGGCAGGACACTAAGGTAGCCCTGGTCCATAAATGATGCCATTCATAGATGAGGTTTCCATCTTGAGCCACCCAGTTGAGGTCCGGGTCCATGTTTAGATCATAGCCGGTCTGTGAAGGCTCATTCTGTTTTCATGCCGTCTCTCACAGACATTTAAGGCTGTCTCTTATCGAGATTTAGGTACCCAGGATTAGATCAAGCCTGACTTAGGATATCCATCCCGCCCTACCGTTTCTCACAGACATTTCAAGGCTGGCCGGTTAACGTTACCAGACCGGGAGAATTGCAAAGCTTACCCAGCACCAGGTTTACCATCTCGAGCCGCGCTGTCGATGGTAGTGGCTCCAGGTTTAGATCAAGATTGGCTTGGGAAGAACCATCCCGCCTCTGCCGTCCCTCACAGACATTTCAAGGCTGACTGACGGCAACAGGGTTCGAGATGCAAATTTGACATCTGTACCCATCCACGGCATGAAGCATGAAAGCACAAAGTATGACTAGACCACGATATCCCCCCCTTCGTCTTATAGGCCACGGTAGGTAGTATAACGTGGCATGCATATGCACTCCAGATTTCTGGAGCGGGAGCTATTCTAAACAGATTATATCATATCGTCAGAGAGAAGTGTTATATGTGAGCAGCAACAGCCGAACGGGTGGCCTGGCTTCCGATGCAGGATAGAGGCATGTTTTGCTCGCTTGAGGGGGGAGGGTAATATCAACAGTGTTGATGAGAGGCGTGGATGGGGACGGCCCGGAGGGTGGTGTAACTCTTGCCATGCGTTTTGGACATTGAACGCGAGAGAGGCATCACCACAACGGATTCTTGGATTGGAAATTGAGATGGACATGGACACGGCAAGAGACTGGACAAGGCAGACTTCTGAAACGCAGCCATCATCCCGTCTTATCACTGACGAGGGCATCAACGGTCCGTAGGCGCCTCTTTTACCGCCATGCCGGGCTCAATGACGAAGATATCAGCAAGCGGGAGGAACCGCGGTGCTGGGCGTGATGGCGGCAAAGCTGCGAGTTGGTCACTCTTGAAGAAGGAAGTTAAAGTATTCTCTGGGACGGAATGTGGTATCTCCAGTGGACCATCTGGTGAAGATTTCCGGTACGGAAGCCGCTCAAGACAAGGCGGGCAGTAAGCAGTGACTGATCGTCTCACTCCCGTTGGTTGAGATCTGATGCCGCACTCGCACTCAGAAAAGAGGTTAGCGGCGTGGGTAGAAAAAATGATCTGATCTCATCACCAATTAGACAAAGTGCCGCCCTCTTCCAGCCTTGTGCCCCTCCTTCCAGAGAGAAGGGCGGTCTGGGCGAAAGCCCACGTTAGGTTGCTTCCCACTCGGAGTTTGGAAAGATGAGAGAAGCCCACCAGCGAATAACACGCACTTCCGCACCCTCTTCCCAAAAGTCACGGAGAAGAAAGTCGAGCGCGCGGTGTGAGCAGAGGGAGGCAAGTGAAGGGCGTCTAACTGCAGAGTGATTTGGTCGCTGATTGGCTGGGGGTTTCCAGGGTGTCACCAAGGGAATCTATTTCGAGCGGCTATTTCCCCTCTTTTGACCACCGTCCACTCACAAGGCACCACCAACACGTCGCTCTCGGCCCCCAGCGCTTAAAAATACAGCATCCCACTGCAGACGGAAACAAGAGCTTCCATAGCGCACTGCATGAGACTGTGTAGAAGCAACGCGCTTGTACCGGGGTATTCTGGCTATCACAGCATGTACTGTGGTACGACCTCCTGAATAAAACGATTTTGGTCCCTCTCTCTCTTGTTCCATTTTGTGCACTGGTTGCTCTTGCTTCCTGGTCCAATATCGCCAATTGTTGTTGTTGTTGCCGTCGACAGTGTTGATCCATCGCTCCATAATGTCTCGATAGCAGGTCTACAGGTACTTCCGGAATTGCTGTGCGACTTGTGTTCTGCCGGTTCGCGACACGGAAACGTGGAAAGTGTAGGATACTGAGAAAGGAAGGGAAAAAGAAGCATAAGAGAAGGCTAGGAAACACAGCATAGCCACGACACCGCATATCGCCCACACACCATGTCGGCACCACCACCTCAGGGGCCGGGAGGCTTCTCCCTCTTCCCAAATACTACTGCCAGACCACCGTCGAGGAGTCAGAACCAGCAGAGACCACCGACTAGGTCAGGGACACCTCAGGAGGGGCCGTCCAATTCGACAGAAGCATCGCCTCCTCGTGGTTCGAGGATACGGAGGGACTCTTCAGTCAGGGAAGGAAAGCAAAGGGTTGTATCAACCAATCCATGGCAACATGCTCTTGACGCTCGAGAATCTCAACGACGGCAATATCCCCAGGAGAGCGAGGCCGGGCCGTCCAATGCTGTACCTGTCCCGGACCCCGTGGTTGAGACGGCATGTGCTCAGCCGGTGAGCGATCCACCGCAGCGATGCGAGACAGCCTTCTCCGAAGCGCAGACTCTTGTCAGGAGTAACAGCGCTCGATCTCGAAGTTCAATTGCCAAACCACCACTCACATACGCCCCGGCTGGTCAATCTTCTTCTTCAGGAGGACCATCTTCCTCGTCCCATCAAAACCCACCACAACTTCGCTCCATCTTTCCCACCTACAACCCCGAGCTTCCTCTGGACAGACAGGAGTACTACCCAAAAGAAGCCTCCCCAACCCGCATTCCCCAAGCAGCCATCTCCCGTCCTCTCTACTCCCCACGACGAGAGCGCGCCCCAACTGTCACCAGCAACCACAACCCTCAATCACCCCCCCAAGGACCAATCCAGTCCCCAGCGCCCACCACAACCTCCTCCCGCTGGCCCCGCCACCACGAACCGGCCGTGATCCCGCCCGTCTCCTCAACAGAAGAACTGCGCTCCCTCTGGAAAGTAACCAACGGCTGGAAAGCCTCCTCTCTTGAAGGCCGCCCCTTCTGCCTCAAACTCACCACAACCCCGGACGCCCCAGTCTACACCCTCTCCTCCTCCACCTCGCAACCCTTCTACTGCCTCCGAATCGACCCAACCTCCGCCTCCGCCCTCGTCTCCCTCTCCCGCTACGACCCAAACAAACCCTTCAAACAATCCCCCCCCTCCCCAAACAGCGGCTCCCCCTCCCAATCCCCAACCCCAGGTGGCGTCTCCCAATCGGCAAACATTATCAACTCCTCCCCCTCCACGCCCCCCTCTTCCACCTCCCTTCGAACAAGCATGTCCCTCCGCACAAGCAAATCCACCCGCTCCCTCCAACACAACGCCAAAAACTGGCTAGAAGTCCTGACAACCTCCCTCACTCCCCCCGGCCTGCGGAACGAAAACGACGGTTTGGTCGCCCAGTTATGGCCCTCCGCCGCAGCACGCCTGGTAGCCGACCGCTCCAACGACGCAACAACCGTCGCGCTCGCGCAGCAAGAATCCGCGCGGTTAGTCTTCGATCCCGATTCGGGCAACCACTTCCTCGTCCACCCCGCCTTAGCCATGCCCTTTTGCGTGACGATAGAGAGAAACCCGGTTTATTCAAGAACAGAATACACCCTCGAGCACCTCGAATCGCCCGTCCACCTCGCCAAACTCACCCGCGACGGGACAGGGCAGGGTTGGCTGGAAGTCGACACCTCCATCGCGGCCAAGATCGAGGCGGTGTACCTGGTTGATGTTGTTGTTGCTGCGTTGGTGCTGGTCGCGCACGGGGACGACCAATATACCGCCGGTGTCGAGGTCTTCGAGCCGCCTCCGGTTGTTTTTGGTGGGGGGAATGGTTCTGTCATCTCCGGCGACCGTCGCTCTTCACGGTCGTCCAGACGGGCAGGGGGCGATTCCCGTGCGAGCATGAGAAGAGAAGAGAAACAACGGAAGAAAGAGGCCAAGAAGGCGGAGAAGAGGTCTAAAAGCCGATCCAGCAAGAAGAGGATGGAACAGTTCGAGATTGACCTCGAGAGCCAGGATAGTGAATACGGCAAACGATCGGTGAAAGAAAAGGAGGAGAAGTTACCTGCTGTGCTGAGGGCGTTGGTGTGGCTGATCAAGATTTTCTTCAAATGCTTGATTGGGAGTCTAGCGCTGGTGTTTAAATGTCTCGGGGGAATCATCAACGGGTTGGCGAGATGTTGCGGGTTAGGGAAGCTATAGGTGTTTCTTTCATGTCGATATTTGATTCCACCGGTTGGGTTTTTTTGGGTCAGGCAGGACAGGATATGAACTCATGAATTCTGGCGTCGGGTATATATCTCAGGTTCTAATATCAATATCTCCCTCCCCCTTTTCCCCTCAGAGTGAAGCCAGACTCTCGCTCTGTTTGGAGAGGGAAAAACAAACGATGGGTACTAGTGGCAGAAACGTACATTACAAAAACAAATCAAAGAAAACCATCTCCAGCCCAGAGATCACCTCTTCCTCTCCCTGACCTTAATCCTCCTCCCCGCCTTCGTAACCCCCCCGCTCGTCGCCGTTTTCGCCATCTTCGCCTGTGTAACCTCCAGTTCCAACTCGGCATCCGTCAACGCCTTGAGCTTTTTCCTCGCCTCCTTCAACTTCTTAGCCAATTTCTCCAAATTCCGCTCCTTCCTCACCCTCTCCTCATCATCCTCATCATCACGCTCCTGTTCCCTCTCCTGCCTTTTCCTTCCCTCCACCACCTCCTTCCGCTCCTCAACCCCCTCACAAAAAACAATCTTCTTCGCTTTCTTCGGTTGTTGCCCTCCCATATCAAACTCATCCTCACTATCCTCCTCCTCTTCCCCCCCGCCCGCAAGCACCCACCTCTCCTCCAACCCCCTCACCTCCTTGGCAACAATATTCCTCACAGTCCTCACATACCCCAAATCCTGCGTCTTGAGCAGCCTGACTAAATCCACACCCATAGCCTTGTTTCCCCTATCCCCCGCTACCTTTCCATCAAACCCTTTTCCCGCAGTGAGAGAAGACGACCCGGCCGACTTGCGGGACATCATGCCGAAATAGAACTCATCTTCGTTCTTCTCGGCGGCTTTCTCCCGGAGGGATTTGAGGACTGTTTGCTTTTTTTTGTAGTCCTTTGCGCGTTTTTGATAATCTTTTTTCTTTTCTAGGAGGCCGAGTTTGGCGCGCTCGAGGGGCTGGGCGCGTTCGCGGTGGGAGCGGCGTTGGACGCTGTGTTATTTACTGGTTAGCATTTGAAAAAAAAGATGAGGAGGGGGAGGGGGGGGGGGGAGGGAAGGGGTTACCTGTTCCGTAGGGAAGACATGATGATGGTTTGGGGTTTGCGACTTTTTGGGTTGCGGTTCTGTTGACTTTCTTTTGCGACTTTTGTGATGGAATCGGGTTGATTGATATCGCTGTCGCTGTTACAACTGAAAAAGTGCGACAGTGAAGGTGGAAGTAGAGTGATCGAATAATCGATTGATAGCGAGATCGTCGCTCTTCAACAGCGAAAGCAGCGGGCGGTCAGGATTTCTGGCGGGCTTTGCTCGACAGACGGCAGAACCAAAATTTGAGAGCTGCACAGCTGCGATAAGATAAGACTTTGGCAGCAGGGTTGGGTGGGGTCTCCTAACTCCACTGTGGGTCGAGATCCAGACCACAAGGGTTCGAGATCCACTTTCAATGTACGCTTTCTGACGACGTCATATTCGAGATGTCAATTTCAGGAAATGTTTTGGAGGAATATCAAAAGTCTGCTGTGTTCCATTGATAGCGATTGTTTTAGCAATTTTCCATCTGGCTTATAATCCAGATGTAAGTAGAGTATATAGGTCAGTCATCAATCATTCCTTTCCCCAACGCCCACATCCCAAACACCACAAAGACTCCAACAAAACAGATCAACACATCCCCTTCCCCTCTACCCTACGCTTCCCCATCCCCCCACCCCTCACCACCTTTGCAAAAAAATACAGCCCAAAAGCCACCACACTAACCGGCACGGCAACCGCCCAATACATCCAAAACCTCTCCCCCCCGGGCGCAAACCAATCCTCCATCCCAAACAAGCTCGCTACAAACCCAAGCGGTATAAACACCAACCCCACCACCGTCAACGCCTTGACGCTCGTCGCCTCCTGCCTGCTCAACACCTGCTCCTCCACCGCCTGCCTATTCCCCGCCATCCCCGCCAGCCCAGTGATACTACTGCTCAAAAGCTCGACCCTCCTCCTCACATCCTTCAACGCCATGTACAAAAACTGAAAATCTGCCTCGGAAGACGAACCACTGCCAGACAAAACGTTCGGTGCCTGAAACGGAATCCGACACTGTATCATGATCGACTCGAGATCAATACAATAGTACGACAACCTCCGCTCATACGACTGTACATCTGACCACTGTTTCTCTACCGCGGTGGTGTTGAAATACTCGAGATTCTCCTGCCTCGACATGCTATGCTGCACGTGAGAGATGTACGTCTGCAAAAAACCGACGTGTTGGCGGTAATGGCTTGCGACGATCTTTTGCGCGAGGGTCAAGACCAGGTCGGTGCCGTGGCTGTCGAATAAATCCCAGTGGTGATCGAGGTAGAAGCACAAGTCGTCGAGGAGTGTCGTTCTGGGCGGGCCGCCGCGGTGGAGGTTTTTCATCTGTCGTTGGTGAGGGATGAAGTCGGGGTACCCCCCCTGGTGGAAGCGCGTGATGGGGGAGACGGGAATCGGGTTGTAGGCTTCGTAAGAGGTCCCTACGTATCGGAGGGGGGGGTCGGTGATGACGATGCAATCCCAGCCTGTGCCATTTTCTCGTGGGCGCCGCCAGATGGAGCACTTCCTGTGGAGGCAGACTGTGTCGGCGAATTTACCGAGGATTCGAGTAGTTGTGACGGTGCGCCCGGTTTCTGCGCAAAAGACGCGAAAGTTGCTTTGGAGGTCGTTGGGGAGGGAGATGAGCTGGTAGTATCTCATGGTGACATGCTCTTTTTGGACGCATGGGAGCGAGATGTTGTAGTAGGCGTCGTTGGACTTGAAGGCTTCAGGGGCGTTGTCTCGTTCGTGGTCGACGAAGAAGGCGGGGTGGATGTTGAAGTGTGTGCCCAGGGTGCCGATGTGGGCTGGGGCTTGGCCCTCCATGATGATGATTCGGCGTCCATCTGGGCCTGAGGCGGGTGATTCGTCGGTCAAGGAGAGTCTGAACTTTGCTGGGTCGCTGCACTGCCACGGCTTTCTGGTGAAGGGAGAGCCCGCGGATGGGGACTCTAGCACGGCGATTCTGGTGTTTTTGAAGGGCCAGGGTATGTTCTTGAGTTCGAGTCTGGGGTCTCTACGTCTCAACCTAGGCTCGGACGAGGCGAGACTCTCGATGACGTTTCGGTACTGCTGGCAATCGGCAAGCCAGACGCTGCCCCCTTGGCTTCCTTGGCTAGACTGACTGTCTTGCCTTGTAACGGAAGGCTTGGGGGCATGGTTTGGGATCATGTTGAATATCCTGGCTTGCTCCTCGGAGATGCTGTAAGCACCGAGACCACCGTGGAGGCTGTTCCTCCCGTACTTAAAGAAACGAAATCCCTTGTCAAGGCATATGGTAAGAGATTCAGAGGCCCGAGTGAGGCTGCCGAGTCAGGCGGTCCCCTCCATCGAAGGGACGTCCGTCTCATTAAAAACGCCCGGTGAACTTAACCGGCAAGTTTTAAACCTCATCATCAACATGACCGACGAAGTGATTGGCTGGTCGAGCCGATACTGTTGCCAAGACCAAGTCCTGGAAGAGGGGGGCAGCGCGATGGGGCAAGCAAAACAACGACATAGCGGTCATCTGATATTCCTGTTTGAGAGTTCCAGATGATGTCGTTTGGCTATTCGTTACGTGAGGCCATGTCAAGGTGTGGTAGGTGTGAAGGTCTGGGACCAATAGGATCAACTCCGGCCAGAGCCTTCTTGTCAGTCAGTTTGGAAGTTGGAAGTCTATGTGCCATGGACGCCTGCGCTAAATCGAATGTATGCTGGTGCGTCTCAGCTCTTGGAGGCAGAGCCTGACATCGTCTTTTTTGGTTTCATGTTTTCTCAACTTGAAGGCGTCCAGTCTGCAAGTCAGCCTAACCCGTGAGTTTATGATGAGACTATTGGTTGTATGCTCTTATCTGACGTCTTGGATATTGATACTGGAGCATTTATCTCCTTGTTGCCCCGAGATCTGGGCAAACACTGCCACTGATGCCATGTGGCCCCCCGCACGGGAGAATCTGGGGTCGGATTTGGGGGAGTTTGAAGCCCGCTGTCGTCCTCTCTCCAAGAATTTTGGTCTTTTTTATTTGTGTTGTTTTGTTTTCCAATCATCGTTGAGATGAAACAACATTGCAGCTGAAGGGTGGGACGGTCTCGCCTTTCCCTCCCAGGTCGAACCCGGCTGTCTGGGTTCAGATTTCCTTGGAGCTGCCTTAGCGCCGGCTGAATCCCGCCGTCGACTTCCACCAGAAGTTATTCAATGCCGGGCATTTCGGACAGTTTCACGACTGCTGCTGCATTTCATAGCGGTATGCAACCTCGGACAGCCCAGAGAGCACTCCGCGTATCCTTTCCTATTGTTCTCGAATGTCCCCCCCCCCCCTATTCCCTCGAAATTGGTGATGCTCGTATCAATTCACAAACAGGGCTCACAGCCACTATAAATACCGGAAATCGGCACTAACAAGATCGCCAAGCATGTCGATTCTCCACAGTTACAGGGCACATCGCAGCCTGTCAGGGGCAAGCTCTCCATTTCTGTGAGCCGCTATTCGACCCGGACGAGCAACCCGTTGGAAGCTTGTTGAGTTCCCCGGCAGTTTTTGGATGCACTTTTGTTTTCATTGCAGCTGACGTGTTTCTCTGACAATCTCCTTTTACTGTTGCTCCACCGCTGCGCCTTGGGCTCATTCATTCACTTACTTTTCTTCATCATTCTCATCTCTCGCTCACCTATTCTTTCCCAACCAGGTCATCCAGTGACCTCTTGATGGTTCCCGTCCCGCGTCTCACCGTTGCCATCACTTGCATTTGGGTGGCTAAAGGGGAGCAATGGCCATCCTAACCGCCCGCAGGTTTCAACGCCTAGCTCTGTTGACGGTGGTCGCTCTTGTTTTCTATATACTCCTCGACCAAGCAGACTATGTTGCCATTCCCATAGTGCCAAAAACGGGGCAATATGTCCAGAGCACTTACGACTGGGCAAGACGCCGGATGAAATACCCGTTTGATGAGTCCAAACTCATCAAGCTGCCAGAGGGGATCCCACGAGAGCTTCCCCGCATCCAGTATGACTTCTCCCAGGATGAAGCCAGCGAGTCTCACATCAAGACTCAAAAGGAACGACAGGAGGCTGTGAAGCAGGCCGCAAAGAAGTCATGGAACGCCTATCGAAAATACGCCTGGGGCCGGGATGAGCTCCTCCCTGAGAAGCTCACTGGAAAAGACACCTTTGCTGGATGGGGTGCTACGCTGGTGGACTCGTTGGACACGCTGTGGATCATGGGATTGAATGACGAATACAAGGAGGCGGTCCAAAAAACCGCTACCATCAACTGGGACAAGACGACCTCTTCACATTGCTCGCTTTTCGAAACGACGATCCGGTATCTGGGTGGTCTCCTCTCAGCATACGACCTCAATGGCGACCAGGTCCTCCTCGACAAGGCCGTTGAGCTGGGCGATATGCTCTACGCCGGCTTCGACACCCCCAACCACATGCCAGCAAACAGCTTCAACTTTCGTGAGGCGAAGGCGGGAAGTCTCAGGCCCAGCATGGGCGAGTCTTCTGCTGCAGCCGGAACCCTGTCTCTCGAATTTACTCGGCTTGCCCAGCTGACCGGGGATCCCAAGTATTTCAGCGCCATTTCTGGGGTGACGCGCGCCCTTGAGAAGACGCAGGACGACACAAATCTCCCGGGAATGTGGCCAGTGTTTATTGACGTCTCTCGCAACGAGCCCGAGAACCCCATCAGTGCGAAGGGTAGCTCTTTTAGCCTTGGCGCCTCTGCCGACTCGGCCTACGAGTACTTTTCCAAGATGTACGTCCTTCTCGGTGGCCTCGATCCAACGTATAAGAAACTTCACATGAAGTCCATGGCCACCGCTCGCAACCACCTCCTTTTCCGGCCCATGCTCCCGGATTTGTACCCTGCCACACCGCCTGATGTGCTGTTGTCGGGTAATGTCTATGCTAATGGTCAAGACATTATCGACCTCCAGCCTCAGGTGCAGCACTTGGGGTGCTTTGCGGGTGGAATGTTTGCCTTGGGTGGGAAGCTCTTCCATGAACCCGCCCACGTCAAGATTGGCGAGCAGCTCGCACGTGGGTGTGCCTGGGCGTATGAAGCGTTTCCTTCTGGGATCATGCCTGAGGTTTCGGAGATCATTCCCTGCCCTGCTCCCTCTTCTGCGCCTTCATCAAAGGACGAAGAACAGGAGGAGTTTCCCCGGTGCAAGTGGGATGATGCAACCTATAAAGAAGCCAACACCGCCCCTGGCCGGTATCCCAAGCCTTTCAGGGCTGTCCAGGACCCTTCGTATCTCCTCCGGCCTGAAGCGATCGAGTCTATCTTTATTGCTTACCGCATCACTGGCAAGAAGGACTTGCTCGATATCGCCTGGCGCATGTTCACGGCTGTTCAAAAAGCGACCGAAACAAACGAGGCGTACACGGCTATTTCAGACGTCAATGTTGCCCCGGGTGAAGAGCAGGCGGATGCTCATGGCAGGGGTGGGACGAGGTCAAGAACCAAGAACTCGATGGAGAGCTTTTGGATTGCCGAGACGCTGAAGTACTATTATCTTATCTTCTCTGAGCCGGACCTGATCAGTTTGGATGACTATGTTTTTAATACCGAGGCGCACCCGTTGAAGATTCCCAAGCCGGGTAAGGGGGCGGAGGGGAAGGAGGGGTTGGATACGGAAAAGGAGGCATGAAAAAGGACAGGTGCACATGGGATGGAAGGCAGAGCAGCATATACATCACGCATGAATAGAATTTCATCTTTTAGAGTTCAACTCCACCACCGTTGATATCAAACGTCCCCGAAGCCGAAGCCGAAGCCCTTCAAAAGTACCACCCACCCCACACAGCTATGACGCAGCACCGCAGCGTTCAAAAGTGGGGTCCCCGCTCACTGTCACGGCAGTGCCTCGTTGGGTCGTCCCGCCCCTCCTTTCCAGAACCAAGCTCCCTCTTCTTACCACAAGAGCTGCAAAACCCCTGTCACAATCTTTCTCCATATGAACTTGACCCCTTTCCGACGACCTGCCACACTTCTCCTCTACCTCTCCCGCCATTTCACCACCACCACAACCACCTGTTCCCTCAAACACCCACCACCACCACCACCACCACCACCACCCCCTTTTCCAACCACCATCAACGCAATGGACCTCACTTCCCCACCCCCCGAGGAACCCCCCTCCTACATCGCTGCCGCCCGCAGCCACGGCATCCCCCTCCGTCAATCAGCCCCCATCAAACCCGGCCCCTTGCCGCTTCAACTCCCCATCCTCAACCACCTCCGCACCAAGCGCGTGATTTTAGCCTCTGCCTCCCCTCGTCGAAGAGCAATGCTCAACCAAATCGGCCTCACAAACCTCGAAGTCTGGCCTTCAAACACCCCCGAGGACCTCGACAAGAAAACACATTCACCAGAGGAGTACGTCTCAGCCACCGCCCGAGCAAAATGCCACGCCGTCTACGAAGCCGTCCTCGCCGCCCAGGCCAAACCAGACGCCACCAAGGAACATTTGGAAGATCCAGCTGTTGTCATTGCAGCGGATACAATCATCGCCACCCGCGCAGGGCAGATATTGGAAAAGCCAAAAAGCGAACAAGATCATGTCCGGATGCTGACGCACCTGAGGGATGGGAGGTATCACCGGGTTTTGACGGGGGTTTGCGTCATGGCGCCAAAGGCGGATGCGAGTCATCCGGGGTATGAGATTAGGGGGCATGTGGAGGATACGAAGGTTTACTTCGCGAGGGAGGAGGACGGGTTGCCGGACGATGTTATTGAGAGTTATGTCAGGACGAGGGAGGGGGCGGATAAGGCGGGGGGTTATGCGCTGCAGGGAGTGGGAGGGATGGTGCTTGTGGAGAAAGTGGAGGGGAGTGTGGATAATGTGATTGGGTTGCCGGTTAGGAAGTGTCTGCAGTTGTGTGAGAGGGTTGTTTTTAGGCAGGGGGAGGAGGTGGAGGGGGAGGAGGAGGATGAGGAGGAGTGAGAGAGGGTGATGGGTTGGGATGTATACTGAGCGGTTAGCTATGACAGCAGACTATGGCCTTGAGAGGCGGATGAAGAGGTGTGAGTAATCAATGGTTTTGGACCGTGATTGTTGTTTGAGTTTCTGAGTGATATCATGCTAGTTGAGGCTCAGCTTACATTTCCAATCGCTCCTTCCCGTTACAACCTGCAGTCTTAGTCGTTCCTTCCCATCCTAACTTCCAGTCAAGTGGCTCCTTCCTCACATCAGCACACACCACATCGCTCCTTCCCCAATAACAGTATATATATATGCTCCCCGCACATATCACTCAGCGGAGAACAGCAGCTCACTCTGATCGAATTCTCAAGTGGCAAGACTAGCTTGCTGACGGGCAACCCCCCCGCCCGGGTTGCTCTTAGCCCTGGAGAGCTTCTCTGTTAGGACCAGACTCTCTCTGATTCAAGATAAAACCTAAGGGTTTTTGTAAGGTGGTCACCACAATCAAAATGAAGTGTGGGTGAGAGGTGAGCTCTTTGTTTTTTCCGATGACATACCTCGATTTGATTTTTGGATGGAGATGGTCGAAATAAAACGAAGGTGGCCGTTTCTTTCCTGGGGTGGTCGTGATGAAATTCAAGGTCATCGGTATAAATAAACTGTTCGAGCGAGTGTTGATCGGTCCCTGTCCTGTGTTCTGTTCGGCCACCCAGGCAAGGAGGGAGGGAGTATGTGAGAGGACTTGGTCATGCTGATGATCAACTCAAGGGGTCAAGAGAGGTTGACATTCTTTTCTTCTGAAACCGTGCAAGAGTTGAGACTGGGAAAAACATATGAGACATGAATATCGATCAATGCTTCTATCTGACTTTTGTTGTTTGTTACCCAGGACAGACGTATCCAGGCATGACCAAAACTCAACTTATCATCTCACCCCAAAAACAAACCAAATAACAGCATTTTCAACCCTATACAAGTAAGGCTGGGGTATCCCGAATTCTCTGCAAAAACTCTCATCATGCAAAATATCACATCATTCTCCAGGAAAGACAAAAGAAGAAAACAAAATAACAAATGAAAAATATAAGAAAAATCAAAAGAAATCAACACCTCCCCTCCAAATCACCATCTATTTCCACACACTCCCCCTCCGCCCCCCCTCCTCCCTAAAGCATCATCACCACCACCCCCAACAACCCAACCACCAGCCCCATCCCAGTCCCCATTACCGCCGCCCTCCCAGCAGCAGCACTATCCTTGGTAGAAGCATCCCCAACCCTAAAGCCTGGCTCATACTCCCCCTCCACAGCCTTGGTATCCAACCTCCCATCCCAGCAATACCTCTCAAAACACCTCCCACACTCCCCCGGCACCCCCGTCCCCGTCCTCGCCAAACTCCTACTCAACACCGCGCACGCCACACACTTGTTCCACTCCCCATCCAGCGTCCCGTTCCCCTGCGTGGCAGCATTATACCCATTAGTGATGATCTCATTCCTCTGACTCTCGGGGTAACTACTCGTAAAAGTCGAGACGTTCGAATTGGCGCTATAAGGAGCATTAGGGATGTAAACCAGCAACGGGGGCACCTTTTGCCCGGCCTCCAAAGTGAAATTATTGACGTCACACCCGAAAAACGTGGGCCGGTTGTTAAGCCCGAGGTTAATAAACGTGTTTTGGTCGGGGACGGGAGGGAACAGCGTGCCGTTGGCGATGGCGCCTTGGGAGCGGTCCCAACTGGCGCGGAGGGCGGTGCCATTCGGCCAGTTGTGCGTCGTGTCTGCCGAGCTGTCTACCGCAAAAATGACATCGACGTGGCGGAAGGGTTGGATGAGGGGGTGGAGGGGGATGTTTTGGAGGTCTAACCCTCCATCGACGAGATCAAGCTCGATTTTTTGCGCGCTCGGGTTGGTGGCGTTGTTCCAGCCCAGGAATGGGTTGGGTTCGTACTGCGCAATGTCGTTTTCGTTGCTGTCTAGGATGTTGAGGGTTGCGTTTGCCGCGTTGAGGAGGAAGGTAGGGACGCCTTCGACCGAGGAAATGTTTTGGAGCATGAAGGCGTTGAAGAGGCTGGAGGAGGTGCCGTAGATGTAGGACACGGAATCAAACCCCTTGACGCACTTTCCGCTGGAGGGGATGACGCCCTGGGAGAAGTTGGAGCCGAGGTACTCCATGGGAACAAAACCGTACGTGGTGGGATCGTAGGAGCCCATTTCGTAAGGGTTGAACTCGTAGACTGTGGCGTTGAGGGAGATGATCCTCTCCCCCGGGTAGCGGCCGTTGGCTACGAGGATGGGGAAGGGGGTGCGGGCGGCGGAGAACTCATCGTCTAGGGCGATGGAGGAGAAGGTGTAGGCCGGCCCGCCGTCTTCGGCGTCGATGAGTTGATAACCCAGGGCACGGCCCCAGCTGGGGGGAATAGGGGGTTAGTATCGTGCTTGGGCATGTATGTAAACAAAAGAAACTTACTAATCCGTGATGGAAGTCTCGAACCCAGCATCCGCTTTCGCAGCAACCTGCCTAGCCACCCTAGACCAGTACCTGGTAGTATCAAAAATCCCAGGCAAGTTTGGCCCAATAAAGATACTCCTATCAAACTTCCAAATACTGCTCCCCTCCCTCCCGTTCCTCAACGTCTCAACCGTGCTAAAGTTGTTGGTGTAAATGCTCGACACCAACCAACCACCACCAGACAAACCAGCCAAATAAGTACTGCTCTGCAGCAACCCCCCAATCTGTCCCTCCCCAGTCGCACCCGTGGTCCTGCTGTCGGCAGCAGCGACGAACCCGGCCCCATTCATCAACGCCCTGTAACCACCCCCCGAAACGGCAATCCCGACATTGGGAAGATCCTTCACATCCGGAGCCACACGGTTGATGTAAGCCTCGGCATCGAACCCTTCCAGATTGGCCCTCTTCAAGAAGTCAATCATGGGCTTCACAGTCTCCTTCCTTCGCTTCCCGAGCCAGTCCTCCTCCTGCTTGGAGATGCCATCGGCAAGACGGACAGTGGGTTTGTTTCTGGGACAGTTGACTTCCTGCGGCGCATAGCCGCCGCTGGGCGCGTTGGGACGCGCGCGAGGGCTGAGGATTAAATCATGGTTGGGTTGGGAGAGCTGGACAGCTGGGACTGGGATGGGTTCGGCGGAGGCAAGGTTGGCGGTGGTGAGGAGGAGAGCAGCGAGGGTGGTGGAGTAATCTAGAATATGCATATCGTTTATGTTTTGATGATGTTGTTGCTAATCATGAGAACGGTAGGTAGGTGGGTGAGCTGTGTTATGTTATTGATATCGAATAAGCGTGTAAAGCGCACGACAACCCAAAGGAAAAGTAGAGGAACCAAAGTTCCCACGAATGTGAGAAATAAAAATGAAGCAAAGCAATCAAATTGCTAAGCTGGAAAAGCAACAAACAACAAAAAGCTGTATAAAAAAAATTAAAAAAAAGAGCGAGACCCAGGGGGGCGGTAGCGGCGATGGATGTATAAAGTATTATAAGTTTCAAAGAAAGGGAGCTCGTCCCTGGAAATAACGTGGGCTAGGTTTATGTGGAGGCTATGGCACACACGCGAGCGGGTAGATCGGGGAATGAATGGAGAATGGAAGGGGAGCACGGGCAACCGTTGGCAAAGAGCCCATCGGCGACTTAATTCTTTTTTCAAGGGATCAATCATCTCTGCCCAGCGAGTACCAAGAAACACCCAAGAAACACCAAGACTGCTCGTTGCTCACGTTGGCTGTCTGTCTCGGCCGGGTGGCACTGAAAGTTGGGATGGTTTTGGTGTCAGTTGTCAGCATCGAGACCGGATGACGCCGCCCCTTTCACAAGTTCTGCCATATCATGCATGATGTCCCTCAATTGGGAAAAATAAATCAAATGAGGCTGCTCAGCCCCTCGCTGCCGAGGCCGATTTGGGGACGGGAGCTGCAGGAAATCTAATCACAGCCAGGAGGGAGGGGTGGAAGGGAGGCTCTTACACACCCTGATTTGCAAGCTGCATTCCCCCTTTCAGGTCACGGTGGCATCGTTTCAAGTTTCATGCAACCGCGGGCTTGACCTGCCGAGCCCGCCCAACCAAACCAATCTTCAACTAACATTTGTCGACTTCTTAACAAACGTCAACTGGCAAGTGTTCTCCATGACCTACCGGATGACGGTTTTAACAGAACAGCCCGAGCGGGAAGCACAAGCACCCGTCATTAGTTTCCAAAAATTCCCAGCGCTAAACGGGCAGTTTGGAACCATCCCAATGAACACCGGTATGTGGCACTCCACCAACCACCAGCCTTCTCAGCGGGGTCCGGAAGGGCTGGAGGGCAATTACGAGTCTCCCCCTTCTTGGCATCAAGCCACCCGTCCCCCACAGTTACAGTGGGTACAGGGATGCCACACTCGGTTCACTTCACGTCATCATCATCGTATTCTTTTACTGGGAATTATCCGCTACATGCTCGATATTCGGATTCCGCTAATTGTCCGATACGAATTTACAGTCATGTAGAATAGCGGACTCTTCCAGAAAAAAGTTGACAGACACTCGGGAGCCGATCTACCCGCTCTTCGGCACCCTCGGCCACCTCACCCTCTTCCCTGCCGTGGAATCAACCGGCTGGCCAACCACCAGGTCGGTGACCTGTCTCAGTTCCACCACTCCAACGGCTTACACATGTGTTTGTTTGCTCTGTTCAAATGCTGTTTGGGATTTCGTTTGCCATGTTTGGTATCTCTCCTGCCGTGAAAGGCAAGGCAGACTTCTTCCATATACTCATAAGCTTTACCTGAGCCTGCTGTGTACGCAATACGCGGAACTCTCCAATGGGCCTGCATCCTCGAACTGGAAGGACGTTTGTTTACCCACGAGATACTCAGATCCAGTGCGGATAAATCATAACCCTTGGGTATCAAGGTGTTCCCGTCGATGCTATCCCGTAATATCAGATCGAGGCATATCTCCCCCCGCCATCCAATCTCACCTCAAGACCTTCCACGTTGTCAGTGAAACAATCTTTGACAGCGGGAGGCAGCCCATCGATCGGCCCTGACCCCCGACCTGACCCGACCCCCGACCAGCATCAGATCATCTCCTGCACATCCATCCACGCTAACGCGAGCATCAAACATCCGACAGACCTCGATATTCATTACAGATCCAACCTAGAAACTCCCTATACCCCAGGTTTATTACTAATACAACAACAACAACAACAACAAAAAAACACAAAAATCCGCAACCCGTGGTACCTTTGCTTTGGAACCCTTTGTACCCCCCAAAAGTCGGAACCCTTCTGAAACTGTCTGGCTTGTAAACTGTTATGACTGCTTTCTATTTTTTTCTTTTCTACAGGTCAACTAAATCCCCCAATGTGGTATTGTATATCCAACCGCAGTCAGCCAACTCAAGCCTTGTTCATATGCTCCAACCGAATCTCCACCGCCCGTCTGTGAGCCTCCAGCTCCTCAACCTTAGCCAACTGCATCACCGCCCCTGCCACATTCCTCAGCCCCTCAGCCGTCAGGTTAGAGCTGGTAATGTGCTTGACAAACGAGGCGAGATTTACGCCAGAGTATTGCTTGGCGAAGCCATAAGTAGCTACGCAAATCCAAAATCAGTATCAATTCCTGTTTGTATCAAACCAGGGCAGTAAAAACTTACGCAAAGAGTGGTTAACACCAGCCGAGTAATCACCCACGCTCTCAGGCGTCCACTCCCCAATAAACACACTCCCCGCATTCATCACCTTCTCCACCGCCTTCTCCGCGTCCTTGATCTGAAGAATCAAGTGCTCAGGCGCATACCTGTTGCTGATCTCCATCGCCTCCTCCACAGTCTTGACCTTGACAGTCAGCGAGTGAGCAATAGACCCACGGACAATGTCCACACGCGGGAGGGCCATGGCCTGGTTGTGAACCTCATCTTCAATAGCAGCGAGCTGGGCATCAGTCAGGTCAATAGCAATGAGAATGACCTGGCTGTCGACGCCGTGCTCAGCTTGGGACAAGAGATCAGAGGCGACAAATGCTGGGTTGGCGTCCTTGTCGGCAACAACCAAGACCTCGGAAGGACCGGCGGGCATGTCAATACCGACGCCGGCGTTGGTGTCATTGCTGACGTACATCTTGGCCGCAGTGACGAACTGGTTACCAGGGCCGAGAATCTTGTCAACCTTGGTCACGCTCTCAGTGCCATAAGCCATGGCAGCAACAGCCTGGGCACCACCAGCGAGGACAATCGACTCAGCGCCAACCTTGTGGGCGACGTAAACAATCTCAGGGGTGATGCTGCCGTCGGAGCGAGGCGGCGAGGCAATGACAATCTTCTGGCAGCCGGCTACCATAGCCGGTACACCAAGCATGAGCGCGGTGCTGGGCAGAACGGCGGTACCACCGGGCACGTAAAGGCCAACGGCTTCGATGGGGCGAGAGAAACGGCTGCAGACAACGCCGGGCATGGTCTCGACCTGCAACGGCTTCTCGTCTTTTTGAGCGGCGTGGAACTTCTTGATGTTCTCGAATGACACGTCGATGGCCCTGATGGTCTCCGCGGGAAGCTGCATCATGGACTCTGGGAACGGCGCCTTGAGTACTGGAGAGGTCAAAGATGTCGCCCTTTCGAACTTGTGAGTGTATGAGAGAAGTGCCTTGTCGCCATTCTTCCGTACGTCATCGATGATTGGCACAATAATCTTCATGATGGCGTCGGCCGACTTTTGTGATGGTCTCTTTAGGGCTGCATCGAGCTCTTGTGTGGTGACTTCACCCGCATCGAGAACCTTCATCAGAATCCTCTCGTCCTTCTTGGGCTCCTCCTTTACTGGCGCTGGTGCTGGTGGCGCCGCTCCGTTGGTCTCTGTCTTGATGCCCTCCTTTTCAGCCCACCTGCCCTTGGCATCGCCCTGTCTCCTCTTGACCTTGAAGCTCTTGGCATCGAGGCTCTTTTCAACGTCAGCAAGAGACACACCAGCGGCAACAACTCTCGCCATGGCAAAGTAGATGAGATCCGCGGCCTCGAAAGCAACCTCCTCGGCGGTTTTGGCATCGCAAAGCTCCTCAGCCTCCTCCATGATCTTCGCCCTCAACAGCTTCTCATCAGAGAAGAGACGAGCAGTGTATGAGCCTTGTGGCGCAGACCGCTTCCTTGAGACAAGAGTCTGCTCCAGCTTCTTGATACCCTTCAGATCGCCAAAGCAGCCAGACTGCTCCAGGTGACAGAACCGCCCCTTTTGCCGCACCACAAACTTGAGCGCATCATTGTCGCAATCCAGAGATATCCGCACAAGCTCCTGAGTGTCCCCAGAAGAAGCACCCTTGTACCACAACCCACGCTTCCGGCTCTGGTAAACACCAGTCTGTGTTCTGAGAGCCTCACCAACACTCTCCTCGCTGCTGTACACCAAGCCAAGAGCAGTGTCATGTTCATCAACCACCACGGTAGGAATCAAGCCATCGGCACGGTCTGACTTCCACGAAGCAGCAAGAATCTTAGGAACAGCAAGCTTTCCGGCCTGCTCCTTGCTGGTTACATCAGTCGAGGGAAGAATAGGAATAGCGCCAACCTGTGCCGCAACACCAATGAACTTTTCGAGGTCAGCACCAGCGACAGGCTTGACAAAGAAAGAAGCGATTTTCTTCGCCTTAGCCTCCTCGACAAACCGCGCAGTCTCGGCAGCGGTGGTATCAAAGTCGGAAACGAGAAGGCCGTGCTCAGTGGCAGAAGCCAATTGCGCCGGGTTGGCGCCAGACACAACAGGGGCTACTCGGGAGCCAAACTCGGCGAAATCGGGAAGCTGTTCAGGGCGGACAAACACCTTGCGAGCGCCAGCGTCGATAAGAGAAACGACATCATCGCGGGACTCGAGCTGTGTCACGTCGAAAAAGGGCTGGAATTCGGTGTTGTGGCGGCCGAGGAAACGGAAAATCTTCTCATATGTCTGCGGCTTCACGGTAAAGAAGACAGTTCCCAGACATGAGACTTCCTCGCGGTTGAGCCCCTCCCTCTCTCCTCCGAGCCCCGGCGGGACATTGACGCTGATGAGGAACGGCAGAGGAAGCGTCGACTCCATTTTTTGGGATTGGTTGTCAGTCTGACGACTACACTATAGGGTGTATGCTGTCGTTATGATGTATGAGAGTAAGCACAGTGAGAGCCCTCTTTAAGTGAGCGTGAGGCAAAGTATGACTCTAAAATTGATGCATTATCAAATCGCCAGTTCCTGACCCGCTCCTGCATCGGATCCAGTCCCAAGGCATGATTTATGGTGGGGTAAAATCATCCACCTCTTCCCACTGCCACCCCTCCATTACGTAGTGGCCAATTCCTTTTTTTTTCTGAGGGCGGGCAACGGTTGCAACCCCAAAATTAAGCTATGGTCTGTGCTGAAGATTTCCGGATCATTCCAGCCTCCGATTTCACTTGAAGTCTGGGTGGGGTCAGGGTTGTTCTTGGCCGTCTGTTCGGTGAACCGCATTGAGCAGCTGCAAGCTGTCGCGACTATTCGCGATTCCATTGAGCTGCCGGGAAGCTCTCTCTTTGACAACACAGCTATTTACCGCCAGTTGCTGTCGCGGACAACTCTCCCAGAAATATCACGACTTCAACGACCCGCGCGCATCAATTATCCATCTACAGCTACGCGCTCTCCATCCATCTTACCAGGAACTATCACCAATCTCGAAGTCGAACCAACCGACCCAAGTCACTTACCATCAACCCCTCCGTAACTCAACCCGAATCCCACACATAAGTCGCCCATCCCCCTCAACATGTCAACCACAGCAGCCCCCCAACCCAATGGCCATCCCCCCGGCTCCCAATCCCAAACCCTCACCACCACCACCAACCCACCCCAACCCCCCCCTCCCCCTCCCCTCAACAACAACACCAACCCCCAATCCAACCCCACCGCCCCCCGCCCCCGCGAGTCCCGCACAATTGAGCTCCTCCTCCTAGCCCAAGGCGTCACAACCTTCGAACCCCGCGTCCCCCTCCTCCTCCTAGACTTCGCATACCGGCACACCTCCTCCGTCCTCTCCGACGCCCTCCACCTCTCCGCAGACCCTTACACCTCCCACGCCGGCGCCCGCCCCTCCGCCTCCTCCGGCGCGGCCCCCGTTAACGTAGGGGACGCAGCCATAACCTCCAACGCCGTCCAGCTCGCCATCGCATCCCGCCTCGCCTACCAATTCCGGGGCGGTGCCGCCGGTGGGACGAGTAAAGACTGGTTGCTCGACATGGCCAAAGAACGAAACAAAATCGCCTTACCTAGGGTTCCGGCGAGTGAATGGGGTTTGAGGCTTCCAGGGGAGAAGTTTGTCTTGTCTGGGACGGGGTGGGGGTTGAGGGATGTTTGGGCTGGGCAGGAGGCGTTGGAGGAGTCGGGTGAGGAGAGTGAGGAGGGGGATATGGAGATGGAGGATGTGGTTTTGGGAGGGGGGATAACACAGGAAAAGGAGGAGGATGTAGGGGGGGATGGGGTGGAGGGGGGCACGATGGGGGATGTTTTTGGGGATGAGGCGGAGGATGAGGAGATGGGGGAGGCTTGATTTTCTCTGTCAGGGTTTCACGACATAAGGCATTGATTGAGACGGAGGCAAGAAGGTCGCGGAGGCAGCAAGACTCAAAGGGAAAGAAGGGGTGGACGAGATGGAAGAGTGGGACGAAATTGGCTTTTATCACAAGCGGGAGATCAACAAGTCTTGTTATTTTACTTTTGGCAAGTGGTTGGTGCTTTGGCATTTTTTTGGGTTTTTTTTCCTATCATGAAGAAAGAAAAACACTTCATCAAAAGGGGGGCTCGGAAATGGCGTTGGGATGGGTTGAATTGGGCAAAGATATTTGATTTCACTTTCTGTATACTACTACTTCCACTTGGGAGTTAAGAATTATAATTTCACACAAACAGCGGCTCAGAATCAAGGCTACTGATCATAACACCTATTCCCATACAAGCAATTGCGCAGTGATGTGGTTGTTATATCCCTTTATGTATTACTACAAACCAACCCAAAAAACCAATAATGATAATGATAATGCCTACCAAAAAAGTCGAATGAAACCCCTTTTCCCCTACTACTACTAAAAAAAAAAAAAAAAAAAAAAAAAAAAAGAACTCCGCGCTATGCAACAAATCCCCATCTCTTCCCAAACCCCCAAACAAACAAGTCTATCTATCACACCAAGAATCCCCCCCTTGAATCCTTCCTCTATATGCTCTTCCAAAACCACTGTTGCTTGTTGAAACACAACCCTCCCTCATCACTCCTTCTTCTCCGCAACCTCAGCACCAACCTTCAAATCCTTAATCCCAGTGATAATCTCCGCATTAGTATCCGGCACAACCGTTTCCTTCCCCTTTTCCTTCTCTCTCTTCTCCTCCTCAAGCTTCCTCTCCACATCCTCCAAAATCCTCTTCTTCTCCTTTGTGCTCTCATCCATCGGCATCTCCTCCTCACCACCCACCCTATCAACCTCCTCATCCACCGCCTCCTCAAACTCCTCCTCCAAATCCTCCTCATAATCCCCCTCCTGCCCCCTCTCCTCAAGTGCACTCCTCATCATCCTGTCCTCGTCATAACTCTCCCCCAAGTCATCCCCGTATGAATCCCTCGACATGTAACTATCCCCCATCCCTTCCCCAATCTCATCCTCATCCTCATCTTCATACTCCTCATCCTCATCATCCATCTCCTCTTCTTCTTCTTCCTCTTCCTCGCCCTCACCCTCGGTATCACTAGCCGAGAACTCGTCCAGTTCAAGCGGGGTGTCCCTCCAGTACGTAAAATCAGTGTATTCCTCCCCACCGCCCTTGACAAGCGTGCTGACAGGGGGAAAGTAGTGGTCTACCACCTCGGTCATGTTGACATAGCTAAGCTTCATCTTGTTAAGACTGAGCAGATCGAGCGAGACCTCCGCGTTGGAGTTGATGGTGAAAATCCTTGTTCTCGGCACGTCGACTGTGCGGTAAGAGATTTGGTCTGTGAAACGGTTGCCGAAGCCGGCGTAGAAGGGTTTGCGGTCGGGGCCGTAGAGGGAGCGAATATCACGCAGGGTGGACATCTTAAAGATGTGTGGCTTTCGGAGGTAAATCTCGCGACGGAGGGCGGCCATTGTCCTATCTGGAGACAGAATTGTTGGGCCTCGTGGAAGCTTGTAGCCGTCTTGGACAATACCGGCTAGGTATGCCCTGGTGGTGTCGGCTTGTCCGACGGAGCGACTCGTCAGGTACATAATGTTATACCCATTGGCGACGATGTCGGTGTATAGCTTGGCCACACCGGCGTGAGTCCAGTCACGGCCGATCATGTTCAGCACGTGGCCTAAGGCATCTGACTTGGTGATGGTGCCGTCAATGTCGGAGATGACGACTGGCACCTCGTACTTCCAGAGGTACATGTAGGCCGAGCAGGTCGCGCGGTTCACGGTGAAGCTCATCGAGTTCTCGCCCGGCTTCAGGTTCAAGGCCTTGAGCTGGTCACTGGTCAACCGCAAGGTCTTCGCGTAGTTACGGTTCGGATCACCGGCGGTTGAGGAGCCGGGAGAGCTGGGTGGTGTCTGGATAGACATCTGGCCGAGGTCTGAATCGGCACGTCTGTGGCTTGGTACGCTAGGTGAAGCTGTCACATCACTGCTGTCGCTCTGGTAGCCGGGATCAGAAGCTGCGTCCATGACGATGCCGTTGTCGTTGCGCAGGCTCGATTCCATGGCTTTCTTCATGGCGGCAGCCTTGGCTCCCTCGCTGCTGTAGATCCAAAGATTTCCGCGCTCATCCACACCAAACAGAGCGCCGATATCGTAGTAGCCGTCGAGCTCCTCCGAGAGAACCTTGCGAGCCAGAATCTCCGTCTTGATCGCATCTTCCTCGTTGTTTTTGAAGTTGCTCATGTCCAGCATAAGATCTCCTGTTTCGGTGATATGTGTCTGAATATTCACTGCGGCAAGCTCCCTGGAGAGATTCATGGCTCTCTGCAAAGCCTCGGATGCCGAGAGAGGCGGTGGGCTGTGTGAACGGTCCGAGTACTTGGGGTTTTCGGGGTCGTCCGAGTCCTCACTGGGTGCCCTCCTAGCCGTCATCCGCAGGACATCATCGCTATGAGGACGCGGTGGGGACCAGTCGCCAATAGAGGTTCCGGTCTTTCCGAACTCTGGAGAAGCTGATCTTGGTGTGATGAGGCCTGTGTATATTAGCTACCGAGCAGTGAGCTTGAGCCTTGCATGTACTCACCATCTCTTTGATTCGGGAGCACGGTCAACGGCGGTCTGCTAAAGCTCGCTGACCGCACCTTTGGATCGTTAAGATCGAGGGCTTCAGGCTCCCCGAGTCCGGTGGTTTGTTGTGGGCTCAAAGGTGGACTGGAGGCTGGAGAAACGAGGGGAGAAGTCTGGAGACTCTTGGGAATAGTGTCGCTAGTCTCGAATACAAAGAATGCCTCGCCTCCTTCGCCCAGCTTCATCGAATACGGCTGCTTGACCCCATTGACCTTGAACTCGACCTTCTTCTCGTATGGGCGCAAGAGCGAGAACTTGCCGAAGCGCACGTGAAAAGGTGAGCAGAGTAGCGATCCGTCTTCCTGCTCAACGACTATTACGTCGATGGCTCCGCTCAATGTTGCCGGGTTGATCGAGTTCCATGCTGTCGAGACAGAGTCGCTCAGATTCCTGACGTACTGCATCGTGTCCAGGCTGGCGGGACTGCACCGGCACTGCTGTCGCTTCCAACAGAACTATATATGTACAAGCGCGCCGGTCGCTGTTGTAACAGAAAATATCCGTGGATGTTTGGTATGGACAAAGGCGAGCAAACAAGAGGTCAGCTGAAACCGAGCTGAGCTGAGCTGGTGATGGTCCAGACACAGGGCGGCAGGCCGGGTCTGGACTGGGTGATCTCGGTATGCGCGTGGGCTCTGGAGCTCTGGAATTCTTGCGATATTTGATGAATTGCGTTTGCAAAAGTGTCGGAATGCGGAATGGAAGGACGATAGGGAGAAAAGTCGGAGCTAGAATGACGAGCTGGCGCACAATGGTATGCGATCCGACGGTCTGACTGACAGGAGGAACCTTGAGCGTAAAGCAGCCGGAGGGGTGGACCGGGTTGGCGGGCTGCTTGGTAGCACAGAGGCAGAAATACGACTTGGGCACTGAGCACCTGACGTCTACGGAATGCGTTAGGGAGAAAAATGAAAAGCGTCAACGTCGGCGACAGGTCTGCAGATATTCGAGGCGGTTCACGAAACAAAAGTCGGCCAGGACAAGAGGGTAGGTAGACAATCACGAGGCCCTCAACAATCCCCCCGGCCGCCGCCCCAGAAAGCCCCCCCCAGCGCTTTCCCCGTTCTTGGCCGGGCCTAGCTCAGCGTCGAACCGCGACAAGCGAGGTACTTTGTGGACCACCAAATCTCGCCCAGCGGCTAAGTATCACATGTGTTCCCACCAACAAACCTCCCCGGAAATTAGGACCCTTGCCATGCTCTCTTTTAAACCACTGCAGAACCCCCCTCGCTGATGTCATGGCCGATATTCCACCCACCAGAGCGCGATGCAACGCCCAGCAGGGTTCATCATTATGATATGATCCAAAATAAGAGATTTCAAAGACTTTTTGGCATGTGAGAGTCTGAGGTATCCGTCTCTTGTCCCATTGACTTCTGAAGACTCTGAACACATGCTGAATAAAAAACACTTTGTACAACTTAGGTAACTACACACGGCGCAGCCCCATTCAACGCGTGGAGGATTGTTGGGGAAGGCAACACAGCATGGTACTACTACAGACTTGTTGTGGAGGGGCGGCACCTGACCAGCCCGCCGGCGCTGGTTCCGCAGTCTAACGGGGAACAGGCTATTCAATATATTGGCGGTTAAGAGTTGATCCCGTGCGAGATCCAGTCCCGTGGTGTCTTTGTATGCAAACTACTCTTTCCATCACCACTGCGTACAGCAGAGATATCTTTCTCAACATACGCTCTAGAGTTGTCCGTTCTCAGTCAGGGATAGATCGGTCTCGCCGAAGCGAGGCAATCAATTCGGTCAATTCTGCGCCGCGATACGAAGTAAAAAAGCCGAGGCTTGAACAAATTTTCTAGTGCGGGTGGAGAGTTGTATGTCAGATTTTTGATATAACTGCCTTGTCACCTCACCAAGTTGTTATGCCTTGGCCCAAGAAGTGTCACAACTTGCTTTGTGTTGGAGTGACGAAGTCCAAGTCACTAGGCTTCTGCACTCCAAGCTTCGTTGATCATGAAGTTGGGGCACTCCGCGCTAACCTCATTTCTTTCTGTATGCCGAGCTGCTGCATGGAGTAAGCAACAGAGGCATAGGTCGATTAGAGGTGGACATGTAGACCACTATGAATCCGGGTATAACCTGGAGACGGCCAACAAGAATGATCGACGGGCCACAGCCGGGACAGAAGACTGCCGTCTTGTTGTTTCGAGAGAGGCCCCATTGTTGGCTCCATCAGATGACGCGAAGACTCCGATTCGGAGCAATGGAATGATAGGTGAGAAAGTCATGCCGTTGGGAGTCTGAGTTTGAGGCCATCTTGTTGAGATGGCACATAACAGGACATCCTTAGTTGTGCTCGTCGTTAGTCAGATATCAGATCGTTGCTTCATGCCTGATACCAGACGGGAAGTGGGCGGCAGATCGCTTTCTTCCCGTTGGGCAGACGTGCTTCTTATCTTTTCGGCGGGAGCAAAAATAATTCTTCAAATACCGCCGGCGAATAGAGAGGAAGGTGTTGAGTTGAGATCTTCGATGCAAGTTCCACCTTACCTAGGTGTGCTTAGATAAAGTAAGGTACATAAACGCCTCACCGTTGGATCTTTTTAGCACTCGAAAATAGTGAAAACCAACGCTCGCCAGGTGGTGGCAGCCCGCTAACGCCGGTGCCTGAGTGCCGAAACAGCGTGCAGCCATGGAAATATCCGTAGTGGGGTGTTTTCGAGTGCTTGTCGCAATAGCGATTGGCCATCGTCGTCCCTCAGCGCCCGTCGCCCACTAACAAATGGCTGCCAGTGCCGCATTAACAAACATGTCGCCGCTGAATCGAAGGTCGGGGTCGTGTTCTGGGGATCTGCTGGCTGGGCTGGCCATGCGCGAAGTCCCGGACGTCCCCAATGTCTCCAATTTTCCACCGTCCATGCACCGGGCAGAGTTGTAGCAACAGGGCCGACTAGCCATTCTCAACGGGGGATGGATACCATTTTGATTTTTTCTTTTTGGTAGTTTTTGCTTGCCTTTGCTACGCAACCCCCACCCACAGTCACTCCCTTCTGCCGTTTTGCGTGCGACATCCACTGATTCCGACGAACCGACACCGACTTTCGTCTTCCTCTCTCCTCCTCCCTCTCCCTCTCCCTCTCCCTCTCTCCCCCCTCTCTCTCTTTCTCCGCCGAACCGATCACAGCGCTATGTCATGGATCATCTCCTGGACGTCGCTGATTCCAACACTGCTTATCCTGTCGGCCAGTCTTGCCTGGTGGTTCACCGAGCCTAAGAACGCCCGCATAAATCTGATTGCGGCTGTTGGAGTGGTTCTTTTCTGCTGGGCCGTCGCTCCCGAGCTGTCGCGCGACCTCTCGTACTCGCTGTACGTGTCCAGCCTCGACTCGGTCACGGCTCTCCATCTCGAGACTTTTGTTCTGAGAAACGCCAACATGTTGTTAGTGGGAGCTGCTGTAGTCTGGTATGTGGTTATGTGGTTATATGGTCCTGTGGCTTTGCCTGTGCTGGCTCGTCACAAGGCGCATCTCTTGGAGGAATCGTAGGCTCATCATTTTGTGTGTCCAGGTTGGTGGGAAGGGCATTCCAAACGCTGCGGAAACCCGTCCCGGAGTTGATCAACACCTTGGGCGTCGATGTCCCCGATCCGCCCGACGTGTCCCTAGCGGGAATCAGAGCCGATGCTGCCACTGTGAACTGGACGCGGCCCGCGCCCAACCGATCAGTTGTAAAGTTTCTGATACAAGTAAATGGAGTGGTTGGTATGTATTACCCACACATAGGCCTGGTCGGGAGGAGGACAAGCCTAACTTTGAGTTTTGTAGTGGGGGAGGTCGCTGCGAACCAAGAACCGGCCATTGTCGTCAGCGGCTTGAAGCCAGACCATTTTTACAACGTTCGGGTCATCGCGGTTGGCTCCAATAACTTTCAGGGTGGAAGCCGAGTCATCCGGCTCAGAACCTTTGCCCGAGATGGACGGCCACAACTCGGCAACTCCAGATTGCCATCCAACTTCACAGCCGAGGAACCGCCCGCAACACCCCATGGCGAGTCGATGGACGAAAGCGGAGGAGCCCGAACGGCGTTCCCCGCACTCGAGATGGCCACTGTCACGGAAGGGATAGCATCACCTGCACGGGATGGAAATACGAATTCTGGACCAGGGCCCCGTCGAAACACTGTGACTAGGAAACACTCGCCGTCGACCACGAGCATCGACCAGTCAACCAGGGAGGACTTGAGCGCCTATGCGAAGAAAACACTGCCGGAATTGACGGAAAAATTCGAGAGCATTAGAAAAGAAACAGAGGAGGTGCTGGCTCAAATAGCAAAAGAGGAGGCTGAAAATAGAAAGGTGCTGGAGGAATTAGAAGCCGAGAAGAAGGGAAAGAGGAAGGAGCAGAAGAAAAAGGAGGAGCAAACCGAGAAATTGAAGCGGGATGTGAACTCGACAGACCGGGCGATGCGAAACGCCCTGCAACGAAAGGGCCAGAGAGAGAAGACGCTGAAGGAGAAGCAAAGTGAAAGAGAAAAGTATCATGAAAATATTGCCAAGTGGGAAAGAGGTGTAGGTGAGATGCGCAAGGACAGGGAAAGTTTTGATCAGCAGAGGAAAGATTTGGAGGAAGAGCGTGATCAGAAGGCCGAGGCCTTCCGAGGAGATAACAACGAGCTCCAAGCTGAGTGTACACGACTGGAGCAAGAATTGAAGGAAAGGAGAGATCAGGTCCGAGAACTGGAAGAGGCCCGGAAGAAACTGCCTGGCGGAGAAGATGACGGCGAGTGGCGTGAGAAGGACGCCGAACTGAAGCGGGAATGGCACCGCAGACACAGAGAGCTGTCCGAACAACTGGTGTTCGAGACTAAGAGATCTCGAGGACTAGATGAGCATATCCGCGCCCTTGGTGCTCAGCTGCAGGCTATTCCTCAGCCAAGCTATGGGCTTTATACGCCACCGAACGCTTCGGGATTGGAGTTTGATAACCCAACACTTACTCAGCTCAAGCGCCGGAGCCGAAACAGCAACACAATGTCGAATGTGTCTATTTCATCGCCATTGCCAGCCTACTCACAGATCGATCCGATTCTTTCAGCCCCGACAGGGTTTGCCAGTTCACGATCTCTGAATGCGCCACCTGGTTTTGCCCCAGGACCGTTTATGGACCTGTCCGCAGACATGGACTTTCGGGGGTCATCAGCCCCTCTCAGTCCTTCCGCCACGGCACTTTTGCCATCCAACATACTTGATGACTTTGACGACGACAACGATGACCCAAGTCCGGCGACTTTTCACGATTCTGAGCCATTCTTGCAAAGCCAGCGGGCCTCACCCGAGCAAGCTCCTCAGTCTCCTGCCTCGTCGGGCAAGGCCCTGAGCATCCTGTCCAGCCCTCATGGATCCACAAGTAACCTCCCCTTCCCCCCCTTCTCTAACGAAATTTCAGAGAGGATGGTTAGCACTCTGCCATCCCCAACTATAGCCGAAACCCCTCAGCACAAGGGCTTCTTTTGGCAACGCTCCAAGACTGTCAAGGAAGAGGGGGAGAAAGAGCCACCTCTCCTAGGGAGTTTGAAGCAAGGTCAAAGCCAATCTTTCCCACGGCAGACAGATGATCCAGACATGGCCAACAAGCGGCGGATCAGCATTTCAGGCAGCTGGAATGTCTTTAACCGAAACTCAGTTGGGCCTGAGATCACAGAAGGCCAGGCCACAACAAACACACACGCATTTGCAAGAAGCCTAAACCCCTTTTCCCGTAGGCCTACCGGTGGTCTCTTTGACCGTGACCCCAGCAGCCCGCGACCTACCAGCATCGCGTCCTCCGACTTCCCCAGACCCTCCACTGACTCAGGCTCCATCTGGGGGCCACCCATGGACGCCTCAACCCTAAACAAAAACAGCCGTCTCTGGTCGCCCGATAACGCCCCCTGGTCCAGGAACCCCTCCCGACGGCCTTCGCTCCATGGATCTCCCTCAGCACTCAAGACAACCCTCGCCTCGGCCGACGACGAAATTCTCGACGACGAGGAAATGCTTTCCAACGTGGACGTCGGCGTCATCGGCAGCCGGCCGCCGACCCAGTCCGCCAACAAAGCCGCCTCGGCCGCGCTCGGTCGGTTGAACCCCAATGCCCCCGCCTTTATAGGATCCCTCTTCAAATCCAACCCTGAAAAGCAGAAGGAGAAAGAAGTCAAGGAAAAAGCAAAAGCAGAGAAGAAAAAGGCTAATAAGGAGAAGGCTGCCGAGAAGAAGAAGGAGAAAGAAAAGGAGGCTGCGACAGTTCCGGACACGCCAAGTCAGCAGACGCAGAATCCCATTTTCGAGATGGACTCGCCCGCGGATTCGAGGAAGTCGAGGGATGGAGCCTCAGTTCATACGCTTCACTCGTCGGTTTCGATCTCTGAGTCCCGCGACTCTCTCACGCTCGACCAGTCATTCTCCAATACACCCTCCGAACCCGCCAGCGCAGGACTTTCAGGCTCATTCAAAGACGAGGGCGTGGTCCGCAAACTCTTCCGAAAGGGCTCCTCGAGCAAGTTTAGTCTTCCCGGACGTCTTGGCGGTAACAGTGCCAAGGAGAATATCACCAGCGCTGGGGGTTTGTTTAAGAAAGGACCCAGCAGCGTTGCCAGCACCGCGCCTTCCGACCGCATCGACCCGAGATCTAGCATCGGCGACTTTGAAGACTTGGGGGATGAAGCGATGGGGGTTTTGGCTGGGGTGTTGGGGAAGAGTTATGAGTGTAGTAGTCCTGGGTTGGGACCTACGTCTGCTGCCGCTGCTGCTGCGAAGGGGACGATGAAAGAAGGGGGGACGGCGGCGAGCAGGTGGTTGAGTAGTTTTGGGAAGAAGGGGAAGAAGAATAATGAGAATACCAAGGAGAGTTTTGATTTGGAGAGGGCGCATGTGGGGGGTGAATTGGATGGGTTGGTTGAGGAGAAGGTGTAAAAATGGTGCATACTGGCTAAGAGGATGGGGGAAGATGCGACAACCTGGGTTGTAGAATATTTGTGTGGGTGTGTGTGTGTGTGTATGTGTGGAATAGCTTTTGGTTGGTACTGCTGCTGTTCTGTCATAGCGGGGTTGAATATCATGTTGTTGAGGATGGTTGTTTAGGGTATGACTGAAGACTGCCTTCAAAATGTGACAAGCTGTCTTTCTATGATGACGGGAAAATCAGAAAGCTCGCTGGCATGTACACTTTATTTTTGGTTTTGGCCAGATGTTTAAGTTGATATATAAACCGTGAACGGGAAGATCTTGATGGGATAAGGAATGAGCAGGTGATGGGTTAGGTGAGGAGCAGGTGTTGGTGTAAATAGGAGGGTTAGGGTTATATAGTGGCTGAAGCTTAACCCCTGTTGATGGGTGGTTGTGGCTGCAGTTTTGGAGCTTGTTTGAGCAAGTTGGAGTGGGTGAGTGGTTCGAGCGTTCGACTTGGTGGTGGTTCGTCAATGTTGCGCAAGGAAATACAAGTTCAAAGAAAACACCAATTCTCTGCAGTTTGATCTTTTTTGTTTTTGCCAATTCACAGGGGATCTTGCCCCATAATAAGAGAACACAAGTATTTCAACTGCTATACCGACCGTCTGACCCCTCCATCGCCAGAACCTTGACCTCTATCGAGCTCGACCGTCAACAACCCCCCCATGGCAACAATGAGCGCCTCCTCCTCCTCCTCCTCCTCCTCCCCCCCCAGCAGCAGCAAAAGCCAGACCGATCCCCTCGCGGAACCCGCTACCGCTGTCGGCGTCGCAGGAGGCGCAGGTGAGGGATGTGTTTTATGCCCGGGTGAGGGCGAAGTGCGGGCCTGAGATTAAAGGTATTCATTCCGCCCCCCCCCTTCCCTCCCCTTCTCGCCAGTACCTCGCTAACCCCCTCCCAGCATTTGCAGACTGCGCCCAAGGCCGCACCTTCTCCGCGCCTTTTCTCTGCCGCGGACCCCTCCACGTGATGAACAACTGCATGAAGATCCACGCCACGCCCGAGGAACAGGACGCCGCGAGGGAGGAGTGGTTTGAGAAGCGGGTGGAGAGACAAAAGGAAAAGGAGAGGAAGGCGAGGAGGAAGCTGGAGCAGGAGAAGTTTTTGAGGGAGTGGTGGGGTTTGCCGGAGAAGGATAGGGAGATTGCGAGGAGAGAGATGGAGAAGTTGGAACGGCCGGAGAGGATAGGGGGGTTTGTGAGTGAGAGGAGGAAGAGGTTTGGGGAAGAGGGGGGGGAGGGGAGGTGATGGTGGGGGGGTTGTGATATGGAGGCCATGGAAGAAGGCAAGCGTACGTGAGGGACTTGTAATATATGGAATGAGCATGATACCAGACACGATCGGGATATCAGAGGGGTTCGGTCTGGCAAAGGGCGTTTTTATGGGTTTGATATCGCATGGTAGGGAAGGGGGGGCTGCGCAGGTCGAAACACAACTCTGTACAAATTTCAAGTGGATTGGGATGTCAAGTTCAAGATCCGCCATGTGCGAAATGGAGGGTGTGCTGGTGGTCGGTCAGTTTCGACGGTCATCAGCTGAGTTTATGGAACTGGTGAACGTGATGGCTTCAGAAAACGAAAGCAATGGTATCTATCAGGCTCTATCTTGGCGAGGCTCTTTGGTTTAGCTCTCATGTCGTCTTGGACACCGAACCAATTATCGATTTGAGCGTAAAAGGGTTCTTGGAGAACATTGCCTTAAAACACGATTTAGCCAGTAAACTCTTCCGTAGATATTTGACCATCAGAGTCCTGGGATATGAGTAAGTGGTAGCTCCAGGTGGTTAGGGGATTCTCCTTGGCTATTAGGCACCCCTTCTAGTCATGGTTGTCATGGTCGTATTCGGAGTCTTTATAAGCAGATGGTTATACTACCAACACTTTTTAAGTCTCCCTATGGTAGCATCAAGATCACCGCGGGAGTGGCTTCCAGCCCTACTCACGTCGACCTTTTACAGCCATTGCTGCGAAGCGACTTCAACTTGCTCGGGTGGTTGTGCATCCAATATTCTGATGATGAGCCAAGAGAGGAAGGCTGACTACATGGAAAAGCTCGATAGCCATCAGATGAGATGTATAAGACCCAGCCTCTTTCTCACATCACTTTCCTAGAATCCTTAGCGACCTCAGCAGAAAACAGACCACAAGCCTCAAGGAGAACTCGACCCGCAACCATGGTCTTGCCATCACCCCTCCTCACAGCCATGCTCGGTCTATTCACCGCCACTGCCTCCGCCCAGCAGTTTCTAGGCATTGTCGAGACCAACCCGACCTACTTTGACAGTAGAAACTGCTACGATGGCGCCAAGTCATATTCCATCGTCAACTTCGGTACCCAGCACGCCCCTGCTGTGAGCTCGTCCTGTACCGGTAAAGGCACCGTCCTCTCCACCGTCCGCGGGTTGGACAGCAAGTTGGACACGTCTTGCACGGACGGCAAGTGGACAAATGGGTACAAGGTGTGCGTTGTTATTGGCGGTGTAATCACTATACGCGATGCGAGTGGGAGGTCGCAGCTTTGCTCTTCGGATGATACTACTATCTATAATTGTTGGTTTTTTTCCTTCTTTTTCCTCTTGCTGTTTCTCATGCCCGTATGGATCATGCCGACCTTGTTTTAGGCCCGGATGTTCCGCCAGCATGCTGGACTAACAAGGTGAGGAAGTATCAGTGTGTTGGGTTTTGGATGTGATGAGTTTAAGAAGAGGAGGGAGAATGGATGGAGGATTGTAGTGCTGCGGTTTTCCTGTCTTTGTAATTTCAACTGACTACCTACGGTCGTATGTAATAAACCTGGCCCGAATGAGGTTTAACCACATGCCATGGTGCCTTGGTAGTGCCACCAACTTCGTACTCTGAACGCTCGTCTTCACAAAAAGAAGGGGTCAAAAGGCACAAAAAAAAAAATGTAAACCACCCCTCTATCTCCACACCTTGCACCTTAGAAGGCCGCCATCGAACCCAATTTCCCGAGCACTTGTACCTTCTCTTCCTGGTAACCCAGTACGACGGGAAATTGGAGGGGCCTAACATGAGATTTTTTTTTCTCATCAGTCAAGGAGCTGCCACTCACGGAATATTGGGGGTTGGTCTCGATGATGGCGAGCATTTGGGCGGAGGTGAGGACGGGGGTGAGGGCGAGGGTGGTTCGGAGGGTGGTTAGGAGTGGTCGGGGAGACCATTTTGGGTAGCTGGTTCGGAACGAAGATTCGTGTTGACAAATGTGTGGATGATGAGACTGGGGAGATATTGTGGGAAGACCTGAGGGAGGTGAGAGTTTATGTAGACATCTTATGTTCAGGGCAGTGCCATGATGAATCTTCTTGTAGCAAGTTTTCCTTCTTTGGTGTTCACCATGTTCAAGATCACACGAGCACTGAAGACTGAGAAACTGATGCCATTGCAATTGTGATATCACAGAAGGCGCTGTTTTTGAATGGGGTTGGGACGGTCATGGTGATAAGACTTGAACTTTTATGGATAGCCCGAACAAGATGTGAATACGAAGTGATGGCTCTTGGTAAAGCGGTGCCTGAAAGCTAACGAGGATGTCAAGCCACCAGGAGCTACGGCCTACTCCAGATCACACCCACGACAACTACGGTAGGTAAGTAAATGCTCACCGCCTAAATTTTATATTACAGGGCATCCTTTTGGATTTCCCGTATTCAGAGGCTCTAAGTTTATGGTTTGGTCCCATGATGACCTGAATGGTAAGACAGCTCGAAAAACTTCGGGCAGGGTCTTGCCTGATCTTTTCGTGCGGGGGTCAAGTCCATGGTTCAACTGGGAATGATTATAACTCTGAAGACTTGGAAACAAACCTCAGTATCGGGCAAGAAGGAGCGTTAAGTCAAGGTCATGGACAGTATCCCACAGCGTGGTGGTTGTTGTCTTGTCTAAGGTACCTTAGCTATGCAGTCAACTGGCGAGCATATCGTGAGATACAATCCCTACACCTTATATACCCCAGGTTAGTTGATCTCTGTCACATACGACCACAGTCAGCTGAAAATACGGCATCCCGTCCGCTCTGCCCTCGTCAAACAGCTGAATGCCGAACTAGTACTCAGGTGGGTGACCACTGGGGAATCCTCGGTGTTGTATGTATTTTTTTGCGTCTTGTTCTCCACACATAAATATGAGACGACATAGGTATCCTTCCCTTCTCCTTTATAACCACCAACCCTCAAATCTTACTCTCCCCCCTCAACGCCCTAAAATACCCCTCCACCCCCTCCACCACCCTCTCGGCCACGCCCCAAGAAAGTTCATACCCCCTCCCCCCCAACCCATAAGCATGCATCACAAACCCCTTCCCTCCTTCCAGCACCTCCCCCTCAATCCTCGGCCCACCCCTCCTACTAGGTCGTCGTCCAACAATATCCCCCATGACGGTAAACTCCCCCTTCCCATTTAGTATCCGAGGACACGTCCCCTTGAACATCCGCAACAGTTTTTCTCTTGTCTCCGGCCTGGGTTCCACCCCCCAATCATCAACCTCCTTCGTCCCCCCAATCACCGTCCCCCCTTCAAACCCCCTCGGCACGCAGAAAGTCCACGAACCGTCGGCATTTTGTCGGGTGACGGTAGCGTCGCACTCTTCCGCGACGAGAACTGTCTGCCCCCGTGTGATAAACATATTTCCATCCCCCCCGAACCCGAACCCGGAGGCGTTAACCACGGCATCTACCCCCCCGTTTTTCAGGGAAGGGGTTGATCTCTCCGACAGAGCGAAAACCTCCACCGGGGACCTCAGCGCATGTTTCAGCACCCTCCCCCCTCGGTGAACAAACCTCCTCAGCAGAAAAGATAAGTAAACCATTGGGTTGACGCAGTAGGTCTCGTACTCGCACCCCCATTTCACTTTCTGGTCGGGGAACTCCGACTGGGGGAGGAGGCGGAAACCAGAGAGTTGGAGGGATGCTGCGGTGGCGGGGGTGAGGGATAAGTACTCTGGTCCCGGGGATTCGAGGTATTCGACTCCTTTGAGGAAGGTTATCCCCGCGGTGGTTGGGTGGGATGCAAAGAGGGACTTCATGTGGGAGAAGGTGGTGATGGAGAGGGGGTGTTCGAATACTGCTTGGGCATTTGAGGGGTGGGGTGGGACCCAGCGGTTGTCTTTTCATGTTTAGTATTGTGGTGGATGGAAGGGGGAAAGGAAAGGGGAAAACATACGGGCGCCGCCCCAGGGGGAGGTGTAGTTGATCTGGGTGATTGGGTCGATTGTCTCAAACGGGGCGGGGAAGTCTTTTGCGATGATTGTGACTCGGTGGCCGGCGCGGAGGAGGAGGAGGGCGGAGGAGATGCCGGTTACGCCGGAGCTATGTAGTGGATGTGTTAGTGAGGTGAGGTGAAAAAAACAAAATGTGGTGTGGGATGGGAGACGTACCCGATGACGGCGATGTGTCTTGTCATGGTTGTGAGTTTTGATCAGTAGGGTAAGTAATTCAAGCAACTGTGCATAGTAGTAGCCCCTAAGGACTGAACGAAATTGAGAAGAAAAAAGATAAAAAACCAAAAAAAAGAAAAGGGCTCGATCAGAACAATATATACTTCTGTTGTCCAACACCCAAGTCTCATACAAACAAAGGCTGCGCGAAGTGTCAGCCAAACAGTCTGCCTTAGTCAATATATCGATAAGCGGAAAGTTCCTCTGCAGAATCAGCGATAGATACATCGGCTTTGCCAGAGACACAACAATCTAAACGGAAATCCAAGAATACGGCGAACAATAACTTGGTCACATTGCATATTGCATTAGTCCAATCTCTTCCAACTCCCAATGACCATCACCATCGGGTTTAATGCCAAGACAGGGCTCCGTGACCGATATTCGGCTCGGCCCCGCCTGAACTCGGCCAACCCCACTCGGCAGCCGCCCGGTTTCCGCCGGATGATCGGCATCTCTATACTCATTATAAACATAATCACCAGCAAAAGAACAAACTATGCTTTTTGTATCTTCTCCTTCGGAAGCCGCACCTCTATCCGCGAGGCCCTTCCAAGATAGATTTATACTCGTCCGTTAAATCGTGAAACCGTCGAGGCATGCTGGCTAACCACCACACATAAAAGACCTGTATCAAAAACTCGCTGATCCAAAAACGTTGCCGATGTGTTTGACCGAAAAAAAAGGGGGCGAAATGAAAAGAAAAGATCCTCCAACTTTATTTTTTATTTTTTAAAAGCAAAAGCAATCTCTTCTTTCCCATTCTCTCGCGTCTTGGAGCGAAAAAAAGGCCAAGTCACTGAAACGTTGCCGCACGTCGTGGACAAAAACCAAAAAAAAAAAAAAAAAAAAAAAAAAAAAAAAAAAAAAAAAAACCCAAAAAGAATCCGGAGGACGCCGCTTGGAACGAGGGTCCTCAATGCTAAGTGACCAACAGCCATTTCGCCTTGCGCTCAAAGTCCATCATCTTGCCCACGGCGAACTGCGATATGGGCCATCAATCTTCAGGTCCTTGATTCCTTGAGGCATGGAACGGAGCCACTCCGCCCAGCTCTCCATGTTAAACGTATTATCGTCCGATATTTGAAACGTCAGACTGAGTTGTGAGGTTCCGGCGGCCGGGGAGTCCGGGGTATAAGGCGAGGGTGTTAGGTCTCCCGGTTGCCGCGCCACCAACGGAGCCAAAAGAATGGATGGCAACACCTTGTTGCCGGATAGCTGTACAAACAGCGGGGTGGGAAACGATGTGATGATTTCCTGGTTCTGTTCCCGTACCAAACTTGGGTATACTGAAACCAGCTTGGCGTGAAGTTCGCTTGCAGAATAGGCTTCTTTGAACTTGTGGACGGCCCTTGTCTTCAGCTGTTCCGTTAAGGCCCGGGTGAAGGCGCTCCGACCCAAAAGTTTGGCGTGGTCTTCACCAGCAGAGGCAGCGATTAACTCGAGGATTCCTTGCCGGCGTACTGTTTGATAGAGCGGATAGTACGCACAATCCAGGAGAATTAGGGCATCAGAACAGATATTTTCAAACATCCCTTGGATCATCTTCCATGGAATATCCGAGCCAGGTGTTGCTTTCTTGGAACTGATTATTCGGTCAGCTGATACTTTGACCAGCACTAAATCCGACAAAAAAAAATACAAACCTGGAGATCATGGTGTCCCGGTCCTCTCCCAAGTAGCTATGCCCGCTGTAGTAGAAAATCTTCAAAGTGTCCCGTTGGTTGTGGCTGGTAACAAACGTGTTTACTTCCCTGTTCAGCCACAAATAGGAGCTGTTGCTAGGGTCTCCCGACGTCGGAATGTTCTTGATGGTGACCGAATAGTTGTAATCGTCCGTGAGCACCCTGGCCAGTTCCTCAATATCGTTCTTGGATCCATCGGCATCTTCAATGTCGTCCTGCCACCGGACAAGCATGGTTGAAACGCTGGCATATCGACTGCGAAGAGGGCTTGCCAGGATCCGAGATGCGCTTCCTTGAAGATCAACTCTGAAGGACTCCAAACCAGCCACCGGAATCAGACTTGTTGGCCTCTCCGGCCGGGGCCCAGATGGTAGCGGCGTTCTAATCCGAGAATCATTTGGGTTCATCTGGTTGAGCCGCTCATGGAAGTTGGGGATCTGTACCATGTCCTCAGGTTCCTGAGTCAGCAGAGACTGGAACTTTGACATGGCCGGACTCAGTGGGCGTCCATTGGCACTTTGTGACGACGAGCCATTCCCGAATTTTTTGGCAAGCGCAGCCCAGGTCGTATTGTGATGGCTAGGATGGCACTAGATACGCGTGTAAGTAGGTGGCGTTCTGACTTTGGTGTTTGCTCGTATGAACTTGGCAGCAACTCACAGCAACTCGTCTTCGTTTACAGTCCCCGCATGCACCCATCTTACGGATGAGCGAGGCCTTCTCCCGCTGCTCGGGGTTCAAGGGCCCCGTTCGACGGCGACTGGCCCTGCGCTGGGCCGTGACGTCTGCCCCATCCCTCGCGGAAAAGACAGCTTGTGCAGCAGCTTGAGCGGTGGTGGCAAGACTAGGTGATGAAGGCGTATGCGCCTCCAAGCTGTAAGGCGTAGGCGTCGTCCCTCCAGTGGCTAGCGACGCCAGGGAGGCTACTGTGGTTGTTGAAGAAGTGGTATTCTGCCTCATGGGCGAGCCGCCCTCATGTTGTCGGCCATAGTCCCCGCCGCCATTTACCAGGCCGCCGGTGCCGGCGATCGGACTTCCGGGTGGTGGCTGTTGATGTTGTGGATGGTGTAGCTGCTGCTGCTGCTGCTGCTGATGGGGTTGCTGCTGTTGCGCTCGACCATCATCTTCCTTCTGAGGAGGCTCGTCCAAGTTGAGAGCCTGCATACTTACATGATCAAGTCCGGCCGTTGGAACATCAGACTCCTTTTTGCCCGGTTGCTCAATCCTCGGGCGGTCCGCACACCCCACTCACACCTTTGAGGATGGTGGCTATTCTAGAAGATTGACCCAAAAGCAAGCCCAGCGGCGGTTGTGAGAGGGCCGACGGAGAGCCCAAAGAAAGGCAATCGGGGTCCGGGGGAACAATAGGCCTCGGTGTACAGCACAGGGACCGTGAGTATAGAGGTAAAAGAACGGTGAGTCCCCCTGGCAGAGGAGAGGTTCGATGACCCACAGACACAGACGGTGTCGTCGGGCGGCGGCGGTGGAAGTAAAACCCTGGGCTAGAGGGACCGGTTGCACTTTGAAGACACTCCAAGTCGGCGCCAGTAGCTTTTACCGAGCAACGTTGCGGCGTTGTGGATGGGGGAGCTTGGTGTCGTGCTTCAGCAAGGAGGTCTTGTGGTGTAGCGCCGAGGCCGGAGATAGTGGGAACCAGAGCCAGGATGAACTCGTTTGGTGTTTTTGCGGGGGACGGGGGATGTCGGTTTGGATGGAGGTGTGGCTGAGGAAATGATATACAAAATAGCTATAGAGAAGACCACTGCACTGCACAAAACAGAAGAGTCTGTCTGTCTGGTCAGCAGCATTAGCATTAGCAGCAGCAGCAGCAGCAGCAGCAGCAGCAGCGATGGCAGCAGTGGGGACCCCAAGCATAAAGTCGATGGTACCATCTGCGCCAGAAACAGCTGGACTCGAGTCCTCGAGTTATGAGCTGGGTCTCCAATCATGGGCGGACCGGGGGAATTAATTTTGCAGACAGGCGCGATACGCTGACGCTGGTTGCTGCTGCTGGAAGCTCTCATTCGGCTGCAAAAATGTCACCACGTTTTTTTTTTCGGTGGTGGTCTAGTCCCTGTAGGTCAGGTAACTCTGTAGATTGTCACAATTGTCCACCTCACACCGCAGACCGGCCAATGGCACCGTTGGTCTACATGGACCAAAACCACCTAGCTTCCAGCTCCAGCTCCTTGTCGTGCCAGACGAGAGAGACCGTCACTGTTCAAAGATGCCGAGTTGTCGCCAGAAAGACGACGGCGCCGGATGGTCGACTTCACCGGGTCATACCGTCCATGCCGCTAGCCTCACCGCAATTGGGCGCATCCGATAGGCTACCACCCATGTTCCCCGTGGGCGGGCGTCCACTAGCCTACCATTGCCGTCTCAGTCTTCCCCACGCTTTTCTCTAGGTTTGTTCAAGAACAACTTTTTCTCTTTCACTTCACCTACGGTGAGGGTATTATCAGAGGATGAGTGGTGGCAGCAGCCTGTGCAACCTGGTGCCGACTCCTTCCCTATCTGTACGAGACACTTCGGCATGTCCAGATCTGTCAATCCCACATACAGCCTACCGATCCCTATCTCCCTTGGCATTGGACGCTTCCCTTCTTGCATCAAATTCCCGCCTCACATTCTCATCCATCGTGGCCCCTTCTCGACGTCGGTAGGTCCAAAATTCACATGGTTTTTCCACCCTATCATATCCTCCTCGGGGCCTGTCTCTTTCCAGCCGGCCACTACCTTTCCCCACGCTTCCTCACTGGTGCGCCTTCATCTCTGCCCTCATGCATTGATACCTGTGATACCAAACCTCCCTTGGGCCTAGCCAATCACGGCTAATGTCCCCTTTGGGCTTTGTTATTGCTTCTGCTCCTGTCATCCATTCACTTTCGACCTTTTCGATATCTTGCTGACACACCTCACTTGGAAGCAAAAAAAAAAATTATATAGAATAAAACAAAGCCAAAAGTGCGGCCCGCTAAAGTCTGAATCGTGCCGCTGTTGCATTCTCACTCCGCAGTTAAGTGTGCCCGCAGCCTCACCTTGCATCTGCCCTCCTCCTACGGGCCAACGCTTCCCACGACGGTCAACCCGATGATTATTGGCCCACCGCCCGCGAGCTTTGCCTTTGCTTCTATGGTGCCAAGGTGTGTGTGGCTCGCAAGCTTTTGGGGTGTGTCAGTCCCTATCTGGCAAGCACTTGTTCGTCCACGGTGGCGACAAGAGGGGGGACAGAAAGACAAAGACACTGATTTGACTCCCTAGTCTGTCCAATCTCGTAAGGTTATCCCGAAAATGTGTGTGTTTACAAATCGTTACAGCATGACGAGAAGCAGTCCACAGCAGGCCGTGGTGAGGTATTTTGTCTCTGGACCGAGAATGTTCAGAGCCATTGCTCTGCCGAAACAAGACGGCCGCAATTGCACGACAGGGTCGTCAGGATCCAATCATGCATGGTTGTCGCAATCTGCCCGAAAATATGTGTCTCCAACGTTTGCGGGGAGGAGGGGAGAGGTGGGGGGGAGAGAATAACACTACACCTTGAACCCACACAGGAGTTTTCGGCTGGCATTCGGCAGAATAGGGGATCTTCATCAAGCAGTTAAGGGGGGGAGGGGGGGGCTTATCGTTGCAGCCGATACGAGCCTTCGGGGTGAGTACGGAGCTTTTATCGGTCGTGCCATCCGCTGCCGGTTTTCTCGTCGTCAACTCGCTCTCGACGGAACAGACGGGCCATCAGGTCTTAACAGTGATTCGATACACCGTAGGTGTGGATGGATGGAATCGGGACCCAACTCGACAACAAACCCGGCCAAGAACTGCACTTCTCAATGGCTGCCCGCTGCTGGCCCTTGCCCTGTCAATCTGTCTAGTTCGAGTGCCAGTTCGTGGTCCCGGTGTGCATGTGCGTGTGCTTGACAGAAACACGGGGTGTGCGACGACTGTGGTGTATGGCGAGCACCCCGTTCTGAAGCTCTGGTGTGGCTAGCTTGAGACGGGGTTGGTCAGCAAGTCGGTTAGGTAGGATGTTGCTCTGACTGCAGCTGTCTTTCTGTGAGCACGTTTATCGCCAGTGTAAGTGGTTTCCTATCCACCTTGCCGTCGATGGGGGGTACCTATGCAGGACGCTTGCATTCGAGGCGAGCAGTAAGCGCCAGAGGTTCGTTAAGAAGAAGCGCAATGATTGCATGTTTGCCCTTTCCAACTGTTGGGTTGGTTGGCGTGTGGCTTTGATCTATTGTTTGAGGCTCTTTCCTCGACGGGAAAGTTCTCTGACGGCTTCTTACTGAGCCCTCGGCAGCTTTTGATGCCAGTTCGAAACTAGAAGCACTAGGGCCATTATTCTTCAGGCTCCTATCAAATCAGAGAGGGGTACAGCAACCTGTAAGAGCCCTGCCGCTCTGGCAAGACAAGATCCTTCACACAAAGAGACCACTAGCAATCATATCAAACACCCAGCCTCTTACGTAGTACTTACATGGTGATTGAAATCCATCTCAAGCCTTGATCATGACTCAGTACAAAGCCACTGAGTAGCGGCATTCTGAGTCAAAACTCAGTGGCCTATCCAAAGTTGAGAGGTCCACGACGATGATATCCACCATCAACAGCACTACATACGCCGGAAACACTCAGCAAAGCGTCCAATGACTGGGCCGAAGTGGGTTGTTTTTATGGGCTCTCGCATTACAAAAAGTGCTTGTACTCAAGCACAGAGGTGAAAGCTCTCATAGGCAGACATCCATTTCTGATGCCCTTTTTTAGCCAACAACAGCATCATCAAGCGCCATCACAGGTAGGCTAGCAAGGATCAGGTACAAACACATTTCGTTCCCACTAAATAAAAATACACAAAACCAAGCTACCTATTCAAGCACATCATCACATAACCCCATTCCCATTCCCATTTCCATTATTCCCCCCAAACACCTCACCATTACTCCCCCTATTATGCACCCCATTCCCCAAATCCACCACCACCTCCAACCCCCATTCAACCCCCCTATCCACAAACCGTCCCTGCACCCCCTTTAGTCCCCTCCTCCCCCGGTTTCTTACACCCCCGGTCGCCTCCTCCCCCCCAGTCTCCTTATCAGCCGCCGCCGTTATCCCCTCCCTCTCATCCTCTATGTAATCCTCCAACCGAGCCTTATCTGTCGACGAGACAGCCACCAAGCCAGCTAGTTGATCCCCTTTCAGGACGGGAACATCCCAGACGGCGGTCTGGATCATGATCCCTAGCAAAAAGATTACTGTGGCTGAGACTTGGATGATCAAAAAGGAGAGGTAGGGCCAGTGGATTGATATGACTCTGTTGCCTGTGCCTCCTGGAGTGGTTGCTGTTCCTGAGGCCAAGATGACGCGGCCGCCGGCGTTGGGGGAGGCTCGGAGGCTATTGATCTCAAAGTTAGCTTCTGTCACGTTACAAAGGGTCGCAAAACAAGCCCGCTCATTTGTCAAAGGGTTTTTTTTTGGACAAGGTGGTAGGAGTGACAGAAGAAGAAATAAAAAAAAAAATTAAAAAAAAAAAAAACCAAAAAAAACAAATAGATAATATAAAAAAAAGGCGGGGGAGGGGGAAGGAGGAGGAAACATACGCATTGGTTAGCCCAAAGGCGATATTACTCGTGATATTACCCACCACTTCCCTCGCATCATCATCTCCCGTAACAGAAGAGGTGGCTTCCCCTAGCACCCTCCCCGATGAACCTATCTGCCCTGGAGAGTTGGTGGAGTAATTCCCGTTGAACAAACCCAAAAGGTAACGATGAAGATAGCTTGCGTGCTCCCGGTTGACGGTATACTCCCCCTGTCTCTTCCCAACAACAACCCTTGACGTGCTGCTACTGCCCAAGGCAGAAGAGTGCACCACCTCTGTCTTTGCTACCCCTTCAGACACCTGCACACGGTAGGTATTCACGCAGAAATAGAACAAGATCTCCAAGGCGGAGGTTGACTCGTCTGAGGTGGTGTAAATTAAAAAGAAATTGGCGATGCCAGAGGTGGTTTTCCCTGTGTCGTCGCCTGTGGTGAAGCCTAATGTGTTTCGAACAGGGAGGAAGGATGCATTAATGGTAGAGGTGATGTTGAGGTTGCCGGTGGTGAGGAGAATGCCATTTGGGAGTGTGGCTCGGGGGGAGACGAGGGTGGGAGGGGCGACATTGAGTCGGGGGGTTATATCTGCTGTTGAGGAGCAGATTGCCAAGGAAGAAAAGTCGGGGAAGGTGCACGAGCCGGTCGAGCATGTTGGTGAGAGGTGAGCAATGGGTGAGGAAGGTGGTTGGAACAGAGAGCTGTGGATGGAGGTTATCTCGGCGGGTGAGAGGGCTACATCCTGTTAGCTGATAGGAAACATAAAGGGGCAAGGAGCATACCATTGTAAGGCTCAGGATGGGTGTAAGCCTCGCTCCTCGGCACCGTTGCCGTCCCCCCTACCGCAATCCCACTACCGCCATCACTCAAAGGATACGTAATCGCCGCCTGGGTCAACGGCGACAGCAGAAAAGCTGTTGCTAGCAAAGCTGCAGCTGACATCCCCAGTGCCCTCCCCTTTCTCTTCAACATCAACTTGATGCCCCCTATTGGTGTTCTTTTGGCATCTTCAAACACCCCATAATCTCTGATATCCTTCTCTCCTCTTGCAAACGAGTTCCATTTCAACTGCGACAATCCCTCTCCCAATGGCACCACCAGCGCAGCTTGTGCTATCGCCACCAAGAACCCCACGAGGGTGTTCAAGGATATCGCCATTGGCCATTCAGACAAAGACTGCCCTTCGTGGATCTTGAAAACTACTATTGTGAGAGCAAGACAGACAAGGCTGATGAAGCAACATGTCAGCTCCACAGTCCAGCAGCCCAAATACCCGAAACATCCCTGACTACCATAGCCAGTTCCATGCTGTTGCTTCTTGCGTCTCCTCTGACGATCCCAGGACCTTTGAGTTTTCAAATATTTCTTATTTATTGGTGGGACATCCGGGATGGCATCCTGCCTGGGAATCTGCCCATCAATCTGGGATTCATCCTTTGGTTCCGTTCCCGGACCTGGGTTGAAATAATCGAGATCTTCATAATGCATAAAAGGCCCAGAGTTCGCATGGTTGCCCCGACCTGAAGACAATCGAGTCAGATTACTGGGACGGCTCTCTCTCTGCTGACTTTGCCTCAACCTTTCCGGAACCACATTTTGACTCGTTGTCGAACGAGAGTGATGCCGAAGGTTAGGAGTGCTATTAGTCTGCGTGGTAGATCTCCACGCCGAAGGTGGCACAGGCGTGATTTCTTCTTCTCTTGGAGGCTGCCGCTCACTCGGAGGAGGCGTGATATTCAGCCATGAAGCCGTAACCGGAGGCCCAGACGTCGATAATGTCGGTTCTGGAGCTGGCCCATAAGAAGTCCGAATGGGACCCTTACCCGGCTGCGCCGCCCGCGCCCTCGCTTCGTTCAACTCTCGCAAGTCCCGGCTCCCTCGCCAATATTGAGAAGGTGGGAATGGCACATCCACAGGATGCGATCGAAGCGGTTGTGGAGGTGATGGTTGCGGCACAGGCGGGAGGTCCTTGTTCTGGGTGGCATAGGCGAGCCAGATTGGCGGATAGCTTTCTGTGCGTGGGACATCGGGTCGTTGTGGCACTGGAAGCTGCTGCTGCTGCTGTGACTGTTGTCTCGGCCAAGAGGGAGCTGAGAGGGATTCGTTGTACTGTTGTTGTTGTTGTTGTTGTTGTTGTTGTTGTTGTTGTTGCGCCTGATGCTGCTGCTGCTGCTGCTGCTGCTGTTGCTGGAAGGACCCCGCATTGCCAGCTGCTTGCCAACCCGACTGTGCCGCGGCTTGGTGGTGTTGATGATGGGGAGGCGAAGAAAGACCCAAAGCTGTGCCTCCTCCACTGCCGTATACGTAGTATTGCTGCAGCTGTTCCTGATCGACGTCGTCGCTATCCCCTTGCTGGACAATATCTTCTTCCTGGTCCTCATGGATGGAACTGGCTGGGGACACAGTATGTCGCCCCCCACTGCTCACGGTCCCCACGCGCTGTGGTGATAATGGCGTTTGTGATGAAGACGCATTGGTCGGTTTCCTTGATGGTCGAGTCTCCAAAGGCGAAACTTGTTCCTCGAGGGCTGGTCTCGGGCGCGTAGTGGCAGTATTGGTAGCCACAGTCACTGGTTGTCTACGCGTAGTCGTTGACGATGCTGATGGTACCGATATCATCTGTGGCCGTGAAGAAGGCGCTGTCGATGTCACCGGGGGATAATACGGCTCCGAAAAGACATAACCCTCTTCATCCTCGAGGTAGTATCGGTCATCGTGACACGGAGGACCTGGGGGCATATCGGGCAGCGCCTATCGTTGTCGTCGTGGATTTATCGAGAAGGAACATTTCCCGTCTTAACGAAATCCTCTCATTCCGATATATCCAACCTCAATTCCTTCCCATCGATCCAACAAACACGAAGCTGAGTGAGCGGATTTTCGTTCCTTTGCCGGTCTATCTTACCATCCGTCTCACACAGCCGACGGAGAGTGTAGGCACCGCAGAATCAGACGTGACAACAATTCGTCCCTCCTCCCTCTTGCCCAGTGCCAATTGAACCAGGAGGTGGAGAAAACAAAAACAGCGACGGGGAAGTTTGAAGAGCAAAAAAGAAGATCAAATCGAATGATGAAATGTTTGGTTTAGCCAAACAACCACTCTTACCTACCCACCCCTCTCTCCTCATGTCTGAGGTAAGCTCAGCTTGGTTTAGTACATCGGGGAGGGGTGATGATGCACGATCCGTACCTGTCCATTTCTTACATACATAGACGATCCCGGCTACACACACACACACACACACAGAACACAAGGCCCAACAAACACACCCATTCACAAACCCACCACCCTCACAAGCAGACTTTTTCATGCGTGCCTTGATTTTTCAACGTTTTATTGCCAAAGCCACCTGCACTCTCATCCGGCTTAGCTTCACTGGTGATATCTGTACCTTTTTTGCGCAATGTCGTCAATCAATCCCCCATCCCGTTTCCGTCCATCACCAAATACACCCAACTCACCAATGTCTCTGTACCCTTAGCCGTTTGATGACTGAACCAGGCTTTTCGTTTTATTATCCACCCTCACTGATTGCTCGCAGCAACAAGCAGGCCGAGGCCAGGGCCGGTGAGAATTTTAGGCCGGGTAGCTGCTGTTGCTGCTTGCCTCTTCCCCAGCCTCTTCCCTCCCAATCGAGGCATAAGATGTGATACAATCCTTGGCATGACCTCGATCTCCAGAATCCGACTATTTCTATATTTCCACGAGGATCAACAAACTTGCTGGAAAGGTGAAATAATTTGATCTATATGATATAATCGACTTATACACCCAGTTAATAGAGCAGAAAAAAAAGGGTCCAGTCCACTCAGTCGTTGTTGTACTACGGACTTTTATGGTGGAGCCAAACCCACCACAGCACCACCCCCGAGCCGGGACAAATAACATCCCAGAGAAAGCTGCTGCCTGAAGATTGAAAAAACCTCACGTTCAAAACACTTGCACAAATCCCTATTCAGGAAACAGTGTTTTTACCATCATTCTAACCTTTATGAAGCCGAAAAATGAGAAGCATTATGTTGTTTGTGAACCAAGATCGCTAGAAACCTCACAGAACCCCCAAAATAAGACGAACAATTGCTGCGCCGCCGCGCGGTAGTCTCGGCACAGGCGGTCAGCTCCAAACAGAAATGCAAAAATCCCGAGCTGCCGCGGCCGCTCGATAAGATGCTGAGCTCCAATATACTCAAGCCCTCAAGCCTCAGGCCCTCAGGCCCTCAGGTCCTCAAGTCCTCGAGAGAGAAGGGTGTCACGACCAGTCCCGGCCCGGTTACACTGCATTTTGATCCCCTCTTTTCCCTTTTTCTTCTCCGCATCTCCCCAGAGTGCCTTCCATCCCACTTCCCCACTTCCTCAATCCTGAAACTTGTGGCTTTGGCGAGCTGAGATGCAAAGAATTCACGTTCAATGCTGCAATCTACTTAAGCAACTGTTTTAATTGTTAAGTAAGTGAAGTGATGGCACCGAGCAAAGTCGCCGAACGGAAGCCGATGATGGGTGGACCCACCCGGTGCCGACCCGACCCGGCCCGGCGAACAGGTGGATCTACGTCGGACGCCGAGCCAACCGGGGTCGAGGCCGGCCCAAAGAAAAACTGACAGTCTGCCTTGTCAAAAGTATACAATCCCGATCCTGTATTTTTGGTTCATCCAAACCGAGAACAACAAATTCCAGATTATAGAACCTGGGACCAAACCACCGGTAACATCACCCCCAAGGGCAGCTTCTACCCAACGGCACAGGCCCAATCCATCGCATCCAATATCACTCAGTCAAAAGGCAAATACCGGTAGACTTCTCTATTGTCCTAAATCATAACACTTATACATCCACCACCTCCCACCCAATACCCATCGCGCGCACGCTTCGCTCATGTTATACCCCCCTTGATGATGCCCCTTAAATTATGCCACACCCAACAACCAAGCAGCTTTTTGACCCTGTCAACATGTCCGATAAATAAAAGCCCGTACACAAAACAACGATATAAACCGCTGAACTCATCCCTCCAATAAGAAAAAAAAAAACCTCACTAAACGCCCTATCCCATGTGACCCCCCATGAAACAAAACACACCAATCCAACTCCCTAGCCATGTAATCCCTGGGGTAATTCCTTATATAATAACAAGACAGAAAAATACACACCACTACTAATCTCGGTACGCAGTGAATGAACCCCCAGACGTAGATTCCACATGCGTCACGCTCGACGCCTCCGACCCTGATGATGCGCTCCGTCTGAACAGCCAGTCCTAATGGCGATGTTCATGGCCGTGATCATGGCTGTGATCGTGATCCGAGTGTGAGTGAGAATGGCTGCTTTCTGGTCGTGATCCAGCTGCAGAAGTGTTGCAGCACCCCTTCCCAACACAGTCATCAACACAGTCCAGGAGGCACGCATCCTCCTCTTCTAGCTCTCCACACCTTGGCGCCGCGATAACTGTTGAGCCATCCAACCCCATATTCACCACCGATTCGTGGTCATGCCCCTCATCCAAACAGAACTCTGGTTGGATCGTAGCGCTGTGAATACCGTAGGCGTGCAAGCATTTCCTAGCCATCTTAGCCACCTCCATGTATCTCGCGCCACCAGCCTCGGAGAGAGGGAAGGCGACCTTGATATGCATCGAGGCCACGATCTTGGTATCAGAGAGCTGCCAGATATGGACGTGGTGGCAGCTGACAACCCCGGGAAGACACTGGATATCCTCCTTGACTTCTTGCAGGTCGATGTTTTCTGGCGTGGCCTGAAGAAGAACCTTGGATGTCGCCTTGGTGAGAGGAATGGCCGATTTGAGGATGATGAGCGTAATGAATAGAGAAACCGCTGGATCAGCGTATCTCTTGCCGCTCCAGTCTGTCAGCCAAATGATGAGCGCGGTCGCAATGACACCCACATTTCCAAGCGCATCTCCCAGTACGTGAAGGACCATGGCGTCCATTCCCATATCGGCGTGACTGTGGCCGTGCTTCTTTCCAGGCTTCTTTGGCTTGTTGTGATTATGCGAAATGTGAACGACCGAGTTGCGCCTAGACCGTTTCCCATGAGTATGCGCAGGTTCCGCCTCTTCCGGAATCACAGCATCTCCGCTTTGCTCAAGCAATGGCTGCTCCTCCTGAGCAGGCCCGTCAAGGAGCGCACTTTCATCCTCAGTATTACTGTCGCTGCTGGATCCATCATCGACCGGGGGTTTGGTAGCGGCGATGATCTCCTGTCGAAAACTGGCGGGGTGGATGCTGATATCGTCTATACTCAAACGGCCGTGCTGCCGGGCAGCCTGAAGACGTTTCTTGTGCCCGGAACGAGAACCTTGGCGAGAATGGCTATCAGTTGAAAATCGAATGTTTCCACCCGGAGATTCAGGGATCAAAGCAGGAGGCTGCTCGTTGATGGGCGATGCCAGGTCCCGGTAGCCGGCGCGTCCCTCCTCTGCCGTGCTAACATCTGCTTCGTGTGTATGCGAGTGTCCGTCGCCATGGTCGTGGGCGTGGTCATGGTCATGGGCGTGGTCATGGTCGTGATCCCCAGGCCCATGCGAATGTCCGTGTCCACCAAGAACGACAAAGCCAACCAAGTTTGACGCCAATCCCATGCAGCCCACAACAAGGATGAGTTGAGGGTTTTCGATATCAGGTGGATCAACGAGTCGTGAAATGGCTTCGAGTACGATAGAAACGCAAAGGGCGATGAGGAAGACAGCGTTGAAGAACGCACCCAGAATTTCGGCACGAACCCACTACAGATCAACTCAGTCAGTTACACAGATTTCCAGAGCGGGCATGATGGCGCTGGGCGAGGCGGAACTCACTCCGTATGAGAATCTGTTGGTGGTTGCCTTTGCCGCTACAGAGACGGCCCATAGACCGACGAGCAGTGAGATGATATCGTTTAACTAGCAGATGGTTAGCGACGAGGGAAATAAGCCGGATGACGAGGCAATAGGTACCATATGAAAGGCATCCGCCATCAGCGCCAGTGACCCAACCATGAAGCCGACAGTGAGCTCCAGGATGAAGAACATGACGTCGATGACGAGCATCACCTTGATGCGCGTCGACTTCGACCACCCCATCTTGAATGTCGTTCCGAAAGAATTCCTCCAAAAATTGAGTCGGGGTTGGTGATGTATCTCGCGCTCGATGTGTTATGCCAACAACAGTGGGATGAAAAGAGAAAACAACAAAAAGATGGGATGTGTTTTGCGATGGCGCAGGTCAGACCGAGACGTCTGGTCTTTGCGTGATCAGACTGGGCGAGAATTCGCCGCCCCTCGCTGTTGACTAAAAAGGTGTGAGATGGCTAGCGTGCCCAGCGGTCGGGTCCAGGAATAAAAAACGTTGGCCGGGGGTTGCGATTATCTTTCAGACCCCTGTCCCGCCCTGCCGGTGACCTTCCTCAAAGAGATGCTTCAGCTGAAAGTTCAGATCAGTATCCGTAGCCCCATCGCATTCGCGCGTTCAATAGTTTGGTGACACTCTTGTAGAAATACACACAAGATAGATGGCGTTGATCTGATCGCAAGGAACGGCATCTTGTTGCGCTCCCTCGCTGAGGTGTGCTGGCTCGTGGCAGTGAAAGGAAGCCGGCCCTGGTGACATCAATCAGGCGCCCCGCTTGCCCTGGAATGCCCCGCCTTTTTGAATCGCCGCAGCAATCGAGAGAAAGCCGTCGGAGTTCACATTCGGTAGAGACTCGTTCTAGCAAGTTGACTGTTTGTGGGAGACAGTCCCGTGTTTGAGGATATTAGCTACCGAATCTATTTTCTTTCTGGAATCCAACCTTATTCTCAATAAACTTTGTCCTGCCAGGAACAAGCACCGTTGGCGAACTCTAAACTTATGTGTAACGTCCCTGAATCCATCCACCGGTGCACTTGGACCCTCACCAAAACCGTTGAACCAGAACAGGCCTGTTTGACTCAGCTAACCTGGTGATGCATTTACCTACGCGCCAGCGAGCTCACTTATCAGCAAGGAATGGCCAGACGTGGTGATATCAAACTACCGATACAACACCAACCCAAGACTTTCGGCGCGGGGGCTAGTACCCTTTTGAGCAGGTGACTACGCGAAGATCAACTACACTATCCTCAACTCAACCATACGCATGAACATTCGTGGACAACTACCTGCCTGTAACGTCAGGTCCTATGCCGTGGAAAAGTCAAAACTAGCGCTTTATAGGGCAACAAGTCATGCGAACTCTTACGGGCCGCTGATTTAGAAGCTCTCAGGTTACACCACATTCAGGTGTCGAAGCTATCATCTTCAGTAACCAGGAACACATACATAACAAAGGACGGTGCTTCAACACTGAACATCGATTGACCTTAGATCATGTCATCGACAATGTTATACCCAAGTATTGCTCCTAGACTCGGGTGCATGGAAGGTCGACCAATGAGTTGTACTTGGAAATGGGTGTTCGAACAGACTCGTCCCCACCCACACAAAGTACACCAATTACGCAGTGTTTTATATAGGGATTTGTAACATTTTTGCAAGATTTCTCATTAAGTATGCGGCTCCTACTTTCCCACAACATACCGAACACCAACGACATGGAATTCAGCCCCTACTTAAGCCTGACTTTTCAACCACATTCCCAAGAATGCGTATGCCGCGACCACCACAATATCTACGAGTTTAACAGAAAAACACTTTCAAAAAAAGAGACGTAGGATATTCGGGGTCAAAAGTTGAAGAAAACAAAACATACAACACCGAGGATTCCCCAGTGGTCACCCACCTGAGTACTAGTTCGGCGTTCAGCTGTTTGACGAGGGCAGAGCAGACGGGATGCCGTATTTTCAGCTGACTATGGTCGTATGCGACAATTCTGTACCAAAATCTAGTTTATATCCTAATGGGTGAGATATTGCCCATTTGTGGGTTCCATGTAAGACACCAACATGAGCACGCCCAACCCTATACCTAGCCCAACATAACAGCAGCGACAAACAAAATAGTCGAAACCCACACAACAGGTAAAATGAGCGAGTCTTTGTCAGATCTCATATAAGATTGACTAGAGATGATTCAAGGTGAATGAAATTTGGGTCCATGGTTTGGGATCCAATAGGATTAGGCTGCCATTTGTCACGCAAGTCTCACAGGGTCGAGTGTCAGCACTGAAAAGAGATTGACTTAAGTAAGCACACCATCCTTGTGCAAAGCTGGCAGTCCATCTCTCTTGCACTGTAAAGTTGAGACCAGACTTACAACTTTCTTCATAGATATATCCTAATAATCATACCATGGCATGTTTCTTCCTCCCCAGTGGAATCGACGAAGGTGGGTCGAACCAGAGCCCATTCGCCCCTCCTCCCTCCAAAGCCCAGCAAGCCTGTGTAAGTTGCCGAAAGCAAAAGTGAGCCTCCCTCTGAACCCCCTTCTCATGAGCCAACACTGACAACACGCCCAGGAGAAAATGCGACAAAATCCTTCCCACATGCGGCCTCTGCGCCAGAATGGCCCGGCCATGCGATTACACCATCCTCGACACGATCCCACAACAGCAACCGGCCCAAGCATCATCAGAGGAGCTCGCAACCCTCCAGGCCCGGCTGTGTGAGCTAGAGAATCGTCTCAACAATGCCTCTCGAACTCAACAACCACCACCGCCACGACAACCATTACCACCTACCATGCACATCAACCCTGAAATTCTCCCTCCTCTACCTCCCAAGCCACCCTCGCCCCTCTGGTCCCCTTCTGCTGTCCCCTCCCGCTTTCCCACCTCCTTATTCCTCGACCTGGACGCCTTCAACTGGTCCACCACCCCCATCCCCGCCCCCAATATGCCCATCCCAAGTGAAGTCCTCGACATCCTATCCAGAGGCACAACAGTCCAAGACACCGCCACCGAATACTTCCACGGCACCCACGCTTGGTTCCCCTTCATCTCCAAAAAACGCATGGAGCTCGGGCTGTCCCTCTGGGAAGCCGGTCCCGAACTTGCCTTCCTCTTTCTCGGCATGAAACTGGTAAGCACCCCAGTCAACAACGGGGTGGAGCCAGCCGGCAACCCGCTGTATACCGCAGCGAAAAGATTCTGGGCTTCGCTCGAACAAGCCGGGAGCGTGAGCCTGCAGTTTGTCCAGGGGATGGTGCTGGTGACGGTTTATGAGATGGGGCAGGGGATATACCCCGCGGCGTGGATCAGTGTAGGAGTGCTGGGGAGGTGGGTTGAGGTTTTAGGACTGCCGGGGTTTAGAAGAGGAGGAGTGGTGTTGGGGAGCGTGGTACGTCTTTTCAGCTGCTGTGATGATGACTCTGAAACCGATGATGGATGATGCTGACAGTACCTTCAAAAAGACAACCTGGACTGAATCCGAAGAACGCCGCCGTTTGTGGTGGGCAATCTACATTCTTGATCGCTGCATCTGCCTCGGCAACAAGAGATGTTTCTGCCTTCCGGAGCCAGACGAGTCTTTTGTCCTGCCGGTAGATGATAAAGCTTTTGTTAGTCCCCCTTCCCACTTGCTACCAAGTCACTAACCCACCCCCCCCGCCCCTCCAGGACGAAGGCAACCCAACCCTCTCCCCCACTAACCCCCTACCAACAACCCCGTTCACCACCCAGGCTCTTTCCCCCTTCACCCGCCTAGTCCAGTCCGCCCTGCTCCTCTCCCGCACCCTAACCCACGTCCGCACCGTCATCCAATCCAACATCTCCAACCGCCCCGTCCCATTCTCCCTTCCCCTTCTCACGTCCCTCGCCACCGACCTGGTTAACTTCACCCAGGTGATCCAATCCGAACTTTCCCCCGAACCACCCTCCCCCGGGACTACCACCACCCCCTCCTCCACCTCAACCTTCCCCCCCACCACCACCACCACCGTCTCCCCTTGCTACACCATCTCCCTCCTCCCGTCTCTTTCAATAGCCCTCTCAACTCTAATCCTCCTCTTCGACACCTACTGCACCCCCGAAAACCAACACCTCGGCCCCCCCCTCCCCGGCCCCGAAGCTCCCCCCCTCCAGTCCCCCTCCCACATTTCCTTTGCTCAGCAGTCTATGCAAGGGCTACGGGAGACCTCCCTCAAGATCCGCGAGCTCTCCCTCGAACTCCTCGACCTGCTCGTCCTCCCCTCCCAAGAAAAAAAACTCTCCCCTTTGTGCCTCGACAGCCTCTACGCCTCAATGGCAACACTGCACTGGTTATGGAAAGAAGGCGGCGACGCGGAGGTGAGAGAGGCGCTCGAGGATGTGCGACGGTGCATAAGCAGGACGAGCATGCGGTGGCGGGTGTCGAGAGAGTACCTCGAAATACTCAAACGGCAAGACGTCAGCTTTGCCATGGCTTTCAGGGCTGAGAGTGGCAAGTCATGTTTGACACGTGTGGACGGATCGTAATCGCCGCTGTTGTTGACAATGATGGGCCCCGTATGAACAAGCAAATGTTAAAACTCCATAATAAACGTTGAGGTATACACTGGATGGATAATACATAACATAACGCCAATTCTTCTCAGTTGAACCCCAAACACCATTGGCTTGCTTGCTTGCTTTCCCATAGTCTAACAAATACCTCCCCTCAAAACTTGTAAACCTGCTCAGGGGTATACCCCAACTCCTTCAAAATCCCCTTCAACTCCCCCTGGTCCCTCGGGCTCTTCTTGTTCCCCGAAATGCTGTCCATCATCCCCGGTGGCCCGCAAACAAAAACCTTGATGTTCTCATTCTTCGGCTCCGGCAACACAGTCTTCAGCAGCTCCTTGTTGATGAACCCCTTCGCACCAGTCCACTGCTTGGGCGGGTTGTCCAAGACATAAAACGCCCTGAACCGCTGAGGGTAGTGGTTCTCGAGCGTGGCCAGCTCGTTCTTCAACAAGATATCATCCGCGCTGACGTTGCCAAAAACCAAGGTAACCTTGGTCTTATCCTCGGGGTTGTTGAAGATGGTCCTGAGCAGCTGGTACATGGGCGTGATCCCCGTACCACCAGCCACAAGAGCAATATGCTCATGCTTGTTCGGCGACCAAGCATACTTTGGCAGCGGCCCCTTCACATCAAGCCTCTGACCGGGAGCCATATCGTGCAAATGGGTGCTCATCGGGCCATTGGGGTACTTCTTCACCAACAAATCAATATACCCCGGCGTGTCCTCGTCGCTGATTGGCGTGTATGGCCTCAAAACAGCCTTCTCGGCATCCACAGGCTTGTACTTTGTCAAAATGGCACTCGCGACAGGAAGGCCAGAGACCATGTCATCCTCGGGCAGGCGGAAACGAAGACGCTTCGAGTTGTGGTTGATGATCTCCACCTCCTCAAGCTTGAGGCTGAGGAAGCCCTGGTCGCCGCCGGTGAAGGCTTTCTTGGCCTCGACGCCCGGGATCTTCTCCGCGACGGCGGCGGAGGCGTTCTTGACCTTTTCTTGGGCCTTGTTCGCGGCGGTGGAGCCGGAGAGGAAGTAGTAGCCTGCACCGGCGAGACCGGCGGCGGCGGCGGCGCCGTAGAGGAGGGTGTTGTTGCTGCCCTTGGAGGAGGGGGAGGGGTCGGTGGCGTAGCTGCGGATTTGCTGCAGAATCAAAAAAAATGTCAGTCAATGCGGTACAGGAGCCATGATTGCAGGATGCGAAAGAAGCTCGAAAGCTACCGCTTAGTCTGCGGTTGGTACATCCCTCGTGCTGACCCAGCGATGACGCAGTTGGGGAGAGGGAGACAGCGAACAAAAAATTAGACTCACGCGCTTGAGGGGCGCAGAGACCCGGAAGGCGGACCGACTAGCGACGAATAGACTCATTGTTGGTGGTGATGTTGACGTTTTTTTTTTTTGTTGGAGGTGTTGGAGAAGAAGATCAAGAACTCCAAGAACGAGAACAGGACCCGGGTGTTTGTATCTCAATCGGAGTGGAGGGAGGGGGGAAAGAGACGGGAGATCTGTAAAAAAAAGGTGGAGGAAATCTGACCCTCTAGGATGTTGCTTGATTAGCCGTTGTTCCTACCCAGCGATTCCGGCGATTTACGTCATCCTCTCCCCCAAGGCCCGCTAGAAACATGCCCTGCAGCACGACTTATCAAGTTGGGTTTTTGGTGATGGAACAGGTGGGGTCTGTCTGAAAGTTGAGATGTCATCAGGAGTCTTGATGGCAGTGTTCATCTCTTGTTTTTAGAATCGAGGAATTAGGTAATTGCCAATGGCTTCAGATGGCAGGTTTGGGCATGTGTGTTTTGATCAATGTATCCTTTTCTTCAACAGCAATCCTCTATCTCTCACAAACATCAACACAACAAACACCCTCCTCTGAACTATTTATCAACCTTATGATGGCACATGTCCCACCCACCCACTCCAATGCAATTCTTTATAACGAAAGACAGCCTCACCAACACCCAGCAATGATCTCAACCATCCACACAGACAAACACATCTCACCTTCCCCACCCACCATCACAACAACGCAACACTCGGAAAACAAGACCATAGAAAGACTCAAATGGGCTCCCATCATGATCATTCAGCATTCAACATCAAAAAAAAAGATGACAAACGACAAAAAAAAAGATAATAAACAACCAAGAGAGGAAAAAATAAAACCAGTAGGGTAAAAAGCCATTTCAAAGACAATAAAACATTTCGCTCTTCCTTTTTTCCACACAACCCACCCTAGAATTTCCGCCCAGCTTTGGGGGGAAAAACAAAAGAACCAGTCCTCTCATTTTATCAAGGCTCTGGGGTTAGGGGGTAGATATTAGTAGTACATTTGTCTTGACGAGTTCAACAACACCAATTCCCTACTCCACGCTTTGCCATGCCCAATAATTTGTCCTGGTCCTGTGAGAACATTGCTGCTTCCTTCTCGTGTGTTGAAGCTACAGCCCGAAATTTCACCTCCCCTACTTTCTCGCATTATCACCTGGACGCCCTCTTTGTACTCTCCAGCTTCGCATCCGGTAGCGTTTCCAATCCTGGCTCCCCTTTCTTGGTGGTGCTTATCACGTCTTGACTTCCTCTCCTGGGAAATCCGGCCTCGTTGTGGAAGAGTAGTGTTGGCGTGTTGGCTTGAGAGCCTCCTCGCTGGCCGTGGTAATGCACTACTTGTGGAGGTGGCTGGCCAGCTTGTGTACCCAGCAGGTGTTGTGGGTAGGGGTCTAGGTCCTTGCTGCTCGTGCTAAAGGTTGATACTACCGGCTGGTGAAACCCGTTTGTTCCGGTTGCTGTCACTGTCGACCCGGAGCCTACGGTTGTGGCAGGCGATTGTGGAAGCTGATATTCGGTTTGAGTTGGGGTTCCCGCTTCGTTTGTGGCATTGCTGGGGCTTCCGGGGCTGGTAGTATCCAGTTGCCCTGTCAAGCTCGTCATGCCACCTTCAATATCACGGAGCAGCCGAACATATTCCTCAGGGACAAGCCCACTCTCTTGTGTTCTCGGATCCTCGGCCACAAGCCAGCCTTGACCATGCCGATATGATACCCAGATGATCTGACCCTCCACGAGCGGGAGCTCGTTCTCGTTCTCGCGCTCAAAATCAAAGAGAGCCACGGCTTTGCCGTGCATTTCCTCGTCGGGAGACGTGATGGTGAATTGATAGTCCCGTGAATAGCGGGATTCGTCAACGTTGTGGTATCCTGGCGAGGAGCACGTGCTCGAGTTGTCCGAATCGTAGGCGTCCTCGTCAGCGTAGCCCCTGGGCTGCTGGTTGGCGATTTGGTATGGCTCGTTTCCATTCCCGGCGTGTCCGTTGCCAGTGTGTCCCGCCTGTCCCGGTGGATAGGTCACGTATTCGCCGCCTGGGCCGTTCGCTTCGTTCCCTTGGTTGATGTAGTACCGGTCAGCTCCGTCGGCGTTGGTGCCGACGTAGAAGCCTCTATCGCCGCCATAATGGTCCTGGCTCATGAGCTGCTCACGGCCAACCCGACTCCTGCCGTAGATGCCACCCGATGAGGTCTTGTGATGCTTCCTGTGCCGAGAACTGACGACTGGGCTCTGGAGATCCTCGTCTTCGCTCCACGGTGGGCCGTCTGCCAGATGGATAGAGGGCAGATCAGCCGGTCTGCCGTGTGAGCCCCCGCCGCCACTGCTCCAGAAGTGGCCATCCCAGCCCCGGTTGTCCCAGGCGGTTGGTGGGTCCGAGAGACGTCGCTGCTCGCTGGCGGGGGTGGTCATGCCCGAGGGCGGTCGTGATGGCTCCGGGGGCGGACCATAGTGAAGCGGGTGACCAGGCGGGTAGGCAAAGTCTCGTACGAGCGTGTAGGGCAGGCTCGAGGGGAGGAGGGGGAAGATGTGAGAGGGCGGGCGTGACCGTGAGGGTAGCGAACTCGTGGTCGAGTACTGCGACAGCCGGTTCTTGGACGCGTGCGACATTGGGCGAGGAAGTTGGCTCCTGCGAGCGGGAGGTGAGGTGATGAGCGGTGGAAGTGCGGGGTGGGCCGCGTTCGCAGTCACCGGCGACGATATGGCGGGCGGCGACGTCGCTGGAGAGTTTGCGGGCGATAGGATCGCCGTCATGGTTTCCGAAGAAAGAGACGGCGGGACGGGCGTAGAAGAATTACTGATGTCGGGCGGGTGGGGTGCGGCCCTTTGCGCGCTGGCCGCTGGCTCGATTCGCTCGAAATCGAATAGCTGCGTGGGGACCCCCAACCAGGCCTGCTCCCTACACTAAACCAGGGGTTGATAACTGGGGTCCGCGACTCGACCGAGTCTTGACCTTGCGCCTTCGAAACGCACGGTCTGTTTACTTTTTTGTCGTTGTTTAGAGCGAGGTTGTATTGTTGAGAAGAGAATCGTGTTTGACCCTCTCTTGTGACGGGGTCCGGACGGACCCTCGTTTCTCGAGGAACTGGAACCTCCTCTCTGCTCTCAGGCGCTGGCGCTGGCGCTGGCACTGGCACTGGCGCAGAACGGGGGCGGGCGTCTTCACAGTGCAGAAAAAAAAGATCAGACGAACGAAACTCGGCGGCTCGGAGGGGTGGAGCGTTGGGGGAACCTAGAACTGGTCGTTCGCTCGAGGCTCGACTCCAGAAGGTCGGAGAAAGGGGGGGGCAATGGGTGTCTGTTCCCACGTGGAAGGGCTGTCGAGAACAGTGGTGGTAGATGAGGACGTGGAAAAGAGAGCCAAATCAATTGGCCATTCCCAGAGCAAACATGGTGTTTGACAGACAGTCGGAAGTCAAAGATGAGGGGAACCACCCACTACAACCCGCGAGCGGAACACAGCGCACACAACAGGCAGAGAAGCGGGCGGCTGGCCGGGTTGCTTAAGCGCGCTGCGGCCAGAATCAGAGACCAGGCCCCAGCAATTGCCAATCACTCTCCATTTTCTATTCACCATCTTTCATACTGTGTACAGATAGATGGATAGCCAGCTATGTAAGATCTGTATACTGCGTATGAACCAACTGCATGTTGGTGACAGTCGACGAGGGGAGAAAGAGGCCCGGAATGGCTGCACCTTTCATTGGCGAGCTCTGGCATCTGGACACACAAACTCAAAGGATTGTTCTGTCATTGAGAAAGCACAGTTGTCTCCTGTCTGCATTACAAAACGCATAGGTACCTAGCCGTTCGTCCCAGCACAGAAATCGTTGTCTTGTCGTCCCATCTATATATAGCTTCTGTGAGTAGCATTCCCCAAGGTCCTGGGAGGAAAGTCGAAGAAATACCCAAAAAGCTCGGTTAAATATACTGAAAAGCAGACTGATGAACGAACCACTTGTTTCCATTCGGAAGCTGGCTCGAGACAAAGAAACATGGAGGGGGCTTGAGAGAGGGGAAAGAAGCGAAGGTACCTTGGGAACAGTACTGTGTAGCAACCTAAGGGGAAACATGTAGCGCACGGGCCACATTGTTTCAAGTCCGCATCCAGGCTGTGGGGCTCGTCATCCATCCGGCTCAAGGCGGTCAGTGGCGGCGAGACCTCGCTAGGGCCAAGACCGACTGCCGAAAACATTTCAAGGCTTCTTTCCAACTGCGACTCTCCATTTCTGCATCATCAATACTGCTACCTACTCTGCCTCAACAAACAGACAGCGCCCTCATACCACTTCTCACCTCTCGTGGGGCGACAGCACCCAAATAGTAATGGGTGTTTAGCTGTGCCGGGTACTCTCATCTCTTCAGCCTTGCTGTGTCTTTCAAAGGTAAAAATTCCACGCTGCCCCTCTCCGAACATGCTCTTTGTCTTCCATGATGAACTCTTTATTGGAGCTGTCTTAGACTCGCTTTGCGGGCCATGATGATAGACTTTTTATTACGCTTTTAACTGAAATGACAAACAACACCTTGACGATCAAGTCGAAAAAATTGCATTGGCAAGACAAAAAGGTAGCTAACACCTCGTGTCCAGAGTTGATTTTCAACAACCATCGATGGGAACGATCAGCAGCAGCATCAAACAAATCCGTCAGGGGTAATCATCATGGACACCGCCAACGGTAACGCGACTACGGCTTCGGCTGCTCCCGCTGCTCCGGCCCAGCCAAACGGCCACCGGGAGGACCCTGGTGGCTTCAAACTCAAGTTTTGCACCGTATGTGCCAGTAATCAGAACAGGTAAGATACAAATGTCTGCTTTTGAAGGTGGTGCGCGGGGGAGGATTAACACAGCTCAGATCTATGGAGGGCCATTTGCGTCTGGCGTTGGCAAACTATCCAGTGATTTCTTTCGGAACCGGCTCTCTTGTCCGGCTTCCAGGTCCTACCATCACACAGCCCAATGTCTACAAGTTCAACGAGACCTCGTACGATAGTATCTACAGAGAGCTTGAGGCCAAGGACCCCCGTTTGTATCGGGCCAACGGGCTTCTTAACATGCTCGGCCGAAACCGCAACATCAAGTGGGGCCCGGAAAGATGGCAAGACTGGCAAGTAGGCATGCCCCGAGTCAAGAAAGAAACAGACAAAGGCTTCGAGGGCATGGAGGGAGGCGTCGCCGATATAGTCATTACCTGCGAAGAGCGCTGCTGGGATGCTGTGATCGATGATCTTCTTAACCGGGGCTCTCCACTCAACAGAGCTGTTCATGTTATCAACATTGATATTAAGGACAACCACGAAGAGGCCTCCGTTGGAGGCAAAGCCATGGTCGACCTTGCCGACTCCCTGAACCAGGTCGCGAAAGAAGAGCGCGAAAAGGTTGGCGCAACGGCGTTTGATTCTGGCAGTGGTGCTGCCAGAGCCAGCTTTGATGAGCGTGTTCCCGAGGTGATTGGTGAGTGGCAGGAAAGATGGCCTAACCTTCCTGCGACTTGGACTTTGGCTTGGTTTTGATGAGCTTCACTGCACTCATCTTTTCAACACTCATATTTCATGGTTTAGCGGGCGTTGGGCGGTTGGTATTGCTTTCGGGATATGGGCTTTGGGCATTGAATCAAGCAAGCGACGGATAGCAGACATCTCATGAGGCAGGCTTATGAAGCGGCGACTCCGAGACCGCTCTTTGTTTTCTTTTTCCTTTTCTTTTCTATTTTCTTTTCTTGCTGCCTTTTGACGGCGATTGACACCGCCTTGCACATGATTCTCCGCCTTTTGTTTTTTTACCGGCGCAGCTCCGTTGGTCGGACTTTTGCCGTGACCCGGGATGCAGTGATTAAAGGACCGGATCGGCCCTGTTAGGACTCCGGACCTAAGATCGAGATGAAATGAGGCGACAGGGGATGTTCCGCCGAGTTCTCAGCCCAGGAAGACGTCGACCCGCCGAAGCGCAAAAAATGACTCGGCTTCCAGAATGTCCTGATCGGAGGCATCTTTGTTCAGAGGCGCAACGAGAGGTGTGATTTATTTATCCAGCGTACGGAAGATCAAACGGATGTTCCCATGGGGCCTCATGCGGATGGGCCCGAGAGTCAATGCATATGGAAATCAAGCTTAGAAAATCACACGCTATTCATGTGACCGTTACCGCAGAGAGAGCTGCAGCAAGGGGACATTTCTATTTCCCTACATAGTGTACTGCGTCCACAATACCTACGATTCTCATCGGTGGACGGAGTAGCTACGAATACAAATATTGGTGTTTTCTGGGCAGGCTTGTCCCGTGGAGATCGGCTAGCCAGGGACTGGTCTGATGGTGTCTTTGTTCTGATATGGATGGTCCTTGTCTCCGTGACCTCCTTCAGCTCGTGGTGTGCGTTGTGGGTGATGTCGTGCATGCCGGCGCCTGCCGTGGCCACGTGCGATCAAGTTCATTGGCAGAGAAAGTTGAAGCCATTCTGACCAAGACTCACAAGACTCCATCGCCGTTGAGAGAGGCCTGCGTAACCTTGGGGCCTGTGCACCTGGAGAGAACCCCCATAGCCCCCCCCTGTTCTGGGCCCTCCCGCCTCCTTTCGCCAACTGTTCCTGCTGTAGCGCGCGACTAGCCATTGAGGAAATTGCAACCCCAAGTGTTCAGCAGCAGCCAACCACATCGCTGCGTACAGTTCATCCCGTCGTCAGGGGCGCCTTGACGTTCCGCCCTTTTTTCCCCATCTCACACAGACACACGCACTGTTCCGTAATTACACTGATATCTTTGCTTTTCTATTCTTTTTTTTTTCACTTCTCTTTCTGTGAAGAGATCAGCTCAGACAAGCAGACCAGGTCCCCTCCAGGTCCCCCAGCCGCAAGCAACGAGACCCAACGGCCACCGCCGCCGTAAATCCCTGCCTGTATTTCTTTAGCGGTAACACTTCCCGAGCGGCCGATTTCTTCTCATTTGGTAAATTTGGCGTAATTTTGCAGACCGCAGCAGCGACCTAGAAAGAAGAAGGCCACCCCCGAGGAGGAAGCGTCGCAGTTGGCTGGGGCGTTGATGCGTTTCATGCTGTGACAACCACCTGCCGACCACCGACCACCGACCGTTTCCCGCTACACTTGCACCGCATTCCAATACCGACGGGACCGTTGTCTCTCTTGAATCGTTCTACCGTCCCCGTTCCCCGTTGAATGTGCACGGAACACAGTACAACGACGTCCATCTTCACCTCGGCCTCCGCCGCGAACTCCCTATCTCTCAGTGCGCGATCTGGCCCGGCGCCTGCTTGACACGGTTGACGACGCCATTCCCTCCGAGCCACCCCGAAGACCATGAATGGCCTCAATGCGCCACTGTCTCCTGTCTCTGTAGGCGGTAGCGAGTGGTCTTATCCCACCAACACCGACAAAAACACATATCCAAACAACCGCGGAGACATCACCACACCACCCGACTCGGCTGGTGCTGTCAGGGCGATGAACGGGAATTTCCCACCGGGGCCCAGGAGCGTCGGCGGTCCCTCCCCGCCTCCCTCTGTCGGCCGATCCAGTGCCGGCACCAACCTATACGCAAGGAGTGAGAGTGGCAGAAGCCAAGTCGTGAGGGATGACTTGGGCGGCCATGAGATGGTGCTCGCTGAGCACTATGTCTCACTCAAGCGATTTCTGTCAGCGACTTCGCGTGACGGCAACCCGAAGCCACCACCGAACAAGGCTCGCGACAAGCTGCAGCGCCTTACTGGGGTTCAGTTTCTCGAGCTCAGTACCGACGTCTTTGACGAGCTGAAGCGACGTGAGACAACAGCTCGTAGACCCCCCAATGCTCCTCCAGGATCCGGTCCACCTGATTATCTATTACCTGAGGACAACTTCCACCCCAAGCGAAACCAAGCGCGCCAAAAACTTTCGTCATTGGGCCCTCCACGCTTCCGCGATCTGGCCACCGATGTCTTTTGCGAACTGGAGAGGAGGTTCCCACGCTTTGCGGCTGGGGATATCCCCCGTGTTGGCAGCCCAGTATCAGTACGCGGAGGTCCCATCAGCCGGTCGCAAACACCGGTAAGCGGAATGAATGGCGGATTCCCTCCTCGGGGTCAGAGCCGTAGACGCCCTTCAGAAGCCAGCTCAATACGAAGCGGACGAGGGATGCCGACTCCTCTCGGCAGCGGCTTCCCTATCCCACCCTCTCCAGGCCTGCCGCCGAATGGCAACTATGGACAGCCGATTGCGAAGCAGTTCCAGAACAACACCATTGTGCCTAACAAGAGCACCATGGTGGAGGAGGACGATGATGCCATCAGCCCCATGAGTCCCGACCCTGCCGGACCTGATGCCTACGGCATGAACAGGTCAATAGACCGTGATAGTAAACGAAGTGCTGGCGCATCCGAGGTAGGCTCATTTTCACCCAAGGTTTTCGGGAAACAAACTAATCATGGTATGCAGACGGACAAGAAACTTCTTGAGGATTATGAGCAGCAAGTTAGGGATTTGCGTGAGAAACTGGACAGCATGGAGGATGCACTTAAGAAGAAGGATGACGACCTCATGAACGCTCTAGATGGGGAACGTTCCCGAGCCACGGCTTCTAATGCTGAGAAGAGGGAATGGGATGACGCCCGCGCCGAACTGGAGAATAAGCTTGCTCAAGTGGAGGAATTGAACGAGTCGATGAAGAGGGAGCTGGACAGGACCAGGGACGAACACGATGAGGAAATTCGCCAACTTCGAGAACAGCTTGACGAAGCGCGCGCCGGCGCCAACGCACAGTCAAACGGCATGGCTGACGAGGAATTAGAACGCGAGAACAGGGCTCTGCGTGCGGCGTTGGAGGAGCAAGAGCAGGTGACAGAGGAGGTTCGTCGTGAGGCCCAGGGGTTCCTGATGGAGATGCGCAATATTTCCCAGCAAAGCGGTGCCTCGTGGGAAAGGCAGTCGGAGTTGGAGAAGACGATCGAAATGTTGGAGAAGGAGGTCCGGGACTGGAGGAATCGCTACGCCCGCGCCAAAACTCAGCTGCGGGATTTACGTGGGTCTTCGGAGGGCATTCCAATGCAACAGGACGCTGGGAAGTTTGTGCGCGAGAAGGGCTTCACGCAAGATGATGGGCTGGTCAAGGACGTCCATGTCACCAAGTTCCAGATCGCCATTGACGAGCTGTTGCAACGGGCGCGCGTGGATGACCCGGAGCGCGTGATTGACTCTATGAAGGCAGTTGTGGTAAGCGTCCGACGGATCACTAAGGATATCGACGAGTCGGCACAAAACAACATCGAGCTTGCGCAGCAAAACCAGAAGCTCAAGGCCCGAGTATCCCCCGCAGCCAACAATCTTATTACTACCTCCAAGTCTTTTGCTAGCTCGGCTGGAATCGCGCCAGTGACTCTCCTCGATGCTGCTGCCTCTCACCTGGTCACGGCTGTTGTTGAGCTCCTCCGAGCTGTCAAGATTCGATCTACCCCGGATGGTGAATTGGAAGATGACGATGACGACGGCACGGTTACTCCTGTTGAATCGGCCAGCTTCTTTTCGCCACGAAGCAATGGGCAGAGCCAGGCCTCCCGAGCTGAGGATTCTCTTCAGCGCCCACCACCTTTCCGCGGCCTAGGCGCCGCCGGAAGCCGAGCCAGCATGGACTCGTCTGCGTACAGCCCGGTCAACTCACCTCGTGAATCCTACACCAACGGACAGATGGCCAACGGATTCATGACAAACGGCAACGGAGGCGGCCACGGCAACCTGAACAAGGCTGTGAACGGAAACGCCAACGGCATGTACAACAACGCACGCCAGCAGCGCGACACTCGGGCGGAGGACCTCAAGATCTACCTCGAAGACCAGACGGCGGTGCTCGTGCAGACGATCCAGGACCTTGTGCAGCTGATACGCAACGACGCGGACATTAGCCAGGTCACGGAGGAGATCAACACGATTGTGGATGTTGTCGGCCAGGTCGTGTCCGAGACGGAGTCGACTGGTGGCAATGGTGTCGAGCTTGTCAGGCGTCTTTCTGCCTGCCGGGAGCGGCTGATGGAGGCGGGCAAGCGCGGTTTGGATCTTGCGGCTGCGGGCAACGATAGTGCCAGTCGGGAGTGGAGGATGTGGACGCAGACGTTGCCGCCGATTGCGTTTGAGATTGCGAGGGAGACGAAGGAGCTGGTGCAGAGGGTTGATCAGTTGGTGATGGATGATGGCGGGGATGCCGATGATTTTGCATGAAGGACGACAACTTGGATTATACTATTGCTCTAATGATGATGCGAGACTTGGGGGGTTTTTTGAGGAAAAAGATGGATGGATGATAGATACCTGATTCGATTCGAGACTTGGGGAGAGGGGGAAGGGGTTGAGAAACTTATTCGACATGAGCATTGCTTACGCTTCGATTTTATTTTTCTCGCACAGAAGAACAGTTTTTGTTTATTATAGGCTTTTATAGCCTTTTTTTTTGTTTTTTTTTTTTGCTTTGATACCCATCATAGCTGCTTGTTTTTTTTTTCCCTCTTTGGGGAGGAGGGGGGTGTCTTTTCTTCTTCTTTGACTTTGACTGTTCAGGCTTGTTGTCTTTTTTGTCTTCGGTTTCTTGCATCAGCCAGTTTTTATTATATTTTCCAGAGTTTGATGGGAGAGGGGAGGGGGAAGGTTCTGTATATAGACGGGATGGATTGGTGTGGTTGGGGGGAGAAAGAGAAAAGGGGGGTCATATGTTTTTGATGATTGAGAGGGAGAGGAACTTTTGTATCCTTGTTGTTATCATCCGTATGGGGAGCATGGATTGATTAATAGAAGATTTTAACTGAGAAGGAGTTGTGGTGGTGGTGTGTATAAATGTTTTTCTTGCTGTTTTGCTTGCTGAGTTTTGTCTTGGTTTGGTGGTGATGGGGAGGGGGAGAGGAGAGGACGGGAAGGGGGGGCAGTACTGTATGCCCAGCTGTATGCTAGTTGCTGGTTAGAAGATGATTACAAGTAGGATTTATGTATGCTGGAGCGAGAAATAAAGATGGACTACTGCTGCACCGATTCGACTGAGGGTTGTGGTGTGTGATGCGAGTGCTTGCATCTCGATGTGTATGAAGTGACGGGTTGAGATGGAGGTTGTACAGAGGAATGGTGTCTTTGATCCAATGGGTAGAAATGCCAGGCCGATATTCAAGTCACACGTAGGTAGGTAGACATCTCGATCAGGTCAAGATGCCAAACCCAGTTTCAATATTTCATCAGACTTTTCGGGATCGCGGCAAGTAGGGCACAAGCGCTGGGCATGGGGAATGATTTCTTGTGCCGCCGCCTCTGGGGCTGGACGGACGGCATTGAAGAGGTGAGCCAATAGTGGGAGGGCAAGGGGGGGGGATTTTTGACAACTCATTTAGACTGCCTGGTTTGGTCTTGGTGGTGAGGTGCCGGGGGGCTAGGCCTCTTCTGGGGGGCGGTCACAGCCTTGTCTTGATTTTGGGTCACTTCTTCTTTCTCCAGATCTCAATGGCACATAGAATTTTGATGGTATATACCTAAGGTAACTCTCAACATCTAAAAACACGAACTTGGTTTAACTATATGGTCAACACTAGGTACCCTTGGTGAGTGCAAATGATTCTCGATTGAGATGATGCCTTTGGGTTTATCTATCATGATGTGTTGTGGTGGTCGAGTGGTTCTCAGCCCAACTTTTCAGCTTGGCGCTTCAGCCGCATCCAAGGGTCCAACTGCAGGTCGTGATGGTGTCGACGAATCACCGTCTTTCCGAGTTCTTGGGCGCAGCGAGACAAGCAGAGACTAGTCAATGCTCTGGGATGGCACTTTGAACAGCTTGGTATTTGAAGTCACTGCCACGAACCATGCAAGCATTGCAGCACGCCCCTCCCTATCAGCGAAAAGACAAGGGTTCAGTTTTGCTTTTTCTTGTAGAATGGGGTTGACCGCATTTCTTGATTTGGTGACTAAATATTGGTGTGGCCTTGCGCCTTTGGGCTGGTCAGCTGGGTAAGACAAGAGTAAGGTTTACGCGTGCGGGTTGTGATGTAAAAAGCCCCCGACCCGTTCGTCAGAGGCGTTTTTTTTTTCTCTTTGGTTCTCATTTTTTATTTTTATTAAGTTTGCAGTCTTTTAACGACGGAAAAACCGGCAAGTGTGAAAGACAACAAACAAGCAGGCAGACAAGATGTCGACCGCCCTCCGCAAACCCGGCCGCGAACACTTCCCCATTTATCCCAAGGGGTTTATTGTCTTGAGGATCCTCCAGCTGGTGGTCGCAGTGATTGTTCTGGGGTTGGTGGCGTATAGTATTCACTTTTTGGCTTGGGATGGGAATGCGTTCATGTTGGCTGTGGTATGTTTCTTCACCCCCTCATCTTTATCTTCTATTTCCATCTTGTGTTATGTCGGGAGTGGGACTAACATCTTTGGGCAGGCCATCATGACAATCCTCACCTCCATCTACCACCTTGTCGCCTGGTTCGGCGCCCCAGAAGCCTTCAACTACTGGGCCGTCCTCGCATTGGACATCCTCCTCATTGTGATGTGGCTGGCTTCCTTCTCAGTCGTGGCGGCGCATATCGCTCCTTGGATGCAGTATTATGGTAGTTACCTCTATCTTACCTCGACATACGAGCAGGCTTGGTGGACTGGGTTGGCGGCTGCTAGTGGGATGGGTGGGCTTAACTTGTCAGTCTTCTTTTCTAACCCCCCGCCATGGTTTGTATGCTAATGGAAACAGTGCCCTTCATGTTATTTCGTTGATCATCCACTCAATCAGACTCCATAGACACCGCAAGGAAGGCGGGCACTCCCAGGCGGGTGTGCCTTTTGGTCCTAAGCCTACTGTTGGAACGATGCAAGTTCCTCAGGGGCAGCAGCAACAGCAGCAGCAGCAGCCGGTGGTGTACCAGCAGGTTCCTCAGCAGCAGTTCCAGCAGCAGCCGCCTGTTTATCAGCAACCGCAGCAGCAGGTTTATCAGCAGCAATCGGCGACTCAGGAGAAACAAGTGTATTCTCCGCAGCCTCAACAGCCTGTGCCGGTGCCGCAGGGGCAGTTTTATCAGCAGCAGTGAGGGTTTGTAATGTGAATGACAGGCTGATGATGTGATGGATTGGAGTTGAATTAGAGGCAAGGTGTTGGTGTTTGGTTCCTTGTGTGGCAGGGTAATGTTGATTGATGATGGATACTTAACGGTGGATATCATGATGTATGGGTATACCCGGGTGTTTTCGTTTCTATTAGGGCATCATGTACGTCGTCAGGACACCGGAGTAATGTATTGGGCTGTATATATCATCAAGAAAAGACTGGAAATGCGTATGGTTTATAGTCAAATCAGCGGGCAGTTTGGATTTTGCTTTAGAAAACCGAGCAATCAAGGCTCTCCGAGATGAGCAAGGAGCAAGAATACCAATCTGACGCATCCGAAGATATTGAGATGGACGAGGAGCCGCGGTTCCTGACAGAACAGCCTTGTCTCCAAGGCGAGAAGAACCCAGAACACCCTGGTGGCCGGGCTCGGAAGCGTTGCTGCGTTGGTCGGTTGCGTTCTTCCCACTCCCGGTTAGCCCTGGCAGAGGGCTTCTTAAGGGACTGAATGTAAATGTAGGTAGGAGAAGAGAGCCAAAGAAGAAAAGATGGGGTTTTCAGGTGGCGGTTGTAGTGAGTTGAGGTTTTAGAAGGGGACAGATGCGGATGTGACAATTGAAACTGGATGCTAAAACATCATGAAGACGAATGTCCAAATGGTGTACCTGACTTGAGGACTCGTTCTATCTGGGTAAAGTCACTATCTGGATGACGTTAGGACTTCGTACCCCGTTCTGAGGAAACTTTATCAGCAGTGGCAAGACAAAGAGCTTTGCGATATGAAATGAAATGGCGAATAACTTGCTTGCGCGGGATTCTGGGACGGTCTTCTTCATTTGATACCTGGTAAAACAAACCCAAGTGCTATGATATGGCCTTTTCAAATGTTGAAAGTAAACCACTGCTAAGTCCCAACATCCCAATAAATTCTGGGAAAACTAGGTTATCATCAGGGACCATATCACATCCTCACTGTCTGTGCCGACATCACTTCATGGGAGTTTACATTGGTCATCAGAAGGATGGGAGACAACCATCAGTCAGGCATACCATCGACCATCATATAGTCAACAGATTAAAGTCCCACACGAGATCAATGGCTATTTCTGGGCTTTGGTGCTTATTTCCTACCCCTGTTTTCATGCCGAGACGTTGCGTTTGAAAGCATCACCAATGCCGTGATGTGAGCTGAAGCCTCTTGGAGTGCCTTTTTCACCCACAACATGCCAGGAAGCTCGGAGAAGTAATAATAAAACGAGGGATTTTGTCAAGATACCATTCTCAGAATGACCTACTGAGTGTCCTGCCAATTTGAGAGACGCCCTTGAGCTTTAAAGTCGAAGAGATCGCTAATATCCTGCACCCATTTTAATGCCTTTTCGACATGGCTCAGTCACAGCAGTCGCGGTGGTAGTCTACACGATACAGGATTTTCATCAACTTGCGTTTCTCTCATACTGCAAACAAGAAGGCCGCGAGTGCTTGGGAACAGTGAAAACCCGCCATCAAAACAGTTCCGACGACCCAACAGGCCAGAAATCAATCTCTGCTGAGCCCTAAGATTGAAGGAGAACAGAAGAAATCATGATGTCCCACGATCTCCTCAATATTCCCGAACTGCAACTTTCCAGGTCATTTTTCGCGCGGCTTGACATCGAACACGAGGAATTATCACCAAACTCACACTCTGCAGCTTCACCACCCACTTAGCTCACCGACCCCCCAATCCCCCATAAAAATTCCGCTGCCCTCCTGCCCGAGCTGCCTCACCGTCTTGAAGGCTCACATCACAGTCCCTCCCACCCTCTGCCACTCTCACCACCCGTTGCCCCCACAACCAAAAGTGGGTCCTCCCCGCTCCTTCCCAACTGCGCACACTTTCGCTCCTTCCCTCAGTGCAATTGACGCGCAAGTTTCTCCAGGCAGCAGGCTATCAAGGTCCTTGTGCCTTCCATTTATATCGGTGTTCAGCTCAATTGTGAGTCAAGTGGTTGGGTGCCTCATGGTGAGGGTTTGGTGGGAAAGGCGGGTGCAATGTTTACTTCGGTGGAGTACGAGATAGGGGATGCCAAGACTTGAGGTTAGACCTGAGTTTTGCCGATGATAGGAGACGTCGGTGATGTGCGAGGCTGTAGATTCATGAGGCTGGGGATGTCTAGAGGTGTTGTTTTGGATCTGATTGGGTTGTGTTTTTTCTGGGAGGTGTGTAGGGCATTGGGTGTGCTTTATTGCTTGAGATATATTCAGGATAGCTCTGCGATGTTGAGGCTCCCTAAGTCGAGCATGAGATCTGGAAATGGTCAGATGAATATCGAATTGAAGATAGCATGAAGGCTGAGTAGTGGTCCAAGAGTGTGCTTGAGTTGGCTTTGCCAGGCAATCTTCCGTGTGTTCTTGTTTGGTGACAATGATTGTGGGCGTTTGCAGAGATGCCTTTGATCAAGACAGCAGCGTTTTGAATAGGAGAACAAAGTGGTTAAATACAAAGAAAAGAGTAAATGTCCTGGCGTCGTGTGGACTTTTTGATCCAATATCTGTCTATATACTACATCATCACTGAAAAGAAAACGCCCGTTGATCTGTCTGTTGGAACAGATGCTGAAGACCCTTATGGCCTTCATCTACCTGATATCATGTTGTTTTCAACCTCCATTTTGCCTCTGATATTGTCAGAAACTCATATGTTTGAAATGATCCCATCGCTGCCCCAAGTTCAGACCCTAAAAGCGACCACTAAACCCTCTGTTCGAACCTTGATCGACAACATCATCGTCCCAGCTTGGGAAGGAGCAACTGTCCATTGTTATTTTCTGCCCCAATGAATGGGAAGATTCTGCCCACCGCCCTGCCTGACCCTCCGCTGTCTGGTTTGTTCATCTGCTCTCCCAAATTCCCGTGAACTTTTCCCTCTCTTCTTTTTTTACTCAGTACGACCGATCGCCACGCTTGTAGGTGCCCCCATTCTCGCCCTCTCACAGCATTTATTCTTTCTTCTCTTTCGTTTGCTAACGATATTTTCAATAGTACCAGCAATTCGCCATCCGTCAAGCGATGTGAGTGAGTTTTTTATCTTTGTTTTTCTTTCGACTTTTTCAACTTTGGCTGGCCATCTTCGACAGTACCCTAGCAACGACTTTTCTTCTCGCCTTGTAGGCTTTCATCTTGGTATCCTGTGGCTTCACGACATTCGCTGACCATCTTCAACAGTTCCAGCACCGGCTTTTCGTCCCCGCTTTGTAGGTTTTCGTCTTTGTGCCCCACGACTTCATGACCGGTTTGCTAACGATTATACAGACAAGATGTACACCATCACCACCTTCGCCGCAGTTGGCTTCGGGCTTCTCGCCCAGCTCGCCGCCCTCACGGTGGTTGTCTGCTCCCTCGGCTTCGCAGGTATGTTGCGTTCTTAGTCATTAGATTTCGAGCGTCTGTTAACGAATGTGACAGTCCAAACTGCAAGCCCGACCGCCGCCCTCGTCGGGTTGGCTTTCCTTCTGTTGTTCTTCTCTCTGGTCTTCCCTCGCCTCCGAAAGGAGTACTCTGCAGCCTTTGCTTCTGCGGTGCTGGGCGGACTCCTGGCCCACTTTAACGGGTCTGCGAGCTTCTCGTCTGGTGCCTTCACCACGGCACTGGCTGTATTTGTGCTTTCTCTTGTGTGCAAGCACTTCCCGGGATGCTTCAATGTCCTGTGGAGGTACGTCGTTGCCGCGGTGTGTTGCCTGACCCCTGTCTTTTCTCCCTTGTGGAGGGCTTTCCTCGGAAAGTCGCGGGGGACTTGCAGGAATTTCCCTGAGTTGATTGAGAACGTTGTTCTCATGATTCCGCTGGGTCAAATCACCCTCCGCGAGTTACTCAACGAGGTGGCGCGGCGTCACGTTCAAGAGTTGAGATTTGCCGAGCAATGCGTCACCCTTGGGAAAGTTCTCGACAGCTCTCAAGCCGCTGTTGGTGAGTTCTGCCGTGTTCACCCGAACAGGAGGCTTTCCCATTGTGTGCGCAGATTCATCACGGAGCAGATCCCCCTTGCCGAGATGGAAGACGGGCTTTTTGAGTTGAGTCGTTTCTCTGCCTGGGAACGGCTCCTCTTCCTCGCCAGTTTCTTGGGTTCTTTGCTGGAGACTGAGCTTGCTCGGTTGAAGGCCGCCTGTGAGAAACTGGATGAGGTGATCAACAAACGGCAGCAGTACATTGCTTCTGCCATCCAGATCCAAAAGATTGTCGTCAAAGAGACAGCGGCATACCCTATCGTCAAGATCCTGACTGTGGCGCGTTTGCCCTCGCGGGCACTCGTGCTCAAGCCCGATAGCTTCGTCCCTGCCGCACTCCCCCCTGCGTCTCCTAGACGACTAGAAGAGAAGAAGGACATGAGCGTGTTCGAGATGATCGTCTCGACCGCTCGTCACCCCCGCAGCAAAACCAAGGTTCTCCCCATCACAGAGACCGAGGTCGGGCTGCCTCAGACCCCCGACCACTCCCACTCCGAACCCCCTGCCTCTCCTGCACCCGCCATCATCGAGGAAATCGCTCCTCTCTCGCCATCGACCATGTTCCAGCGCGCCTTTTCCCAAATTGAGGGCATGGACCAGGCGTTGAGAGCGTTGTCCGTTCGCGAGCATCACGCGTCGGACAACGAGATCTACGAGATGATGATGCGGCCTCACAAGGAGTGTGCCGTCACAAAGGAAGCTCGGTTCGCTCGTGAACGGTCGCTCATTGCGTACCGTCACGCCCAAGCCGGGAAGGAGAAAGAGATCAAGGCTTTGGTGGTTGTTTCTCCCGCTGCTGTCACTTCGGTGACTTTAGCACCAGCCGCCGCCGCCGCCGATACTCCCTTCGTCCTTCCTTCGGACACCCCAGCCCAGGCCACCGCCGTCGCACCAACCTCTTCCGATGACCTGATGTCGGAACTCCGCGTTGCCCTCGCCGCGCGCGGACAAAACATCAGGAAGACGACGCGCGACGACACCCCGGCCAAGCTGAAGGCTGCCAATGCCACTGTTCCCGCCACGTCATCCAGTGAGTGGTTCACCACGGATGAGAGTGATTCGGACGAGCCTCGCGGCTCTGAAGATGACGATTCCAAGTCTGACGTCGATTCCGAAGGTCCTCGCGGGCCGGAGGATGATGGCTCTGGCGACGGTGATGAGGACGACGCGCCACCGAGCGTCGCCTCTTCCATTCTAGCTGTTGTGGATGGTGAGCAAGCTTCACCGAACGAACCCACCGCCGACGCCGTCGATGACAACGACAAAAACGGTTCCCCTGGTCCGTCTGGAAACCCTGCTCTGCCCGAAGCCGAAGTGTCTTTTGACTCGAAAGCTGGTGCGCGTGAGCAGGCCGGCGGTTCCACCCGTGACGTTGTCGTCACCGTCGGCGGTGACAAGCAAAGTGAGGACACGGATGACGAGCCCGAGACCTCTTTGGAGGAGGAGGAGGGTGAGAGTGATTCTTGCGTTGGTGCTGACCAGCAATTGCTCGTTACAGAGCTTTATCCACCGCTACCCCCGAGCCCAACGACGACGACCACGCGCGGTGAAGCCGAGACTTCTTTGGAAGGGGAGGCCGAGCAGAAGGTGCTGTATCGCGACAGCGCCGGAAGTGGTTTGACATCTGCGGAGGAAGGGAGTGTTGACACACCACCTGTCGGCTCCAGTCCTATTGTTAGTGTGGAGGCACAGACTGAGAACGATGCCGACGTTAACGACATCAAAAGCCTCTTGGAGGCTTCTCATATTTCGACTTCCGTTGCGCAAGCAGTTGCAGCCCCATTGGTCACCGTGACAACCACCGCAACGACCGACATCATTGGTGATTTCACCGCAACCACCGCCGACGCCATCACCACACCCGCCGCTATCACGTCTCCTGAAGTCGGCATCGTCCAGACTGAGGAAGCCGTTATGACGGGGACCGAAGTCTGCGACGCTCTGCCAGGGATGGAGCTTGACGAGGGCTCGCTCGCGCGACCCAACTCAGTGAAGGTGGACGAGGAGGTGAAGGAAGGGGATTCACGGATGGAGGAGGCAGGTGTCGATGATGAGGGTGACGATATCGCCATGGTCATCCCCGACGCCGGAGTAGAGGGTCCCCCTGCCGCGATGTTTGGCTCCATGTCAATGTCCGGCACCCCTTTTGCTTTCGGTGCCGGACAGGATGATGTCAATATGGCATATCCTCAGCAACAGGATTTCGAAAACGTCGAGATGATCGACCAGGGTGTATTCGGCAATACTCTGATGCCGCCAGTGGGGGGTTACCCTTCCCTTCCTTTTCAAGAAGGTGATATGAGGCTTCACGAAGCTGACGTGCGGATGATTGAGTCCGCACCCCAACCGTTCGACTTCAACGCGTATGAGGGTGTGAACTACGTTGGTTCTGGTGAGCAGCAGCAGCAGCAGCAGCAGTTTCACCCAGAACCAATGGACTACCACCATGATGTCGAGGCCTCTTCTTACCAGCAGCCTCTTCCAAACAACTTCGGTCTGCAGCAATCGGCGCTGGATCCGTCCCAGCCTGATGATCAATACTATCATCAGGTTGGCCAGCAGCTCGCTCAGATCGATTTCGGCCCAGACAACCAGTCCCAGCTCCTGTCCGAATCTGACCTGACTTTGATTTTGGACGAGTATATGAACTGGTCAATGTCGCAAGCCCAGTTTGAAGAACTGGTAAGAGAGGTCGAGCAGTTCGCCGAGAGAGAGACCCCGGGTACATGGTTTGGTCCGGACTCTCTTATCGACCCTGCCATATTCGCACTGCCGACAGACCAAGCGACCGACGACGTCCCAGCTGACGATGTGTCCCCAACCGCTGCTCGCGCCGTGGCCCCCATCCAAGCTGCTCCGTCACCGCAAGGCGAGGAGGTAGTGGCGAGCCCCCAAGGAGAAGAAGAAGAAGAAGAAGAAGAAGAAGAAGAAGAAGAAGTGGGTGCGTCTGCGCCAACAACAGCAACCACAGCACCGATGGTGACACCCCTCCCGGAGCAGGGGATCAGCTACTCCTTCGCGGAGTACTGGTCCGACGTGGCGTTCAATTCCCCCGATGAAGACGACCACGTCGACGACTACGTCCCAGTCCCCGTCGCCCCAGTGTTGCGTCAAGAAGTCGAACGCCGCCGTCGGGAGCCCCGCTCCAACGGCTCGACTCCTGTTGAAGTTGTTCGCGCAGACGACAGATAAGATGTGGTGTCCGTCGAACCCGACAGCTCCTGTTCTGATGAAGAGTCTGTCCGGCAGCGCGTCGCCCGTCGACCGATGCTCGTTCCCCGTTTGCGGGGCAGCGTTGCGGTTCGACAGGCTGTTGCCGAGCAGGTTCGCGCGGCTGGTGAGTCCTCTTCTGCGTCCCCGCAGAAGAAGACACTCCAGGAGGTGAGGGACCGGATCGAAGCAATGAGGCGTGCTGGCACGTCGAATTTCGCGTCTTCGGACGAGTCGGACGAGGACGAGGATGATTCCCCTCCCTCGTTTCCCATCCCATCTACCACCACCACCCCCAACTTCCCATCTGAGGGGTTAACAACACCAACTTCCGAGGAACCAGAGCCTGTCGCTGAAGGGTCCAGTGGCAGCGCCGAGGTGAAGGAGGGACAGCCGGCCGGAAGGCTGAAGCTGAAGTCCAGTGAGGTGGAGGCTCACCAGGGCGAGGAAGCCGAGCTCAAGGCAGCTGTTGCGGAGGAGGAGGAAGGGCACGGGCACATGGCTCCCGGTACCGGGCGGCGTCGAAAGCGAGACATAGGAGATTTTGGTCACCAGGAGATCGAATATGTGGAGCTTCCCGACATCCCCGTCCGCGTCACCGAGGGCCGCCGGATCTTGTCTTTCAAGAGGCGGATTCCGGGTGCCCACGAGGAGCCCGATTGAAAAAAGAAAACCGGAAAAAAAAAGGACGAGAGAACGATGGTGAGATGACATGAGACACACATGCTGGGACGTTGGCTGGCTATTCTTTCTTGAGATACTTCTTCATGGAGTAGGGTAGGGCAGGTGGGCTCAAGATATGGTATGGTTTTTTATTGCCTACCGCAGCTGTCGTCATCACCCCAGCCTCTGTGTGTTCTCCTCTGTCGTGGAAGAGTACTTGGGACTATCTACCGATGCTTGACTCTGGTCCAGCCACTTGTTCCCCGACTTGTACCACCACTTGTACCATCGCTTGGACCAGCAGCTCGCACGTCCTCAAACCCATCTTCGAACTCGTCGCCCTCGATATTTTCCCATTCCAGCATCGGGGCTTCGCTCGCCAGTCGCTTCTTCAGACGATCAGCCAACTTCAGCGGCGCGTAGATCTTGAAGTTTCGGACGAATTCCACGCCTTCGGCACTCGTCAGCGAGGTGTGAGCCGTCCCATGCGACCAGCGACCAATCATTGACTTTGGTTTTGTCACATCGCCATTGTCCCCATCCCTTGGACTCCCGGCTGGTGGTGTGAGCGAAGACGGGAAGGTTGGTTCGACAGACCGGCGGTGGAGTTGATCACCAATGAGCAGCCGCCACAGGTTGTGTCCGATGTTGCAAACATCGTCGTACGATTCCCTGTCCCCGAAGGAGACTCCTTGCGATGCACACAGCCAAGCAACATCGTGCGCCAGCAAACCAACGCCCTCAAGGAACGCAGAGTACGTGTTTGGATCGTCCTTTGCCAGTGTCAGGAGCGCCTTTTCGATGAAGAGCGGACGGGGCCGTGGATTTCCAGATTGTCCTGACATGGCTGTTCCGGGGAATGGTACATCCCCATGGTGGTAGGAAGAGTTCATCGAGAATATTGTCGGGCGAGGGTAGTCACGGTGAGGGAGTGTGATTTCCGCCGGCAGCCGGATCGCCAGATAATGCGAGGCCAACACGAGAATGTGCGCCACATGGGCGAAGACAGTCGATATCACTTCGGGCGACAAATCTACCATCATCAGTCAGCCTTGGACATGTTTTGCCAGCTTGTCAGCCTCTCAGCACACTTACTATTCATGGCATGGAGGTCAAAGATTTCGACACCGCCAATTTCGAACCGCTTGGTGCTGCCCTTCTTGACCTGGCGCAGCCCATACAGCCTGGCGGCTTCCTCACACAAGAAGGCTCTCGTCGCCGCCATCGTGTCGGCACTGCGATTCCATTTGTACCTGGTTCTGTGGATGGCTCGTTGCGCCTCTTCCAGCTGCCTGCTTCTCCTGGCTTCGGCACCAGTCGACACAGCCTTAAGATCAGATCTCCGTTGGGCGAGCAGCTTCTTCTTATCCTCGATCGCCTTTCGCGCAGCATCAACCTCGCTTCTCAACTTGTCGGCCTGCGCGATGATCTCGTTCGTTCGCTCAACTGCAGCTGCCGTATCCGACTTGAGCGTCTCCAGCCGGACAGCTTTGTTGGGGATCTGTCCCGTCTCGCTGGAAATGGCGGCATTCACCTCGCGCTCGAGCTGGTCTGTCTCAATAAGCGCCTTGGTGTACTCGAGACGGGTCTCATAGAGACGGTTCCTCGCATCCACGACACAAAGGAACGGCCGGTCCTTGCTATGGTGGCCGCGGTGGCAAATGTCGCAGTTTATTTTGGCTTCCATTCTTGCGGGTTGCAAGACGGAAGAGTTGCGAGGTCTCGGTCAAACAATCAAAGGCGAGCGAGGGTCTTGTTTATGAATTCACTTGTTCGGCGCTCGAGGTCCTTTGGTGGCCCGCCAAAGTACAAGACGTGCTTTCAGGGAATCGAAGAAGGTTCCATTGTCTTCAGCAGCTTGGAGTTTCTAGAAGAAGATGAAGGATGCAAACAAGCTCGGCTGACTCGAAGCTTGCTGAGGTCACCTGCACAGAGTCCAGAGTCTCACAATCACAGCAGAGAAAAAGAAGGCTGAAAAAGAAGCTTGATGTCCTCGAAGTTGTGTTCTGGTGGTACAAAGTCCAAGTCACAAGTGCGCCTCCCGGCTTATCGGTCCCGCGTCATCGTTATCGCACGCTGCCACCAGGCACCTGCCCCACTCCCCCGCCAATCAAGATCCCTGTCTCTCCGGCTGCTTCTCATTCGCGACGCGCTTTCACCTTCATCTCTCACAGACAACTCACCAAGCGTCCATCTGCTGCAGAGGGACAGGCACACCAATAATTAGCCAGCGTCGGGCACATTGGGATACGGGATTGATCTTGGGCATCCAGATTTCATAGGGAGAAGCGGGGTTGAGAACTTTCAGCTTTGCGCTCGTCTCCTGATTCGCGAATGAGCATCACCATCATCTGAAAGGCAAGCGGCAGTCCCGCTCTTCTTCTGCCTTTCATTCATTCTGTCTTTCCTCAGTTGGAAAGAGCGAGCACCTCACCCTCCTACTTCCATCTCCTTCTATTCATGTCGAGCTCATCTCAGTGGGGTGCCTTCCTCAGCGACTTATCAAACTCAAAAACAAAGAACTTTCTCACTCGACATGGCAAGCGCGACAACTCCAACCGCCTCACCCCCAAAGCCGCCCCGCCACGAATCACCAGCCAAGAGAGCCGAATCGCCCCTTCCATCTCCTTCTCTACACTCGGAGCAGGCAGAATCAGACATCCTACCTCATAGTCCTCTGAAGTCTGTGGCCTACAAGAGGATGGCAGATACTCAGAGCAGTATCCCCAAGCCGCCAGGCACCACCAGAGTCGCTCAGGTCAAGACACCAGAACCGCGCATTCTCAAGGAGCGTTCCAACGGGAACATTGCTGAAAGATCGCCCAGCACACCTGGACACCTGGCGCCCTTTGACTGGGAAGAATTTGAGGCTCGCTATCAGGAGGCTCTTGCCAAAGCGAACGGGGAGGAGCAAGAGTTGTTGGCTGAGTTTGAGAACCTAATCAAAGAACGTTTACTCGTCTCACCCTTTCATTTGATGACCATGAATAACTAACGTCCCCTGCAGTTCTTCAATGTCTGGGCATCATCAGCTTCCGTGCATGATACCGAACGGGGAGTCAAGCGACTTCAGACAAGAGAGCGATATGTGAAGATTGCTGAGCAGAATTTGGCGCAGAAGAAGAAACACCGTAGGTTTGGCTGGAATGAGATGGTCTTTGGACTTTTCACTAACACGTTTCCACAGTCACCGAGGTGGTGCGCGCATTTCAAAGTGCCCTGGCGCTCCTGAGTCAGAACTAGACCGGTCATCCAGCAAACCCTAGCAAAGCGGATGATTTGATGACGACACGAACATGTCTCTTCTTTCGGGCAGCAAGCAGCATCACATGATATTGAGGACGGGCGTTTCGGTTGAGTTGGGTGATTTCTAGCTGTGAGGACGGGACTCTGGTAATACATGATTCTTGAGCAATTCCAATCAAGTTGCTCCAACAAGTCCTTCTTGCTCCCCTCATCCACCAGCAGCCAACAAGAATCACCAGCACTTTCTGGCCAGTGCATTTTATTCGACTTTCATCAAAAACATCTCGAAAACACGCCTTGCCAGCATCCACCAATTACTTCGACTGCCCAAGATTGGGTTGGGCGCAGCGCACGTGATCACGCGCGCGACCAGCCAAATTCACTCTCTTGGCCGCCAATCCACCCAATCTCAACGCTGCTCATTCTGCTCACGCCAAAATGGCGGGCACCTCAATCCAGGTCCCGACAATCAGTCAGGTTTGCCTTTGTTGTCTGTTTCTCCCGTGGTGCAATTCAATCGCTAACACTATCCTAGGCTGATATGCTTGCCTTCCACGAACAACATTTCGCTCAATTCGCGACAGCTCACTTCCACTCCCAATTCCTCCGACCTTCCCTCGATGACCAGGAACCCATCCCATCCCATGAACAAGAAGAAGAATACTATTACGAGGAAGAAGAGGACGATGGACTCGGCTACTATCCCGACGGCGTCAAGCGCACCCTGACCGACGAGCAAATCGCCATCTTCAGGCACTCGGAGCTTGAGGCTCTGCGTCGCGGCAGACAGCCTCCCAAGCCGCAAGGGGTCACCGCTACACTGGCCGAAGACCTCTCCGAAGGCGAGATATCATCGCCGGCGCCAGTCGTCACCGCAAAAAAGAACAAGAAGCGGAAACGCAACAACAAGAACAAGAATGTCGGAGAGCCGCCGATGGATCTGCGCAAGCGAACATGGGACGTGGTAGACAAGGGCCTTGCCAGCCTCGACTACGGTGAAGAAGAAACCCAGCAGCCAGCACAAGCCAGCACAGCACAGCGTCGTCAGATCTCATACGACGATTGAGACACAGCCATCCAGTCTCTCACTCTTCACCAAGTCAGCCAGTCGCTCGACACGCCAAACAATGACAATGAAAATGTAAGTTGCAACATTTCCTTCCCATTCTATCACACTCTCATGATGAGATCAATCGTATCGTCATCCTTAGCCGGAAATCTGGCCGGGGTGGTGGCCCTGTTCCCCATAGAGCTTGAGTCACTTCTCTTGAGTTGGAACATGTCGAGTCATAATCTTCTCTCTGACAATCATCGTTCACACACCACATTATTATTCTTCACTTGTCCGGATAGCTGCTAACGACTGTTCTCAGAAAACAAAAAACAACGAAGAATACGGGGAAGAGGTGTTGGACATGAAGGAATACGAGAAGTGGAATGTCAAAAAGGATACGAGAATTGGTGGAGAAAGCCAAAGGAATACGAGAAGCAGCGGTGTTGGAGGCGTTGAGGTGATGAAGAGAAAAGGTGACGAGGAGAAGTGTTGAGAAGAGAGAAGCGATGAAGGGGAGAGGCGATGAGGAGACATGACGAGAGGTGATTAGGAGGTGAGGTGTTGGGGAGGGGAGATGGCAATGGTTCAAGTGGTGGAAAGGGGAATGGCCAAGGGAATGGAAAGGGAAATGGTCAAGAGAATGGGTCAAGGGAATGGGTCAAGGGTGAGGGTCGTCATTGAGCAATGGAGTTTTGAGGTTTTGCTGTGGGAATAGGAAAGGGCATGGTCTGGAGTTTTGGAGTTGGTGGGAGGATATTTTGGAAAGTTCACGCATCAAAAAAAGATGGTGGACGGGGAGGCAAGAACGTCAAGTGGTAGTCATCAAAAATAACCTTGGCCCACCAACCTTGTGAATAGCTTGCATGTTATGTGATGGCGAATTGTGATGTGTGACTATATGTGAGGTAACATGAACAGTCTCAATTTATGTCTTGGTTGCCTCCAAAGTGAAAAAATACAAGAGTGTGCAAGAATGCGTGGGAGCCAAGATCTGAACAATACCCATAACGTATACCAAGAGGAGGAGGTCGTCTTCATCCCATACATCACTGACACGAACCGAAAACATATAGAAAAAAGACACTTGGTGTTCCCTCAGTATGTATCTAACTTTGCGATCCCCCATCATACCAGTACCCAAAACCCAAAGAGCAAAAACGAGTCCCCAGGGGTATATAAAGACCTTTCCCATCCAGCCCAACCCATCCAATCCCACCATCCCATGAAACCCAACCCTTGATATCCCAACATCTTTATTTCTCCCCAGCCACTGCCGCTGCAGCCCTCGACCCCCTAGCCAATAACCTCTTATACAACTCCAACATCCCCACATCCCACCCCTTATTCTCCCCCCCTCCTCCCACAGTCTGTACACACCCACCAATCTTCCCCCTCAAAAACTCCTCCAACTTGGCAGTATTAAACTGCTCCCCGTACACCATCCTCGCACCTGGCACCACCTTGACTTCCAACCCCTCCCCCCCCTGCCCCCCATCCTCAACCCTCAGTCTGATCACCGCCTCCACCCTCGTCTGCAACGGCACTAAAACCAACGAACTCACCACCGCTATCGACCCATCATCATTCACGACCGTCGTGGGAAACGTCAGGTTGAGCAACCTGACATAGTTCGCCACTGTGCAAGACTTGTCCCAGCCATCTTTTACAATTTGAAGAATCGTCTTGACGTTGGTGGTGGGTTGAGGTAGGGAGCGGATGCGATCCCGAATAGACTGCAAGAAAAACTCTCGCTCGGGGGTGAGGGGGGTGGTATTGGGTTCGCGCTTGTCGGCTATATACCACAGGTCGATATTACTCTGCGGACCAGGCCGGTGGTTGGGTTGGGGAAAAGAGGCAATGTCGAGGACGAGTTCGATTTGGCGCTTGTACGTCAGGGAGATTTTGGTGCCGGATATATTGGCGAGGGCCCAGCCGGTGGTTTTTTCGATTTTGTCGGTTCGTGCTGAAGGTTGTTAGTATGATATGACTGGAGGCAATGGCAAGGGGGAAATACCTTTGAGTTTGCTGATTTCTTCTGATGACCAGCCCCGGCATTCCTCCCGGATTTTGTCTGCTTCTTTAATATCACCCAGGCACTGCTGTTTCTGTGCTGTCAGGGCTTCAATGCCAGAGTTGGAGACCTCAAGCTGGGCTTTCAGCTCGGCAATCTTGCGCTGCTTCTCCTCGAGGCCCTCATCAAGGGAGATCAACTCAGCACGGGCCTCCTCCAGCTCAGCAGGGTCACAATCGGCCATTTCTTGAGCCACAGCCTCAAGGGTCTCATGCTCCTTTTCCAGCTCCTCAGCCCGCTTGATCATATCAGGCAGCACCGAAGAAAGCAACTCCTGCTGCCTGGCCAAAAGCTTCTCATCATCATCCATCCCCTCCGCAATCTTGACCAGACCCTCCTTCAGCCCATCCTGCAGCTTCATCCGCCATTCATACCACATCGCCTTGCTCAGCAGCCTAGCATGCGTCTTGACGTTCTTGAACTGATTGTCCATCAACACTTTGAACTCAGGAGTAGCAGTCATGTACTCCCTGAACAGCGGTGGGTTCTCCTCAAAAGTCTCCGACTCAATCTCCCTCACAATCCTCCGCCCTTCACTGATATATTTCTTCAGCTCCCGACACGAGTGCTGATACAGCTCCAAAGTAGGCACCGTACATGCACCCGCAACGACACACTTCTCCAAAGACAAATCCTCCTTCCCGTCCGCCGTCAAGCTCAACCTCGTCTCCCCCGGCGCAACAGTATGCCTCCTCTTGGTGGTAGTCAACTCCATAAACCTGATACTTGTCAGGTTCAAAAAATCCTGCAAATGTATCCGATCCCCATCATCATCATCCCTCCGCACAAGCGCATCCACATCCCCCGTGGCAGTGTGATCATAAAAGTTAAAAGTATTCGTCGCCTGATCATCAAAAACCGACCTAAGCCTCCCCTGGTGATTCGGCGTGCCCGCCACCCTGACAGGCGAACTAGGCACAGCCGGGGTGATCGTAGCAGTATCCTCCTCCCCTCTGGCAGCACTCCTCGTCTTCCTCCCCGTAGTAGTCTCAGCCTTAGTCGGCGGCGACCCCAACCTCACATTCTTCACCGGGCTCCCCTGATGTCCCTTCAACCTCTTCACCCCATCAATCACCTCCGAATCCTCCCCCGCATCATCCACATCCAACTCAGCCGGCCTCTTCCCCAGCAGTCCCCTCGCGCTCCCTGGCATAAGACTCTTCCTCCCCGCCAACGGGTTCTTCTTCTTCTTTGTCGGACTCAGGTTCTGAATCATCTCTCTAAGATTGAGCGTGATCTCACGGTCGCCGTCCGCCTCCCGCTCCAGGATCCACCTGCTATTTTCCTTTTCTGCCTCATCTCTGAGTTCCTGGTCGACTTCCGCTTCCATGGCGCGGGGGTCGGCAAAAGCCACGGTGCGACGGGCGCTGCTTGGCTCGCTAGGCACAAATTCAGCTGCTGAGTCTTGGAGGGAGTCCCTACGATCGAAGATCTCGGCCACGCGTGGTGAGCCCAAGCCAGGTCTGTCAGCACCGACGCCGGAAAGGCGCCTGCCTTGGGGTGTGAGGACCACACGGGGGGTACTGATGCCTGTGCTCGGGTCTTGGTGGAAGAGCCTCCCCTTGCCGACGGAGCGAGGTGTCGTTTTTGGTGGTGAGGCATCACGGACTGGCGAACTGCTTCCAATCATTGAGGGGGGTGTCTTGGTAGCAGGGACAGTATTCCTCGCAGGAGAAGGTGTCTTTCGTGCAGGAGACTCTCTCCTCGGAGGGCTCCTCGTGGGTGAAGGCGTCCTTCGTTCAGGGAAGTCACTTGCTGGGGACTTCCTCGTGTTTCGAACCGGCGAACTTCTGACAGGAGAGCTCCGAACCGGTGAGCTATTACGGGCCAGGCTCTTCGCAGGCAGCTCTTTCTCGGGACTTCGCACAGGAGAGCTCTCGAAAAGAGGGGCGCCAGGCATGCTGTGACGGAGACCCTTCCCTCGGAATGCAGAAAGCCCAAGAGTATCGTTATTGTCTTGGGATGCTGTCTCCTGTGTTGACGGCGTGAGAGATGGATACACAACATCTGGCTCATCAGCCTCCAGTTCCATCACCCTCTTGGCCGCTGACCGTGCCTCTTCAGGTGAGGCAGGCTTCAGGATGCCGCCTACCGCCATGGTCTCGTCCATGGCCACAGTCTGTTCAAACACATCGTGCTCTTCCTGTGGTTGTGAAGTAGCCAAAATGCCGCCGACAGCTGCAGTCATGTCCATATCCATGCCGTCATCTTCGGCTGCCAGAGTTCTTCGGTGGCCTAGAGCAGAGCCTGTATTAGGGGCACCCTTAGATAAAAGCCCACCAATCGCAGAAGTAAACTCCATGGACATGTCTTCGAGCTCGTCAATGTCCGTTGCGCCACCGATAGACATTCTGCCTTGTCGGATACCGCCAACTGCCGTGGTAAATTCCATAGTTTGATCACCCAGTTCATCGGCATCCTGCTGCAGCGCAAGTGGTTTGACTGATTTCCGCCGATTTTGGGCTTGGGCCTTGCCAAGAATCCCACCGAGAGCCTTAGTCACGTCCATCGACATGTCCTCATCCATATCCATTTCCACATCTTCATCCTGGTTGTTGCTCTGAGACCTTCCTGGCTGTGACTGAAGAATACCACCCACGGCTTTGGTCATATCCATACCCATATCGTCATCCATGTCCATCTCAATCTCGAACCTTTGATCTCGCTGTTGTTGAGCGTCAGGAGTTGGTGGTGGCATATGTTGGCGGATAATCTGCGTGGTAGTCTCCGTCTGAGATAGTGGCTTCCTCCCCCAACCGGCAAACCCAGCAATAACCTCTTCATCCTCGTCAATCCGTTGAGTAGCAGCAGCGCGCTGTTTCGCGAGCCGCAGATTCTCGTCCAAGCTGTCGGTTGAATTGTTACTGTCAAACGCAGACACGCCGGAGGTCATGGATGCGACTGAAGCAGAGGTCATTTCTTCGGCTTCTACAGTCATAACGGTGCCGTCGTCGTCCGAATCACTAGAACCAGACATTTCCTCCGTCTCCACCTCATCGATATCGTCGGCATGTTCCATGTCGGAATCGTACACGGTGGAAGCGATGGTATCGTCGTCCCCGTAGAGTGACCCCACGCCCGAACTCCGTTGTTGGTTTCGTTGGTGCAGTGCTCGTTGATCGGCTGGAGACTCGGCATCATGGTCGTCGATGTGGTCTGGGGGTGTTGATGGAGGGTCTGAATCGGGCTCTTGGTGATGGTGCGATGCCGCTGTAGCGGCTGTTGCATCCTGGTTCTCGTCCACTACTTGGAAGGTGTGTAGTGTCGCCTCAGCAGCAAAGGATACCCGACGGTTGGCCAGTGACTTTCTGCGCGCCTCTCTCCTATCTTTGATCTCCTTCTCAATCTCGGCCCGTTCTCTTTCCTCCCTTTCCCGGGCTGCAGCTTGTTGTTCCTCCTCAGTTCGCAGCGCTACCTTTGTTCCGGCACTTTCGTTGCTCAGGGGAGCTTCTCTTGGTTTGAAGGTTGGAATTTCTGGAAGGACGGGGATCGTGGGTTTCAGAATTGATCTTGGTGGTGGTCCAGATGGTATGGCAAGGGACTAAAAACAAGTCAGTCAAGCTCGGATGTCTACCATTACAATACATACTGCTCTGCGGTTCCCATTCCCGTTCTTCAAGATGTCGAGACTACCCGGGCCCAAACTCTTGCTCCTAGACTTTTTGCGAGTGGCCCCAATAGCGCTGCCAACGTCAAGTGTTGCATTCTCTCTGTCGCCTCTTGAAGGTCCGACGCCAATCGACTTACGCGACCGGCGCGTTGCCGGCAATGTGGCATCGCCTTGCGACGACATGGCTACGAATTGGTATATCGCAGGTTGACCGAGATTGTTATGGTGCCTGCGACAAAACTTCAGGTGATGTTCATGTGTGAATAGCTGGTGGTGGAGTGGGACGCGACAGATGGGCTTCTGGGTTGAATTCTGGAAACCGCGTCACACGGGTGACATCTCGTCGCAGAGGGGCACTCTGGAGCTGTTGACCCTAGCCTCTGCTGGCATTGGCCAGGCTGATGCCCAAGTAAATAAACCTAAACCGTCGAGCCCCACTCTGCCTAAAGGTGTGGCTAGTGCTGGCGGCGCCTTGCCATTTTGACCCACATCTGGCGCACAGCTGGTGTGGCTGGTGCCCATCACACTTTTTGGCCCTCCCAAAAATCAATCACCAACTAGCAAAATTCTGGGGCCTCGTTTTGTGAACTCCGACCGACCACCACTCCCACCTCGACAAACGCACATCTTCGGCCCACGCCAGAACCAACAAGATGGCTACCGAGCTTACCGTCCAGAGCGAGCGTGCTTTTCAGAAGCAGCCGCATAGTGAGTTTCTCTTCTGCGAAAATAAGCCTGCAACCAAAGTCGAAAAGAACACGGTCGAATTGGAAAGTGGGCGATAAGGAAGCGATGAAGCTGACCCGTGATGTTCTCCAAAAGTCTTCCTCAACTCCAAGACCAAGGTCAAGACCACCAGACCTGGCAAGGGCGGCCGCAGATGGTACAAGGACGTTGGTCTGGGTTTCCGCACCCCCACTGCTGCCATTGAGGGCCAGTACATCGGTACGTGATATCACCGAACAAACAAGACGCGCTCGCTCCTCCTCCTCTTCGAAATCATGATCAACCACCGATTTATTCAACTGAACGAAACACGATAATCCTTCGACGATGACGAATCCTGCTGCGACTGCGAGAGGAGGGGCGAGAGCTATATTGCGAATATGGGACCGAAATTAACTGGCTTCTCTCTGCAGACAAGAAGTGCCCCTTCACCGGCCAGGTTTCCATCCGTGGCCGTATCTTGACCGGCACCGTCGTCTCCACCAAGATGCACCGCACCATCATCATCCGTCGCGAGTACCTCCACTACATCCCCAAGTACTCCCGTTACGAGAAGCGCCACAAGAACCTCGCCGCCCACGTCTCTCCCGCTTTCCGTGTTGAGGAGGGCGACCAGGTTACCGTTGGCCAGTGCAGACCTCTCTCCAAGACTGTACGTTGCGAACACCCGACATAGATCCGAACGATTACACGGTGACTAACAGATTTGGGATTCTAGGTTCGGTTCAACGTTCTCCGCGTCCTTCCCCGCACCGGCAAGACCGTCAAGTCTTTCCAGAAGTTCTAAACGGTTGGGTTTCGAATTCCATTAGGCATATCTGGCGTGGTTTGCTTTGAGGGCTTGGGCTTTTTCGAGACAATTTGGGACGGCCGGCAGGAAAATATGAACAAGCGATGAACTTATTCTCTTTCCGGGAGGCGCGCACATTATGCCCGATTTCTACATGTGATTGTGGAAGTCATAGGAACAGTTCTGAAAAACTGAATTGAAATCCGCCAATAAACTTGACAACAGCACAAGTCTGGCTATGATACCCAAAAAAATCGGAAGATGACCGACCCTCTTGGTTTGCGGATTTAAACGACTTGGACTGGCCTGGCTGGAGCCGGGGGGAAACCGAGTGCTCTCCTGGGGGAGTGAGTCCGCGCATAGCTAGTGATCCGCCTGAATTGATGTCATGAAAGTAGCCGTGTCCTGGAACTATCATCGTGCTCGTGAAAGCCAGAGGAAAGTGCGTGAACGATCAAGATTTCAGCCACACCCAGTCGTCAAGGTGCTTGATAGCTGACCGGCCGGTCGAATTGGAACAGTAGAATGGATCCCTGCTACTAATTTCTTGGATGGTGCCCGTCTGCTAAAGTGTACTCTCTTATGTAGAAGGATGGTATACATTGATACTAACCCTTTGTTAGAAACCGGCACTGTTAAATAGTATCCAAGGAAGCCTCGAGGGGATATGAAAACTCGTTGGATGGAGGGTCCTGAGCAGCAGAAATCAATACTTGATATGATATGTCTGACCTGTTCCGAATACATAAACACCAACAGCTTTAACACCACTTGGCACATAAATCGTCGAGCCTGTCAGTCACGTCAACCCCAAAATATCTTTTTGCTCAAAGTGATATCAATTATCATCACCCTCTTACAAAACCCTACAGAAAAAAAGCTACCCACCTACGCCTAACCCTCCTCAATGGAAAAAACCCCTCCTCCTTTTTAAGAGCCAGATTTCTCAATTTCGCTAGGTAGTAATTCCCATCCCAATACAAAAACACCAAGTACACACATCCTAACAAAACTTTATTCCAACCCCCCCATCAAGACCCTGCTCACCCCTCCTGAAACGCCTCCCCAAAAGCCCCTCCCCCAATGTCATCATCCATCACCAAATCATCCCCCTCCTCCCCCCCTCCAACCCCCACGCTCCCACTCTCATAACTAGCCAGCGCATCCCCCGCCGTATCCAAATCTCCCATCGAACTAAAGTCGTTCCCGTCCGGACTGGCCCCAAACCCCGATCCTCCTACCACACCCATCCCCGGCGTCGGCGCAGCAGAAGGCGGTTTGCTAGGCGGGATGATCCCCCCTCCCGTCGTCGTGGTAGAAGGAGCACCTCCCCCAGGAGGAACAACAACCCACTCCCCACTTCCCGTCCCCTGATCCGGTGCCGTGGTCGTGGTCGTCGGGAGTTGTGGTTGTTGCAGTTTACCAGCATCCTCCATCTTTGTATCCCCCCCCGCAGGCTGTGAAGTAACAGTATTAGGGTGGGCAGATGGGTGGCCAACATTGTTATTGTTGGCAGGTGTGCCAACATCAGACCCCGTACCCGACAACCCCCCCGGTTGGGGAGTAGGAAAACTGTTCATAGGAGTAGACGTGCTCGAAAACCCAGAGTGCATCTGATCCAGCAAACCAGCCGCCGTGCCACCCATGTCGATATCACTATCCCCAATCAAAACCCCGCTAGCCTGAGAGCCATTGTGTGACGGGTCGCGAGAAAGCCCAACCGCCTCAGGGACAAGCCCCTGTGGTGGCGCGATAATCTCCGGCTCAGGAGCAAGCTGCTGATAACCACCATCCTGAACCCTGCTGACTTCAGGGACGGTGATCGCCTTGGTGCCGAGCAGCTTCTCAACATCGGCCGTAATCTCCTCGATCGACCGGGATGGTTTCTTGTTGTAGCTCTCCTCCTCCTCCTCACCCTCCACTCTACCCTCAAGCCGCCAGGGCTCACTCCCCACCCCCTGAGTAGCAGCCCTCAGCTCAGCCTCAGCATCCCTAATCGCAGTATTCTGCTTAAACTCTCCCATCCTCTTCTCATGCTGCGCCTTTAATTTCTGAATCTCGGCCTGAACCTCCGCAATCTTAGCCTGAGCTCTCTCCCGCATCTTGTCAGCCAACCCTGGCTCAAGACGCCCGGTATAAGGCTTCTTAGGCAACTGCTCCAAAACATCCCCACTCTGCGCCTCAAAAATCCCCTCCGTAAGCGAAGCGAGCGCGCCCTTCTTCCCAAGCCCAAGATCAGAAACCTCCAGCTGCCCAATCCGATATGGCGACGACAAAATCTCCTCCATCCACTCATGATTCTGCTGGTACCGATGCATGCTCATCTCCCGAGGACTCAAGTGATCAAACATATCACCCCGATGAACATCCTCGTCATCATCCAGCGCCCCATCAGCACTCGGATACCCAGCACCCATCGGGTGTCCCGGCTGGGCCTGTTGCCCCCGTCTCTTAGACGGGGGCTGGCCAGGCCCGCCCGGTCCACCAAGATATGCCGTCCGAGTGTTCATTGGCTGCTGTTGCATTGGCGGCACATAAATCGACTGTCCGCGCTGAGGGAAGGGAATCTGCGGCCAGTTGACGCGATCAGACAGCATAAACTCCTTGCGAACAATCTGCCCCAGCTGAAAAAGGTGTTGACGGTTGTTCATGATCGACTGTATTTGAGGCGGCACGCCAAAAGAACCGGTGGGGTATCTGTCTTGATTCTCGCTCGGGCCGTAGTGAACAATCCAAAGATTCGGGTCGATTTGGGGGGGGTTCGCGACCTGGGCATCACGGGCGTGAGCGAGGCGAAACCGTCTTCGAGAGTGCATGGTGATCTGCTCGCCGGCGCGCCAGCCGCACTTTTGGAAGTAAATCTCAAGAACCTAGACTCATTGTTAGCCATATTGCACCGATAACAAAACTCCTCGTCTAGAACAAGGGAGAGGCATCCGTACCAAACCATTGTTGAGGGGGTTGCTGAGCATAACCTCAGGAGAGGCCCAGTAGTATCCGTCGCTTGAGAACTCGTTTCCGCGGCGGGCAGTCGGTTGCCACATGAGAAAGATAGTGCTGTCCGCGGGGCAATCGAGGTAGGTCCAGTAGAAGGGCGCCTTATCCCGGGCGATGCTGGGAGCCTGCATCAACCATTTTGTCACATCGTTCAGTTCGACCCTGGACATCAAAGGATAGCGGAATGTCGAAATCAGGTGGACATGCGGCAGCTATCAATCGCAAGTATTAACAAACATGGCTCTACCAGATTTGCGACGGGAATATTGGAACGGGCAAATACACACCAAGTCCTGGTGGACATTGTGACTTGGGTCGGACATTGTGAAAGGCTATGATGTCGTTGAAAATGCTGAATATTCAGGCAAAGCGGAGTCGAAGCGACCAATGCAGTTGGCCCTATGGCCGGGGTTATTCTGTGGTAGAATTCGGTTACGATGCGGATAATCTGGTGTTGCGCGACGAGCTCTGGTCGAGTTTGCGACCGCGCTTTTCCTGTCGCGGATTGGAGGTTGACTTTGGCTGATTGACTGCTTTACACTCGCGCCCAGGAACTGTTGCCAGTGGCCCACCAGCCAGAGTGATGGACCGTGCGTCACCTAGCTCGACCCACCCGTTGCCAGGCACTGCCAAGACAATGGCCGTCCATCCACGTGACTACCATCACTCAAAGCACCAGGTATACTTCACATTCATCACACACGTCATACCTCTCTCATATTCAAGGCTAAAATAGTTTGTTGAATCAGAAAATCATAAAATTCATTGCTTGACAACTGCGGTATCTAATCTCAGGCTCCGTTCCATACGAAACATTCACGAGCTAACTATCCATCTAAATAAGCAGCCCGCATCAGCCTTTTGTTGTTGCCAATGTCCCTTCCCATTAATCCATGCTCCAGTTTTATATTTATGCTTGGTAAGTAGAAGCAGAGACGTTGCCTCCTCTGCCGGTCCAGTTGACGTGGATATCTTGCCCCTCGGGGTACTTGGCCGTGGCAGCCTCGGGCTTGATTCTGAAGGTGTGGGCACCGAAGTAATCACGCTGAGCCTGGAGGAGGTTGGCGGGCAGGTCTTTGGTTCTGTAGCCATCAAACCACGACAGGGCAGTGGAGAAAGAGGGGATGGGGAGACCAAGGAGCGAGGCCTTGGAGACGACGTCTCTCCAGCCGGGCTGAGCCTTGTGGATGGCCTTGTTGAAGAAGTCGTCAAAGAGGAGGTTCTCAAGGTCGGGGTTGTTGCGATAGGCGGCGGTGATGTCCTTGAGGAAGACGGAGCGGATAATACAGCCACCACGCCACATGAGGGCAATGGAGGGCTTGTTGAGCTTCCAGCCGTACTCCTTGGCCGCCTCCTGCATGAGCATAAAGCCTTGGGCGTAGGAGATGATCTTGGAGGCATAGAGGGCCTGCTCGAGGTCCTCGAGGAACTGCTCCTTGTTACCCTCGAAGGTGGTGGCACGGCCAACAAACTCGAGCTTGGTGGAAGCCTTGACACGCTCCTCTTTGATGCCAGACAGGCAGCGAGCGAGCACAGACTCGGCAATGAGGGTGACGGGCATGCCCAAATCCAGGGCGTTGACAGCAGTCCACTTGCCGGTACCCTTCTGGCCGGCCTTGTCGAGGATCTTCTCGACGAGAGGCTTGCCATCCTCATCGTTGAAGTACATGATGTCCTTGGTGATCTCGATCAGGAAAGAGTCGAGGACACCGTTGTTCCACTTGGTGAAGGTGTCACCAATCTCCTTGCTAGACATGCCGAGACCGCGCTTCATGATATCGTACGCCTTTGTTCTGACTGTTAGCCCCCTGATTCATAGCTGACCTGCCTTTGGATTTGGCCTTGGCTTTGCAGAACAACATACCTCACAGATCAACTGCATGTCACCGTACTCGATACCGTTGTGCACCATCTTGACGTAGTGACCAGCACCCTCGTCACCAACCCACTCACAGCAAGCCTCACCACCGCTCTTGGCAGCAATGCTCTGGAAGATGTCCTTGATGAAGGGCCAGGCTGACTCATCACCACCGGGCATGATGGAGGGGCCGTAGCGGGCACCCTCCTCACCACCGGAGACACCGGCACCGACGAAGCGGAGACCCTTGGAGGCAAGGTACTTTGTTCTCCGGTTGGAGTCGGGGAAATGTGAGTTACCGCCATCGATGATGATGTCACCAGCCTCGAGAAGGGGAAGGAGGGTCTCGATCCAGTCATCGACAGCCTTGCCGGCCTGGACGAGAAGCATGATGCGGCGGGGGCTCTTGAGCTTCTTAACGAACTCCTCGGTAGAGTGAGCGCCGACAATGCTCTTGCCCTTGGCCTCGTTGGCAAGGAAGCGGTCGACCTTGGAAACGGTACGGTTGAAAGCGCAAACGGTGAAGCCATGGTCGGCCATGTTCAGAATCAAGTTCTGGCCCCTTTTTTCACGCACAGTCAGCACATCTGCCCCCGGGGGCTGCTCTGGGGAACCGCCGGAGCTGGGTAGTAGACTTACATGACGGCCAGGCCGATGAGGCCGAGATCAGCACTTCCACCATCATCACTGTTAGCATTTCTTTGGGATTGGAGGTTAAGGAGGGAGCCAGCAGCGTTCACAACGCCGCCGACGTTGATATTCGCCAGGCGGGCGCTGAGGAGGGGGGACTCAGTAGGTGTAGATAGGCAAAGCACTCCGTCACCGGCAAAGCTGTTGTAGTAGAAAACGACAGGCGCATTGCACCGGCATTGGCTGGAGTGAGGCCATACCTCCTCTCTCTCTCGCACGCCGATGACTCGAGCACAGCGCAGATACGCCCCGACTTCCTGCTTTCTGGGTGACGGAGCGGGGAGGTGGGGTAAAGAGAACTTACACAGCGCCAGACATTGTGAAGGAAATCTGCGACAGGGGGAACGGTCAAGATGCAAAAGGTGAAGTTGTAGAGGTGCTGTCCGGAGCAGAATTGATGGAAGGGAGTAATCCTCAGCCAGGGGGATTTGTTATGGAGAAAGTCAGAGAGGGAGGGGAGAAATGGCGGACTGAATGACGAAACTTTTAAGAGGACCCGAGCTTTCGAGGTCGGAGGGGGAGGGTCATTGTTCAAGTGCGTGCAGCGGACAGAGGACAGCGGGACAGCGGGCAGCTTGGCCTGACGGGAGACTCCCAAACAGCGGATAATTTGACGTGGGGCTTACTCAGGCAGTTACCTCGACCATGACCATGACCGCCTCACGACCCAACTGAAATGAAAATGCCCGTAACGTGCCACCTCCTCCCGTCATACCTCTTCTTCTGAGCCCTTGGACACTGGGAAGCTTCCAGGTTGCCCCCAATGACTGGGATGTGCTCCCTTGCCTGGCCCCAGAAGGAGGGGACAACCCAGGAGGTGCCTTTGTATTTTTATCAGATCCTCCCAGTCGTCTGATGAAGCTATCGGTTTCGCCGCCCCGGAGCTTGGAGCTTGGGGGACCGTGGGGACTTGGCTTCTGTTCCACGATCCGCCATCGCGTGGGAATCAACTGGGCGGCTGGACTGAGTGACAAATCCCACCGTCGCTCGGGGCATCTCGACTGTGTAGCTTCTCATTGAGAGCAAGGTCCCGGTTTTTGTTGGGAATCCTCGAGCCAAAGCAGACCCTACATACATCCTTTTCTTAGCCCGACACATACTGCTTCGGATTCATCAGCTTGTTGGTTTCGAAACACCAGTGCCCCCCAAGGTGCCGCTTGGGGGAAGCACGGCACAGACAACCGCAGACATTGACCCGCCGCGCGCATTTGGACGAACTTGAAGGTTCCGGCGCCGGATCCCACCAATGCCCACATTGACAGCAACCTCCGTCAGTCAGCCATGACCCACGGGAGCTTACCGCCCAGCTGCCGGACATATACGTTCCTGTCTATCAGCCTGGTTCGACATGCTGCTCTCTGTAGTTCAGATGATGAGTAAAACCTGGGATTGGACGGTCATCCACAATGTCAACTGTTCTTCCGCGGATACATCGGAGCTGATCATCTTCAAGACGAACCAGTTCAAGGAGATGTTACATCCACCGAGAACCACAGACCTTATAACAGCAAGCTTCTCACCACCGGCGACACTAGCCTAACAAATAAAAAGTGACACTGACAAGTCCGGTTCTTGAAGTGTTCGGTTGGCGCCCCCACGGTTTCGAGATCTGAGGCGAGTGGACTCCCCACCCAACGATGGACTGCTGTCCGCAATGTTCTTACACAACAGCTTTCACCAAATTCCCGCAAAGCACTGGGGGCAACATTACTTCAAGAACCAGGGGACCGCTTTTTTCGACTTCAGGCTCTTCTTGCCATGAGCCAATGGGAATTATTTCCCTCGAGTGAGAAAAAAACTGAACTCCGATCACTGTCCGTTCAAAGGTCCGGTGTTCGCAAGGGTAGAAGCAAAGGAAAAGTACAGCCCTTTCGCGCCTTTTGCTCCTCGCGCGCCGGTTTGTTAAGCCAAGCTGTCGCCAAAAAAAAAACAAGGAGGGGTAGAAAAGACCCCTCCACTGCCATGACCCCTTGGTTAGGTGGGGTTATGTCGTGGGGCCCTTATTGGTTAAACAGACTGTGGATGATGATTAAGCTCCAACGTCCGACGTCGTCTATATTGTTTGGCCCAGAAGATCAATGATATCAGAACGGGCTTCACAACTCAAATATTATCCACAGTACAGATGAAGAATGGCAATTGCTACGAAACTGACACAGAATATCTCTTAGCCAACCCTTTGAGGCAATGGCCATCACCTTGCCGCCTTAACTCCACAATGTGACGGCAGTCTTCAACTCAGTCAACCCTTGGCGATTGCCATCCAACATATCTCCGGATATTCTAAAGACATGACTGAAATATATGAGTACTAAAGGTTCCCAAAAAATAGAATCATGGTGGTGATAAATAGCACCAAGACTCCTTGGATGTTCTGGGACTTTGCAAACCATACTTACCGGAGATGCATTCCCCCACGGAGATATCAAAACCGCCGTGATGGAACCCTCTCTCCGTTGATATCTCCACTGTATGCCAATCCCAAGAATATCAACATAGCGCACGGCCATAAAATGAACTGTGCTTGTCCGCGGAAAGAGAACAAGAGCTCATCATTTTGCCTTGTCTACTACTCACTCTGTGAACCAAATGTGACACTTTGAGTTACCAAGCCAACCTCAAAGCCCTACCTCAAACGGGAGTTGACAGGTTTAGATATTGTCAAGATTTATATTCAAACTCTGAAAAGAGCATATGCAAACTGGTTATCATTCTTGGTTTTGACTTATAGCAGCAGCCATCTTCCCCAGGATGTGATAAAATTTAAGCTCTGGTGGATTAGGGAAAGGTATCAGCACTCACCCGCGACCCCATATCCAATCTCTGACGAAACTGGACCAGACAGCAGCGTCTACTTAAGATCTGATGACCCTGGGGAAAACAGGAGCGCTCGCTCACAATACTTCAAAAGAGCCCCCCGAAATTGGGAACGACAGCGTCGTTCACCAACGATATCTCAAATTAAAGCTTGGATGAACCTTCTTAAAAGTTGGGATGAGCACCTTCAAAATATAGTTGTATCACCAAAACGAAAAGTCTTCATGATCACAGCAAGACATCTAAGCCATTGTCATATGTTACTGTACATTATTATTGTATCAAACAAGAGCTCGCCACGAGCCCTCGATGCCAACCCATCAAGCCACCTCCATCGTCTACCAATTCAGTGAAACCCCTGTGCCCTGAAACAACGCCCATAACCGTTCCAAATACGCCCATGCTGTAAACTATCCTCCGTCCCAGTCTCGTAAACCACCCGGGGCTTCAACCAGAACTTTTGATGCCTCTTGAGAAGAGAAGAGAAAACAAAGTATGTACAATAGTTTAAAAATGCCGCTGCCCATCCCCTCTCAACTGGGGCTGCTCGTCATGAAAAGTCTTGTACTTATATTGCACCATGAAAAAGCCATGAGAAGACCACCCCCGCCCCCATCACCAACCGCCTCAATAATCCTCAACCTCACCGATAGAAGACATCTTGAGGTCAATCTCCGACTTGACACTCCTGATCGAAGCCTCAATACGCTTCCGAATAATCGCACCGACCGACTTGGCAAGGTTCTCCTCGTATTGCTTGAGCTGTTTCTTGAGATTAGCAATCTCCGCCCGCACACTGGCCTTATCGTCATGGTCGTCTTCATCTCCATCGTCATCATCATCATCCCCATCCTCTTCTGACTCCTCTTCATCTTCTTCTGACTCTTCCTCCTCCACAACTTCCTCCTCCTCAGTCTGGGCAACAGGAGTACCAGTATTAGCGGTAAGTGGCGTAACAGCATCAGGAGCAACAGCCGGCGTAGGCTGATCAAGACCCTCCATCGGCGTCTCTGGCGCATTCATGAAAGCATCCATCAGCGCAGCCTCGTCAAGCTCCTCCTCGACCTTATCGAGTTGCTCATCATCCTCTTCACCCTCAGCATCCTCCTCATAATCTTCAGACTCCGACTCCTCGACAATTCTACTGTCTAGAACCTCCGTCCTGGTGCTGACAGCCTCCCGATCAGCCGCCAATAACCTTTCCACCTCGGCCTCCTTGTTCTGGATCTCGAGCTTCGACAATCGCTTGCGGAAACGACGGTTTCTGGCATCGTGCATTGGGGGCGTTATACCGTGTGGCCAGCGATGACCGTGCTCAACAGCCTTTGGCAGCGGCGCAGTCTTGGCCTCCTCCTCGTTCTTGACTTCAGCAAAGACCAACATCATCTGACAAATATCCGCGGACTTGACCATGGCCTTTTTATCCCACGTCTTCATACCCTCAGTGATGGTAGGGAGATCGAGGAGAATCGCCGCATAGTACTTCCCGCGAACAATCCACACAGCACGTCGACCTTCGTCGTCCAGAAACTTAAAGTTGACCTCGGCACCATTGCCGATTTTCTTTTCTGTGATGCACTGTCGTATATAATCGCAGTCTTCGTTGTCCATAAAGCGCATGACAAATTGTTCCTCGATAACCGGATCAATCTCGCGATCTTCCGCCTCCGAGTCGTAGCCTTCGCCAAGAGGCCGGTGAGGAATCTTGCCTACTGGCTTCAGTTTGAGCGTTGGTTTAGTCGAGATGGTGCCGCCGGGAGTTGTTGGTTTAAGCGTAATCTTCGTCTTCTTGGCTAGTGGTCCGGATCCATTGGCTAATGGCATGTCCTCATCGTCATCACTCTGATGAGCCCTCTTCTTGAGTGTGGGCTTTGGTCTTCTCCCAGCCTTGGTAGTTGTGACTTTTGGGGCGGGCGGAGCGACGGCGACCTCCTCTGCTGTCAAACTCGCTGCTGGGAAATAGCCAGAGGGAGGATTCGGCTCGGCGGGGGTGGGTGGGAGCGATTTTCGCACCAATTTGATTTTTGGCGCGCCTGATGGCGTTTGAGCACCGGGAGACATTGCGCTGAATCCGGCGAGACCAGGTGGAGGACTTGTCGCGCCAAGGGCTGAGCTTGTGGTTTTCAAGGTGAGTCGCCCGGGAACGGGTGGGGGAGGTGGTTGTTCCATAATGGCGATTGGGATGGGTTTTTCGTATCGCAGTTAGGACTGGTCTCGCACGAGCGATTCGATTCTGGAGGTTTGCGGTTTAGAGGAAAAGTCGCGACTCGGGGTAAGATGTTGTAGGATGAGTTCGTGGCTCGGTGTAGCGGCGGGCGGGAGTTTGAACGAGTTCTTGAGCTGAGGATTGGAAGCGCAGTCAAAGAAACCGTGGTCGCCGTGTCGCCATGAACGTGGGAAAAGGTGATGGAACGGAGAGAAGAAAATTCAACCTGCCCCGCGTCGAATTGCTGCTCCTTTGACAGGCGGGAGGTGGCCAGCAAGGTGCCTTGGGAGAGCTCTAAAGTGGATGTTGAGATTCTAGAGCTCGGGCCACTGGCATTCACTCTGCCGCTCGATAAGCCTTATCAGAGGATGGACCAATCGCTGCACCAGCCACCTACAGTGACATCAGCCACAACTAACGTTGACATTCGAAGTGGGCCAATGGTCTTGGAAGCGGCAGCGTTTTTGGCACGTCACGTCTCTCTTCCTCCACCCAATTCCACCAAGACACCATCGCATCTCTTTTGTGAGCCAGACATACTCGGTTGAAAAACAGTTGCGGGAGAATAGCCGTCGGCTCACAGGTACGTACCATACATACGCAACGGTCTTGCTCTCAATTCCGTTGTCGGCGCAACACTTGGAACAAGAAATTCATCATGTCGTACTCGGGTCCTCCAGGTCTCCCAAAGTCGGCGTCGCACCCTTCGCTGCCCCCGCGCCCTCCGACTACCAAGCTCCCCGGTGGCTTCAAGCCTGCCTTCTCGGCCGCCCCGACACATCCGCCCGCTCCCTCAGTCCCCGGTTACTCAGCGCCGCCCTCATACCCAGGCTACGGCGCCGCTGCCGTACCCGGCTATGGCGCGCCCCCTTCAGCAGCGCCCTACGTGGGCAACCCATCAACTCCCTCCGTAGGAGCTGGATATGGTCAACCAGGAACATACAACTATCAACAACAAAGCTACCCGCAAGCGCCAGTCGCACAAGCAGCCTCGAGCTACTATGGCGCCCCCGCTACCAACAGCTATGCCACACCTCCCCAAATTCGGAACCCCTTCGCCGCCCCTGTAGCAGCCTCTGCCGGCCCCGCGGGTGACTATGATCCAGAAATGGCGGCTCAGATAGCGCAATGGCAAAGCGCCTACATGCCAAAAGATCCATCAGACCCGGCAAACAAGACTGCTGACAAGGGCACAAATGGACAAGCAACAGCCGATACAACCGACCCCAACGTCGGTGAGGACGGGACCGACAAAAAGAAAACGGTATACCGAGAAGGCGGCGGCAAAAAATGGCAAGACGACACTCTTCTCGAATGGGACCCTACCCATCTACGTCTTTTTGTCGGTAATCTGGCTGGTGAAACTACAGATGACTCTTTACTGAAAGCGTTTTCCCGGTGGAAGAGCGTACAAAAAGCCAAGGTTGTCCGTGATAAGCGAACGACGAAGAGCAAGGGTTTTGGCTTTGTGAGTTTTAGCGACGCAGACGACTTCTTCCAGGCAGCCAAGGAGATGAACGGCAAGTATATCCAGAGTCATCCTGTGGTTGTGCGCAAAGCGAAGACAGAGATCAAGCCGCAGGCTGTCAAGGATGATAGGAAGGGGAAGCATCAGCATAAGAGGGGTAATGGGGGAAATAAGGCTGGGAATGGGATGGGAGGGCAGGAGAAGGGCGCTGGGGCTTACGAGCCGCATCTTGGCCCTGTGGCTGGGGGTGGGATTGTGAAGCCGGGGCAGAAGACGAAGGGAGGTTTAAAGTTGCTTGGTTGAGTGGAAGTATTGGCATTGTTTTCAGCATTGTTTGAGCCTATCATTTGGTCGTTCAGAAGTGTGCTTGGATATTGGATGCTACAAGTGTATTGCTATGAGATGCAATTAGCCGCTGTGTATAGATTCTCATTTGGTAGATAGATGTGGGTTTCCATGGGTGCCTAGGTTGGTTTTGCTATCATAACAAGTAAAAATTCACTGATGTATCATCTTGACGAAGAATTTATGTATTGTATTCTGCCATTTTACGCCTCCTATGCTGCTATGCTATGTATGATGTGTGTTGTCTGGTAATGATAATGTACGCCTTGCCCGCCTATCTGTCTGTCCGTATACAGACAGAAAGACGGATTTGAATGCCCAAAGAAAGTTTTCCAAGATAGCACCGCCGTCTCCCGAACCCCCCTTCCCCACCACTCCGTATGTGTTCGCCTGTACTTTTCCATGCTGTTTTGTTTTCTGTGCTCGACTCCAACTCTTTCCCGCTCCCGTCCCGTTTGGTAGGTATAGATGTTGACGAAGTAAGCTTAACTTTAAATGTTGTCTGGTTTCCTTCTTGTTGTTCCGGGGGTATCATAGATATACAAATAACTGAAAAGAAACATAAGAAAATCAAATACAGTGTTACAGCGGTTTAATCCTCCCTCCTATCCTGCAAATGCTTATCCGGGGATTTCGACACGGGCCTACTAACGACCTCTGCGCCGTCCGCGGTAAACAACACCCCGTCGTCGTGATCGTCAAGACTTTCCCTCCGCAACAAACCCGCGGCTTCACCCCTGCGAAGGAGATCATCATCATCATCCTCCTCCTCGTCGCTGCCGCTCGAGGGACCATCAGTGGTGTGCTCTTCCAACAGATGCTCCTGCCCCTTATGCACACCTTCCTGCGCTTCCCGTCTCATCTTGGAGATTTTAATGTAATTGTACGCTCCTATTGCGACGAGGGTTACAGTCAGGCCGATGATGTTGACAAATGTCATGCGATCGCCAAAAACAATCGCAGCCGCCGAGATGGTGACTGCCTCTTTGAATATCCCCGCGATGGACAAGGTGACGACGCTGGTGCGTTGGAGGAGGGCAAACTCGGCGGCTGTCATGAAAAAGGCGATCATGCCGGGGAATAGGAGGATCAATGGCGCCATGAGGGTGCCGCGTTCTTCTGCTATGGCGGAGAGGCCTTTGATGAGGCCGGAGACACCCTCGACGGGGAAGGCGATGGTCAACAGGGAGACGAACATTACTGGAGCGAGGAAGAAGATGGAGCTGAAGGGGTTGGAGGTGGCGGGGTTGCGGAGGAGGAGGATTTGGGTTAGGGCCCAACGGAAGCCGCTGAAGAAGGCGGCCGAGATGACGAGGAGGAAGCCGGGGAGGTTGAAGGAGACTTCGCCCGCTACCATCATTACTACGCCGAGGGTCATGGTGGCGATGATGGCTGTTAGGCGCCAGGTGGGGGATTCGAGGCGGAAGAGGAAGGCGAAGAGGAGGACGAAGGCTAGGGAGGAGGATTTACACATTGCTAAAGACACGGTGAGTGGGGTGACTGGGGGAGTTGGAGAGAAAGGCAGGGGGCTTACTGTAGAAGGTGAGGGTGATGAATTGCAACGAGGTGTTCCCTAATCCTATGTCGAGACCTGTTGCTAGACCGCAGGGGCCGATGCGGGTGAGGTAGAATAATGGTGACATTAGGGGTTTCTTGGATTCTGGCGAGTCCAGCTCGCCTGGATTTGGAACATGGCCGTTGGTGGGCCGGAAGGATGGGAAGAGATATAGGACGAGGGAGGCTAGGGAAAATTGCACGAGCATGTGCATGGCTGTTGTAAACATAGGAAATGGGAAGCCGAGCTTGTCGGGAGAGAACATCCATTTGTTGTACTATAAGATACGTCAGTATCTCATGGCAGAGAGAGGCCAAGGATTTTTTGGGGGTGATGACTTACAAGTGATATCAACAGGGAAAAAAAGTACCATAACCCAATGAGCCCAGCGTTGATTAACAACTCCTTCATCACAAAGCGGTCCGCCTCTTTTTGTTCTTCTGGCGACACCTTCTCTCGCACTATTCTCTGGTCGAGTAATTGGTTGCGAGTTCTCTTTTTCTTTTTTCTCGTCCGCTCCTTTGCCGTCAAACCAGTCTCCTCGTCGTCATGAAGGTCCTCGTCCGACAATTCCACGTCCAACTCGTCCAGCCGTAGAGGTTCTCCCAGACTGCCCTCCTCTGATATTTTTGGCTCGTCAATGCCATGGCCCCGCGCGTGTGGCGACCGGTGACGATTGTTAGCGACATTGGCGGGATTGATCAAGCTGCTTCGTCGGCGACGGTGCCCTGAGGGTGCTAGAGAATCCATCTCGATGTCGTCACCAGCCAATCTGGATCCCGTTGCGGGATGTGGGTGCGTGGAGGATGTCCAAGGGCCGGGGACTGGTACAACAGCTGCTACCAGTGGTGTAGCGGATAGCGGTGTCGCGTGCCCGGGAGGCGTTGGCTTCTGCTGATCGAGATGTCTCGGGACAGAGACGTCGGTGTCGGTGTCGGTGTCGGTGTCGGCGTCAGAGGGCGGTTCGGGGACGGGGAGATGGGACGGAGGATGGGCAGGTTCAGTTGATGGGAATAGGGAAGGGAGAGACATTGTTCAAACGTCGGAGCCCTCACAGGACTCATCATGGGGTTCAATTCAATCAATTCCAGCGCATTGGTGTTCGCTAAGCTCTGGGCCCGGTGGTCCCTAGCATCATCAGCCATGGCAGCAAAGATGAGCGGTGGAGCGGTTGGGGCCCCGAGACGTGGCCGGATTGGTCCCAGCGATGGTCCAGCAGCAGCAGGAAACAGGGGGACCGCCGGCTTTGGGCGAGGTCGCCAGTGGTTGGCTGCCTTTGCCAAGCCTACTTGGAACGCGCCGGAGCATTTTGCCTGCCCGCTACCTGGCATTCAACTGTCTTCCACTGTTAACCCATCCGTGATCGCCTGTTATCTTTGCTTTCCATTTGATGTTTGATGATGTCTCTCTCTGTCTTCCAATGACGTTATCTGGTCTTCATTCTTGTCCGCCAGGAGAATTACAAGAGTGGAACGGACCGAGACCAAAACGTGGTGACCGGAACACATAGCCGAAGATGTACAACAACCCCAGAGACAGAGAGTAACACCTACTCAGAACGACGACTGAACCCTGAACTACCTCTACGGCAAATATCATCACTCCCTCAACCATCTCGGTTGACTAACAAGATCCTGAGAACAGGCCGTAGGGAGATGGGATGTTGACAAGAGCCAAGCTTCCAGTCCACCTACTGCTTGGATCACGTATGTAATGGTTACTAATAGCCTCGTGCAGCTTACCATCACGGCCAGGCGACCCCTTTATCCTGCACCGTTCGTTGCTGTGTTGCCATGGAGCATTTCACATGTACTACTTCGTCTGAACTCTGGAATCTGTACGGCTTTCCATCTCTGGATGGTGGTCACGAGACAAAGCCAGCATGATGCTTAGCCCGGAAATAACCCCACCATCCACATGCATGTACAGATGATTGTACAAGAGCCTGTCTTCTCAACCTTGGGCAGCTGATGGTGACCAGAGATGTATCAGAATATCTTCACGGACCCCTTCGCTTCTGTTCTGCCCATATCATCGAAGCCCCAACCTCCAAAAGCCCACCCATGGTAGCTTCTCTCAGCTTGAGCAATCTGACGGAACTAGGCAGGTGAGAGTACTTTACCTATGCGCTTCGGGGTCTTTATTCGGCCTCACAGCAAGCTCAAAACTATCGCCATTGGAGGGAGGCAATGGGTGCTGACTCAGTATGCCACCCGAAACACCCGCATCTGCTGCAAAACGGCCAACACGATAAAGAGGAACGAGTGTTTCCAGAGCTGTAAGCCTTATTCATGATCATGTAACGAATCTAAAAACCTATATATATTTGAGGTGGTGTTGAAGGTCGCAATATTTTGGGTGTAAGAATTAGATCTTGATTTGATCGTGGGGCAGCTTTCCATCCTGATCTAGAAACTGATCGGCCAAAGTATTTGTTGTCGTCATTGTTTGTTTCCCCTCCAAGAGCTAGCTACATATCTGATCAAAGGTACTTTAGCTTTTTGGTTTCTTATTCATCACGCATGCCGGCTGGCTTCAAGTACTATCAGCCAGACCCCGCCAATACCGACGCTTTGTCAACGATACCGCCGTTCAAAATGGCGGCATCGTGTTCGACCCAGGGTGCTGGTAGCCAGATGAGACAACAGGGTGCGGGGTATCTGCCGATTGAGAATTATGGCTTGATTGGAAACATGAGGACATGTGCCCTCGTGGGCATGGATGGCAGTGTTGATTACATGTGTTGGTGAGTTTGTCTGAATTCGAGATCAGAACATCTGGCTAATTGATATATACAGGCCCGAGTTTGACTCTCCTTCTGTCTTCTGCCGCCTCTTGGATAAGGATAAGGGGGGTTATTTCAGCATCCATCCAGCTTCCCATCTCAATTGCACCACCAAACAGCAGTACTTGCCTTCTTCCAACATCCTCCAGACCAGATACATTCACGAAGATGGTGTCGTGGACCTGGTGGACTTCTTCCCTCGACCCAAGAGCTCAAAGGTCATCTTCAAGGGGCCCAAACAATCGGCCTATCGAGAGATGACCAGCGTTCAAGAAGAGCTCAAGAAATGGCTCGTCCGACGTGTAGAGTGTATCCGCGGCCACCTCGAGCTCGACGTCGAGCTCTTCCCGGCCTTTGAGTACGCCACCGAACCACACGAGACCACCATCGTCCAAGAAACCAACGTCGCCCACGGTTCAACAAGCAAAACCGTCACCTTCCACAGCAAAAACGTCAAGCTCCAACTCGACGTCACCATCGACCGGGGTGAAGACAACGACGACAAGTACCCCAGCGTCAAGTTCAAAAAAGTCATGAAAGAAGGCATGCTCAGCGAAGGCGTGGTAGCCAGCATCCACGTCCACCCAGGCCAGGCCGTCTCCTTCGTTTTAAGGAACGACCTCCCCAACCACGTAACAGAGGTCATCTCCCCCGCCGTCCTCGACACCCAGCAACACGACACACAATCCTATTGGTACAACTGGATCTCCCAATCCAAATACAAAGGCCGCTGGCGCGAAGTCGTCTCCCGCTCCCTCATGATCCTGAAGCTCATGACCTACGAACCCACCGGCGCCATCATCGCCGCCCCCACCTTCTCTATCCCCGAAGACATCGGCGGCGTCCGTAACTGGGACTACAGGTTCTGCTGGGTCAGGGACGCATCCTTCACAATCTACATCCTCCTCCGCCTCGGCTTCACAGAAGAAGCAGACGCCTACATGGACTTTATCAACGAGCGCTTCCTCCAATCCCGCGTCTCCGACGGTGGACTTCCCATCATGTTCACCATCCGAGGCGAGACTGACATCCCCGAGCGGGAACTTTCCCATCTAGACGGGTACAAAGGCTCCAAACCGGTGCGCGTCGGCAACGGCGCGGCGTTTCATCAACAATTCGACATTTATGGCGAACTGATGGACGCCATCTACCTCTACAACAAATACGGCAAACCCATCCACTACGACGCCTGGGTGACGGTCCGTCAGCTCTTGGATTACGTCCTGACGATCCTCGACCAGCCAGACATGTCCATCTGGGAGGTCCGCAACAACAAGCAAAACTTCACTTACTCCAAAATCATGCTCTGGGTCGCCTTTGACCGGGGTCTGCGGCTTGCCGAGAAGAGGAATTTCCCTTGTCCTAATAGGTGGAAGTGGCTGGAGGCAAAGGATAAACTCTATGAGGAAATCATGGAACGGGGCTACAACAAGGAGATGAAGTGTTTCGTCCAGAGTTATGAGAACAACACCATGCTGGATAGTAGTATACTTATCGCCCCGTTGGTGTTTTTTATTGCGCCGAATGATCCGAGGTTTTTGGATACTTTGGACAGGATTATGTTGCCGCCGGAGAAGGGGGGGTTGACGAGTACTGGGTTGGTGTATAGGTATGATACGGAATTATCCGAGGATGGTAAGCTCCCCCTTTGCTGATTTCTTGACAAACAGACCACAAGCTGACACAACTGCTGAAATAGGCGTGGGAGGGAGAGAAGGCGCGTTTAGCATGTGCACGTTCTGGCTGGTGGAAGCCATGACGCGAGCGTCGGTGTATGAGCCAAAGTATCTGGTCAGGGCGATCAACCTGTTTGAGAACATGCTCAGCTTCTCGAACCATCTGATGATGTTCAGTGAAGAAATCAGCAGGAGTGGTGAGCAGTTGGGGAACACACCGCAGGCGTTCTCCCATCTGGCGCTGATCAGTGCGGCGTTTAATTTGGATAGGGTGTCGGAGTTTAAGCGCTGAACGGTGAGGTAGTAGATACTTATGAGGAAATGATGATATGTAAAGTTCTTAGTTTATATGTTTCCGTCTGCATACCTCGATTGGTAGCCATTCACCCTCCCCACAAAAAGCGAAAGTGACATTAGCCTATATTATATGGTGAACCACGCCTGAAAGGTGGACAAATAGGCCTTTTAACTATCTGTAAAGACCTATCAACTATCTTAGAAAGCTTCACAATTATCCTTCGAGGTATGTCTCACAATATAATATGGGTTGATCTACTTTCACTGTGCCAAATATTTGTGGTGAGGGCGCCATTATACATCAATATTACAACACGCTATTTCTGTCGTTACTTTCAGTCCTATCCCTTCCTCAACATTAAACTGGCCCATTCAATCAGTGTATCTGCTCCAGCTTCTATTCGTGCTACCTCCAGAACCCCTCCTTTGCGCAAAGTGAAATAGCACCCCCGAGTACCTAGATATCCTCTTGTCTTCCGCAAATCACCCCCCCCAAAAAAAAAAACGCCACTCGCTATGCCTGTATTTTCCCTGCCTGGCCCAGCAACTCAAAAATGGTATCTAAACAAACGCGCCGGTACCCATGCTTCTTCTCCTCTTGCTCAATTTGCAAGCCTGAAATCAAACTTCTACCGACCCCAACACGAAAAAGCTCCCATCAGACGAGCAAAATGTCTCACAATCATTCACTGCCCCCGCCTCCTCCGCTCCACCCTCTCCCTCAGTACTCACACTCTCCCTTCCCAGCGTTGGAGGACTAGAGACAGATTCCTTCCCAGTCTTCTAAGCCCCCGAGTCATCCATCTCAACCCCATTTCCCACACCACCCATGCCAATCCCAATGTCCAGATCCATATCCACGTCCTCATCCGCAAGCGAACTAAGCCCCGAACTGCCCGGACGTGAATCTTCCCCGTCGTCATTTATGAGGTTATGGTTCTCCAACGGTGGTGGTGTCGGTCTCTCGGCCGCCTTTTTTCGTATCTCCTCCCACTCTCTGATGCTTGTCGGGCCTCCTCCCTCAATAGCTACCTCTCCTTGCTCGATTGGTCGGCCTAGAAGTGTGCCAAGAAATTTGGTGTCGTCCGCTCCTTTGCTGTGTTTCTTTATAAGGGCTATGCATGAGTTAGCAAGATAAATCTGTAATAAAAAGGAGGCCAGGGCGGAACAAACCGTCAAGATAATCCTTCGCCTCATCATTTCCATCAAGCGCTATCCTCTGAATCTCCTTGTTGATTGGCCCCATCGCCCAGGCTATAAATGCCTCCACTCCTCTCATGTCCTCGATTCCGAGGTAGTCTTGCTCCTGTTGGGACTTCTCCGGTAGTAAAGCACCGACTTCTTGAAGCGCCATCCGCACGTCTACTACTGATGGTGTGGCGACTGAAGGGCTGGTTACGCTTGGTGGTGGGACATAGTCGGAGTAGGGGTTAAGAAATGGGCCGTCTGGCGCGATGAATGTGCCGTTATTGAGCTCAAAGAGGATTTCGTCCTCGTCTGTGAAGCCATCTAGAGCGTGGCTGTTGAGGGTGGCGTGCTTGGCCGTGAGGAAGCATAGTCGGTCGAGGTAGGCAGCTGCTAGTTGCGTGACAAAATCCAATACTGAAGGCTTCATTGCGTGGTAACCGGTTGCGCGAAGGATCTGAAGGACTGCTGGCCTCAGGAGGGCCTGGAAGTAAGCCGGCGTTGGCGCCATTCTGAGAGTGCTTGGGATGAGGTTGATGAAACGGGTGATGATTTTTGAATGGTGGTTCGAATTGTGAGCGATGGATGAATAAAAATCGCACGCAATTCCCGATTCTGAGTTTTAGTTGACAAAAGTGCCGAGTCGATGAGTTAGGTCAAGCAGCTCGACTCCCACGATGTGGGTTGGCGTGTTCGACTTGGGGGGTCGCAACCAGAACAGCTCCAGTCAACAGCTCTCTGCCATCACCGTCGACCTCCTATCCGATGATCTCCCCAGTCTGAGCTTGCGCTGCAATTTGACCCCAGCTGGCGCACTCCCTTCCCAACTTCCGCTCTCCTCGTCTCAGCGTCAGTAACCTTCGGTGTAGAACGTGATGTCGTAGCTGAATCCTGTGAGTGTATCGATCTTTAAACACGCAATTCTGATATGTAATATGATAATAGAGTCGTGAGAGGTACCAATTGCGCGCTGATGAAGATTGTTGATGCTGATTTGGAGTCGGTGATGTGAGTGAGTGGGAGTCGTGAACTTTCAGGTGAACCGTGCCAGGCGTGTCTGCAGGGGAGCTCACTTGCGGTGGTGGAGCGCCAGGGTCCACACCTTCGGTGAGAGTGGGGTGGCTCTAGCGTTCCCGTTATTTGCACCCTCACCCCCTCCATGGACATCATGTTCTACTACACAGTAAGCTCATGATGAAGATTTGCTGTTCTGCAGCAGGTACTATGAGCATGATATTCTACGAGGAGTGAGGCAACATATGTGTATTATTGTTCCGCCGTGTACCTACAAAACCCAACGCGACACAGTCTCAGGCCAAGAGTCTATACCAAAGCAGCCTCGAACTGACTGCTGACTTTTCCCTGGAAACTTCACTTCTAGCCACTATGTAACGAAGCCAGGTAATTCGGACCCAGCTGAATGGTGGATATAGTCGTGCTAGGTAGGTATCTCGGGAAGTATGCAGCCGAATTTCTGCGAGCAACAGACAGCGGTAACCACCAGTCAGCTCGCTGTAGACACCAACATACGAGACTCGGCTCTATCATTCGAGGTCTCAGGATAGCTTGACTGAAACCCAAACACCCATACCCATAGTACTCATTCCTGAGGTAATATGCTCCCCAAATCGTTGTATACATACAATACATCATATTATACACAATGGCGCGGACCCCCCATTCGCCCAACACCTCACCACCCCCCAACCCCAAAGCCAAAGCGACCCTACATCACCCTTTACATGGTCTTGAGGTAGTTGCTCTCCTTGATGTTGGCACGTCTCTCCTTGCGCATGGCCTTGCGCAGTTCTTGTCTCTTGTCGGCCGCCTCCAACACCTCCTTGAGCTCGCCGGTCGGGGCGGCGGGAAGGTTGATGGTCTGCTTCTGGATTGGGATCTTTGGTGCGAGGGCCTCGAGGTCACCGGATGCCATGAGTTTCGCCTCGAGTTGTCGCTGTCTCTTCGCCGCTAATCTACGTTGCTTCTTGGATTTGGCTGTGAAAAGGATTGTTGTCAGCAGACGAATACTCCCCTGACCGCACACACACAAGAATGAAACATACAATAAGCATCTCCAGCATCCGCATCAGCATCATCGCTGCGCTTCTGTCCTACTTCCACGCACTTCCAGAGCCACTCGGGGTACTGATCATCGGGGAGCGCCACAGGATCGGTTTTGCCCTTGAGGTAGTTGAGGCCGTTGAGAACGGTGCCAGCAGGGCATGACGAGAGACCGGCGGCATTGTCTGTTGTTGGCTCGGTGTTTAAGGGAGTGAGTTCGGGAGCCTCGGCGGCGGCAGCGGCATTGCGCGCGCGGAGGGTGGTGCTGAAGAAGGCTTGTAGTATCCTCGGTGTCGTCCTCGTCACTGTTTGGGATGTGATTGCTGTGAACTGCCTGGAGGTCAGACCAGACGCCTGCCGGAGACAACTTCGACAGATCATGGTTTTTGAAGAATGTGTCGGCGAACGGGGGACTGCTGTGGTTGGTGGTGGAATGGGGGAGGGGGCACTTCTTGAAGGCCGCGGGTGGTTTGCGGAGGAGCCAAGCTAAAAATTTCTAGGGAGGCCGAGATGCACAATTGCGCCGTTTGGTAATTGGATGGATGTCATGTCCAGCTCACGACAAGCGCAACATCTACATTTTAAAATCAACTATTGCGCATGGGCATAAAACATGTAATTGGCATTAAACATATTCACGGTGTTTTAACAGGTCTCCATTGTCTGTATTTACAATATCGAGTCCCCGGCGCAGCGACTCAATGGTCAAGGTAAACAGCTGCCATGCTTGCTCTGCCGTCATGGCTGCTTGTTCCTGCCGAGTCCACCCATCCACCACCACAGCTACCCGGCCGTCCACTTTATAATGCCGTCTATTCACTCCCCAAAGCTCACATTCACTGTCCTCAAAATCCATGTCGGTCCGTAACCCCTCATTCCTTGGGAATAATGTTTTGCTGCTCAAACAGGTAACCCTTGGCCCGGGAGTCCTTGAGAAGCTCGAGATACCGCTCTGCACCATATCATTAGTATATATTCAATGACAAACACCAAAAATTCCGCATAGTTTCTGGCCAGAATCCCCAATCACATAGCGTCGATCCTGTCCTTCTGATGCCCTGCCATCTTCCCCAGACCAAGACTAACCTCTGAGACGACCGCACTTCTCCAAGTGGTTGACACCCTCCCGGTAGTAACATTTGCTCAGCTCCTCCCGCACTAGCCGACCCATCATGACCTGAACCCATTGCTCCCGGATAATGGCATCTTGAGCGGCCTTAAGGCGCTTGGTGTCCTCGAAATCGACGCCATCGAAGGAGGCGGGGACCTTGGGCTTCTTGGCCAGGAAGGCCTCGGACTCGGGGGTAGGCATGATTCTGGAGGAAAGGCCTGCGAATTTGGGATATTCGGGGCCTGACTATCGGTTTGTTGCGGCGGGTGGACAGCAGGGTTCGGTGCAGCAGTCCAGCGACGGAGATGCTTCACTTCGAGAGCGGGATGCCGAACTCACAACGCCATTGCCAGCTGCCCACCTACCGCAGGTGGTCCGAGCTCCCAAGCTTGCTGTGCGCTCTGCCATATTCTGCCTGATTTTGCAGGCGGCAAATTGGACGCAACACTGCCAAGGCCAATTCCGTGCACAAAACCCATTGCAGCCAACTAGCGTGCTTCACCGCCCGCGTTGCCCCGCTAAAAAGTACAAGATAAGATTTTTTTCTGCTTATCGAGCCTCGCGAGCGCAAGCTTTTGCGACTGCCCTCTTATAAATCTCTTCCCTCCTTCCCCCAACCTCCCACCAAACTTTTTCTATCTGCATCCTCTCACCTTCGCCCATCTCAGGAAAAGCATCTTTCAGCCTTTTCCACTTCAATCTCTATCACATTCACAATGGGCAAGACCAAGGAAGCCAAGGGCAGCAAGGCCACCAAGGCCGCTGCTAAGCCCGCCGCCTCTCCCGTCGTCAAGAAGGTCGAGAAGGTCGTCAAGTCCGCCAAGGAGGTCGCTAAGAAGGCCGTCGGGTCCAAGGAGAAGGCCACCGACAAGAAGTCCAAGAAGAAGGTCGAGTCCGAGTCTGAGTCCAGCGAGTCTGAGTCTGAGTCCGACTCCGAGTCTGAGGCCAGCTCCTCCAGCTCCGAGGAGGAGTCCAACTCTGATGAGGAGATGGTCGATGCTCCCGTCACCAACGGCAAGGCTAAGGCTGCCGCCGCCAAGGAGAGCTCCGACTCTTCCGACTCTGACTCTTCCGACTCCGACTCCGAGTCTGAGGAGGAGGAGAAGCCCAAGGCTGCCGTGAACGGCAAGGCCGCCAAGGCTGAGAAGAAGGCCGAGTCCGGCTCTGACTCCGTAAGTCACCACTACCTGACCATCATGGCTGTCCATGCATCATGCTAACCGATTCTTGACAGTCTGAGGAGGATTCCGACGACTCCGGCTCTGACTCTGACTCTTCTGAGGAGGAGGAGGAGTCTTCCGAGGAGGCTTCTTCCGAGTCTACCGAGGAGAAGGCTGAGCCCTCCAAGAAGAGAAAGGCTGAGGAGGAGGCTGAGGAGCCCGAGGCCAAGAAGAACAAGGCTGTTGAAGACAGCGAGGAGAAGAGCGCCACCCTCTGGTGCGGCAACCTCGGCTGGGGCATTGATGACAACATCCTCTACGAGGAGTTCAAGGACTTCGAGGGTCTCACCGGTGCCCGTGTCGTCTCCGACAAGGAGAGCGGCCGGTCCCGTGGCTTCGGCTACATCGACTTCGACACCCACGAGAATGCCGAGAAGGCTTTCAACGCCAAGAACGGCGGCGATCTACAGGGCCGTGAGATGCGTCTTGACTTTGCTGCCAAGCCCGCTGCCGCTCCCCAGGACCGCGCTGCCGCCCGTGCCAGCAAACATGGTGATGTCGTCAGCCCCCCCAGCGACACCCTTTTCGTCGGCAACCTCCCCTTCAGCGCCGATGAGGATGGTGTCTCTGCCTTCTTCAACGAGGTCGCCAAGGTTCAGAGCCTCCGCATCCCCACTGACATGTAAGTTGCTACCTGCCTCACTCCTTTCTCTCTGTGCTCATGCATGCTGACAACATCTACAGGGAGAGTGGCCGTCCCAAGGGCTTCGCCTATGTCTCTTTCTACTCCATCGATGATGCCAAGAACGCTTTCGAGCAGCTCAACGGCGCTGACATCGACGGCAGACCAGTTCGTCTTGACTTCGCCAAGCCCCGTGACAACAACGGTGGCGGCGGTGGTGGTCGCGGTGGTGGCCGTGGCGGTTTCGGTGGCCGTGGTGGCGGTCGTGGCGGCGGCCGTGGCAGCTTCGGTGGTGGACGTGGTGGTGGTCGTGGTGGTGGCCGCGGCGGCTTCGGTGGCGGTCGCGGTGGTGGCAGCGGCTTCCAGGGCAAGAAGGTCACCTTCTAGGCGAAGAAGACCGATGGTGATGAAACCAAACGTGGAGGCCATGGGGCCCGTGGCAAGAAGATCGTCTTCTGAACAGAGGTTGGGGAGGGAATGTGAACATGCTGTCCTGGGAATGGGACACCAGAGGGTCGAGGTGGAAAGCGATGCGCCGCACACAAAGTGGGATCGGTTCGAGGGCTCTATCTAAGACATACTCGAGGGCTTGTTGGTTGTCGGCTTTTGAGAACTTAAACTCCAATCCTTTGGAGTCGTGGGCTTGAGATTGCGACTGTACCTGAGGGCTTTGATCGTTGAACACTGGCTGGTTTGCTCTTTGACAGCTTCTTGCATCGGCTGCCGCGATGCTAGCTGGTTCTGCCAGACCTTGGCAATCAGCTTGATCATAGATGGGTTTCCCTGGCACTCTGTCGGCTCGTGGGTTTTTGTGGGCTCTGCTGGCTTCGGCCATTGCTTGCGCGCGCGGTTTCCTATGAGGGTTCTGGGGTTCAAGGGTTCATTCTGGGGGCATCACAAAAGTTTTGTTCGGTTATAATATCCACGGCGTTTTGCTTTTTTTCCTTTTATTTACTTGGTACGCCAGTAAGTATGCCAACCCTTATGGTTCCGACTTCCAGCGAAGTCATCTCGATACCCAGTCAGCAGGAGCATAATGAGTACATACGTAATCCATAGCGCGGGTGATGATTGTGTCTTGCGTGGTTTTCGGCGTTGTTTCGCACTGACCAGCAGTATTCAGCGACATGTTTCTACTAAAAGGTCAGTCTTTTCTCTTTTCTGCGTCTTCGCCCTCACATGATGATAAAGGGATTCCTATGCCATTCGGCTGTGAGGTATTGATACAGCTACGGCTGTAACAATTGTTCCTTCTGACATTATTTCTTCGCCCTTCTTTTGAGCTGTTGCTAGTTGGATTCAATGATGCTAACAGCTTGCAGTGTACAGGAATTAGCCGATCGTAAGAGATATCTTTTAGACCTAGCTCATAATAGAAAAGAAACATTGTTTACTTCAGCATCTGTCCGTGTCAGTTTCTTTTCCAACCATGTGTTGCCCGTGTCAATGCTTCCGTGACCGTTGCTAAAGAATCCATTTTTCCATTGGTCTATCCAATGAACAAGCACAGCTGCCAAGGCCGCGCTGTTGAGCGGCTTCCTGATGCAAAGTCCACCGCCGGTTCGCCATCAGCAAAGTTGAAACCACCAAATGATCAGGTTGATCCCGTGATCGGTTCATCTCAACCGTCGTCAAGCTCTCGGATGTTGTTGACTTCGGCTCCGATAAGCCATCATCCGTCGCTATCAACGCCCATGCAAAGCTTTCCATTGGCCAATCACCAGCCAGCTACCCCACCATGACGCCGGCAGTGGCAGATAGCTTGGGGTAAAGCCGAGACAAAGCGGTCCAACAGAATGGCGTCCCTATATTCGACCATGGAGCTTGTGGGCGAGACCGGGAGATGATGGAATGAGGGGAGAGCTTGTTACCGCAGTATAATTTGGCGGATGGGAGCTGCAGGCAAACGTCAGGACTTTTGCTGTTGTGGCAGATTAAAAAGAGACGGTGTTTGTCTCCTGCGCCGATTCAAGCCGGTGGTTGGCATCCTTTATTATTCATTTTTGTGATCGGAACCAACGAAGGAGAGCTAGTTTTGGATTGATAAAGGACAATGGCGTCACGGCAGTTGAGAAGGTTTTCGCTTTCTTCTTCTGGTATTACCACTCGGGCTGCTTTTTCTGGGGTGAAACCTAGGTTGTTGTTGTTGCTGTCAGCTACTGCACCGAGATTGTTATCAACGAGTTCGACGAGGATGTCGACGATTGCGAGTTTCAAGATCCCCAAGGTGGCTAATGAGCCTAATGTATGTTTGTCACTGGTGGTCTGGAATGATGGGAGATAGCTAATAGGCATAGCACCACTACGCCAAAGGCTCAGCACAGAGAGATGGTCTCGCAGCAGCAGTGGAAGCCCTCCAGAAGAAGGGCCCGTTGCAGGTACCTCTTGTGATTGGAGGGAAAGAGGTATGTACTACCCCATCCTCCTTTTCCTCCACTTACCAATATCTAACACCCCCCTACCAGATCACCACCGAGTCCACCGCAACCCAATACTCCCCCTCCTCCCACACCACCCCAGTAGCGACCTACTCCATCGCCTCCCCAACCAACATCCGCACCGCCATCTCCTCCGCCCTCGCCGCGCAAGAGTCATGGTCCTCCCTCCCTTTCGCCGACAGAGCAGCCATCTTCCTCAAGGCAGCAGATCTCATCTCGACTAAATACCGCTACCCCCTCATGGCAGCAACGATGCTAGGCCAAGGGAAAAACGCGTGGCAGGCCGAGATCGACGCCGCGGCGGAGCTGGTGGATTTCTTGAGGTTTAACGTCCAGTATGCCGAGGAGCTGTACGCCCAGCAACCGGGACATAACAGTCCGGGGGTGTGGAATAGAGTGGAATACCGCCCGCTGGAGGGGTTCGTCTACGCGGTGAGCCCGTTTAATTTTACGGCCATCGCGGGGAATTTACCGGGTCTGCCGGCGCTGTTGGGGAATGTGGTTGTTTGGAAGCCGAGTGACTACGCAATTGCGAGTAACTGGTTGCTTTATAATATTTTGGTGGAGGCTGGGTTGCCTAGGGAGGTGATTCAGCTTGTGCCTGGGGATCCGGAGGAGGTGACGAGAGAGGTGCTGGCGCATAGAAAGTTTGCGGCGTTGCATTACACGGGCAGCACGGCGGTGTTTAGGAAGCTGTATGGGGAGATTGGAAAGGGGGTTGCGGAGGGGAGATATCAGAGTTATCCCAGGATTGTGGGGGAGACGGGGGGGAAGAACTTTCACTTGGTGCACAGCTCGGCGGATTTAGAGAATGCGGTTGTGCAGACTGTTAGGGGGGCGTTTGAGTACCAGGGGCAGAAGTGTAGTGCTACCAGTCGTTTGTATGTGCCCAAGTCGAGGTGGGAGGAGTTTAGGGGGAGGTTGGTGGAGGAGACGGAGAGGTTGACGGTTGGGAACCCGTGGGAGCATGAGAGTTTTGTTGGGCCGGTTATTCATGAGGAGAGTTTTAAGAAGTTGGCGAGGACGATTGATGAGGCGAATGGGGATGAGGAGTTGGAGTTGCTTACGGGGGGGACGTATGATGGGTCGAAGGGGTGGTTTGTTAAGCCTACTATTTACTTGGCCAAGAAGCCGGATCATAAGCTGTTTTCTACGGAGCTTTTTGGGCCCGTGTTGACGGTTTATGTCTATGATGACACGACTGATCCGGTTGGGGCGTTTGGGAAGGTGTGCGATGTTGTGGATGGGACGACGGATTATGGGTTGACGGGGTCGGTGTTTGCGGCTGACAGGGCGGCGGTGAGGTTTGCGGAGGAGAAGTTGAGGAATGCGGCGGGTAACTTTTATATCAACTGCAAGAGCACGGGAGCAGTGGTGGGACAGCAGCCGTTTGGAGGGAGCAGGGCGAGCGGCACCAACGACAAGGCAGGGAGTATCGCCATTTTGGGGAGGTTTGTGAGCATGAGGAGTATCAAGGAGGAGTTTAACGCCACGACAAAGGTGGCATATCCGAGCAATGAGGTGTGAGCTGGAGGGGGAGCACGTGCGAGGGTTGACACGGCCACCTGATTGGAAGACTTGGTAGATGGTGACATTTACGACCGGAACGAACATTGACAAGCTTCTAGTTCTTCATTAGGGAGTTTGGGTAGGATGGCTTTGACATACAGATAATCAAAAACGGTTACACAGGTATATTGACAGTCCACGATGGTGGGTGGGTGGAGCATGCTGTGAAGGTTTGCCGGGCACATGTGTGAGGCATTGGATGGGCTGTTTCCCTTCCTCAGGGTATCACCGGGCAAAGGGTTACAGTTGCCCCGAGCCGTTGGGAGATAGACGGGCATCATTACTACCGAATGGTAGCCTCTTTTTGATGGTCGTGCGAGTGAGATGCTCTGAACGCCCTCGTGTACCCTGATGGTTTCCAGGGGATGGATGATCGACAGGCCCTGTACAGAAAATGGGAGCTATGATCTTGCCAAGTCCATGACACCCCATTTGGTTTCTTGTAGAAAATGCTTGGCTCTGGGGTGAACTACACAGCCGACTTGACACGAGTGGTGGCCGGCCAATCAACTTGGCGGATTCCACCCCGTGCTGCCCAGAAAGGATCGGGACTCGTGAAGCTGAGCACGCGACTGTGCTGCTCTCTTTCCTCGCCAGCCAGCCAGCGATAGCAACCTTGCGGGTGTGGGCACGGTGTCGCAAATTCACAGTTGAGCTCCCTCCCGATATCTGCCTTGCCTGCTTCCCGCTGCTTGCTCACACTCAGGTTGGCGGTCTGGTTGGTTTTATACAGGGTCCTGTTCGATTGTTTATCCTCCCCCCGGATCTTCAATATAACAACCAACTTATTTTTCCCATTCTTGATCTTTCTTTCCATCATGGACGATTCCATATTGTAAACTTGTGATTGCCGTCAAGGCCTCGTTTTCCTTGCTTCTTTCATCACCAGTGCTGAGCACGTTTCGTCCCGGAGCATCGGTCCCCAACTTGCTACGCCTGTGCCTTACCTTTCATCTTGTTACGCATACATTCATTCGGGTCGAAATCAAGATCAGGTCATTAAGATGCCTCGAACGACATTACCCCCGACTCCGGCTTCCTCAACCGACATCAAAGGGAAGGATGGATCAAAGATGGTGTCGCTTCAGATGTCGTTTGAGCTGCCTCCTCCAGCTATAGCTGCCAAACCGACAAACGCGGCAGCATCTTCATCCCAGACGGTATTTCCAATGCAAGCCAGCGAGACGGTCAAGTCAAGAAGGCGGACGGCTGCTGCTGCTGCTGCTGCTATTCAGCCTGCCCCAGCGAAGGATGAGTTTGTCCTTCCGCCTCCCCCGACGAGGTCTCGCAAGATCATTCAGATGAAGCCCAAGGAGGAGACGGCAGTGTCGACAACATCGACGACAAGGACGGCTGCTGTTGCTGGCAGTTCCAAGTCCAACAACGCAGCCGGCAGTGCTACTACCACGATTACCACCACAACAACCACAGCCGGAACCAAGAGAAAACAACCCTCCGCCACGAGCGCCGCAGGGAGGAAAATCGCAAGAAAAACCGCCCATAGCCTCATCGAACGTAGAAGAAGATCCAAAATGAATGAGGAGTTTGCCGTTCTCAAAAGCTTGATCCCAGCTTGCACTGGGGAGATGCACAAGCTGGCTATTCTACAGGTAATATGTCCCCCTTTTTTCCCACCCCTTTCCTTCCTATCACTAATGACATACCTGTCCCCAGGCCTCAATCGAATACGTCCGCTACCTCGAAGACTGCGTCAGCCAGCTCAAAGCCCAACGCAGCAACACAACATCTGAATCAGAAGCAAACGCGCCCACCCCGACCACTAACACCCTCCCCTCCCCGGTTTTCGCACCGTATATCCCGTCAAGTTCCTCCCCCGAAGACGTGGAAATGTCAGGGCAATCTCCCTCATCATCTACCTCGGCGGCTCCATCACCGGCGTTTACGCCTACTGTGTCGCACCCTCACTCGAGGTTGCCGTCTATTTCTCCTGCTTTGCTGCCGCTGGATCAATCCCGGAATCGGCACGGGTCTGTTTCTTCTGTTTCTACGGGCACGGATCATTATAGGTCTGGGTCTTTCTCGCTTGGGGGGGGAGGGGGTAGTAGTGTCTATGGGACTTCGTCGGCGATGACGAGTCCGGCTTTTGGGCCGCAGCAGGGGATTGGGTATGGGTATGGGGGTGGAGGGCTGGGTTCGCAGTTGACTAGTCCGGCGCTGGGGCCGAGGGATTTGGATCAGGAGGCTACGGCTGCGCTGTTGATGTTGAATCAGATGGGGGGGAGGGGTGGGGGTGGGGGAAGTGGGAATGGGAATGGGAATGGGAATGGGGAGCAGAGGGGGCGGGGGATGAGTGTGAGGGATTTGTTGAGTACGTAGACTTGATGGGGGAGTGGTAAGGTGGGATTGATGGCGGTTGAGATGGGTTGGGATTGGTGACCCTTTGGGGAGTGATAACCCTGTGTGAGATTTGGGATGGATGACCCGCTGAGATGGACTGGGAATGGCGACCTTTCGGGGCTTGATGACCCAATGGAGATGACTGGATGAAAGGACGGTGTTGGCAACCAAAGTTGGACAGTCAAGATGTTTCATCAAGAGGAGAAACAAAAGTGAGCCCGGCGTGTGGCCTGATAATGATGTACTCTCCCTATCTCTGGGACGAAAAAAAACAGGGGCTGGCTGGGATCAGGAAGGCGTTTACTGTTTTGTGTAATCGGCTGGGTGGCTAACTATTTGTGATGTTTTGCCAGTAGATTTATCTTTTGTTGTTGGTCGTCTAAAGTCGGTATTTGTTAGGTAGATGCATGGTCTTTTCTGGCGCGCGAACTCGGTATCTGACTCGCAACTCAATCCAAGCTGCTCGCTCTTTCGGTTACAATCGCACCGAGATATTGTGTACATTGAGGATACGCTATGATGACCCGAGGATAAGATAAATGTCAACGATATACAGTTCGCCGCCTAGAGAAAATCGTTCGAGTTGATGTTTTGGCTGTTTATCATGTTGCGAAAAAAGGGGGATCTTCACAATGGAGGAAACCGTTGCATCAACATAACTCAGGATGGATGGTTGCAGGTTGGAGGTGTTGGGGGGACTTGAGGGTCAAAGAGGCAGGATGACTGACGATTCCGATGGGAAATCGTCCCACGCGTCTGAGTTCTAACGTCTGTGGCGATTGGTGAAAGTCTGGGGTTTCATCCGAGATCGTACGAGTGCTTGTTTTGGGAGTGCCGTGCCCAAGCTTACACAAGCAAGACAAGCATTGTCGCTTGCGGGTAGCCCCTTGTTGGTGGCACGTGACACCCCTGACTCCAAACAAACATCGACAGAGGAGGAAGACGACCACGAACGTTGACGTAGGAGTTGAAGCAAGGCTGGGGTTTTGTTCAGGTTGTGAGTGAGGCGATTGGGGGATGTGGAACTGGCGGATATGGGGGGGGAGGAAGGCAAAGGTCGTCTTGGCAGGGGTCTAGGTCGAGGTACTCTGTCCAGTGGAAGATGTGACTGACTCTCCTTTGGGAGTGATGGCATGGAGATGAGCAGTTTGGAGGTTGCAGGAAGAGGTTGATGGATCTGGTATATAACCGTGGATCTCCCTCGTTGTTTTGTGTTCATCTCTCCTCTCAGCATCAGCAAGCACCAGCTTCTATCAACAACAACTTTCACTTCATTTGTGTTCTTCGTCGGCTCTGGAAGTCCGACCAACCCATTTACTACAGGAGCCGCACGGCGTGGATCAACCCCAGCAGCGGTACTCTCACCTTTGTACATTCCCTCGCTTTCCCGTTCACCGGCCAGGGGAAAGCATTCAAGCTTCTCTCCAGCATCATCAACAATATCATCGTTGTCGTCAAGACTCCCTCTCTTCGCCCGCAAGGTACTCACTCACCCCGCGCACCCTCCCGCCGCTTCCCGGCTCCAACGATTATCTTCATTATCGACTCGGTCCTAAGAAGCCGGCATTCCCTTCTAGACCGTTACCTGCGCGAGCCGCCCATCACCACCATCACCATCGGTTAGACAACTTTGAAGAAGAAGACGGCAGATCACCCACCGACACATCCTTTCGTCGGCAGCAGTCAGTCTCACCACCCCTTGTTCAACCATCATCATCAGCAAAGCCTTCTCGCACCGTCTTCACCTCATCGGGAAAAGCCCGTCCTCTCCGCCTCGTTCAGCAATCCCGCAAACGCAGGCCGACAGTCTTTTACGCCCAGCACTCGCACAGTTTCTTGCAGTCGCTGACTTGTATCACGATCAACCAAGACACATCCTTTTTGAGTGGTAGCTCTTCTTCAAACGACAAAATGGCTTCCAACCCCGTCATGCCCAAGGTTGCTCCTCCCTTTCCTTCTTCCTCTGCTGCCCCTTCCCCATTCCCCAATCCAACCAATCTCCCCCCTCTGCCCCCCTCTCGTCCCACGTATGATAGGGGTATGGGAGCTGGGGAGAGATTTGGTGCTGGTGGACAACAACAACAACAGCCATTATCATCATCAAACAATAACACACAAGAGAAGCTACTTGCTGACTTACGCCGCCAGGTAAATCTTTTTGTTCTCTCTCTCTTGCTTTTGTTCGACGCCCGACGCGAACGATGTGTTGACGTGAGAAATCATTAGCTCGACGACTCCGCCTCGGACGCCTCGTCGGTCGACTCGCGCGGCCGTCGCCGCCGCAGAAACAACAAGCAGCTCGCCCAGGCTGGCGGCTTGTCCAACCCTGCTGTGTTGCCCCGTCTGGCTGACACCAAGCCTGTGAGGCTTCAGCTTGGGCTTAACCTTGACGTGGAGGTTGAGCTGAAGGCTAGGCTGCAGGGTGATGTCTCGTTGACACTGCTGTAAGCTCTCCTTGACTTTTCATTTCTTATTGTTGCTGACGATGTTGTGATGGAAAAAGTCAATAAATGACCCTGACCTGACAATTTTTCTCACCAAGGGTTGAGGAGAAACCCACGGCACGGCCGAAGGAGAGTGTGGAGTTGGTGCCGGATTTGTTTGGGGTTGTTTATGGGTATAGTAGTAGTCATGAAGGGAAGGTGAAGGAGGAGAGGAAGGAGATGTTTTACATGCGGATTGGGCAGATGAGCTTCAGGCAGAACTGGGTTGAACGAGAGGTTAGCAGCTCGCTTACGCTCACGGTTTGCCTGTTGATTCTGGCTTTGGGGATATTGATAGGGTTTGTGGTTGGGAAGTGGGTTGATTTGGTGCTTTTTGGAGTTGGGGTTTCGTCAGGGGGTTGTGCAGTGGGCTCTGTTGGGATGGATCCTGTTGGTTCATCAGGAACAGGTTCGACTGGTGTTATTGTTGGGTCAGCGGCTGGAGAGGGGGTTCCTGTTGTGGCGGGATGGGATTATCACCATGGTAGGAACAGCGGTACTGAGTATCGCGGCTCTTGGTTGTTGGCTTGACTGCGATCGCCTCCTGCTGAGGATGGATGCCTATGTATAATATACGATGGGCTTGGGTTTGTGTTTGGGATAGATGTGATGATCAGAGAAAATGGACATTGTGTGTTGTTTTCTGGCTTTCATTTCTGTCCCCAGGTTTTCCGTGTAAGTGCGAAGTGAGGCTATCCCTGACCTTGATGCCAGTACGTAACAACAACTGACAGCCGTCCCCCACCAAGACGGAAAAAACTTGTTTCCGCCCACAACTTGGGCCGGGACAAGCCTTCCATCATAATGCCACAACCCACTCCTGCTTTCATCAATTCAATTGGAACCATCCTCCATCGGGTATGGTGTAGCGGTAACATCGTTGACTCTCACTTCTCAGGAGTGATTGCCTCTCTCTCAACAGCCCCGGGTTCGACTCCCGGTATCCGAGTCACAACATTCTTTTTGCATTTTTGCATCAGATTTCAGTTTTGTTCTTTTCTCCTGCCATACATAAATAACATTGTGAGTGTGTGTGTCTTTGGTGCAGTAAGAAATGCTCCCGGACTTTGAGACGGTTGATGTGCCTTTCAAACTTGTACCTCTACAAACCACACACAGTCTTCCTGCTCTGATTGTCTATCGATTACTGACACACCCAAAGCTGTATCGCTGGTATGTTTTGAAGTTGGCGCTTTCTCAAACCACCGGAGCATGCCCAGTGCTGGTCTGATCGTCCAAACATAATCCCATCTTCAGACCTCAACAAGCACATACGACCACACCCAGCTGAAAATACGGCATCCCGTCCGCTCTGCCCGAGTCAAACAGCTGAGGGCCGAATCAGTACTCAGGTGGGTGACCACTGGGGAATCCTCGGTGTTGTATGTTTTTTTCCTGGTTTTTTTTTCCCTCTTGAAAAGCTCCACTGACTCCGTACCCAGTCTTGACAGCTATTAGACCACGGGTAAGGGGGGCCCCTTTTTAGTACATACCCTTACAGACGACTGTACTCAGCTCAAGATACAACATTGGGGACTGGTGTTGATGTTATCTGGCAAATATTATGTTGATTCCTTGAGAGGTAAAGAATGCGGAAAGGGAGACTAAAGATCAGATATGAGGTCTTGTACAGAGAGCACGGCAACAGTAAATGAAGAAGTAGATCATATTCATCTGTGTCTCGGATGAAAGTCAACCTGTGAGCTAGATACACAAGACCGAGCTGCTGCTCACGTCAAGACTTGCGAACAGTCAAAACTAGGTGCCCTGCCCTGCCCTGCCTACAGGTACGCACAAACAAACCATCACCCGCAGGTCAGAGTGAGTGACCTTCTCATCAACTCGATGTTTGGCGCGGGTAACTCGAAGAAGACGAGGAGGAGTAGGTCGTGGTAGAGGAGGTGGTTGTGACGGCGGCATTTCTGGGCGGCTGAAATAGCGACCGCGGAGGGGGCACACCCTGGACGGTACAGTATGAATTGCGTGGGGCGTTGCAGTTGGCGCAGTATATGTCGAGGACGGTATTATAGGGGCCGTCGAGGCAATTTTCCTGTGTATAGTAGGTAGGTGGTTAGTTGGGGGTGAAGCTCAACTTTAATCCATGGATGGGAAGATCAAGTTGGGGAGACTGGTGGCAGGTTAGGACTAGATGGAATGTCCTCGGGGGTTTTACTCACGTAGTACCAAACACTTATCGTCATGATGATGAGCGGGTGTTTGTCTCTGGCTCTGTGCGAAGAGACTTGAAATGGGCTGGAATGTTTCAAGAGTTACTAGCACCAAAGTAAACAGATGGATGGATGGACGACGTTACGAAAAAAGAGGGGAAAAGATAAACCTGACTTTCCATAGAAATAAAGTCCCATTTATGTTGCAAGCAGAGGAAGCCATGGGATGAATGACTGCCTCCTTCAGGTGTGATCGTCGCCAGCAGCATCGCGAGGCAAGGCGAGGCTGCCCGGTCGTACAACTTCGTCACTTGCCTACCATCCAAGATTATTACTACCGGTCAAGATTCCCGCGTCTAATGAGAAATCAGCTAGACAAATGGAGAATGAGGAAGAAGTTAGGAGGTAGTGACACCCCCCAAAGAGGTAGGTAGATGACGTGAGCCGAATTTTGATAGAGGATGGAAATACACTTCACTACTTGTCTCGTTGGGTAACACAAGTAAGTTGGGAGGCTACAATATCATGATAAGAAACAAACAGAGTTTATGGCTGTCACTGGGAGTCATGGTGTGGTTTTGAGCTGACATACACCATGTCTGTTTCTATGATGAAAAACCCGTATCCCTCACGGCAACACTCGCCCCTGACTTCCTACTCACCTCCCAAAAGACCCCCCTCAAACCTCACCCACAACCTGCCTATGGTCCCTAACCACGCTCTCCACGAACCTCACAAACCCCTCCCCAAACCGATCCATATCCTCATCACGATAAAGCACAGTGCAATGCTGCATAAAAAACACAAACTCCCCCTCCCCCCCTCCACAACCTCAAGCACCAGCTCGCAAGGATGTCCAATATTATACAACCGATGAACCCCCACCTCAAAATCAGCATGCCTATACTCCCACGGCGCACCACCATGCATCTGGAAGTTAATCGCCACCTGCCCCAGCGGCATATATCTCTCTGGTCTGTTTTCCTTTCCAACCACACGATCGACAATATCATCAAACGACACCTCCGCATGCTCCAACGCCTCAAGCGTGAGGTCCCGAGAGGAGGTTATGACATCCTCAAAGGGTGTCTGAAGGGAGCAGTCGTTGTTGAAGCGGAGAGGGAGGACGTTAGCTAGGCAACCGATCACAGACTCGACGTCGGGGTGGGGACGGTTGCCTTCTAGCATTAGGATTGTGAAATCTTTGTCGGCGGTGTGCCGGAATAGGTAGGCTCGCCACGCAGCGAGGAGGAAGTGAAAGGGGGTGGAGGAGGGGTGGGCGCAGATGCGCTTTAGGCGTTTGGAGAATTTGGAGGGGAGTTGGGTGGTGAAGTGGCGGCGGTGGGTTTGCCAGGTTGAGGGGCGAGTTTTTCGCTGGGCGAAGGGAAGGAGGGTGCCGGCGGTTGGGAGGTTGGTGAGCTCTTGGGTCCAGAAGTCTAGGTTTGCAAGGGCTGGTGGGAACTTGAGGAGGGTGTTGCGCCATTGGGCGAAGTCCGCAAAGGTGATGGGTGGGGAGGGGACCGTGTTGAGGTCTCGACTGGAGCGGATCGCGTCGTAGAGGTCCATCCAGTCATCTGAGAGAATTGTGAAGCTGGCTCTGTCGAAGCAGATGTGGTGGGCGATGAAGATGACAAAGTACTCGGTTTCTGATGTTCTAACGAGGGTCATAGTTGCTACTTCACCTTTGGCTATCTCGAGTTGTTGGTTTCGAAGATGTGAGATGATGATCTGGAGTTCTGTTTGAGGGGATGTGGTATAGGATACGTCCTCAATGACCAGACGGCATTTCGGCTCTGGCGATGGTGACTGAACGAGCCGGTTGCCGTCTTGGACGAATGCTGTGCTCAGTGCTTGGTGCCGTCGTACAGTCTCGTGGAAGGCTTTTCCTAGTGCAGGTAGATCTGGGTGGCCACTGATGCGCAGGACACCACATAGGTTCATCTGAGACTTGTCTTCGGCGTGGACATGGCGAGCATACATTCTCGCTTGATGAGTTGACACTGGCACCGGACCAGACGTTTGGAGCCTCGGGATGTGATCCAGCTTCCTGCTCTGATCATGTTGGCCATTGATAACACTCGCTGATGTCTGCTTCTCACCCGAACCTGTCTTCACACGCTCCTCGCTCAAAGATACTGCTGCAACAGGCATCGACGCCACGACCTTTTCGACCAGCCCCTGAATGGACTTTGCACCAAGTATATCAAACAGTGAAAGGTCAACTTCGGCAGTTTCCTTGAACCATTTCCGGAACTCGACAGCCACGATCGAGTCGAGGCCATAGAATGATAACGGGTTGGTTGGCAGAATGCTCTCTGTTGGTGTGCTCAACACTGTTGCCACTTTCTGGGTGAACGCTTGCTGTAAGACGGCAATCTTGTCCTCACCGCTCCCTGCGGATGCGAGGAGGCTTGCCGTGCTCACTTGACCAGCTGCAGCACCGCTGCCGGCCCCGGTGCCATACGATCTGTTGGCATACAGTGTGCGGAAGACGGACCGCTCCGATCACCAAACATCAGGCTCCTTTGTGTTGACGCCGACAATCAGCTGATGCCAGTCGAGGACATCTGTGGCGGCATCAGGCTTCTTCAGCTGTACTGCTTCCTCAATCAAAAACATGAGTTCTTGCTCCGTGAGGATATCGAGCTTGTTTCTGTCGAGGCTCTTCCTGACAAGCTCATTTTCAGCAACCAAGCCCCTCGTGGGCACAGCACCAAGATTCATAGCCGTTCCGACAAGGCCCTGCTCCCGTCGCCAGCGCATGAAGGCATCCATGTACGCATTGGCGGCAACATAGGCTCCTTGTCCCTTGTTACCGCAGATGGCCGACACCGACGACCAGTAGACGAAAAAGCCCAAGTCGATGTCCAACGTTGCTGTGTGCAAATTCCACGCACCGGTGCACTTGGTGTGCAGCCCGGTCTGGTACTGATCAAACGACAACGACCTGATCATGCCGTCCTGTAGCACAACCGCAATATGAAAAACGCCAGCCAGCGAAGGACCAATCTTCCAAACGACTTTCTCAACATCAGCCAAAACACCCACATCCCCCTTGTAAACACTGACCTCAGCCTTCCTCGACCTGAGCCAATTCACCGTCTTCCTCCCATCACTACTCTGATCCCCCGACCGGGACATGAACGCAAACCTCCTCGCCCCACGAAGATACATCCACTCCGCCGTCGCCGTACCCAGGCCCCCCAACCCCCCAAACAAAAGATACGTCCTATCCCCCTTGAATAACAGCCTCTGATCATAACTCGGCGGGGCAACCATCACCTCCTCCTCCTCCTCCTCCTCCTCCTCATCAACAGTAAGAACAATCTTCCCCGTATGCCTCCCCAGCTGCATCAACCGAAACGCCTTCTCCGCCTGACCATAAGAATACTCAAACAACCCCTCAGGTGGCCTCACCTCCCCAGAAAACACCATCTCAAACGTCTCCCCCAACAACCTCGCCGCCAGGGGTTTATCCAACTCATAAACCAAAATCATATCCACCGAAGCAAAACTGACATTCCTCCTGAACGGATCCATCCCCAAGTTCGAATTCTGATGTATGTCCCTCTTCCCAATCTCGACAAACCTCCCAAACGGCGCCAAACACCCCAACGTGGCATGAAGCAGTTTCCCAGCCAGACTATTAATCACCACATCCACCCCTTTTCCTTCCGTCGCCTCCATCACCCCCCTCACAAAAGAATCATCCCTCGAATTAAACACCTCCCCCTCCCCCATCCCATACCTTTCCCTCATCAACCCCCTCTTCCCCTCCGAACAAGTAACCAGCACCCTCGCCCCGATATTTTTCGCCATCTGAATCGCCACCTGCCCAACCCCCCCAGCAGCACTTTGTATCAGAACCGTTTCTCCCCTTTTCAACCGTCCAACCGTGAAAAGCGAATAAAACGCCGTCGTCATGGTAACGGGCAGACTCGCCCCCAAAGAAAATGACATTGTGTCAGGTATCTTCACGCACATCTCACCATCCTGACGAACAAAAGTCTGATGTGCCCCCTGGCCAGGACGGTAAGCTACCACCCGGTCCCCAGGGGAAAGGTTAGTAACGGAGGCGCCAACGGCGGTGATGACACCCGCGCATTCGTTGCCCATATTGTAGTCTTGGATTATCCCCAACGCTACAGCCAGGTCGTGGAAGTTGAGGGCGGAGGCTTTAACGCAAATGAGGACTTGGTTATCACCAAGGGCGGTGTTGTCTTGGGGGAGGGGGACGAAGTGGAGGGTTTCGAGGAGGCCGATTTTGCCTACTCGGAGGGCGAGGGAGGGGTGGGAATTGTAAGCTGAGGGTTGGGGGAGGCTGCCGAGGCCGGAGGGGAGTTTACGGTTGAGGGGGAGGTTTTCTTCTATGCGGGGGATGTGGAGGGTTGTGTGGTGGAGGGAGAAGTCCTCTTCTGAGGCGGTTAACAGACAGGGGAGGATCTGTTTTGTGATGAGGGCGGGGGAGGTGGAGGGTTGGATGTCGAGGGAGAGGAGGCGAGAGGCTTGGTTTTCGTTGCGGGCCACGCGGAGGAGGCCGAGGATTTTGGCGTGAGAGGGGTTGGTGGATTGGATTGTTGCGCCGAGGGTGAGCCAGAGGAGGGTAATGTTTTCAAGGGTGAGGAGGTGGCGGGTGCCGAACCATTCTGAGGGGGGGTCGATGGGGTTTGGGTGGTTGTCAAGGCTGCTTAGGACTACAACGTGCTTGGTGGCGAGATTATGAGCGGTGACTTCGTTTATGGTGGTGGTGGTGGTAACTGAGGCGATGTAGGGGGATGCCTCAAGTTCTTCCAGGATGGCTCGTGTTGTTTCCGAGGAAACAGTTGGTAGGATCACTGTCAAGTCAATCTGAGCTGTGGAGACGTTGGTTGCTGGGCGATAAGCGGTCCATTCGGAAGCGGTTGCAACTGGTGTCCATTCCGTAAGAGACTCGCTGGTGACAACCACAGCATTGCTGGCAAGTGATGTTTGCAGTGCCTCAGGAGAAAGCTCAGCGTCCTTGCCCACGACAACGAGATCATACCGGCCTTCTGGCCCAGCCAACACATCAAACCTTTCCGGCCACTGAGTTTCCTCGCTCAGAATATGCAGAGTCTCATAAAGCGGTCGGCCCGTGACTGGCACTGCCAAATGAGCCAGCAGAACTTCAGCCTCAGGGTATTTCATAGCCAGCAAAACCCTCGAAGTAGGATGCTGAAAGGTATACAACCTCACCAGCCCCCCAACTCCCCCCTCAACCTCGGCCCCCTCCAACAAATCAAAACAAGGCTGCCACCTCTGCCGGAAAAACAACGCCCTCCCCTGCCCCTGACCATCACTCCCCAACGCAGTAACCTCATTCCCCATAGCCTCAATAATCAACTCGCCCGACCCCTCCTCCCTCAACAAAATATGATTAACCGCCATCCTCTGACTCGGCAACTCCGTCCTCGTCTGCACCGTATACCCCCTCCTCTCCCCCCTCCCCCCTCCCCCCTTGCTCCACCAATATCCCCGAAATATCCAACGTCTTCATATACGTCGACACAAAAGCCTCGGTTATCTCCCTCCCCAACCTCGACTCAATCCCACTAAACAAAACATGAAACATCGAATCCAACAACGTCGGATGAAGCACCGTCCGCTCCTCCAGCTCATGTTTCGGAAACACCATCGGATCAAACTCAAACTCGGCAACCGCAAAACCCGGTCCAGAGACAACATCCCCCTTTAGTAGCGCAAAGTAAGGCCCATACTTCAAATCCAGCCTCTCCAACCTCTCATACAGCGACTTGGCACTCACATACCTATCCGACCTCCCCCTCATCTCCTCCACCCCCTCCACTTTTGTCAACGACCTCAACCCCCTCGGCTCGCCATACTCAACCCAGATCCTCCCATGGCAATGCCTCGTCTCCAGACCCTCCTCAAAACTCGAAACCTCAAACTCGAACCACTCCTCCGAAAACGTCCTCGCCGACTCCGCCACAGGCCTCAGTTCCAACACCGTCTCCGCTCCCTCGTCATGGTCCTCCCTCAGAGCAAGCGGGGCTTTTATCAAAACCTCCTTCAGATGCACCGCGGCAATGCTTTCGTTCCTACGGTCCCCAAGTCTGACCGCCGCTTCAATAGCCATACAGCAATAACCCGCCGCGGGGAAAACCACTTTTCCATCTACACAATGATCTCTCAACCAAGCGATCTCACGCAACCGGATGTAATTCCTCCACCTTGGGATGTGATGAACCCCCCCCGGAACGGGAACTCCAAGAAGTGTGTGTCGTGTTTCGCGGTGGAGGTGTTTCGCGGTGGAGGTGCTCAGTGGTGAGGCGGTTCAAAGACCAGTAGTTCTTGTGGTTCCACGCGTAGGTTGGTAGATCCACGAGGCGGTTGCCAGGGCCGTTGATGACTGGTAAATCAACGGGGTATCCGAGAGTAAAAAGCTCTCCTGCTGTGCTAAGAATGGACTCATATGCCGAGCGGTCACGAGAGAGTGTGCCGAGGTAAGGGGTCTTATCTAGCCCGAGTAGTTTAAGGACTTTTTAGCGGGAGCTTTGAGGGCTGGGTGAGGGCCAATTTCAAGAAGGATATCCACTGTTGGTTTCTCCTCCTCATCCAGAACCGCTCCAGTGAGAGCGTCAGAGAACCGAACTGGTTGGACCATGTTTGCTGCCCAGTACCCCGGCCCGAGCGACCCGGAGTCGGAGACGATACGGGCAGTGACACTAGAGAACATCCTAGCGGTAGGCTTCTGCGAACAAACAACTAACTGCCTCCCCTCCAGCGCGGCCTGATACCGCGGAGCCATGGGAGCCATATGGTGCGAGTGAAAAGCTTGCTCGACTTTCAACTGCCGGGCAAACGCCTTCCGAGCAAGCAACTTCTCCTTCAACTCCGTGACTGCGTCCAAGTCTCCCGACACCGTCACGCTAGAAGGGCTGTTGATAGCCGCGATAGTGAGCCGGTCTGCATACGCCCCCAACTCAACCTTTAGCTGAGCTGCTGACAGTCCCACCGCCATCATCGCCCCTGGGATGCAGTCTGCTGCTTCAAGGCCGGCAGACATGTACAACCCACGGTAGTACGCCGTGACAATCGCCCCCTCAAGCGACAAAACACCCGCCGCATACGCAGCTGCTAGGTTGGATGACAAGGAAGTGGACCACATATGGATGTGGCCCAGGTAAGTTTGAACTACCCAAGCCATCTACCCACATTAAACCCTCCATAACCCTGGACCCCCCGATATCAACACACACTTTATATTCCACCCACAGAGACCAAAAATGAAGCTTTTCTTTTACTTTTTTTTGCTCCAGGTACCCACCAATGGCCAAATATACCGAGGAGGATGTTAAAAATGCCCAGAAAGACATTGCCGCTGGTATAAGCCAGCGAAAAGCGTCCAACAAGCACGGGATTCCACGTTCCACCCTGAAGTACCGTATTAATGGTACCCTACCAAGGAACCTTGCCCATGAAAAGCAACAGCGACTTTCTCACGGCCAAGAAAACCTCATTGTTTAATGGACCCTTCGTCAGGAAAGCCTTGGCTACGCTCCCACCCATACCAATATGAAGGCTTTAGCGGCCACTTTACTAGCTGAACAAGGCGATCCCAACCCCCTTAGCAAGCACTGGGTATCCCACTTTATTAGCCGTTATCCCGATATTAAAACAAAGGTTGGAAAGAAAATTGACTACGCCAGAGTCAACGAAGCTACCCCGGAGAATATTAATAAGTTCTTTAACCTATATTCCACCGTTAACTGGATCAAGCCTAGGCATAGGTATAACCACGATAAGGTAGGTATAATGGAAGGCCAGGGAGAAAACGGCTTAGTTATTGGGTCTTCGAAGCGGGACAAGAAGTCTGTATACGTTAAACAGAACGGAAGAAGGACCTGGACTACCATACTTAAGTTTATCTCACAAGACGGGAGAATCCTCCCCCCCGGGGTTATCTTCAAAGGCAAAGACCTTTAAAAGCAATGGTTTAAGGACCAATTAGACAAGGACTAGTATATAGCTATATCAGAGAATAGCTAGATTAGTAATAACCTTACCGTTGGTTGGCTTAAAGAGGTCTTTATACCCAGGACTAAACCTGAGGATCCATTAGAACCCCGTCTTTTTATTTGTGATGGCTATGGCTCACATACTACTGACGACTTTATGATCCGGTGCTACAGGAGCAATATTTACCTTCTTTTCCTGCCCCCCCACTGCTCTCACGTCCTTCAACCCCTTGACATTGGCTGCTTTTCCAGTGTAAAGAAGGCGTATAAGAGGCTTGTGGCTATGAACGACGCCCTCACCAAGTGTACGCCTAACGGCAAGGTTGACTTGGTCCGGCTGTATGACCTTGCCCGCAAGCAGGGCTTCAGGAAAGAGAATATTGCCGGCGGCTGGCGTGGGACAGGATTATGGCCCATACGTAGGCGCAAACCGCTCTTTTCAAGCCAGGTGGTAGTCCCTGTGGTGCCCTTGGATCTCTCTTCAAAAACACCTACTTTCCATACCGTGGGGGATTCCCAGGTGGCCAAGAAGGTCAGGGACCTACTCAAGAACCATACACCGGCCGGAAAACGGCTTGCGGCAAGGACTCTCACCAGTACTATACTCACACTGAGATCTGAGGCATCCATCCACAAAGCTGATGCGGCAAGGCACCAACAGAACGCCCAGAAGGCCCAGGAAGCAAGAAAAAGGCGCAAGTTGAATAGAGAAGACTCGAATTCCAAGTTTTTGAGGCTCTGTGATCTGGAAGAGGCCCGCATTGAAGGGAGGGTGGTGGAGGAAGAGGTGGTAGCCAAGGAGGATGTGGAGCAGCCAGAGCCAGCCCAGCCTGTGCGGCGCAGCGCACGTCATCGGGTTCAAACCAGGCGCAAGCGAGAAGCAGATGCAATGTCTGACTCTGACAGTGATTGAGCTACATTTTGGTATAACTCCCATAGAAATTGACCCAATATTAGTCTTGTTGTGGCCAGTGTGAGCATTCAGGGGTAATCTCAACAAGGTTGTGTGGCTGGTGTGGTGGTGGTGGACCAGATCCACATGTGGTCCATTTCCTGGTCATCCAACCTATCTCACCAGACGAATGCCCACACACCGCCGACGGCTTCACTCCCCAATCAGACAACAAGTCAACAACTGCAACCTGAACAGCCGTGCACACCGGCTGCGAGAACCTGCTTTTAGAAAGCCGCGACCCCTCCTCATCACGAAGGAGCTCATCAACAATCCTCCAGTCAGGCTTATCAGGCAACGTCTGTAAAGCCTCATTGCAACGCTCCGGTGTTGCCCGGAACGCTTCAGAGTGAAGTATCAATTCCCGGCCCATGTCATATGTCTGGGCACCCTGGCCCGTAAAAACATACCCTACTCGAATAGGCTGTTCACTGTCGAGAGGTTGAGTCCATTTAGCGCTTGATGCCCCGGATGAAAGGGCGTCGACTAGCTCTTCAACACCAGCCCCCTGTGACAGGACAGCAAAGGTCCTGTTGCTGTGCACTGAGCGGCGTGTAGAGAAGCTGTGGGCTAGATCACGGATAAGCGTCTGCTGATCACCCCCCTTCTTGCTGCTGAGGTAACTGGCAAGGTTGCTGATCGCTTTCTCGCCGGCTGCCTCCGAGTGTGAAGTGAGCGGAAGCAGGTACGGCCGCGTCTTGGTTGGCCTTGTCAACACCATTGACTATCGGCCCAGTCCAGGGCAGAAGTGGGAACCTCGAGTTTCCACTCGTCAAAGAGTATCTCCGGGTTAGGCTTGTGGAAATGCATATTTGGCGGGATCTTGCCATTCCGAATAGCCAACGTCGCCTTGATAATACCTGCAAGACCAGGCGCGCCTTCCAAATGTCCAATATTGGATTTGACACTGCCCATATAAAGCGGTCTCGTGCGGGTAGACGTGCCAAAAACTTTACCGATAGCAACAGCTTCACGAGGATCGCCCGCCTTGGTCCCCGTTCCATGAGCCTAAGGTATGTATATCTGTAAGCTCCCATCCAAACCACACACCACCAACAAGTCAAACTCACCTCAAAATACCCCGTATCATCCGGATCAATCCCCGCCCTCCCATATGTTTCCCTAATCAACCCCTCCTGCAACTCCGCCGACGGCAGCGTAATCCCATCCGTCTTCCCGTCATGATTAACCCCACTCGCCCTCACAACAGCCCTCGCCCAATCCCCCTCCCCAACCGCCTCCTCCCTCCTCTTCAGCACCACCGCACAAACCCCATCGCCCCTTACATACCCCTCCCCATCCCTATCAAAACTCCTACACTTCCCATCAGAACTAAGAAACCCCATATCAGTCATAGTCTGATACGTATTCGGCCCATAATGCAGTGCCGACCCAACAACAACAGCCATATCCGCCTCCCCACTACGAAGGGACTCACACCCGAGATGAAACGCCGTCAGACTGGACGAATACCCCGTGTCAACCGTCATGCTCGGCCCGTCCAGATTATACATGTACGAAATCCTATTACTAAGAATGGAATTCCCCGTCCCAGTGATGGCGTACTTGGGGTAGTACTCCAAGTCCTTGTTCTGAAGGTTGTGGTAATCATTGGAAGTGGTGTACATCCCACAGTAAACCGACTTGCGCGAACCCCTGACAGAAGCAAGGGGGATTCCCGCGTCTTCGAAGGCTTCGTAGGTTACTTCCAGGAGGAGACGCTGCTGGGGCTCCATCGCCTCGGCTTCTTTGCCCGAGACGCCAAAGAACTCGGCGTCAAAGTCGGCGAGGGGTTGGTCAAGAAAGTAGCCGTGCTTGGTGTTGAGCGTGCCTTTGTGGGTGTGGTCTGGGTGGTAGAAGGCGTCGATGTTGAATCGGTCGGGGGGCATCTTGCGCTGGAGGTCGATCTGGCTGAGGATGTTGTCCCAGAGACGGGCTGGGGTGATGGCTCCGGGCACCCGGCAGGCCATTCCGATGATGACTGGGGGGTTGGGGTGTTTGTCTCTGCTGGTGGAGCTTGCCACTGTATCTCGAGTCCTGGCGGTGTTTGGGATTTGATAGACTGAGGTGATAGCCAGGTTGTTGAAGGGTCTATGAAGACACGACTATAAGCCTCTACAACAAGTAGGTTAGAAACGAGAGCTTTCTGAAGAGTGAGAACTAATGGCATTTTAAACTTACTAGGTAGGTAGGTAGGTTAGACCCTCACCGCCGGTGAGGTGACTCGCGTCTATCGGCCCGCACGTCGTGTCTAGGTTGTCCTACACATTCATGCCGATCCCCCTCTTTGATCCTGTATATCAACAGCAGAACTTCCGTCTCACACATCAGATTGTACTACCACTTGCTCGTCAACCTCGCCATCTGCCCACAACAACTCATGTGACACCCCTCATCCTTCTTCCTACCCAAGACACCTCACCCATGGTCCCCAACAACAACCCCCTGACGCCATCACTAAGTCGCCCCCCCTACCGAAAGCCGCATTTTCGGATCTCCCCTTCAAGCACCAAGACGCGCGTTCCCTTCCCCTCCACACTCGGTAACTTGACCTCTTCCAGACAAACTACTGCGCGGTAATATACTCATGTGTTGATAACTTGATAGTCGTCCACCTCTCGGAAAGGCAACAATACCGCTGTCGGGTATCTTTGCGCGTGATCGAGACGAAACAATAGTAATCATAACTTGGGAGGGTGGCATAGTAGTGAGACAGTAGATTCATTTCTTATATGCAAGTCCTTTGTAAGCCGAGGCCCCCGCCCTTTGTAAGCGGCAGAAAAATGGAGAGAAAAGAGAAGGAGCTAGTGGGTCGAGATGGCATGGTCCAAACTGAGGTTCTTGCTGAGGTTAGAAGAGTAAAACGAAACGGCCCAGGAAGTCGCCAAGTTGATATGACCTCTGGTTTGATAAAAACAAAACGTAAAAAGGCATGTCGGTCGTCGTTGAGGTTAGCATTGCCATCGTGTATACAGTCGGCATCTCAGTAAGCGTTGCAACGTGGGTAAGGCATGTGTCATGTGCAGACAATGTGAATATCAAATTTGTTTATTTCAAAACTCCTATCTGTTTCCTTTGCCAGGTAGTCAAATCAAAATGCTATTAAAAGATAATACCAGCAAACACGCGTAAGCAATGTCGCCGTAGCGTATCAAAGAAACCGCCATGTGATCCAAGACATGTGAAAACCCTGCGTCCCCATACTCATCGTTGTTATCGTAACCGCGCATTCATATGTGTATAATGCCGCTTATCAAAGATCATCGACGGCATAAAACTTCATTAGATGTCCTGTCATCCATCATCCGTCTGTCACTCGTGCCTGTGGAAAAGTCCTAGGCAGTCACACTGCTTCCCATCGAGCCCCATCGGAACCTCCTCAGCGTTCCACCGGATGTGGACTTGACCAGCTCGCGCCCACAGCTCGCAGAGGTGTTTGACGCCGAATCAGCAGCGCTAAAGGAACCCAGCGCGCTCCCCTCTTGCCAACCTACCTCGCGCCCAATGACATAGCCTGCCCCAAACCCTACCACGGAAACCAATACCACCACACCAGCGCTCACCACCCAAGTCATGAGCGTCGGGCTGAGGAAGGTTGCTGTCTCCCCTTCGGCGAATCCAGGTGAGCTAGTCTTTTTCTTCTTGACAGCCCGTGAGGATTTCGTCTGGTTGGTTGCGCCACGCTTGTGCTTCTCTGCCGAATCCTGCTGCTCCTCCTTTCCTCTGCTCGACGTGGAGCACGGGGCACTGGGAGCACTGGAGTTGGATGCGGTTCGAAGTGGAGCCTTGGGCGGCCCGCCGGATCCGCCAACGGAGGGCGGAGGTGGGCCTTCGGCCAGGAGCTCCGATTCGGGAACGAGCCTCAGCTCCATCGGTTGCGAGCTTGGCAGGACACCAACCCCTGCACCGAGTCCACCCATGCCGGCATTTGAGGGTCCGGCTCCACGTCTCTCATCGGCCTTTCCAAGACCACGAGCAGCCTGAGCACACGACAGCAGAGTCGTGAGTGAAGCACGAAGCGCGGCGTCGTGATCGGCTTGGTAGGCAGGTGACATGAAATTCGGGTGGCCGCGATGCGTACGGGTGTGTGAGCGGTGAGGCATGGGAGGCCGTGATTGGGGTGGGTGGTGAGGAGGTACTGAGCTGGTTGAGTGGCGGTGGGTGAGGTGTGATGGCGGGTGCGAGAAGGCATTTGGCTGTGGCCTGAATGCAGGCGCATCTGACGGGCGACCAAGGGCGGTCGCATTCTCGTCGTCGTCACTATCAGTATCGATATCTATGGCCCCGCGGACGGTAGTCTGGTAACGCAGCAGATTCGCCGAGGGATGCACTGCCTCGTTTGAGCTCGTCATAACTCTATCCTCTTCACTCTCCGTCTCGTCATATTCATCCTGGCTGCTGGTAGCGCCGCCACGACTGGAGGGATGTCCGATAACGAAAGATGCGGGCATTGGCCGGTGCTGCTGCGACCTCCTCCGCCTGGGCAGGTACGAGTTGGTGCCGACCCTGAGGCCTGTAGTTACGATTTCATCTCCGATAGATGACAAGGACGAAGACGACGGCTGCGAGGCTACTTCTACCCACGACTCTGCATGTTCAAAGTTAGTTTATTGGCAAGATGGATATCACTCGATGCAGTACTGACCATCATATCGGCGACGCGGCGATGTCCCGTCAGATCGCCCCGTGGCCCCCGCGCTCTCCGGAGCATCGCCATACAGCCCTCCCGGCCCGGCGCCTTGAGAATCGTAGGGCCCCATCGTAAACGCAAGCTGTTTATTGGATAGACAACAGGTCTTTCAAATGCTTGGTGATTTGTTGTCAAGTTGTAGCCCCGTGTTTGTTGGTTTACGGCGCGCTCCGGTTTGGTGATAGCTGTCCCCCTTGGCTGGTCCCCGCCCGGGCAAAGTGGAGCCGTGAACAAGGAGACAACCTGTCTGACAGGATGGTTCGATGAACAAACGAACAGTGCGGGGAATGGGTTGACGTTGACGTTAACGTGCGACGCCGGGAGCCAGGTATCGTGGATGAGTACTCTGTTGATGAAGCGAGGTTGAATTCCTGATAGTCGATAGGTTCGTTGAGGCTTTGTCGTTCTTTGTCCCTCCAGCCTCGATGGGCGAGTGAGCATGCGCCAGGCTGGTTGAAGCTTGGCAGAACGGACGGGAGCGTGCCAGTGGCCGCCGTGAGGGCGTGGGTTGGGGCTGGCAGGTCGGCGTGACCAGACTAGCTTGTTTGGGGAAAAGTGGAGAGGTCATCTTGGGCCATCCTGCAAGCTCATTCGCTGCTCACCAGCTCAACCATCCCCGCTTGCTTGTCTGCTGGACAGGGCACGCTTCTGTCCAATGACGCGATGGTTTGCTGATTAGCAGGGGTAACGCGGCAAGAGGTGCGATAACGATAAGATGCCATTTACTGCGTAGAGACGCAACCTGGGATGCTTACCAGCTCCGTAAGGTCGCAATAACAAGAGGTTTAAGATCAGTAGATGGACTGATAGTGGCATACATACATCATTCCAGACTTGCCATCAGTTAGAAGTCCGAAGAAATGTGATTCAGGCGCAAGACGTCATCATCTAGGCAACTTCTCGTTACCGGACGGCTCTCGCCCAGTGCCGGGCTGGGTGAATGAAAGGCGGAAAAGGCCATGTCACGTCGATGAAGATTCTTGCCTGATAATAAGCGCAAGGATGGCGTCCTCGGGCATCATGAAATGTACAGCATTATGAACATCCCTCAGTCGCCAGAACAGACACGTGCCTGGGTCAGCACCAAGTCGAAACACCTCTGCCGTGCTTCTCCTTTAGGAAATTGTGTGCTCACCTACTTTCCTTCTGAGAGATCTGGATGCCACACACTTGGATAATCCTTACGATCGATTTGCTGCCCTACGCGACAGTTGAGCCTCCCTCAAGCAGTCATCACGATGAACACAAGATGACTGGAAGCAAACTGCGGGGGGAACACCTGCTCGACAGCAGCCCCGCTCCGGCTCCGCAACCATGAACGAGAGGTTTTCTTTCTTTTTCCTTTCTGCCCAGACGACACACACTTGCACGTATTCGGACACATAGCAGATAAGTGGTTTGTCTGGGTTCCTCGGATGAAGACATGGTGATGTGATAGAGGGGGTGATGTCTCGGATAGCTGAGGTTGTCATAAAAGTTGGTCTGACTCCCGACTGTCTCTCTACAGCACAGCACAGCTGCAGAAGCATCTGCAGCCTCCTGCAGAGACCTGTCCCAATGGTCGGCGATGTTTGGTTTCTAGGTGGTCCTTCAACCACGACCACCATGGCAGCTTGTACAGGCCAAATCCATGATGAATCAGTGTGGCTTACGTGTTTCGAAAGCTGGATGGCTCACAGGATGGTCTGAAGGCAACCTCAAGATCGGACACCCCACGGCGATATTTGTCACGGACAACACTAGCCAATGTGAGAAGGTCAGTCTCTCGGCCCGCCGGTTGACGTGGCAATAATTGCCGACGATATTTGATGTTACAGACACTACGGGACGCTGGACAAGAACGCGGGGGGGCAACCCAACCGGTTGGTCATCTGAATTGGTGTTGCAAAATGCAGCATCCCAATGAGGTGGCAGGCAAATCCGTGCTCCACGGCTTCTCGGCAGTCGATTCTCGAGAGACTGGGGTAGTCGGGCGGTCATTCATCGGAGCCCGACTTGATCAGCCTAGAAGAGCCTCATGCCTCTAGTTGTGTAGCATCGAGTGTGCATGAGAATTCAGGCGAGAGATTGTCCGACTCTGTGAACAGCTGCAAATGTGTCGCGTGAGAATTGAAAGCACTCGGCAAACCCACCGGTCAATATGTTCTGAGTCGAGGTGGAAGGGGTATTCCGAACGGCAGTGTTTCATCCTGATATCTTCTGGCACGCCAGCTCGAGAAGCTTCGATGTCAATCCAAATCAAGAACCAGCAACACCATAGATTTTTGAGATAATTTGTGGCAACTAAGAGTGAAATGGAGCTATATTGGTGTAAGTGAAGGGTTGTCGTTGATTTAAGCTCCCTGACGAAAGAGCCCCAGCGTGTGGAAACTATCTCGAAGAGGGAATTGTAAATTCAGAAGACCCGTATTGCCAGCACAGCCTCCGAGCATATGCGCACGTAGCCAGGGGTAATTTGATATAAAAACGCTCACCTGCACGCCGCTTGGTCTAGAGAAACACTTGCCTTCATAAAACACTTCGCAACAACGAAAAAACGGTCAGTTCAAGGTGTAAAGAAGAAGAACTCGTCTCAGTCGCCAACATGCTCTACAGACGACATTATTTTCAGCAGGACGTGAGTAAGCATTGGTCCGTCCTCGACCGGCGAGAGGCTTGGCAGCCACCTGCACCTCTTCAACTGACCCTACTTCCCATAGAGCACCTACCCTCCATCAAGACAAGGGTACAAACTGATGTCTCCAGCCCTGCCAGGCAGTTTTAGATACATACATTGCCTGGCTTACCTCAGACAATCCAAGGCTGGCTTTCCACCTAGAGCCCTAATATTTCATGTCCTTTTTTACTGTGGAGCGAAGATCACTCGTATTTATTCTCGAAATATTCACAGTCAAAAGAACCAACAGTGCTGCAAACTCGGAACGCCGGCTGGGGATGCTGGGTCCAGCCGTGGAGAAGCCGGGGCGGGTGTGTGCTGCTTGCATGCTGCACCTACACTACCTACATGCATGACAGCCATCAGCAAGAAAGAAGGAAGAAACGAGGAGCGAGAAAGAGGTGGGCGACAGGCAAGACTCCCAAAATTGAGGCTCAAAAAAGATACAAAGCAACGGAACAGCTGGCGAGCCCCTCTCTGGATCGATTTGCTTCTGGCCCCCTCCTTCCATGCTCCCCTCCCATGCTCGCCCCCTCCGGAATCCAAGAAAGTCGGGATATGTCACACCCTGCAAGCATGAGCGCACTTCTATGCAACAACACCAAATCCTGCCAATAAACGGACTAGTCGATCTGCAATATGCTCCTGGGTCGATCCGCTCATGTGAACCATGTTCAGCGAGTGGGGTGATGGACAGCATCAAGATACATATTTGCGGCTCAAAATTGGGCTTTCACGGGTATAAAGATGGCATCTGGAGACCGTAAACGAGAGAGTGAATTCATCCGGAATCACACAACATCTCGGCTTCACAAGTCTACCCAAAGTCCACCTCGTTTACCTACGCACACTCAGCCCAATTCATCCACTCAACCATTTCACATCACCACCACCCCCACCACTCTACAAGATGGCTTACAACATCATGACCCAACAATCTTGCTCAGACCTGGTGAACCATCATGAGCAAGAACCCTTCTACGAAGTGAAGAAAGGCACATCCTCCTCCTCCTCCAACAGCTCCGGAAGTAACGAGTGAACGGGGTTTCTTGACGAGAGGCTCACCCAGCCAAAATGTAGGCACCTGCTGCTCTCCTTTTCCATGAAAATTCAGTCTATAACGAGAACATAACTCTGCTCACCCACATGACCCTTGCTCACCACTCTACTACGACCCACAGGTTCCCAACAAAGCCATATCATGCCCCGTACGTTACAAGTTACAACCACCCACACATAACTATACACACCCACTACCCCACAATCGACCACAAACACGATACAACCACTCTCACAAACAACCACTCTCACACAACCACTCCCACACAACCACTCCCACACAACCACTCCCTTACAACCACTCCCACACAACCACTCTCACACGTCCCCGCCCTCCTTCATATCGAACCCAACACCACCACCACCAACACCAGTCGCTACCATGATACCCCATTTTCGATTTTAAACCGGTTTCCCTCCCCCAAACAATCTCATTATCCGGCGTAGGCGCCATTTTCTTTTCTCGAAATATCGAAAACCAGTCTCTACCCACCCACCTCACGCATTTTGCTTTTGCTTTCCCACGGAATGGCTTATGTTATGTATACCCCCGAAGTAAGAAGTTCCACAGTCTTCTTATGCACACACACATGCACACACATACACACACACACACACAAGGAAGGGCATGTTTTGTTATCTGGAAGGCGTTTTGTTGTTCTTTATTTAGCGTTTTGTTTTCCTACTTCAAATCAATCAAGTACATCCACTTAGCAGAAAGGGGGGAAACTGGGTATAACTGGGATCGATATCATGTCCTGACAGGTGGAGGAAGAAATGACTACATTGTCCAACTGTTGAAATGACTGATACACCAGATTACAAGATGGTTGATAGTTTTTATCGATTTTTGATTCAATATGATTGTTTTGACAAAATGCTACCTAAATTTGGATATTCCATCTGTGACCTGGGTTCTCTTGTCGCTTCTAACACTCCCACCAAAGGCGGCCAAGCAGCCTCACAAGAGTGACCTTACGCTGGGCTTCCCTTTCACATACCAACCATAATCACCTCATCCGCCAAGTCATCGATTCCGTGACTTTCCGCTCCTACACCTCCATCTCTCCAATATTACCCCCGCACGTACTGCTGCTGCCGCCCATTCTAAAGAGCACCCAGATCAAGCGGCACACTGCTTCCCCGACCAGCACGATACCTCTTTGGGCCTCCCACAAAGTCCCTTGGCTTCGGAAAGTTCTCCTCACTAGTAAACTTCCACCTCGAGTCTTGTACTACGTAGCGACCACCGCCACCTCCACTTGGACCGTGTGATAGCGATACATTCCGTGTTGGGCTTGGGGTCTTGGCTCCTCCACCATTTGGCGCAAGCGTGAAATTGCTCGGATCAAGTAGAGACGCTCGACCTGAAGCGCTGGATGGAGTATGGCTTAGAGAGGGGGGAGCTGGCGCCGCTGAAGGAGGAGGGGGTGGTGCCGGCGAGCGAGGAGCATCGTTCGAGGGAGGGGGTGGTGGTGGAGGAGGGGCTGACGCAGGAGACGATACACTGGATGCCGCACGAATTGCTGCTTGAGCCGCGATACTCTGCGAGATATTATTTGTGGCCGCGGATGGAGCAGGCGGCGGCGGCGGTTGTGAGCGGGCTGGAGCCGGCGGTGGTCGTGGAGCTGCAGACGGAGGAGGCGGAGGAGGGGCGGGAGGAAGCGAAGGGGCCGAAAACGACGGAGGGGGTGGGGCCGAGGACGGAGGAGGGGGTGCTGGTGCGCCGGGAAGTGGAGGGGCTCCCGAAGGCTTGCGAGAACTCGGAGGTGGCGGGGGTGGCTTTTTGCCAATAATTGGCGGCGGACCTGTTTTTCGGAGATTGGCAGCCGATGGATTGAAAGCAGGGGCGCTCGATGTGCTGGGTAGTGATGGCCTTCCTGGTATAGCAGGAGCCGCCCCCACTGGAGGTCTCGGAGCGGATATTGTTGGAGGCTTTGGTGCTGACTTGGAAGATTCGGGATCTGAGAGATAGGAAGACTCTCGACTTGCTGGATGGCTGTTAGTGATACCCAACACTCATGATCAGATGCGCTTTACCACCAGTATCAACGCCCCCACCTGTTTTGCGCAGTTTTGGCATGCCTCCAGCAAATAGGCCAGCTAGTTGTGGGGGTCCATCTGTGCTTGGTGCCGGTTGATTTCTATCACTCTGATCGCTATTACTTCTCCCACGATTTCCAGGCAAAGGAGGGGCGAGACCGCTGGGAGCTTTAGGTAGGCCAGGAACGGGGGGGGCACCGAGAGAAGATGGGCCGGGACCTCCGCCTCCAGATACCTTGCCGATGATTGGGGCCGATCGATCGTTCGTGACAGTTTTCTTCAACGCCTTTCCTTTGCCGATGTCTTGTAGCAAGGCACCCTTTCAAGACGGTTAGTGAATTTGCTTTCCATAACAGCCAGGTCTCTTTGCCAACACACCCTATTCGGCAATCCAGCAGGCGGACGCGCCGGCAAAGCACCGCCTCCCGGGGGCGGAGGTGGTGGAGGAGGGGGAGGACCTCCAAAGCCGGGCGGCGGCGGCGGAGGTGGAGGAGGAGGAGGAGGCATCGTGTGTTCTTCGATTACAAGGAGGCCGGCGAGTTGGGACGAGGCTGCAACAAGACGATCGGCGTTTAAGGCCAAGAATTGGAAGGGCGCAGAGTCGAAGCAGTAAAATGACGGCTATGCCGGTGCACGGTAGTTAGTCCGGGGAAAACGGTGGTAAAAGATACAGCTCAGAAATAATGCCTTCTCTTGGACGGACAATGAAGCGGTTGGAAGTTGAAATGCGACTGCCTTGGATTGTTGGCGTAAGATGATCGGGGGGTAGTACGTACTGCGTCACTCCTGGGCACTGTGGCTCAGCGCTCCAGCGGATAAGATTACAAGCCCACTGATTAATAAGTCAAGCCACAGTGTAGCCTTGGCACTGCCCATAGGTACTCTGCCACTACTGTATACACAAAAGGGTCTGCGTTCCAGAACCTATCAACAGTCTTTTCATGTTTGAGACAGCTTGAGTTATTCTGAGACGGTGTCATACAGCATAGTCCAAATCCAAAACCTCCCATTCTCTTGTGTACATGCTCTGATCCGAGATCCGAGATTCAAAGACGGGGAGCTATGGGGTGTTGATTGTATGTGTCACATCCGCAACCACAGTAGACATGTTGCTTGGACTGACTTCAATAAAAGTAACTAGATGGTGGATTTACCTGTCGATTGCCCATCTCGGCATAAAAGTGCTTAAACAAAAATTAGCCCAAGGCAGTGTGGCTGTTTTCCCCAGGTTACCGCTTCCACCCCGTTAGATGCACGCTCCAGCCAGCAAGGTGCATACGGTGGGGGTCTTCGCTCAATCGGGGAGGGGAAGCTTTGAACACACCCCGGTCACTTCAACGCCAATGCACGGATCTGCACCATCTTCTCAAGCGCAGAGAGCTCTCTTTTGACTGCAACACCAAGATTCAACCTCATTTCTCATAAAGTTTTTTTTTCTTTCACTTAATTCCCTCTTGTACATAACACCCCCCCTACCCCCCAAGCTACAATCAGCTGCCCCCACGCCCATATACGATCAATTGGTCCATTTCCGGGTGTTGTTCTGCCTCACTCGGCATCCAGACCACACGCCATCAGTCTGGGGAAAAGAGAGTCCGTGTAGGAGACGACGCGCTAGACGGCTTCAGGACCGAGCAAAAAAAAAAAAGAAGACACCTTCACCTTCCCCGCCCATTCCACAGCCATGCTTCGTCGGCCGTACCAAGCCGGGCTGGGCCTGCAAGTCTGCCAGGCTTGTGAGCTTGTCTCTGGCAGACAATCGATGCGCACAGCCAAGCGTAGCTTCGTGACACTACATCCCAGCAGACGCTTGGCCAACTTATCACCACCAAAGCCTACCTGGACGATTGCCACTCGCTCCTTTGGGACCTCGCAGACATGTCTAAAATCAAAACGCCAGCAGACACCGCAAAGTACTACCCAGAACCCAAGCCCCTCGCCAAGCACGTCGGCCCACGCCAGCTCACCGGTGGGGGACCAGGATGTGCCAGATTTGGAAGAGATCATGGCTGCCGTTGACCGTACCACCAGGAAATTCACTGCCCATTCGGGGATCCCCTCTGAGCACATGACGCTCACAGCGCTGCGGGCTTGTGCGCAGACGGATGTCAGGCAAGCAGCAGACACCCAGACCAGTCATTCTGCCGTTGCTGCGGCCGAAGACAGGCCTGTCTCGAGACTCTTGGGCTTGGAAGGTGATGCCGCAAAGGCTGGCCAATCTAGCACCTCTACTACAGTTTCTGTGCTACGGCCGGAGGACGTTGTCGACAAGGTATCGGAAGCGGCATATGCGATCGTCGCTCATCCCGCGGTTGTTATCACCCCGCAAGTGCTGGAGGAATATGTTCGACTTCAGGCTCGCCTTGGCAGACCGCAGACACTGCCACAAGTCTTGGGTCTCTACGGCAGCAAACCCACGCCCAAGGAAGTGTCTGGTTCCATCCGCTACACCGATTCCAACCCGGGGAGAGCGAGCAAGGCCGTGGATCCTGCCGTTGCTGAAGCTGCTCTCAATGCGGCGATCGAGGCCGATAATCTCGAGGCTGCTATTGGGGTTGTGGAAGCAACATACTCTTCCAAATCCTATCTGCGCGCAAAAGTTATTAGGAAAGGGCTCCTTCCTGCAGGTCTAGCTGGTGCCGTGCCCTTAGCGCTCTATCTCCTGGCCTCTGAGTTTGCCCAGTTTCAGTCAGCCTGGGACCATGCGAGCGCCACCAAGATTGCCTTTGCTGGCGCCCTTTGTTATGTTGGATTTACCGGCACAATCGGGATGGTTGCGGCCTTTACAGCCAATGATCAGATGAAGCGGGTTACGTGGGCTATAGGAACACCTTTGGGCCACCGATGGCTCTACGAGGACGAAAGAGCGGCCCTCGACAAGATTGCGTGTGCTTTCGGATTCTCAGAGGAGCACCGGTACGGTGAGGAGGAGGGGGAGGAGTATCTCTGGCTCCGGGAGTACTTATTGAGCAGGTCTATGATCCTGGATGCGGTGGACCTGATGGAGGGTATGAACTAGGGGGGAACTAATGGAGATAAGCGGCAGTTGACGGTGGCGGGAAGATGAAGATGGAATAACGACCAGCACGCATCCGTAAGACCCAGGGAGCTTGGCACTCAGCACCGGGGCTCACGGAAACTTTGATCGTCGCTTTCGGACCCGGGACGTTCTTGGCCCAACTTCCCTAGGTACCGCTAGGCTAGTTGATCAGCCGTGGGGCACCTCATCGGTCGCTGTCTGTTGTGGTTGCCAAGAGTGTGGAGCATAATATCAAACTCTAGGATGCTAAACCGTCGAGATGGGATCCAAGACCTTTCACATCGATTGCTTTGCAAGGCGCAATTCTGCGGCCCTCCCTACCCGTGGCCTCGTACACCCCCAAAACAATGCGTACCCAGCCCAGGGAGAAACCGGTGGAGCAGCCTCCCGTTCCCCAGACGCCAGTTGACGACCGCGCGCTGCGCTGTTTGGTTTGCCCACCCCCCCCCCCCATATGCATGCCTGTCTCTGCCATGGGTGTTGTGTCGCTCCCAGCTTCGTCCTGATTACGAAGGCCCCCGACGGCATCTGAATCGGGTGTACCTACCGGGCTTGGCCCGCAGCCCAAGTGTACTTGTTTCTACGTCACTTTATCTCCCCCGTCCACCCCATGCCCTCCCCCCTCCCAGCCCCAGCGCCGGCCACGATTTTGATACGTATTTATGTCCCAACCTTCCCCCCAGCCCCCAGCTTTAGGTCCATGTTCATGACAGGGTCAACACGCCACTTGAATAGACAGTCTTGGAACGCTAACTTCTTCAACGTTGGACTTTCTCACCGCTCGGCCGTTTCATCAGACTTGTTGCTTCCTATTTCGTTCTTCGTTCTTCTTCAAACGTCTTTACCAACGCACCGGTACACCAGCGCCATACCATGGCCGCCTTTGAGCGAGACGAGGCCAAATGTCTATACTATGCAGCATTTGCCTCGCACCTGCACCGGCAGGCCTTTGACTTTATCTACTGGTTTCTCTTCATCCTTGTTGTCTCCATGCTCTTTTTGTCGTCATGGAAATACAGCGGGTCAGTTCATGTCCTCATTTTTTGGGGGGGGTGGGAATTGGATGGGCGCTGACTACTGTCTAGTGATATGGAAAAGGTCTCAGACCTGGAGCCGGGATGCCCAGAATACAAGAAGAAGATGAAACGGTGCTTCTATGTCTGCGCGCTCTATTCCAGTATCTCGGTTGTTGCCGTTGTGATGGAGGTATATGCCCTGTTGGCCTTGCAATTTTGCGATGGAGAGGACCTCATGTCGCTATATTGGTCAACATGGACCATGTTGCAAGTTGGGTCACTGATTGCCATCTTTGGTATCCTCCTTGCGGTCTACAACAGCGTTCGCGCTAGGAAGAACCCGTGAGTCTATCGTCTCGTCCCCTCAAAATGAAGCCATCACTAACAACCAGACAGCCCTTGGGCGTTGGCATTGGGTACTCCTGTACTTGTCGTTGCCGGCATCGGTCACGCGCTTCACAGCTCGGTACGCAGGCGGGCTGAAAGGATGCGGTCTAGGAGCCGGAGCAGGGCTCGCCATCGTGCCGTGTCAAACTGCAGCTCCAGTCGCATGGAACTGAATGGTGTGCCAATCAGCAGAGAGTATGTCACCCATATGCACCTCCCCGGGAGGAGACAAAAGAGACAGAAGAGACTATCCATTTTGCTAACCAATGATGTTTTCAGACAAACACTCTTTGGCGAGGAGAGCGAGAAGGAAGACGGCGAAATCCCAGGAAAGCTCGTCGGATACACCCCGGACGGATCCCCGATTATCAGATTCACGGAAGACCCGGGGAGGATCGGGGCAGATCGGGGCGAGGTCATCTGCAGAGGCGAGGGCGGCCACGTCATTGTCGCTTTCCGGAAGGGGATGACGACGATCATCAACGGCGCAATCTCGAGCCCGCCGCCGGCTGCCCTGCTACCCATACCCATGACCAGTCCCGGGCCGAGTTATTCTTCTGCCGGTCTTACAGTACCGCCCCGATCGCCGGTCGTCAAGATAGAATTGCCAACCACTGGGAGGACGACGCCGACGCCAGAGCCTCGTGCGACACCACCGACGGTGCTGCCGAGGGATTCCCCTGTATGACATTGCATAAGTTTTACTTTATTGGCTTGGGATCACAGGGAAAAGTGATTGGATTTTTCTTTCTTTTGGACAATGCGCCGGTCCGCTGGTTAGGGGATAAAATTGCAAACGGATTGGGCTTGGAAATTTTTTTAGCGTTGTGGTTGGGTTTGCGGGAGTTTGAGAGAGTCAGTTTTTTCTTTCCTTCTTGGATGGCCTAGGAAATAAATGGGAATCGGCTACCGGGTACACAAGCGCGCGGAACATTGCATCTTTTTGGTTATCATCTTTTTGGAAAGAGCGAGTTTGGTTGTATGTGCGTTTTACATTTCATCATTTGGGAGATTTGGAAATTCCTCGCATAGTTTTTTGTCTCTGTTACATGTGTCTTTTTATCTCTGTCTCTCACTTTGGATTGGGAAGGTGAAACTGGTAGGGTATCCGGTTGGGAGTTGAAAGTTTGAGTCACACATGACTGCGTTATCTACATTTTGTCTTACTACTGTGGTCTGTGTCTTTTTTGCCATGCTTTTTCAAAGGCACACAGCCACGCTTGAAATCAAAGATACCTTTTTTTTTTTTCTTCCTCGTCATTTCTTTTGGCTCGACTGCAATAGCCCGGAGTGGCCGTGAGATATGAACATGGGCGGAAATCTTTACTTCACCGCCCACCAGATCCAGCTGTCCGTCCCCCCTTGTTTAGTGTTTACGCCCCCTTTTTAGCTCCTCGTCACCCTTGTCCCGCTCCGCGGTAGGCGGGAATGCAAACACAGGTCAGCCAAGACGACAGCCAAGGATAACGGGCTGTTATTATCATCAACAACAACACACACACACACACACACACACACACAAGGGAAAGAGAGAAGAAGAGACGAATCGGGTATCTGGATTACAATTGCTTCCTGCGGTGATACGTTGTATTTGAGTTTTCTATTTCCATAAAACTATTCTGTTCATCCGAGTTTGTTTGCGAGGAGTGTGTACCCCCCCACTTTCCCAAATAGGCAGTTTCCCAGCATCTGTATGAGATGCCGCTCGGTTCACGCACGGTAGATCTACCATACTTCCCGGCAGAGGGGTGAGTAAGATTTGACGGGTGGATTTCGTGGCTTAAGGGAAAGGGGATACGACCTCAAAGACGACATCCCGTCCAGAATTAAAAGGTTTCTTTTTCACCATATATTGGGCATGAATTATCGAACATGGGAAAGAGAATTTTGCATGATACACTCCGTATCCGCTGATCGACACACGCCCAAGTAAGGGAAAAAAAAAAAAAAAAAACTCCGTGAATTGAAACGGTGAGTTTTTCCCACGTGGGAGATGTCATTCGTTCTTCTTTGACCAGCATCACGGGCACGGGACGGGTACAGTACGCTCGCACCCCCTCTCAGACGTCACTACCACCACCATCAGCCCTCACCAAAATTCATATCCAATCTCACCAAACCTCACCAGCCAACAGCAACGTGCCCTAAACGAATGGCTCTTGACAAGAAACCCAAGAACACGGCAAAGGGTGATCAGCTGACACCCCTGCCCCATGTCAACCCTGCATCCAACCAAACCTGACCGCCGGGTTTACCAGGCAAAACCACCCGACCGGGAATTGTCACGATGATTCTTCCAAATCGGGAGAAAGCAAAAAAAATTGTTTCGGATGATGAAACTACTGACTCTCTCTCGTACACTAAGTCATTTTACATTCCACCCCCCAAAAAACAATCCCAGAGATACGGACTGAAACATACACTCCTCCATCCAACCATCTCCCTCTCCCAAAAATGTGGCAGTGCTGTTGCTCTCTCACCTCAGAAACATCCTGACTGATCGTCCCCCCCCCTCCCCCTCTCCCAAAACACCCTGCAAGAGTCATCACTATCTCACACCCTCCAAAAACCCATATCATCGGGAAATGGCATTTCCATGATGCGCCTTGTGTAAGGCGGGATTTCGCACATCAGCATCTCAACACCCCCCCCTCCCCATCCAACCGTTTTCACGCCTTTAACCCCGTGTTCCCATCATTCCTTACAAGGTCTAATAAACCCCCGGATCCGATCCTAATATCCGTAATTCCCTTCAACAGAAATAACAAAGTCTCCCGCGAAGTCTGGTCAAGCATTCTGGATACCCGGCAACCCATCACAACTTGGCAAACATTGTCTCTGAGCCGCTCCTTGGCAAATGTCACATTCGGTCTTGGTATTGTAGGAAAAGATACGAAAAAGTTTCACATGACTTTCGTCTCTATATCTTTTCCGCTTCTTTTGATTTCCATCACCATACCCCCCTCCTATGCCCTTCCGGCTCGTCCAACCTGAAGAATCTCACCCGTCAGCCGATCGTCGCTGCGAAGTACCGGCCAAGAGCTGCCGTCCGCCTTGACCAGTGTAACTTCAAGCTTGGTGCCCAAGATCTTAAAGGTCGACTTGGCAGCATCTATCGTCCCAAACAGCGGGACCTGCGCCTTGTATCGCTTCGGCACGGGCGCGTCTGTCGTCAGAAGGTCCAGGTCGATGGTCTTGTCCTGGAATTCCACCTTGGAAGCCTCCTTGTCGATCTTCTTGAGGAAGAACGAGGCAATCACCGATGTAGGGGTTTGGTAAAAGTCGGTTCTGTACAAGAATGAAAAAAAAAAGGCGGCGATAAGCATATGTTTTTCCGTCTAGACCAACCATCGGCGGTCAAGGGAGGTGGATCGATATGTTTCTGCTCGATAGGATACCCGCAGACACAGCCCAGTCTTGGCCGCGGTCTTGCTTGCGTCGCGCGTAGGAAAGCCTATGAAGCAGAAATCGCGATGGGGAAGGGAGGGGGAAAACAAGGGAGTAGAGTAAACTCACCTGACCGTCTCCAGGACCTCTTCACCACCAGCCGACGACGTCTTGGCCTTGTCTTTTTCTCCGCTCCCGACGAACAAATGCCTGGCCTTTGTCTTACAACCCTCAATCTTCATGAACTGGTCAAACTCGAGGACGCGGCGCTTGCAACAGCTGTAACCCTTGCTGCCCTCGTGGAAGATGGGCGCTCCCGGGTGGTGCACGCAGCTCTCGCCTTCCCGGCTGGAGCCCTTCTTGTAGGCTACACCGCATCCCTTCCGCCTGCAAACGCGGCCGTCCGGAATCTCGATTGTGGCGTCGTCATCCTCCGACTCGGCGACGGGGGGTGGTGGAGTGGGTATGTGCTGAGGGGCGGCGACGGGCGCACGGGGTGGCGGGGGAGGGAGGTTTGTCGTCTCGACGAGACCTTCCGGAGCAGCTTCCCTCTTTTCGATCTTTGGCGGGATATCGGTTGTGCTGTGCTTGCCCTCGGTGCATGGCTCAATGGCCATGAATTCCTCAAAGGTGAGAACGCGCGGCTTGCAGCACTTCCATCCTGTTCCCGAGGCAAAAGAAGGTTGTGGTCAGCTTGGCGGGGTCTAGAGATATCAATGTGATAGGCAGGCCAGAGGGAAGCTGCAGGATGGTGGTTGACATACCTTTCTGGCCCTCGTGGAAGACGGGGGGACCGGGGTGGTAGCGGCACACCTCTTCGGGGTCTGTATACTCCTTGCCGCAACCTTGATGGACACACTTTTGAGCCATGGTGACAGGAGCTTTAGGTAGGTACCTGGAAGGCGGGGAGGGGTCGTCCGGAGCTGTCTTTGTGAGATTGGAATCGACTTTGTTGGTGGTGAGGAAGCGAAAACTGTCGCTGTTGATGGTTGTTGATGTCAAAACAACAAACAATTAATCGCTGCCAAACAAAGGGGTTTGGGCGGTCAGATTCAGGGCATCTATGGAAGCTCCCTCGAAGAAAATGGAAGCTCCCGTTGCCCGCTGTCGCTGATACGGTTGGTGGGGGCGGGGAAGCTGTGGAAACGCGTCGTCGCGACTGCCCAGCGGGCCGGGGTTTAGAGATCTGGCCTAGCCATAAACGGTTTAGTCCATTGGCAATAAAACAGCCTTAGGCCATGAGCCTGTTTCGATATCTGACTCGCTTTCAACGTCAACTCATCAAAATAACCTACCAATACACCGGTTTCACCGAGCTTCATACCAAGCAATCATGCGGGCTACCGCTCGTCTACTTCAATCATGCAGAATAACCTTCTTCACACGTAAAACCTGCGGACTATGCACCCAGGCAAGATCAGTTTTATCAGACGTCTGGGATCAACGGCCGTTTGCCTTCGAAGAGGTTGACATTGTTGATCCCAAGTCCAAACCATGGTTGGATCTCTATGACTTTGATGTCCCCGTGGTGAGCTTACTTGCATAAAGAACGACGGAAAGCAACTAATTCAAGAACAGATTCACATCAGCAAGTCTGAGGCGCCCGAAGAAGATCCCAAGCTGTCTTCCCAGGCCGTGAAATTGATGCATCGGTTTACAGTAGACCAGGTCAAAGCAAAGATGGACCTTGTTGAAAAGTCATGAGCATGCCGGCGGCCTCCAGCATGACCAATGATGTCAGTCATTTGTTTTGCTATCGTATATACGAAGTTCTGGACCATCTAGTCTAGCAGTCCGAACCGTACGACAGCCCGTGGAAGGATGAGAGTACAGCTGTGCTAATCACGGTTGCACATGTAAACCTACCATCGCTAGCCATCTCTTCACAGCCTCAATACGAAGCGGCCTTTTCACCTGGAACCTTTCCCTGGGCAACGGCGAGTGCGTCCACCATTGTAGCCTGAAGAGCCGTAAAATCCGTGGCCACGTTGATCATATGGAATCCCATATCAGCGTACTTCTTTGCCTGCTCTCCACCGGTGCAGAATATACCACACTTCTTGCCAGCTGCCACCGTCGCCTTATAGATACGGGCAATAGCATCGTCCAACTCAGCATCCGTCTTGCCGTTGATGATTGGGTGGCCGATATTGTTGCCTAGGTCAAAAGGCCCGATGAATACAACATCAACTAGTGGCGCAATCTCTTCCACGGAATCCAGAGCCTCCTTGGTTTCGATCTGCACCATGGTCAACAGGCTGTCGTTGGCTTGCTGAAGATACTCTGTAAGCGTCGGTTCCGGATGGAAGTTTTGCACCGCAATCGGGGAACCGAATCCTCTCGTTCCCAGTGGTGGGAACTTGGCTGCTGATACCACGCTCTTGACCTCATCAACAGTCCGGATCAGCGGTACAAGTATCTGAACCTCTGGTTAGCCGGACTCACTCAACACAAGGGGAGTTCTGTCATTCTCACTCCGTGTGCACCGCTATCCAATGCCCCTGTGAGCGCAACGTCAGCCACTGCCGGATAGTTGGGAGATCATCTGAACACTCACGTTTCACCATCCAAGGTTGGATGTCCGGTAGTCGAACAATAGGGGACACACCCAGGGCGGCAATGGCCGGAACCGCGTCATGCATTGCAGCATCTAGCAGGGTGTCACAGATTAGTCTTGGGGTTTCACCATTGACATAGATCTACAACGGAATAGGCCTCTTACCGTCGATGTTGCCGTGTTCACAGTCCACCATTACCCAATCTCCACCCGACCTGGCCAGTACACGAGAAACATTGGCACCGGGAATCATCTGCCAGAAGCCCATAGCTGGCCGCTTGCCTTCGGTGAAGACCTGCTTCAGTTTGTTTGACGTTGTCATCTTGGCGGATGCAGCCATAGCGGACGACGACATGAACCGAAGTGGTTGGCCGATGCGAGGATGATGTATTCCGGACGATACGGACTGACGAGATATACAGAGGCGGAATGTTTGTAGCGCGCCGGTTACTGCTGCTGCTCTTGTCCGAACCATGGTGGATCCTTTATAAACAGTCCGAGAGTCGCTCTTTTCAACAGGCCACCACCCAACGGGGATGTTTCAAAAGAGGCGATATGATTCGAAACCCGGAAATCCACGCAAGGGGTGAGTGAGGTTTGTCTAATGACTCCCACCAACATCTACTTTCACAACGTTGGAGATCTGCGGGGGCGGAGTTGAGGCTTTTGCGGGGTAACACATGGAGGAACTGTTAGCTTGGGATCGTGACCCCCTCTTATAACCGCCATTCACCGAAGGCATTGCCAAGTATTTGGTGATGCCTTCAAGCAATAGATATCGATGCCAAGGGGATGCCCAGGCCGAAATGTAGTTCAACAGCATTGTTAATGTTGCTTCTCGCCGAGACTTGCTTGCAAATGTTGCGAACTACCCTGTTCAGCCTGATAATAGGGGTTGCTGCAGGCGCGCTATACGTCGTGAAACGCTGTGTGTGATGAAGGGGCTTGTTTTCTTTGCCCTGACAGCGGCAGCTTCGGCGAGGATGACGATCGGTATGCAAGTTTTTTTTTTTTTTTTTTTTTTTTTTTTTGACTGTTGATCGACATGTGGCTGTGTCTGCGTTGATACATGCACAACATAGGGAAAGCGTTCACTGACAAGTTATATCGATATGCTATTCTAGACGGATTCCATGCTCCAGATGGGCAAAACGTGGTGATCGGGAAAAGATAGATGGCTGTTCTGTAGCGTAACAAGCCGCTGCATAGAGGCCTCCTGGACATGGCATGAGAGTCGAGTGGCACCTGATACCAGGTTCTTCTCTCTTAGGGGGATTATCAGGACAAAACTGACAAGTCTCTTGTTGCCACCATAGATATAGTGATTGTTTTCCATTGTTTGCTTTGAACTGTAAATGCTTCTTTCTGACTGTATGACCCTCTCTAAGTCGGATATGGCCTCCATCTTGAATGCTGTTGGTCACACAATCCAGCTATTACATAATGCCGTATTCTCCCCAACCACTCATCAAAATTGGACCATTCACGATTTAAATCGGGTATGGTGTAGCGGTAACATCGTTGACTCTCACTTCTCAGAAGTGTCTGTTCTCTCAACAGCCCCGGGTTCGACTCCCGGTATCCGAGTCCTTATTTTTGCTTTTTTTCTTCTATCTGGTGCTGATCAGGGATGGCTTGATAAACCAAATTTTTGATGTGGATCTTGATGATCATACATACGATAAGATGAAACAATCTATTACATTGCATTCCTTCATTGTGGTCCCTTGTATAGGAATAGAACTTGTAAATGTAGGATTGATACAGAGGCAAGATTATGCTATCAGTTCCCTCTCGGCGGCACACAGCTACAGGTTGACATTTACTTGCTTTCTCAGGGGTGAACAAGGTGACCCCGATAGCCTCATATCCATGCGGTTCCCGATACAACAATACCCCCACCAAGCCAGCTTCTCCCGCCCCACTCACCTACTCAAGCCACCAGGGCGCGTCAGGTTGGCCAAGCTCTGGAGAGCTTCACGAGTGAGGCTCAAGCTCAAACAGCAAACCGCATCCAAAATAATTCTTAACCACCCCTTCCCGCACTCACAATTCGCACCTCTGACACATCGCCAACCACCCCTGAAAGCCCTCCTTTTCACCAACCCCACAACACCACCCCTCCTCTTACTCTCAACCTCCCAACCCACAACAAAATGTCAATCAACAGCTACATCTCCAGTCCGGCCCCCTCCCTCCCACCCCCCCCATCCTCCCCTTTCGTCCCCCCATACTAACCTTGTCCCCTTCAGAAAAAGTCTGCATCATCACCACCGACGGCAGAACCCTGGTCGGCACCCTCGCCGCGTACGACAACACAACCAACCTCGTCCTCCAAAACACCATCGAGCGTATCATCCGCACTCCCGATGACGCCGAGCCCTCGGCCCAGGTTCCCCTGGGCCTCTACCTCATCCGCGGCGAGAACGTCTGCACGATCGGGCTCGTTGACGAGGCGCTAGACGACAGCATCAACTGGGCCGAGGTCAAGGGGGCTGTGATTGGGACTACGAAGCATTAAGCAACTACGAGGCAAAGACTGGGGAGGTTAAAGATTTGATAAATACAAAGGAGAAGGAAGAATGGCACGTTAAGAGCTGGGTTTTGACTGTGAAGGAAATGCTAATGGCCAGTTAAAAAGAGGTTTGGGAAGCGGCGGTTCTACTACAGCATTGGGAGAGGAAGCTTTGAGAAACTGTTATGGCGTTTAGGAGTCGCACACATATATGTGCAATGGTTTGCCTCGATGGGTATGCCCTCTCTTTCTCTGTTATTTCACAAATCACACACACACACACACACACACACACACACACACACACACACACACATATATATATATATATATATATATATTTCGTTTTCGCTGACATTAACACGCAGAAGAATTCAAGAGATACCCCATGAGTAAAAGAAAAAAGCTGGTGATCATAGGAAGGAATCTACAGAGTTTTATTTTTCCCCGTCTCAGACAAGTTCTACCTACACCTAGGCAAAGATTCTGTCCAGCAAAATACCAGCAAAGGTATTCTGGCCCGGCGACGACACTACCCTGTTGATTCTGTTGCCCCTTCTCAGACTGAGCCAGCCCATCGTGTCACCAGGAACCTCATCGAACGTGACGGCATCCATCGGGTCCTCGGGGTGTGTCTCTACTGTGCTGTCGACCTCGGCCGGCTTGGCTCTCCCACGGTTATCGATGACGTGCATGCCCCTTGTCCACTGGCCGCAGGTCTCGACTCGGATGTCTTCTGGCTTGGGCACAGTCGTCCACTCGGGATGGTCGCGCGTCAGCATGTACCAGATGGTCAGCGGGTCATGAAGGGACAGGCCCTCGTTGTGGCCCTCGCCGAGCATCGAGTCAATCTTGTTAAAAGTGCCATTCAAAAAGGTTTCGGTCCATTTGGCAAGGGGACTGCCTTGTTTCAGCAGCGGCTGGATCTTTTGGTTGAAAGTCTCCTTGTGGAGCTCGTGGGGAGTAGTGATATCCAAGGGGAACAAGCTCAGCTTGAGTTGACGGGGCAACTTCTCAGGATAGGCACCCAGGACCGACTTGCCGTGTATTGTTGGTGGCATCGTCGATGAGGGGACCTTGGACGTGAGAGCGTAAACTCTGGCAGCGGCAACAGCATCAGCCATGCAGTTGAACTCGGCCACAGGAGTCACGTTTCCGATGGTGTTGACAGCACCCCCCATCACAACAAGCTCCTTGACGCGGAGGAAGGTCTCAGGGTCCTTGGCGGCTGCGAGGGCAACGTTGGTGAGTGGCCCAACGGCAACGACTGTGATGGTGTCCTCTGGCTCTTCCCTCAAGATGCGGAGGATCTCCTCGTGGGCAGGACCCTTGCTAGGGCTGAAGAAACGGGAGAATGATGGTGGCTCATCAGAGTCTGTAGCTCCCTCCACCTTGTCACCGAAAAGGGTGCGCCAGGTATCCGCGGGGCTCAGGTCAGGGTGCTACAGATACCAGTTTAGCCAAATGATGCCCCTATTCGCGATGTAAACAGATGGAAATCTTACAGCTGTGTGGACACCATGCAGCCCATCCTCACCATCTATAACGCGGGTTAGGGTTATCCTCAGGACTCGAACTTTCCTAGACTAAACTTACGGAAATGGTCCGCCACCAGCTCTTCATCTTCCAGGGGATGAGAAGCACCAACGGCAACAATAGGCTTGTAAGCGTTCAAGGCACCAAAGGTAGGTTTGCCGTTGGCCTCGCGCCATTTCATTTCCTTCTCCAGCACGTGAAACATGGCCACGACATTGCGGAGGCATCTGCAGCCGCGTCAGACAACAGTTCTCGACATGTTCCAGGAACTTTCCACAAGCGAGACCCGGGGGTCGTACCTTTGCAGCGGGACATTGCCGTATGTGACCGAAATCATGGCCACCTCAAGCTCCTTGGGAGAGGCGCTGAGGGCCAGCAACAGTGCCAGGACATCATCAACACCTGGGTTGGCTGTGTTAGTACATATGCAGATATCGTGATTTTAGGTTTTGACAGTACCAACCTGGATCGGTATCAATGATAATGCGGTTCTTGGGCGCCATGACTGGAATATCTGTGCTTGCAGAGAGGGTGCAAAATGCGGGGTTGCTGTGTATGTCCCAAGTGTACGAGTTGGAGACCCTGATGAGCTTTGACAATTTAAAAAGATATAAAGATGTGTGGCAAAGAGGAGGTAACCCTTCTTATCTCAAACCGTCCAAGAGAATCACCTCAAGAGTTTTCGCGGCTCACAAGGAGAAAGATGATACAGGCCCTAGGTCAAGGTCTTGAACTGATAACAAGGCCAGCCTGGTTTCCAGCAAAAGACTGGGAGCTTGTGCCGCCAGGATGGTGGGCAGAGATGTCCCACCTTCCTAGTCTGGAATCTTGCTGCTGTTCGATCTTTCTGATTGCAGCCCAGTCAACGGCCTCGTCCGCTTTGGTTATGTAGACATTGGAGGGTTGTGGCCGCCATGTACAGGCAGTGCCGGTGAGGGTGCAGCTTCCCTATAAGAAGGCCATCCCAACGTCTTTGAGTTGCGGATGCCCCTGTATTGGATGCTCATGCTGAACTGATTCACTGCCATGTGTCTCCACCACAATATCCGATAAGCCCTGATAGCTGAGTTGGTGAGATTGTTGACACTGAGAAGAGCATCTACTCCGTATCCATATCGGAAACAAAGCCAACAGAGAAAGATACGGGTCAAAAGAGTTGCTCTTGATACCTATCGAGCAATCTTTTCAATATTTCACGTAACCTGCCAAATGTCATCATCAGTTTGGTCCAGCCTTCGTATCACCCCTGAACAGCTGCCGATATCGTCCAGCCAATCACGTGAAGCATCGCTGCCAAGTTGGGTCCCAGGGGTGTACCGTGCACTCTCTCCACCCTAGATGAAGCTGGCCAAGGGAAACGCAGCCGAACTTCTGAACACCTTTCACCTGGCAAGACACGCCGCCGCTGTGGCTTTCCATCAAGACTTTTGAAGCCCTATTTTCTCCTACCCAAAGCTCAAGAGCACTCACAAATTCTTCCCCCCTTCTTCCCCCCAGATATCAAACCATTCACTCTACCCTCCCCCTCTGATCCCCCTCTTTCAATTCACTCAATTGACAATTCGGCAAGCACCCTCTGCTCCATAATACTCACCCCTAGCCCATCAAGGCGAGAGAGACCCTTCTGGAGTATCCAGGTCTACCCCGACATCGATCTGCTCAACGCAAAGACCATCCTCTCGACCAGCCGTCATCTGCCAACCCCGCAGGAAGCTTCGAGCTCAAGCCTCTCGGTTCCCGTCTGCAACAGCGACCGACCGCGATTGCGACCGTCTTGTGAACACGCGAGGCTACTGCGTTGACCGTCTTGTGCGTGTTGCGCATCTACATCGATACACCTATCTCTCCTAGAACACATCGCACAACCCCGTCACAATGGGTGTCAACATGTCAACATTGGTCGGCTGGGCCGTCATTGCCAGCGCTCTCGTCGGTTACAAGGTGTATCTTGACAACAGGAACAGACCAGCTGTCCGTCAAGTTGCCCGCCAGCTTCATACCGAGAAGCCTGCTGGCCAGAACCGCAAAGAGCCCAAGGAGAAGGCGAAGCGACAAAGGGTGGAAGCTTACTCCAAAGACACCGAGGAGACGGGCAAGACCGCCCAGCTGAAGACTCGTGCCACCAAGCCATCGGCTGCTTCCTCGAAACCCTCCAACGATAGCTCCGATGACGAGGTCGACAACAGGGAGTTTGCCAGGCAATTGGCCAGCATCAAGCAGGGCACAAACCTGAATGCCACCAAGAAGGCCGACGAGAAGAGACAAAAGTCGGTGAAGCAGTCTCGTGCCCAGGTCATTGACGAGAAGCCAAAGGAGCCCAAGGTCTCCACTCCCTCCTCAACTGCCGGCGTTGACGCCGATGACGACGCGTCTTCGGCTGCTTCCCCTGCCGTCACACCTGCGGATGCCGGCGATGTCTCGGATATGCTTGAGCCCAAGTCGTCCGGTCCCTCTGTCCTCCGCCTCACCGACACTGAGAAGGTGAAGCCCAAAAAGGAGAAGAAGGCCAAGGAGCCTGAGAAGACGGAAACCAAGAAGCAGAGACAGAACCGTCGTAAGAAGGAGCTTGAGCAGGAGCAGCGCCAAGAGGACGAGCGTCAGCGCAAGGTCGCCGAGGAGGCCCAAAGACGACAGGCCCGCATCGCCGAGGGTCGCGCTGCCAAGGACGGCTCTGAATTCACCAACAAGGCCGTCAAGGAGTCTGTCTGGACCGCCGGTAAGACTGAGAGCAAGCCCACTAATGGCCAGACAGCTCCTGTGCAGCCACTCGACACCTTCGACACCGACAGTTATACCGATGTGTCTATTCCCACCCAAACCGACTCGACTTCCAAAGCCTCCACTGCTAAGCAGGCCGGTGCCCCGAACAACTGGATTGCCTCCCTCCCCTCCGAGGAGGAGCAGATGAAGATGATCGAAGATGAAGAGGCCTGGAACACTGTTCCATCCAAGAAGTCTAAGAAGAAGAAGACGGCCGAGGCCACCTCCCCCGCCGATAGCGCCGGCGAGTCTGAGCCAGTCGCCGCCACCAAGGCTCAGCCTGCCACAAAGCCCCGTGCTACCAATGGCACCGCTCCCAGCAGACCCGCCAAGATCATCTCCCAGCAGTCATCCTTTGCTGCTCTGACTCCAAATGACGATGAGACCAGCAAGGAGTGGGATGTGTAAATTGGCAGTAGCCGAGGCACGTCATGGAACAATGAAAGCACCTAAGGAGAGAGGCGACTGCACCGGACTCACCTTTACTTTCTTCGTTATTCGTCTCTCTTTCATAATGGGGATACGGGTTTCCATCACGCAGTTTTAATCCCCAATTTGTTGTTATAACAAAATTTCACCGGTCTTTTTTCGTTGTCATTTCTCTCTGATTTGCCAAAAAAGGGCAACTGGAGTTTTGTTTGTGCATGTACATTACCCAAAAGGTCGTTTTAGTTAGGAGGGGGGAGTGGCTTGCCGTTCGTCATCGTCCTCCAACAGATAGGCCTCACCGATTTGCGCTTTTTTTCTGCAGTTGTTTTTCAGATTGGTGCTTTTTGTTCGCTCGGGCCAGCTCA